>NC_133576.1:15714375-16394375 GCF_964106895.1 Numenius arquata | reverse complement strand
TATTATACCTGCAATCAAAAGTCTGGAACATCAAGAAAATCTTTTCTTCAGGGAGATGATAATCTCTATTGAAGACGATAGGTGGGTAGATGGATGTGAGAAATCAAGGGACAAGGAAAGAAAGGAGGCAGGAGTGCCAGGCCATTGTGGTAGCCCACCAGTGGCCAAATTTATGACAATTAACTCATTGGCAGTGGTGTGGGGAGGTTTTAGGGATTTCTAAGGAACAATATGAAGGAGAAGAATGAGCATTTTTTTCCCAAATGTGAGAGGCAAAATGAGATTTTATTCGTAAACAGCCAGAAGCAAAGGGAACTCAATACAGAACTACCTTTCATTACTTAGTTCATTTAAGGCAAGTTCTCAAGTTTTTGAGTTAGAGAAATATTTCTTTATTGCTGTACTGGTAGCCAAAAATGTCTGACATCTGTATGACTAACATCTGCATGCCATCATGCACAGCAGACGGTGGGCTATAAAATGTCAAGGAGTTTTGGTAATGGAAAGATCAGCAACAGACTGGAACACCAACCAGGACTATTTATAGAGGGAGAGATTTAATTCTCTTTGAGAAGAACAACACAAGTTATTGAGAGAATGAGAGACTGACTTATGAGGAGGTAGTGAGAGTAGCAGATACGTTAAGCTTGGGCAAATGACAGGCCACCAGGCTATGATACAAAGACTCAAAGGTCAGGAGATTTTTTACTGGGAAGGTTGGCGCAATGGGATCACTGGACAAAGGCAAGTATAGGGTGAGGCTTTTGAGGATAATGAGAAGATGTATTAAAACTTTCCAAGTAACTCCCCCAGGGAGATGGCAAGAGCTTGTGGTGCCTGAGTCAATTAAATCTGGACTGGGCAGAGTACTAGAGGATATCTTGTTGGCAAGGGAATAAGTCCTAGATGACTGTATTGGCTTTTTGCATCTGCTCTATCTCATTCCAGCATTCCAGTTCTGAAGAGTATTGAATACATACATGCATCCCATGCAAAAAGAAGGAAAATAGGAAGTGCTCACCCAAGCTTCAGGTGCGACTTCACCCTACATAAACACGAGGCTTCTGGCCCTGCAGAACAGGCACAGATCACGGCGAGGGAGCTAGGCTCTGCTAGGCTCACACATCATCATCAAACTCGTTAGCTAAACTGTGAAGGCATGGCTGAATTGTCCTCCTCTCTCGTATCTGCCAATTCTAATGCTGCCAGTGCAGCTATGCAGCTGTAACTGAAGACAGACCTGGAAGGGGGCAAGTGGCAGTGCAGTTGTAATTTGGAGCTAAACACAGCTCACAGGCCTAGTCCGGGTAAAGTGGGAGACAGGATACCAGCTTGATTCCCAGAGCTCCCAGCAGTGTGGCAAGCTAACTTCTAGCTTTTACTTTTTAAACTGTTAAGGTCCAATGATCTGATCTTAAACAATAATAGACATAGCACCTCCCCATATAATTTTTAGAAAATCAGCTACACCACAGGCTTTAAAGGAAGGCACTGACAAAGTCATCTTCTTGATGTTCAAAATGTTCTTGACAGATTTTTCCAAGTCAGGGCCGTATTCAGTATGGAAACAGCCCTAACTTTGTCACTGTCCCTGTTTTTGTGGATCACTTTGGTATGAATGAGTATGTTGTTACACTTGCAGGAGCAGCGTGTAAGGGCTGTTGTAAAGAAAAAATATTATCTCTATGTGTTGATTCAGTCTGTTCACATGTGAGTTAAACAAGATTAAAAGTGATGGAACTGGAACCCAAACATGTTTTAGTGACTGTGTATACATAAACAGATTGTCAGGGACATTACACGGTAACACAGCAGCCTATTACACAACCTTGTGATTTTCCACTAAACTATACCTTAACTGTTTTGCAACGCCATCTAGTGACATATATGGATGCCTCAAACCCATACAAACTTACTTTTGTTCGATTTTATTGCACTGAATTCAACAGCCAATGGTTTTGCAAGGAAAAGAAATGTTTACACGTAACAACAGTGACAATTAGGCCAACAGATATGAGAGGAGCATTTGATCCATAGGACCTGAGCTGTTAGTTTCTTCTAAATGAAAAGTAAAATTGCCCACTGAAGCAATAACCTGTTCCCAGGCAGTATTGAAGTTGGGTTGCCATTCACAGTCCTACCCCAGCTTCAGGTCTCTGTGTGAGGCCTCATGGTATCAAAATTTCTCTCTGCTTTTAATATCAATAAAAAACCAATTCCATTTCTATTTCATGGCAAAATAACCCCCAAATAAACTTGGTATATAAATTATACTGGTGTTCTTCTTTTAGAGTGAATTAAAATATCCTTCCTTTAATCAGAAGCCTATTAAAATGGAAGCCTTGCTGCAAAGTTACTGATGAGTTCCCCATTTGACAAGCCTGCTACGTAGTGAGCTTCCAAGATTTATAAATCTGTGAGGAATAAGAGGGAAAAAGAGTGATACAGAGACACAGAAAATCCAATAACCTCATTCTATAATCTTTAGCTGTCTAGAAAGCCACAATTCTTTTTTTTCCCCCATACTTTTTCAAACTTTAATATTTTGGAAAGTGTTGAATTATTGATGGATTTTTTTACTTTGGAACTGATACATTTTTCTCTACTTAAAAAAAAAAAATATTAATGAAAACCTTATGTTTGAAAAAGGTAATAATTCTGAGGAACGGTGAAGCCCTTATTTTCCTGTGGCAAGCTTGTAACTTAATTCCCACCCTTTCTAATGACCATTCTTGCTCTGGTTCTCCATTTGCCATCCTTGGAGAGGTCATAGCAAGAAGTCCTTTGCTTCTACTGTATTCTTCCCATCCCATCGCTTTTGAAGGGTTCTGGCTGTTTCACGGTGCAAACATTTGCTGTTGTGTTTTTTGCATCGAACAGAAAGTTTTGGAACAATCCCTTAATCTGAAACAGACGTCTCTTCCCTCATCCTCCTCTCTAGCTCACTCTGCAGCCAGAGGACTGTGTGATTAAGGCAGCTCTTCTCTGAGCAGCACCCAACACAGGCCAAACTCACTTGTAATGGGAAAAATGGTACTTAAAAACTTGTCACTTCATGTGGAGAATGTGTATATGTGGGGAAAAAACGAACCCATTCAGAACAGGGTAATTCTCCATCACCCGTGCTGAATACTAGGTGCCCTCTAGAAGGCAGCCTGTAGTCTGAACAGAAGCTATGAGGGTGAAACACAGCGATAACTAGAAGCCCTGTTTGTGTGATAAGCCTATTTTAGTCGTAAAGTCTCTGACCACAGATCCGTTTCTGTAGAAGGTAAATTCCTTTTCTGTTATACCAGGAAGCAAGTGTAATAACACACTATCTAGCAGGTCAGAAATACATGTGGTTAGGCATTGCTAAGTGTTTTTATTAGAATCAAGTGGGACAATGCAGAACAATGCCATGGTGCCTTCATTTAGTACATTCAGTGACCCATCTCAGGCCAGTGTTTATATGTGGATCTGTACAGACTCATATAAATACAAGCCTCAGTCCCTGTCGCGCCATTCACAAAGGAGCTGTTATGGCAATGCTATTTTTTCTCCTGTTTCACACATTGTGGCCTGTCTTAGAGGATAATGTTGTCTATGTCTATTATTTCCTATTTGAGATCCTAGAACTGAAGGCTGACATTTAGCAATATCCAAGCCTCTGTAAGGCACTTTTGAAATACAGCCTGTGCCTCATGACAGCCTTTACCTTAGCCACAGTTTGCAAATGCGGAAACAAAGGTGTAGGAAATTTCAGTGGCTGGATCTGTCACTCCTTCTGTTGGGAATAGACTTCAACCATGTCAGCTCCCCTTCCCTTTCTATCTGCACAGGATATTGACTCAGACTTGCTGTTCTTGAAAGTGGGTTTTCTCTTATGAGCTCTTCTATTCAGTAAAAGAATGGACTACGCAGAAGTGGGGGGTGGAGGAAAGTACATGAACAAACGTTTGGATGATTCTGCATTCTTGTGTATTACCTTGAAAAGCTTCCTAAGGATATGACACAAGTTCTATCATTTTAATTCTGAAATGAATGGCCTATAAATGCCCATAATGTCTTGTTAAGAGCAGCCAGTCTTAGGACACGGCATATTTTGAACCCTGGAATGTATGATTCATTTTTAAAAATGTATTTTTTCTGTTGCTGCTGCTAGTGGGCCTCTCATCACCTCATCTGTGTATTTCTTCCTTTCCTGTCCTTAGCCACAAAAGACAGGATTCCCATTCCTGCAGTTTTTCCATCCCATAGAATGCCATGGCATTAGCTTTGGGCTTGTTTGTTGAAAACCCAGAAGTGTCCTGTTCTCATTTACTAAGCATGTTGCATGGGTAGCAGTGACTCTGTGGCCCTGATGCCAGGGAAGGTTTTTAGAGTTTAGCAAGGCAGCTGCACATAGAAAAGGAAAACAAAAAAGAATGAAGATCCAAGCTCAAAGTAGGAAAGCAGCGGGGATAGCAGAGGGCAGGCTTCAAAGCTAGGCGGCAACTTTTAGCTTCACCCAGGCAAAGTGGGCTGAGAGAGCATGGCCTTGCCTACCACAGCATAAACACACTGGCTGATGGACCAGCAGACGATGTCGGGATGGAGGATACAAACTGTCACTCACTACTAAACCTTCCCTTCTCATCACCTTCCTTTCTATACTTGGCCATGGCTGGGAAGGTTTTCCTCTTCCTCTGGTTTTAGAAGTAGCTCTATATGCATTACTGTTCTAACACTCCATATGTGCCACTCTTTCTGAATGTGTTGGCAGCTCTCCCTTCCTTCCATTCTGCTTCTACCTTTGTGATATTTAAAAATAATATGTCAAGTGTCCTGATTTTAAATCACAAAAGTAAGCATTTTCTTTATTTGAGAAGATGTGGATGTAAACAGCCTTCTTTGGGTGTGTTTGTACATGACCAGTCAGTAAATTACTTTTCTTGCCCACTTCAGTTCCACTTCTGCAATGGCCACACCTTAAATAGCCACCTGCAGCACCCGCTGTCAGCATGACATGCCTGAGATGGCAAGGACAGTCCCAGATGTGAGAAGCCTTACCCTCCAAGTCCAGAGTTTGAGGCCTAGCTCTTATGAAATCACAAGTTCTGATGAGGAAGAGGGGAAGGAGCATGTTGGACAGCTGACGCGAGCAACTGACTTCATAACGAGCTCACATTTGTTTGGACCAGGTCTGCAAACTGCAGAAATACCTTGGGTATGTTGGCCTCATTCATTTACTGTACAGGAAGCATATTATCAAAGATGTTTGACAGGTAAAATTGGGACTCTAGAAGTTTTTGGAAAGCCAGGCCCCTTGTGATGGCATCTCTAATCAGGTGTCCAAAGTTGCTAGTAATTCATGGTAGATATTCTTCCTTATGTAAAAGTTGGTCCTGCTTTTTCAGTCAAATGCAGGCCCTCAAAAATCATACTGGGGACATGGAATCATACTAGGGGTAAAAGCGCTCATACCGAATCACACCTTGGAGTCTGCACTGATGCTTATGGAGATTGTATATGTCAAGAGAAGGATTACAGTGAGGGGTGAGGACAAGGGCAGTGTACTGCACTATGTGAAGTCCAGTTGTAAGCAGAGACCCTGTGCCCACAGCCTTCCTCTGGAGCTCAGACATCTGAGGTGTCATCCTACAGAGCAGGCATGGCATGCTGCATTGCTGGTATCTTCTGTACAGCAACAGTGTCTTATGTTTTCCTTGTTTTCTGAACATTGTGCAGACTGCTGTGTGAGCTGTGTGAACACTTTTGCCCAGGGAATGCTGTGATATATGTAAGATACAGGGATTGGTGCTGGTAATGTCTATGAAGCTTTGTGATCTCAGATGATTTGAGAGAGGAGAGAATTTTGTTTTGTCCCCAAAACCAGAATGGGAAGAAAGAATTTTTAGGTCCATTATGTTACCATATGCAGCCTTGGTGGCCACAGACAGCTCTTCAGAGTGATTCTCTAATTAAAGGCAGGGTGGTTTGAGGAACATGTGATTCCAGCTTATTTGAAAGACTATGAGAGAACAAAGCTAACCATAAAAAATAATACCCTAAAATATCAATGTAAGCAGAAGAACTGTTCAAGGGAGGGAGCAAAAACGTAGTAGCTACTTGTGAGTAGCCACTGCACAGGTTCAAGCTGAAGGAAGCAGGTATTGAAGAAGGAAATGGAAAACCTGCAAGGGATAGCCCTACAGCTGTTGAAACTAGCAGGGTTCAACAGCAGCCTGCAAGCAGTGAGGTAAACTGAGGACCTTCGTTGAGTCAAGACTGAATTGGTGGCATAATATATTACTGATGATGGAAGATAAAGTTACTTGATTTACCAGAAGCTAAAAAGTGAAACCCCTGTGTTGTGTTTTCACTGGGTTCAGACTACCTTCATCAGACCATTTGCGGACGCCAGTGAGAACACACGCTTACAGATATCATCCATCTCCAGTGCTCTTCCTGTGTCAGTCAAACCAGGAGCTAGAGGGATTCCTAAGCATTCATAAGGCTTGGTGTTTATAAAGAGCTTGCACGAGGAAAATGGGAAGACTACAAAATGCCAGTAAGTAACAATCCAAGAAGATTCTGTGGCTCCTCTTTGAAGGAGCCACTGAAGATACATATTGACAGCCCAAATCTCCTAGTTTGTGTCCGTATCAATATCTTGTGGGATGCAAGTGAGAATGAGTGGCTTCTTATTTGCTTTGTGTGCTGTTTAATTGAACTGGCTAGCTGAAATAACTCAGACATATCCGAGAACCTCTTTCATTTTACTTTTCTTTTTCAGGACAAGGGTGAGTTGTGGAGGAAATTCAACCATCTGTTAAACCATGACATCTGATAGAAAATCCAGCCTTTCTCTTGGTTTACTACCTGGGTAAAAGGTTTATTTATATGAGATGCTGGATTGCTTTGTGAACTACCTCAGGAGGCCAAGCCAAGCTGGTCTTCCAGCACCATGAATTTATGTCCTTACTGTGGCTTCCTGCCAGCATCCTCTCCATTGAACTGTATTTACATTAGCACTGTAAAACATTACTTCATTCAAGTGTCTGAAGTGAAGCACTGACTCGCTCCATGCACTTAATTCTTGATTGTTGCCAGCTGGTGAGAAGTTAGCTGATTGCCTTTCCCAGCTGGGCCCCACCATTCTGAATATAACGAGAATTAAAGCCCCTGATTCACTGGGGCTGTTCAGGTTTCAATGTTGGTTTTAGCTGTCTGTAGCTGGTATAAATGCAAAACATTGAACAATTAATAAGATTGAAAGATAAATGCCTTCAAGTAGGCATTGTCTTGGGCATCAGATCTTGGCATCCTTGAGTCTATATGCTAGTAAGTGATCTGGATGACGGTTCACTGCATTTCCCTCTGTTTTTTCTTCTATAACTTTCAAAGCTTTTTACAAATTGGAGGTATTTTCATTTTATGGAAGGCAGAAATGGAGGGGAAAAAAGGCAGATTGTGTTGTCTAACGTAGTGTAGATCCTCCTGTGAAGCTTCTCTAGTCTGCTGAATCAGTGGGATGGTCCCAAGGTCTCTCACTGACAGAACTATGACAACTTTTACAGGAATAAAAGACAAAGGAGGTTTGACTCTCCTCAGTGTTCTCTGATGCTCAGACTGTATTACTTCTGAATAAACACTTCAGAAGGGAGTCAAAGTCATACGTTCTTTTGCATGTTCTATAAGGGCTTGCTGAAGGGAAAACTTTGTATATTTCAAGAGAAAGTTTGAATAAGGATTTTTTATTCTTGAATTTCACTGAATTCGTTTGAATTACTGTTACTTCCCCGTGTCATGCCATATTCCCAAAAGGCACAGGCACTTTGCTTACTCACAAGAACCAGAAATTAAAACCATTGGTCTTATGACCAAAAATGTATGAATGATAACAGCTGACAAATATAATGTGTGTTTTAACTCACGTTTAAGAATAAAATACATTATCCTACCTGGAAGTTAAAAACAAACAAACAACCTCTTTATGTTTTTAACACTAACAAATATGTGAGAGACAATTTAAGAAGAATAATTTTTTAATTGTTTGGAAACAATTCAGCAGGGGAGTTGGACTAGATGACCTTTATGGTCCCTTCCAACTCTAAAAATTCAGTGAAATGAGATTTCTCATAGAAATGTCCCTGTTTTGGAATAGTGTTAACATGCAGACTGGGGTATGGCAAAACTTTTCCCACAACAATCAATTTCTGGTTTAAAACACAGACCTGGGTGCCAGGACACTACACTTCACTTTCTGGCTTAGTGGCCCTTGCTTTGAAAAGGGCAATAGTACTTACCACACCACACCGGTGCGTCATGGCTGTGTGAAGTGCCTTAAGATGCTTGGATACAAGGTTTGAAGGAGGTTATAAGTACTGCTATCTCTCTTAGGATTATTGTTTCAATTTTATTTTTTCCTCATTCTTGTTTTGCTCCGATTTTATTTTCAGTCTGTGGAATGCACAAGAAGAGAATAAGGAAATGTTTTCATGGCTTTCTGGGAGGCAAGCAAAAGAGGTGTGCTGGGAGGCTGTAAGGATCATCAGCAATGACAATGACTGGCACTTCTTCCCTAGGGGCAAAAAAAGAAAAACAAACAAAAATTATTTTCTCCGTTACTGCTGTGGTACCTACCAGTGGAGCAGTGATATTCATCAGGGCCTCTATAGAGCACATCCCAGATTTGAAAAAAAATTTTAAGAGAAATTAATGGAAACTTGTTTTGAATTTGCTATGTGGGTGTTTGCATCTTCAGGGAAAGAGACCATTTCCACAAACCAAAACCACTGGACAACTGCAGTCCTTCCTAAAGGTACCTCACTGGAGGTGAACTCCACCTCTCCTTCCTGGGCATACAGGCAGCTGCTCGCCTATTCAAACAGCTTCCCAGTGCTGTGAGCCTGATTGAGGGTGACTCTACCTCACTGAAGCAGGTCTCTGTCTAAATCTTGAACATACCAGCTCTGATTGTCTCCTACACCCTGGCAGAAAATATATGCTGCCTTCCATGTTACCTGGTACAGCACTGGAAGGATTCTCTTGGAGTAAGTGCAGGTGACACCAGGGGAGATGCATTTAAATTTGCCTGGGAACTTGGCCTTATTTCTAATGAAGAATATATTGACTTTTGTCTACAGGGTCATGGCTGGTCAGCAATGAGGGAACATTAAAGACTCTGGAAGTCCGTTTTGGATCTGTCAAAGAATGTGAGCACTTCTTCCATTTATTTATCCTCTCCTCCCTTCTCTTTGGTGTAGATTAGAGGTAAAAGTTTCCAGAGAGTGGATTCCTCATTAAGATTCCTGATACCTCCCGGTATGCAGAGCCTGGGATTACAACATGAAGGGCATCCTGCTATTTTTGCCTCTGGTCCAGTCCCTTTGAAGGAACTCAGGAACACTTTACAATCTTGCAGATTTATGAGCACTGTGCAGCTTGCCAGTATGCCTTTCTGACATACTCCTGTAAACTAATTATGGGAAACTGCCCCAGGCCTCTGTCATTAAAAATACATTCTTAGCATTTCACGAACAAAGCTTAGTTTCCTCCTTCTGTTCCTATAGGATATGATCTGTTTCCTGACAGATGTTTATCCTAAAACATCAAGGGATTGTTTCTGAGGAAAGTTAGTGAATAAAAGCATAGTATGTCACCTAGGGTGAGTCACAATGTGAATCCTGATCTCCCAGTGTGATCTGAACTTCTCCAGTGCCCAAGGAAACTACTTTTTAAGATTTTAAGGTTTTCTAAATTCACAGTAATTAGAGATTGGGAACTTTATGTTCTGTAATTTGTCATCAAGCCCTCCTTTTCAACACTGCCTTAGAATGGCTTTTGACCAAAAGCCACTACCCACCCACTGGCTATTTGGGCACCTGAACGAAATGGCTTGATCCATCCAACTGCTTGAGCCTTGCTGGCTCCTAGACGCTACAACATGGGGTGCCAGGAAAGGCAGACAGATATAGAATAAACAAGAATGGATGTTGGCAGGAGCAGAGCACTGGCTCATGTAGGCAGATAAACACAACGTGTTTTGGCTGACTGGATTGCATGTGTGATCCCAGGCCCCTGGAGAGCAGGGCGGGCTGCGCGCGCATGGCTGTGTGTGCCCAAAGCCAACTCAGAGGTTACAAACACAGATGTGGATGCTCTTGACATGCACAGCACAAACAAAGGCCTTGGAAACACTTGTTCCCCAGCTAAGCAAGGAGTGTGGGGAGTAGGTAGAATAGGGAGACCAAATTTAATTCATAGTCTTAAAATGCATCCCTGTGGAGTGAGACTGAGGCACCTTCTGGCTCAGACAGGTGGTGAGGATATCACCGTTTACCTGATTATCTCAGGCCATCTGAGCTGCCAGAACTGTGTATGCTTCAGACTGCCTAACCTGTTCATTACTGTATTATAGCTCCAACCTCACTGAAAGGCCTGACATACGTCAAGTCATTAATCCAAGCTGTAATTTAGACTTGTATGTGGTCAGTGAGCAGGGTGCACATAGGCACTTCAGCTTGTTGCTGCTGTTGAGTGTGGATTGTATCACAGAATCACAGAATCTTCATGGTTGGAAGGGACCTTTGAGATCATCGAGTCCAACCACAATAAATAAAAAAAAAACCCAAACCCAAAACACAAACAGACACAACCAACAATCTCGGGCACTAGAGCATGCCCTGAAGTGCCATGTCTACATGTTTCTTAAATACCTCCAAGGATGGCGACTCCACCACCTCCCTGGGCAGGCTGTTCCAGTGCCTGACCACTCTCTCAGTTAATATCTAATCTAAACCTCCCCTGCTGCAATGTCAGACCATTTCCTCTGGTCCTGCCATTATTCCCTTGGGAGAAGAGGCCAACACCCACCTCTCTACAACCTCCTTTCAGGTGGTTGTAGAGGGCAATGAGGTCTCCCCTCAGCCTCCTCTTCTCCAAACTAAACATGCCCAGTTCCCCCAGCCTTTCCTCATATGACTTGTTCTCTAGACCCCTCACCAGCTTGGTGGCTCTCCTCTGGACACGCTCCAGCACTTCAATGTCCTTCTTGTAGTGAGGGACCTGTGAGGACATGAGCCCCTGTGTCCACTTTAGATGTAAGGTGTATGTGCACAGTGCTCACACAGACTGATTTTAAAGGGTCTTAAAATCCCAGGGTGGCGTTCTTCCCAAGGCTTTCAGTTTGTGTGTATGTCAAACACCAGATGAGCTGCTACAGTACAAGGCTTTGAATTGATCCCTGAAATTCTGTAGCCATCTTCCTACTAGGGAAGGTTTTGACCTGCCAAGTAAAATGCACTGGGAAAAATAATATGCAGAAGGATGTCCATATTTTCCATTTGTAAATGCTTAAGACAAAAGACTCCAGAAGAATAGACTTATCTGTTTTGTGATAGTATTATTGGTTAAGTTCTGATTTAAATTCCCCCTACCCTCCTCCCCTGCCTTTTTTTTTTTAATATTTTACAAGGGATCTAGGTTAGCAATGGAGGCTGGGCCACAACAGGATGTTTACAATGCAGTCTTCTGCTGCACAGATTTTTATTTATTTTCCCCCTGCAAATGATAGGTCTGAAATTTTCCCACAGAGTGATATCAAAGCAGGAAGAGAACCTGAAGAACAACCTCCTCCCCTTGCCACACACACAGAGAAGAGAAAACATTGAGAATGAGTCTTCTGTGGGGCGAAAATCTGAGGAGGCAGAAAGCTTCTTCCAAACGGCTGCTGGAATTGGCAGAAGCTACAGAGCTAAGGTGAAGGGACATTCAGGAAAGTGCTGGTACATGTCTACACAAACTGAAGTGGGTTTTGAGATGCCCATTTGTATCTCTTCCCTGTATCCATCCCATGAAGTGGTGTGCAGTAGGGGAGAGCCCCTTGCTAATATGGACGGCTGTTATCTGATTTCCATTAGCTGAAGCTCTGGCTCTTGGCCTGATAGTTTTCTACTTGCTCTTGGCATTCATGTAAATGATTAAAGGAACAGGGGAGCAAAGAATCAGGCTCTGAGCCCATGGGAGTACTGGAGAAGCAGCACAGCGTAATCCCTAGTTTGAAATGGGTGAGGCCGTAATTGAGGTGTACAGGGTGGGGAGTGATGTGGTCAAGTAAAGAATTGGCGGAATTAGCTGTCTGTTTGTGCATGTGGCTATTCTGGCTATTTTTCCTTTTTGCAGCAGCATAGCTTGGATCTGAGCCTATTCCAGACAATTCTAGCATTCCCCTTCCTTATTTCCCATAGCAAAGGTTGAAAAAAAATCAAATTATAAACAAACTGTGGGCTCAAACTTTCCTTTAGGACTTAGAGGAAAAACACTCTCTCCTTCCCCCCTGCCCTGCCCCCACTCCCAATTTCTCACACTTTTCCAGCTTGTTCTGTGAAAGATTCTCAGGCTTTGCTCCTGAAAGCTGATGCTGACAGTTGGCCCCATCAAGGGACCCAGTGAACTCACACAGCAGAATGGGGCAGAGCTGGGCGCATCCTTCTGGGTTTTTTTCTGGAAGGGGAAAATGAGGGAAGGGAGTAGCTACTTCTGCACCTGGGGTCCACCACTGTGGGAGACAGTGCCAAACAAAAGAGTCAGCTTAGAAAAAAATTAGGGATTTTGATGGCTTTGGGCTGGCTGAAAAACATGCCAAAAGGGGTCCATTCTGCAGGAAGCCTTTCTGATTCACCCTACCCTCCAAACCCATCACCTGCAAATAAACATAAACCAAACCAGTCTTACACTACACGAAGCTGAAAAGCTGCACAAGGAGCTGCCTCTGTGGACCTAAAAGATGGTGTGACAGAGGGAAATTTTTTCTTTGTCCGTTTGTTTTTGATACAAAGTTATGTGATAGAACAGTACTGCCTCCTGTACCAGAGCCAGTATGGCAAATACCATGTTGAAGGGCTTTTCAACCATGTTCCTTTGCACAGGATTGGCATGCTTTTTTGCTATAACCTTGCTTCACAGAGTGTGCGTGTGTGACTGTGATCTGACATCATCATGCTGCTTCTTCATCAGCATCAGACAAAAGCATTATAGTGCCACTAAAGCTTATGAGCTACAGGCTCCTTCACTCCAGCTTTTCCACTGATAGGGCACTGATTGCTTTGCAGAGACAGGGGAAGAGCTGTCTTTTTACTGTCTTCTTTGTGAAAGCATGAGTCAATGGAACAGTCAACGCTTCAGCCTCTACCATCTACTTCCACTCCAGAAGAAACCAAAGGTAGAAACAATATATTGGGTCTCACCTAATCAATCTCTGGCAGTATGGAATAACTCCTACTACTCTACTGCTGATATTCAATTTGTATTTCTTACAGTACAAGTGTTCTCCCTTCTTTGTAAGCCTATTCCACTCTCTAACAGACCTCTCTATTGGATGAACTGCATTGCCAGCAAGATGTAGATGAACATGAAAGAGTTACTATTGGAGCAAGAAGAGTGATAAGAGGGTTAGAAAACATGAACTGTGAGTAAAGGCTGCAAGAATCAGTTTTGTTTAGTCTAGAAAAGAGAACATGGCAGGAGCAGAGGTGGGAAATATTATATTTGTCAGACATTTCTAAGGGTGTTATGGATAGGCCAGTGACTAATTCTACAGGTCAAGACAGGGCAAGGCAAGAAGAAATTGGCCTAATTTCAGCAAAAAAGACTTCTGTTTGATCTTTAAGAAAGGAAGAAAAAGAACCCCAAAACTCTTTCTAGCAGTGAGGATAGTTGAGCAATGGCTGTAGAATTATTGCTCTTAAGAGGTTCAGGAGAAGGCTGTATAAGTGAGAACTGAAGAAATGGGATCCCAAAATTTCACTGCATTCTGCAGTCACTTCTATGTATCACCACCAATAGAAACTCTGTGTTTAGTCTTGACTAGTTTCAGCTGCTTGCAATCAGCTGGCTTTTCATCTTCTCCCGTTTTCCACCCTCACTGCATTTAGGTGTTTTCCTGTATCATCCTCTTGAGGCATTTCATATTGCCAGACCAAAACACTAGCTGGTTATAGACCCAAATGTTCCTATTTCTATAACTGTACTACATCAAATTTGAACAGATCTTTTTTTTTTTTTTGTAGAGGAGCAAAACTCAGCATTTAGCTCTGGTTTTGTATGGCATCTAGCATAGACAGAACGAGAGGGAATGGCTTCAAGCTCCAGCAGGGTAGGTTTAGACTGAACATTAGGAAAGATTTTTTCACAGAAAGAGTGGTCGGGCATTGGAATAGGCTGCCCAGGGAGGTGGTTGAGTCACCATCCCTGGATGTGTTTAAGAGCTGTTTAGATGTGGTGTTGGGGGATATGATATAGGGAAGAACTTTGTAGTGTAGGGTAGATGGTTGGACTCGATGATCCCAAGGGTCTCTTCCAACCTGGATGATTCTATGATTCTATGATAGTAAGGTTCTTTTCTGTCACTGGAACCCCAAAGGATGCTACAGGAGAAATAGTACATACAATAATAGTAGTAATAATTACTTTTCCACAAATAACTCAGTTCTATCTGTGGCATCAATGAAGCATTAAAGCAAGACTGGAATGTTTGGTGTGTTGAGCTGGATGAAGTACTACCTAGATATAATCTACGATAGGATGACTGCAATATGGAAGGTACAGTGTGTTTCAGTTGAAAAGGGCCATGGCTGATTATCCAATTCTGCACAAGGAACACATTTGATGTTGTGTAAGTATTCACCAGAGAGCAGCAGGTCAGCAGTAGGATCTAACACTTCGGAAGAATACACCGTGCTCTATACTAATTTTTACACCTTTGAACTGCTGTAACTAGTTTGTTTTGAACAGAATCTACTGAAGACATGTGATGCAACCAGACCTCATGTCAGCTAATCTATGTTAGCTGCCCAATGAGGCAGGACCAGCACTCTGTGAGACTGTGTGAGATCAGTGCCTGACCCTGAATGAAACAGATTGGAGGCAAAAGGAGCAGAAGTGAGGGTTATATCATGTGTCCAGCTTAACTATGCAGTGTCTTTGAGCAAGCCACAATCATCCTGTGCGTGAATTTCCAGAGGCATTACTGTCCCTAATAAGGAAGAAAAGGCGGAGTCCCTCCTCTGTCTGTATAGGAGCACACGTTGCTCCTGCATTAACATCCAGATCTACAGCCCACACATCATTATGTAGCATAGCAGAAAATGCAGCCAGGGTTTCCTGTGGGGAAGCTGACAGCACTCAGGAACCCCTTCCAGGACCCCCTCGCTCCCTGCTGGCAGCCAGGCAGACAGCCCACAGCCTCCCTGGCAGCCCCCCACTCCTTAGCTGGGGCTGTGACCCTCCCAGTGTCCCAAACACTGACTGTCCTGGGGCTGCAGCCCTTGTGGGAACGCTGTAGCCTGTCAGGCACTGCGACTTTCCCTCGAGGGGAACAACATCTGGCTGGACAATGTGTGTGCTCTTGAAACACCTCCATGTCTAAAAGCCAATGTCCTCAGGCTGGGGCAATTCAGAAGTTAAAGGTTGTTTCTGAAGGTTGAATTATGACATTTTAAAGGGCACTGAGACTCAGCCAGTGCATTCTCCAGTGGTGTCCAGCCTGTTACAACCATGTTACAACCATACAACATCCCAGGATGTTGTGCCATCCCTGGGAGGCTGTGGGCAAGCCCAGCAGCTCAGCTCTGCTCCTGCCTCTGTCAGCCGCCACACATCCCTCCCTGCTGTAAGGGGCAGGGGAGAAGGACCTCCAGGCACAACCCAGACTTCATCCGCAGGATAGGATAAAGTAAGTATAAGCCTTCATTTCACTTAACTTGTCACAGCTAGTGGCAGAAGATGAAAAGAAGATGAAGGAAACGTCAGGCCCCCAGTCTCAATGTACATAGACATTGTTTGGAGGTAATGGAGAGTCGGGACCCATGATCTACACAGAGGTTTCCATGGGGAAGTACCTGGCACCTGGTGATGGCTGCTCCACTTGGCTTGAACTGCCTCTGCCCGAGTTGTGCCATTTTGTAAGAACAATGGTCAATATTCGGTGGAGTGTTTGGTTTTGAGGCTGATGTATAGAAAATGTGGGGAACATGTCTTCTGGTAATTAAGCCCCTTTTAAAGCATTTCAACCTGAATGTATGGCCTCTTTATTCTCTCTGTTTTCCAGAGTCCCCTAGAGGTATAAGCCCTTCTATGGTGCTTCCTCCTCCACCTGCAGTCCCCCCCGGCCATGGAGGCACTTACTACCTGCCATGTAAGTACATGGTTTTTCAGGCTTTTCACTCAGCAAGATAGTAAGAAGAAATTGGGATTTAAATTAGCCCGAAGGATGTTGATGACATTTTCCCCTAGTGTGTTTTGGACCATGCTGGCTCAAGCCATCTTGCATCTATCCAAAGTTATTGCAGACAAGGCAGGCTTTGGTCTTTCCAAAAGTGCAGAAGTGTACGTCTGCCATAATGTGATGTCTCTCCTATTATTGCTGAGCCTGGAACACAATAACATCTTATAGAAGGCTTTGGAGTTTAGACTACAGCCCTTTTATTTATTTTACTGGAGCACTGTCCCATAAGGAAAAATACTAGGCTGGGTTTAAAGAGCCAGACAATGGAGCAGCCGTCACATTTAGATGTTGCTTTTAAAACAATACCCTAATGCTACATCACTTTGCTCTGCTGGGTTCTGCTTCTACTTGTCAATGGCAGAAATCACAAGATCAGAATTAGTGAAAGGGCTTTAGTGATGTTTAGTACAA
This sequence comes from Numenius arquata, assembly GCF_964106895.1. Taxonomy (NCBI): domain Eukaryota; kingdom Metazoa; phylum Chordata; class Aves; order Charadriiformes; family Scolopacidae; genus Numenius; species Numenius arquata. The sequence goes on along the minus strand of NC_133576.1, from coordinate 16,377,715 downwards.
AGCATGCTGAAAATGAAAACATCGACTCAACTCTGCTGAAAAAGCAGCTCTCTGGTTCCTAGGTTTCTTCTTGACCAGTGGACAGAGGCATTACCTCACACTCAGTATGGAGTTGGGCAATGGATTGTGCATCTCGGAATTTTGCAAGAAAAAGTAATGTTACACTTAAAGTAAATATTAATAGTGCCATATGTATGTCAAAAATTTAGACCATCTATTACCACTGAATGGGGCTTGAGACTCTCAGCATTTACAGAAAGTGTCTAGTCTTCCTGTCTGTGAAAATAACCTTAAAGCATTTTTGGAGTCTACAGATCGCCCAAAATAACAGCTTAAAAATGTATGACTTGCTATGTTTATACTTGATGAATTTTCAATGGTAAAATGAAAAAAGAGTAGTATTTTTACAAATATATTTTGTTGAAAAAATTGTAGTGGCATTTTGATACTGTTTTGCTTGCTCTATTTGCCAAGCTCCTCCCTCCTCCTGCTCCCAGTTTTTAAAAATACAAAAATGGTAAATATAAACAGGTAAAAACAGCTTCATTTTGCAAAGGGATTTTTGATTAATAACCTTTTCATTTATTAAAAAAATATGGGAACCATGATTGAAATTGGTAAATGAAAAAAACCTGAAAAACATTGTAAAGCAAACACTTGAAATTTATTCTCTAAAGTGAGCTTTCAATTCTCATTAGCTTGATAGGAGCAATTTAGATAACAGTTTTGTTGATGGTTTCCCTGTGATATCATGCACCTCTTATGGATTGCTTTATCCGTAAGTTAGTCCATTTTAAAGGACTTACATGGCACTTAAGCATCTATGTTAAACTCTCCAAATCTTACTTTCTCTCTCTCAGGGACTTTCACGATGCAATTATTGCAAGGATTTTGGAAACTGCAGTTGTGTGTGTGTATATCTGTGTATATATATCCAAGGTAGATACTAAGATTCTAGAGCAAAGGGGATTCTGCATTATTTATTAATTTCCTGATGAATCCATTGAAAACATTAGTACTCTTTGATTTTTGTGAACTACTTGAGATCTCTCTGTCGCATCAGATCGCTAAAAAACCTGGGAATCTTGCCATGAAAATTACGGTTAGTTTGACATGGATTACATGTGTTTTTGCTAGTAATTACAGCACATTTGGTAAGCTGGCATTTGACATGCATACAAGTATGGCAGGTCAAGCAGGGTAACGGGAAGTACTGGGAGCGGCTCTTTCAGCCAAGTTTGCTTTTATAAAAGGACTAGAGTCAGCAATAACAGACCAAACTAAAAGTCTAAGTCTAAACCAGAGCAGCCAAGACTGCATGTGATACTCTACCTAATTGCTAACATTTTTCTTACTGACTACTGCTTTTGGTTTAAGCCCTGCGTTTGTTATGAGTGTGTATGAAGTTTCTGAGCCCTTGCTCTATGGACCCACAGCCCCACTTTATTGCAGCTGCTAAGATGCATTTAAAACTTACTTTGTGCACAGGGATATTCTATTGGATAAACTGAGAAATATCAGGTGATGACAAAACTAAAAACATAACACACATGGTCAGGGACAAAGCAAAGGCTGTGGGTCCAAGTGGAGGGCTGAAATGACTAACTTCTGAATGATTAACTGTGGGGCCTTTGAAGAGCCCGTACTGCAGGAGCCTTGTATCTTCAAGATTTTTGTAAGATACCAAGTGTGTAGGTCTATGTGGTTTTTTTATAGAATAATTCAAAGCCTGGAAACCTTACCTTGGGGGCAGAGATATAAGAGGCTTAATCTATTCATTTTAGCAAAGAGAAAGTGAAGAGGTGGCTTGGTCAGAGCCCACAAGACTTTAGTGTGGTAGAACATTTCTGGGCACAAAGAAATCTTCTATGCAGCAGAGAGAGGCATAACAAACCCTGTGTCTGGAAGCTGCCACTCGGTTTATACAGATGGGTACTGAGGTGCAAAATCATGGGCTTCAGGCAGGAATCACTGGCAGAAATTCTATGCCTTGTGTTACACCGCGGATCAGACTAGGTCATCACAAGCAGCACTATTGGCTTTGAAATCTGTGTGCCTATGATTAACGTGATTCCCACATTATATGCACACATCAGCATTACATTTAGTCACTGAAGAAGAGAGAGAATGCATCCAATTAGCTCTGGGCTTTCTGCCTAAACAGGGAAAATGAAGTGAGATTTTGTTTAAGGACAACCCCAATAACTCTGAAAAACACCATGGAATTATTAGCATTTGAGCAGAGTGGACAGGATTTCAAGGTCCAGCACAAAAGACCCTGCAGAAAGAACTCTGTTCAGCGAGCTGCACAGAAGGAAGGCCTGTGCCTACCCTACTGGACCTTAGTTACGGTCCTAGAAAGCATAGGACATGCTTAGATAACCAAATCCGAGGTAGGCAGGGCTATACTCCTTTAGAAACAGCTGGTACCAGAACCCTTTATTTCAGTAGGATCTTGCACATATAGAAAAGAGAATATCCTGTTCTTTGAGGATGGTCTTGTTAAAAGGGGTGGTATGGATGATGGTGATAGGAGGGAACTGCATCCTCTCCAGAGCGGGCCAGATTTAAATGATTTGGTTTGCTGAAAAAACACCGAAATTCTCGTAAGAACTTGGAAAGAGTCACTCTCAAGTGTTCTTGACTCACATTACAGGAAAAAATTCATCAAAATGCAATTTTCTAAGCTAAAAAAAATATGATTTTCAAATGCAAAATTACTTGTCTTTGAAAAGGTAAGCAAGATACCATGTTTTTTAAAACGGCACTCTCAAGATCTCATTAAAGTATTTAAAGGGTATCAAATTGAAATGTTTTGGTGATTCAGATAGAAAATGTTTTAATAATAATTATGGTACATGAATAGTTTTTGGTCCTTTGACAGTTTTTTCATATTGGAAATACTTTGAAAGTTGTTCATGGACCAAGAAATCCACTTCCTATACAGTCTTAATTCCTACTGCCATGGGGTGCTAAGGCATCTGTACTTGTCACCCATGTGGTGTAGGTGAGTCATTTCAATACAGATGCTTTGTTTTGCCTTTCCATTCTTTCCAGCAGAGTGGCTAACCCAGCACTTGTATTTGTTGAACATTTCCTGTCAGCTGCCTCCAAGGTCCTCAGTTCAAGCAGAGCGCTGATGCACGGATGATTGGATTCACTCATTTAGGAGTTCAGGTTGTTGATGTTGACTTCTCTTTCTCTTCTCTCTTGCATCTAAACTGAGTGACAAAATGAGCTGTTTCTGACCATCATTTTAAAAGTTTGCAGTTGTCTTTTGTCAAGTTGTGTAACTTGGTCTTGGGTTTTCTCATTCTGTTCTCCAGCCACCTTGAGGAGGAAGTCTCATGTGGAGTTGTGCTTTTGATGTCACCTAGGATGGTAGGTCTGTACTATGCAAATCTGAAATAACGTTTTTAAGGAGCCCTTTCGTTTTCATCTTGTTGCTATTGGCAGGAAAAAAAATGTTCAAAAGCTAGAGAATTTGTTCCCAACTGATTTGAAAACTGAATGACTCCCTGTTTGGTGTTTTTTTGATTTTCTAAAAGTCTTTTACGTGGGACTGGGTTTTGAGGGCTTGTGATCATGCGTGTAGTTTGCTTTCTGTCTAGCCACAGCAGTTTACCTCATTTACAAAAGAGTCTTTCAGCACCTGACCTCTATATTCAGGGCAAGTTCTGCAACCTTTAATTGTTTAATTAGCTGGTGCTAGCTTAAAAATATTTAACAGTGCTCCTTTAGGCAATAGGTTATTTCAGGAAGCAACCCCACCAAATATTTTAATTGCAGATTACCTTCCTTTTTTTTTGCTATTTTACACAGCAGAAGGAAGTAATGACCATGATCTTTGAGGGTGATCAGCCCACCTTCAAATACTTGCAAGTAGCCCTCCTCTTCACAACTAATGACATAAAAGCCTCTACCTGAACCCTCTTATACTGAGACTGTTAGTGCCTGATATGCCTTCTGCTGGGGAGAGGTGTGTGTGGAGGTGGTAAAGAGAAAACAGTCCTTGTATCTTTTTATTGCTTCTTAGTTTGTTTAGTGGTGAGTGGGCAATCCTTTCATCTGAAGCCTTGTGTGTTTTCTTTTTCTCCATAAAACTGTGGAGTCAAATAAAAGCCTAACATGGGTATGAAGATACTTTACATACAGTAACAAACAGCACACAGAATGAAGGCTGCTTGTCCTGACTTCCTCTGTCAAAAAGAAAAGGATGTAGAGGATGTAGAGTAAAAGTGAAAGGGAGCACTTGTAAAGCTGACTAAAAGGTATCCTTCTAAACACCAGTTAACTGGGGAAGGTGGCACTGACAGAATTTTGAGGTTTTGTTCTGTGTGTTGGCAGATTTTGGTATGATGAGGAGAAAACTGAGCTACTGAAAAGTTTTTCTTCTTTTAGTGACATCCACCCACTCCTGCTACAGGAAGATTAGTTAGCACTTGTTTGCCACCTTCATCACGTTGCCAGCTGATCTCACCTAGTTTATTTCTGGTAGAATTTCCAATATTTTTAATACCAGAACTAAAAAATTAAGAATAAGCTATCTCTATCCTGATCTTTTCTGTGAGGGATAAACAAGAGTGAACATAAAGTACCCCAATATCACTTTCATAGAGCCACTTTTTAGACTGTAGCCTGCTTTTAAAGTCAGCATTGCACTTGGCTCAAATGATGAGATACTGACATAAATGCTACTCAGGCAGAGCCAGTGTTAATATTTTCAATGCCTTAGAAAAAAGGAAAGAATGTAAACTAATTCTACTTCTGTTATGATGGAGTTCCTTCATAACATCTGCGCAAAATGAAAGCTGTTTGAGGACTTAGGCAAAGTATAAGCTTTCTGCTGTTTATTTGGGAGGGGAGGGGGGAATAATTTTTAAAATGCTTATTGAGAGTCAACTTCCTTTCCTCATCCCTGTTTGAAAGTTTCCAAAAAAGGAGGATAAAGAAATCAGGTTGACTCCCATTGTCAACAGCAGACAATGCCAATGAACACTTGTACTGTCACATAGTGAAATTCATTATCCCTATGTGCCAGAACTGAGACAATGGAGACAAAAGCCACAGCCTTTTAACTCCAAATATATCACTGGGATAAATTGTCCTGACATGACTAAGGAAATGATTGATCTAAAGAAATTACTATGCAGGAAAATGTACCCTCCTTGTTTAGTACCAACCTCTTGTCCCCTCCAGCAGCTGGCACTGGCTAGTCAGTCAGTTTACAGGGCACTTAACTGTGTGCAATAATTTAGCTACAGAAAAGACATAATTTCTGCAGAAGCTGAGCACTTATGAACATTAATGCATTAATTCTGGTAACACCACTGCAAATCACTGATGTGTTAGTCCTACACATTTTACAGATGAAGAAAGGGGGCAATTTCTAGTGTGGCACCTTCACTTCAGGGTTAATTTGGTCTGCCTTGAGTCCTATCCCTGTCTCTATAGTAGACTGAAATATTTTGATTCTAGCAGGCTTATCTGTCGCATGCCTGTTCTGTAGCCTGAGCTGATCTAACTCCTCCATTTGGTGTTGCTAAAACAGGACCCTGTGCAGCTCACAGTGTGATCACCCTCTATTCTAGATTCCAACAATAGCAAGCTACTGGCCCTCAAACATTAGGGACACTGTACTTCCTCTGAAGAAGGCTCTTTTTTTGAAAATCTGAAAATGAAGACTGCTGGCTAGGAAGAAAGCACCAGACTGTCTGAGAACTAGATCATCCAATGAACTTTGTTTCATCAGCCTGTTGGGATAAAACAGGATAAACCAGTATCATTCCATCACCACTTCTTATCATCTGGAGTGCCTCTGTAGCTTATGATGACTAATATTATGAATGACAACTCCTTTACAAATACTCCACAGAAAAATATTGGCGCCAGTTGGTGATAAATAAAATCAGTGAGCTAAAGCAATGTTAGGCAGTTCAATGCTTTGAATGCTGTAGACAGCAAAATGACAATGAGCAAGCAATGTGCTCTTGTGGCCAGGAAGGCCAACGGAATCCTGGGCTGCATAGGGACGAGTGTGGCTAGTAGGTCAAGGGAAGTCATTTTCCCCCTCTACTCTGCACTGGTGAGGCCACAACTGGAGTATTGCATCCAGTTCTGGGCTCCCCAATTCAAGAGGGATAGGGAACTACTGGAAAGAGTCCAGCGAAGGGCAACAAAGATGATTCAAGGATTGGAGCGCGTCCCTTATGAGGAAAGGCTGAGAGAGCTGGGACTCTTTAGTCTGGAGAAGAGAAGGCTGAGGGGAGACCTTAGTAATGCTTATAAGTATCTCAAGGGTGGGTTGAAGGATGATGGAGCCAGACTCTTTTCAGTGGTTCCCAGTGACAGGACAAGGGGCAACGGGCACAAGTTGGAACATAGGAGGTTCCACTCGAATATGAGGAAGAATTTCTTCATGGTGAGGGTGACAGAGCCCTGGAACAGGCTGCCCAGGGAGGTTGTGGAGTCCCCTTCTTTGGAGATTTTCAAGACCCGCCTGGATGCAGTCCTGAGTAGCATTCTCTAAGCAATCCTGCTTCAGCAGGGGAGTTGGACTTGATGATCTATATGGTCCCTTCCAACTCTAAAAAAATTCAGTGAAATTCAGTGAATTCTATAGAAGTTAATAAATATTTCTTGCAGTTCTCTTTTTACTCTTTGAATGTCTTTGGATAACAGTATCTTCCTGGAGGGCGGATAAGAATATCAAGTCTGGGAAGATAAAAGTGGTAATCCTTGCTGTCACTGGTAGGAGAGAAAGTAAGTGAAAAAGATTGTGAACAAATGGGATGTATAGAGATTGTGCGCTTCTTGTCAAAGTAGGTAAACTGAAAAATTCTGTATCATGACCCAAGGTTTTGCCTGGTACCAGCTTAGCTGTAATTCAGCCAGGTCAATCACTGAAGCAAGGTGGACTTAAAGCTAAGGAATTATGGTGGGTTGACCCTGGCTGGACTCCAGGTTCCCACCAAAGCCACCCTATCACTCCCCTCCTCACCCAGACAGAGGAGAAAAAATGTAACAAAAGGCTCGTGGGTCAAGACAAGGACAGGGAGAGATCATTCATCAGTTACTGTCACAGGCAAAATAGACTCAACTCAGAAAAATTAGTTTAATTTATTACCAGTCAAATCAGAGTAGGGTAATGAGAAATAAAAACAAACCTTAAAACACTTTCCTCCCACCCCTCCCTTCTTCCTGGGCTCAACTTCACCCCTGATTTCTCTACCTCCTCCCCACCAGTGGTGCAGGGGGACAGGGAATGGGGGTTGTGGTCAGTTCATCACACATTTTTTCTCCCACTCCTTCCTCCTCAAGGGGAGGATTTCTTGTACCCTTTCCCTGCTCTGGCATGGGGTCCCTTCCACAGAAGACAGTCCTCCACATACTTCTTCAGCGTGAGGCCTTCCCACACGCTGCAGTTCTTCATGAACTGCTCCAGTGTGGGTCTTTTCCAAGGGGTGCAGTCCTTCAGGAACAGACTGTTCCAGCATGGGTCCCCTGTGGGATCACAAATCCTGCCTGCAAACCTGCTTCAGCATGAGCTCCTCTCTTCATGGGGCCACAGGTCCTTCCAGGAGCCTCCTCCAGTGCAGGCTTCCCACAGGGTCACAGCCTCTGTCAGGCATCCGCTTGCTCCAGCGTGGGATCCTCCATGTGCTGCAGGTGGATATCTGCTCCACCGTTAACCTCCATGGGCTGCAGCGTGACAGCCTGCATCACCATGGTCTTCCCCGTGGGCTGCAAGAGGCTGCAGGGGGATCTCTGGTCCGGCTCCTGGAGCACCTCCTTCCCCTCCTTCTTCACTGACCTTGGTGTCTGCAGGGTTGTTTCTCTCATACATTCTCACTGCTCTCTGGCTGCAGTTGCTGTTGTGCAGTCACTTTTTTCCCCTTTCTTAAATAAGTTATCCCAGAGGCACTACCACCATTGCTGATGGGCTTGGGCTTGGCCTTGGCCAGCAGCAGGTCCATCTTGGAGCCGGCTGGCATTGGCTCTATGAGACACAGGAAGCTTCTAGCAGCTTCTCACAGAAACCACCCCTGTAGCCCTTCCTGTTACCAAAACCTTGTCACACAAACCCAGTACAGGAATTTATCCTATTCAGTTTCCCAGTGCTGGGAAAAACCTGGTGCTGCTGCAGCTGAGGAAACAGTATAATAAACACATATGTTAAACAGAGATGAAAACCAAAAGACAGCTATGTACTTGTGGTGAATAAATCAGGCTTTAAGAAGATACTTCTATTGGAAGAAACATACTGGTAGTTTTCACTACTCCTTTTCCAGTTAAATATGACCTCTGTAAATACAGAAGTTGTACTAAAAAATGCCTTTATCTATGTTCTTAACTCCTTCAACAGGAATCTAAGTATGTCTAAAGATTCACCAAACCTGCCTCTGCTGAGAGACAAAGGGAGTCTCTCTGACTCTCCTAAAGATGTGAGGAAATAACTTCATTTCAGTAGTTTATAAGCTGTTGCCTTTCATATTCACTGTAGTCTACTCAATTTCTCTGTTACAGTGGGAAAGGGAGATCTCATTTCCCCGCCCTGAACATCACAGTCTAATCTGTTCTTTTTATTTAACTGCTTTCCGAATACAACAGCCAATTGCATATTCACCAAATTCTCGTTTTAAAATCTCTCTTAGACTCTGGGCGTTTTTGCTGCCAGTGTCAAGAATCCATCCATGCAGCTTTGATACAGACTTGTGTCAGTTTGGAGAAGTTGCACTTGGCTCGAGTGCAGCACCCTTGCCTGTGGTGACCAGTGCCTTGCGACACAAACAGGGCTGCTGTTGCGACACAAACAGGGACACAAACGGTACTGCCCAGCGGAGGAGGTACAAGCTAGATGCAGTGAAAGCTGTTGACTTGATATAAAAAATCTTTTGTGTGGTAAGAATATTCCCCATCTGGATGATGAAAATCTGTTCCTTCCTTACTTTGCTGAACATGTTGAGAACTACTCACCTGCCCTGTTCACCACACTATCAGGAATAGTGGGGCAAGCAGGACTAGGGAAGTGATCATGCCCCTGTACTCGGCACTGGTGAGGCCCCACCTCAAATACTGTTTTCAGTTTTGGGCCCCTCACAACAAGAAGGACATTGAGGTGCTGGAGTGAGTCCAGAGAAGGGCAACGAGGCTGGTGAGGGGTCTGAAGAACAAGTCTTATGAGGAGCGGATAAGGTGACCTGGGCTTGTTTAGCCTGGAGAAAAGCAGGCCGAGAGGAGACCTTATCACTCTCTACAACTACCTGAAAGGAGGTTATAGTAAGGTGGGTGTAGGTCTCTTCTCCCAAGTAACAAGTGATAGGACAAGAGGAAATGGATTCAAGTTGCATCAGGGGAAGTTTAGGTTGGATATTAGAAAAAATTTCTTCACTGAAAGGCTTATCAAACATTGGAACAGGCTGCCCAGGGAAGTAGTTGAGTTGCCATCCCTGGAGGTATTTAAAAGATGTGTAGATGTGGTGCTGAGGGACATGGTTTAGTGGTGGACTTGGCATTGTTGGGTTGCTGGTTGGACTCGATGATCTTAAAGGTCTCTTCCAACCTAGATGATTCTATGATTCTACAGATGAAAACCTGTCTGTACATGGTAAACACATCTGAGTATTTATAGGCATTTCTGTGGTACCCTGAGTCAACAGCGTTGTGAAAGAACCTGTCAGGAGGTAGAGAAATTATCTCTCTGAAGATGGGGTTGTTTTTTAATAGCCAGACACAACAACAAAAACAAAATTTTGCCAGGGAACAATTTTTAAAAAACATTTGGTCTGATGATTTTCTAGTTTCTAGACATATTTGTTGAAATCTTTCTTGTGTGTCTTAGAAATAACTGCACTGTACTTAGATGAATATTTATAGAAAAGCCAAGCCCTGCTCCTAGAGCTTCTTTCTGCTTTTTTTTTTTTTTAAAGCTTGGTATTTATACTTGGTATACATATAACCATAGGATAGCTTTGGTTGCAAAACTGTGGCTGACCAAAGTCTTGAGGGCCTGCCACATGAAAGATGACTTCTTCACTGGTTAAAAGCCATCAAAAACAACTTTTCCACTGGATGTGCTGTGAGGCATCTTACTGAATAAGGCAACTTTTCTAAAGTGGGGACAGCTTTGTGGCATAATTCTGCTGACTACACTGAACTTCTGCCTCAGAAGGATTCTGACCCCTGCCTCTTCCCTTTGCTATTATAAAACCTTTTGCTTTTTAATGGATAATTGAATCTTGATGAGTTTCTTCTGAGTCATCTTACTGAGAGATAAGACTGCAACAGGATTTTCTACATACATGGCAGCAAATTGCAAAGAATACATCACTAAAGTATTTTTGATACAAGCAAAGAAAAGAAACCAATCATGATATGTGCTCTCTTCTGTCTGAAAAGCCTATTAAGGTTAATGTAAAAAGTAGATACTATAGCTCCCATTTCAGAACATAAGACATGAGCTCTTTTTGACAAGCTTTACCACTTCAGTAGCCAAAATTAGCATCATTTAAGGTAAAAGACCCTTGCCAGTTTCATACATGTTTTATAAATGGAAATTATCTAAAACTGGAATTTTACCATCTTACCTATCCAACCACTGAGCTTTAGTTATAAAGGAACACTGGTATGAGCCATCCCGTGTCTGAACTAACAGAACAAACCCACAACTGGTTAAGTTTTCACTGAATTTCACTGAATTTTTAGAGTTGGAAGGGACCATAAAGATCATCTAGTCCAACTCCCCTGCTGAAGCAGGATTGCCCAGAGCATGTCAGAACATGTTACTCAGGACTGCATCCAGGCGGGTCTTGAAAATCTCCAGAGTAGGGGACTCCACAACCTCCCTGGGCAGCCTGTTCCAGGGCTCTGTCACCCGCACTGTAAAGAAGTTTCTTCTCATATTTGAGTGGAACCTCCTATGTTCCAGCTTGTGCCCGTTGCCCCTTGTCCTGTCACTGGGAACCACTGAAAAGAGTCTGGCTCCATCATCCTTCAACCCACCCTTGAGATACTTATAAGCATTACTAAGGTCTCCCCTCAGCCTTCTCTTCTCCAGGCTAAAGAGTCCCAGCTCTCTCAGCCTTTCTTCATAAGGGACGCGCTCCAATCCTTGAATCATCCTCGTTGCCCTTCGCTGGACTCTTTCCAGTAGTCCCCTATCCCTCTTGAATTGGGGAGCCCAGAACTGGATGCAATATTCCAGTTGTGGCCTCACCAGTGTAGAGTAGAGGGGGAGAATGACTTCCCTCGACCTACTGGCCACACTCTTCCCTACGCAGCCCAGGATTCCATTGGCCTTCCTGGCCACAAGAGCACATTGCTTGCTCATTGTCATTTTGCTGTCTACCAGGACCCCCAGATCTTTCTCTTCAGAACTTGACTCCAGCAGGTCCACACCTAACCTGTATTGGTGCCTGACATTCTTATTCCCCAGGTGCAGGACCCTACACTTTTCCCTGTTGAACCTCATGAGGTTCTTCCTTGCCCAGCTCTCCAGCCTGTCCAGGTCTAAGTTTTGTGACACCAAACTAAACCTACCTCTCATAGCAGAGATAAGAATAAACTGAAACATTTTATCTGAGTCCCAAACTGTGTGGTGGTTTGACCCAATAGGAACTCGCAGAGTTGCAGAACTCAACTTGTCCACTACTGTTAAAGATAACACGAAGAAGTTCTTTCAGTATATCAACAGAAGAAGGAAGACTATGGAAAATGTAGGCCCACTGATGAATGAGGTGGGCGCCCTAGTAGTGGAAGACACAGAGAAGGTGGAGTTACTGAATGCCTTCTTTGCTTCTGTCTTCACTGCTAAAGCTGTCCCTCACGAATCCCAGACTCTGGAAGCAAGGGGAAAGGTCTGGAGAGAGGAAGATTTTCCCTCAGTAGAGGAGGACCGGCTTAGAGCTCACTTGGCCAAATTGGACATCTATTAAGTCCATGGGCCCTGATGGGATGCATCTGCAAGTGCTGAGAGAGCTGGCAGATGTTACTGCTGGGCCACTCTCCATCATCTTTGAAGGGTCACGGAGAACAAGAGAGGTGTCTGAGGACTGGAGGAAAGCCAGTATCACTCCAGTCTTCAAAAAGGGCAAGAAGGAGGACCCAGGGAACTACAAGCCAGTTAGTCTCACCTCCGTCCCTGGGAAGGTAACGGAGTGAATTGTTCTGGATGTCATCTCCAAACACGTTGAAGAACAGGAAGTTATTGGAAGTGGTCAACATGGATTTACCAAGGGTAAATCATGCTTGACCAATCTGATAGCCTTCTATGATGTTATAACTGGTTGGCTGGATGAAGGGAGAGTAGCAGATGTCGTCTACCTTGATTTCAGCAAGGCTTTTGACGCTGTCTCCCATAACATCCTCATTAGGAAATTAAGGAAGTGTGAGCTAGATGAGAGGACAGTGAGATGGACTTAGAGCTGGCTGTGTGACAGAACTCAGAGGGTTGTGATTAATGGAGCAGGGTCAAGTAGGAGGCCTGTAACCAGTGGTGTCCCCCAGGGGTCAATACTTGATCCAGTCTTGTTCAACATACTCATCAATGACCTGGACGAGGGGACAGAGTGTATCCTCAGCAAGTTTGCTGATAATACCAAGCTGGGAGGGCTGGCCGACACTCCAGAGGGCTGTGCTGCCATCCAGCATGACAGGCTGGGGAGCTGGGCAGAGAAGAACCTAATGAGGTTCAACAAAGGCAAGTGTAGGGTCCTGCACCTGGGGAGGAAGAACCCTAGGCACCAATGTAGGTTAGGGGTGGATCTTCTGGAAAGCACTACTGAGGAGAAGGATCTGGGGGTCCTGGTAGATAGTAAATTATCCATGAGCCAGCAATGTGCCCTTGTCGCCAAGAGGGCCAATGGAATTCTGGGCTGCGTAGGGAAGAGTGTGGCCAGTAGGTCGAGGGAAGTCATTCTCCCCCTCTACTCTACACTGGTGAGGCCACAACTGGAATACTGCATCCAGTTCTGGGCTCCCCAGTTCAAGGGAGACAGGGGACTACTGGAGAGAGTCCAGGGTAGGGCAACGAGGATGATTTAAGGATTGGAGCATCTCCCTTATAAGGAAAGGCTTAGAGAGCTGGGACTCTTTAGCCTGGAGAAGAGACGGCTGAGGGGAGACCTTATTAATGCTTACAAGTATTTAAAGGGTGGGTTGAAGGATGATGGAGCCGGACTCTTTTCGGTGGTTCCCAGTGACAGGATGAGGGGTAACAGGCACAAGCTGGAACATAGGCAGTTCCATTTAAATATGAGGAAAAACTTCTTTACGGTGAGGGTGACAGAGCCCTGGAACAGGCTGCCCAGGGAGGTTGTGGAGTCCCCTACTCTGGAGATTTTCAAGACCTGCCTAGATGCAGTCCTGAGTAATGTGCTCTAGGCAACTCTGCTGTAGGAAAGGAGTTGGACTAGATGATCTCTAGAGGTCCCTTCCAACTCTGAAAATTCCATGATTCCAAGAACCAGAGGCCAGGCTACCCACAGAAGGTGGAATGTAGCCATCCAGGTCAGAGTCTGGTCCTGACAGTAGAGGCGATTTCTTGTAATGTCTGAAAAGAGAACCGGAGGATCTCTCATAACCAGAAGGCTGGCTTTCTGTTCAGAGGATCCCTAAGTGCTGACATCATGATACCAAGCTGCAACCATTACATCTGCAGAACAAGCTCTCTCCTTTCCCAGTCACAGCAGGGCACTGTAGCTAGCTGCTTTTGGAATCAATAGCCTCATCCATAATTAGTGGCTGAGTGGCTACACGTACAAAATGCTCTTGTAATATTCTCTCCTTGCATTAATTCTCTTGCTGCAGAGACAAGGATAAATGACCTTCAGGTTTCATTTGGATTTATTCATCTCATGACCATCTCTGGGCTCAGAATGGTGTTTGGTATATCTCACCTGGCCACTTGATGACACCACTGTTTACTGAAGTTGTCCTATGTTTCTCATCTCCATGTTCCAGATAAGTTTTTTTGTCCTCCATTAATCTTCCATTAAAAATTATGTTTCTTTTCAGGGTTTAGGTAACCTTTCCCAGCCCACCATGCTTCAGCTCTCTCTGCTAATCCTTCAGCTACCAGGAACAATTTTTTTTTATTTCCCCCACCCCCCCATTAAATATACAGTTATTTTAAAGCTGAAATGTGAAAATGCCTCTGTGAAGAAGCTCTATATAAAAAAAAACAAGATTCCTTGGGTCACCCAAGCTGTCATTTAGTTTAAGGTCTCTTAGCCACATTGATGTATCATACTTGAGGATAAGAATGAAGAGATGACTAAAAGCATATGTTTTCTTGCAGAAATGAAACTGTCATGAGATATTCTTAGAGAAAAGTGGTAAGAGAGGACAACCCTTATTTTCATATTTGGTCAGATACCTTCCCAGTACATGTTCGTAAGATTAATGGGCTCTGAACAGATCTTGTTAGTAGCTTATTTTTAAGGCCGGGACAAACAACATGGTATCTATATCACAGGATTTAATTAAATAAAATGCTCGGTCTGGCTCTGTAAAAATGATGAAACTTGCATTTATGGTGTTTATGCAAGATAGAGTTTTTGACTGTCCTTCATCCAAGGCTCCTTTAAATGCTTTATGTCAGCTGCCTCTCTCTAACAGTAATGCTCTGTCATTTTCTAATTAAATCTGTGCAACTCTTCACACTGGAATTAAAACTCAACAAGAGATGTAGAAGGTTGCAGGGGGCTGTGTCTTAATTACCTGTTTTTCTTGTCTCATGGTTCATGCTGGTTTGCATTCTGCTTAAATAAAGCAATATGATTCTTACTACTGAGAACACAGGACTGCAAATAGCATGCTAGCGCATGGCTATGATGTTGTTTTGTGCAATTCCAGCTGTTTTTTATTGAGGAAACTGTACTATGTAGTTGAATAATTTTGGTCTCTACAGGCCTTATTGTTCTGTTTTGGAAGGGGTGACTAGGAGAGTACTAAATCCTTTGAAGAGTAGGAAATGACAGTAACTGGTAGAGTATGTACTTCACAGCTGATGAAGAACCAGAAGATCTTTCTCTTTTTCTTTTTTGTTACTGAAATCACAGATTGACCTATTATGGGTTTACTGAGAAAAAGAAAAAAAAGGAACTTTCTTCTGTTTTGCTTCTTCTAGTTTCAAAACGATTAGAACATAATACTGCTCTTCCAGAGATTCACCAGCTTCTCCGAACTGTGCCACTATATGGCTGCCTAAATTGCTTACCTCGTTTGCGTTATCTCAGCGTGCATCAGTTTCCTCCTTTGTAAAATAGATTGATATCTTACAAGGACTTTCCCTTCTTTTTGTAAGTTGCTTTGAGATCTGAGGGTGAAAAAATGAAGGTCACACTGTAAGTACTCAACAGACTGGTCACTAGGCTGTGGTGATGCTTCCATTGTAACTCTAATGCTGATAGGTGTCAAATAAGGCATACATTTTCTTTCTCTTGCATACACATTTCTCTGTGCTTCACACTGGGGCCCCTCAATTTTTGCTCTGTTAGGTGATGAATTTGACAGTGAAAAAAGCTCTTTTGCACATGCTACTGGAGAGTTTGGTTGGTGCACTCAGTGAAACTTGTTGCTATCTACCCTTAGGTAGAGCATGCAGGTCACAAATAGTGCCAAGCATATTTAATGACGTCTTTTGACTGCAGCCATGGATTGTATGGACTTTGGGCTGCACCTCCCTACATGGAGAGTCTTTCTGTGAGTCAGGTCAGTGGAAGAGAATCAGCCTGGGAGATGGCAGAAGTACGAAATGTCTCCTTCTTCTCTGCCAAGTCAGTTTTTTAGGAGCATAGGACAGCTGTCTTGAATATCTCAAAGCAACAAATTGTATGAGATCAGAGTGCAGCTCTAGGCTTCATCACCCAGTTTTCTAGTGTGGTTGTGCCAAAGCAGAAGGTTTGGCTTGCTTGGAAGGAACATCCTTGTGGAGTGGGGACACTTCTCTGAAATGAATGTGGCTGGATGGGGAAGAGTAGGGAGTACTGAGTGCAGAATTTATCCTATTGCACATTTCACATGATGAAATTTCCCTGGCTAAAGCAAACCAAGCCAAAAGAAAGAAAAAAAAAAAAACCAAAACAACAAAACCAAACAAACAAAAAAAGGAACAGAGAGAACTGAGATTTTGTGGTAGAGCTGTGCTTCACGTGCTGTTCTGCATTATGAAATGAATCCAAATGTATCCAGCAGACCTTAATTATCTTTTATTAGAAGGAAAAAATTAGCTGTACAATATAGAGAACTATTTAAAAAATGAAGTATCTTGGCTATTTTTAATCCCAAATGCACAAAAGAACCAGACTACAATACATTCCAGTGGCTTGAAGTATTTCAATTGGAATAAAAAAGTGAAGCTGGTTTTGAGTCATGCAAGAAGACATCTCCAAAGACAAATCTTTGAAGGAGAATGCTGATTTTGGGTTTAATATCACTAGTACATCTGCCCAGACATTATAGAAATACAGTAGGGAATGTAGACTTGGAGACCCTGATCATCTTGTTCCCAGTGCTTAAAAAATGTCTAAGTTACTTGTGTGCTGTGGTTAATCTTCTAACCTACCCTCGGTGACTTCAATTTCCTCAGACAAATTCTCTCAGGTATACTGTTTTCAAAATATGAAGTAAAAGGAGGTTGGGTTTGTTGTTTGTCTTTTTTTTTAGCTGAGTTAGTAGGCTATCTTTCCTAACCCTGTTTTTCAGTTTCACCGAGTAAACTTTTGAACCTGATGAAAATCTCAAAGATAATTATTTTCCTTAAAGTTTTTTGCAACTGAGAAGAGAAAAAAGGTCCAAAGTAATGCCTTTATGAAGGAGAGACAGAAAGCAAGTCTCTATTTGTTTCATCATCAGTGCTATCTCTTATGCAGGGGTGTGCACAGAAGACCTTTCATAGAGTGGAAATTAGCTTTACTGAAGTGAGGGGAACCAGGGGAGAAGAGTCTTACAACGTCATTATACAAAGTAATTATTTTTTTTTACAAGTTTTGGGCAAATTGAATCAAACCATTTTGGAAAAATACTAACACCTTCCTCCGCCCCCAAGAAAAGGTAGAGTATAGCATTTACTTAATCATTGTCTTGAGACTTATGGGCTTCTGTCTCAGAACTGACTGGCTAAATTTTGTTCAAACTCAGCTTTTTTTCTAGATGTATGGAAAGAACAAGGAATAGATCAGATGAAAAACACCTGAAGGAATCTTTAAAGGTGTAAATTGGACCCCACTTCTTTCAGTTCTCAAGGACACATAGCAAATAATTTGACATCCAGGATCCAGAGAACAAAATGTTTAAATCAGTTCAATCATGTCTTCTCTCAAATGCAATTATTCCTGAAGCTGCAGTATATTTATGATAGGAAATCTGTCTTTTTGAAGTCTTCTACTCTTGTAGAAGCTCTTGTGTATTGTTTATTGAAAAATAACAGATTCTAAGAGCCATCTTAACTTTTTCTTAATGAAGCCTAGAGGAAGACTGTGGGAAAAAATTGCTTAAGAAATTAAGCATTTGGCCCACTATTCATAATTTGTCACCATATCATAATTTTTAAGGATTGTTGTCCAGAATGAATCATAAATTTATGAAGTGCAGAACTGAATCCAAAAGCATTTCTATTCTATGGAACAGCAATATTGCCAAGGGGCATATTTTAAATCCCTCTCCATTAGCAACCTCATTGCTTCTAAAACACAGAACTCAGTCCTTTTTTCCCACCAAAAAAGTAAACAAACATCTTGGATCAGTGTTAGAACACCCGTTGCGTAATTAAATCACTCCTACATATTCTCTCTCGATCCTTCATGATCTAGTGTAGATATAAGCATCTGTTTACAGCAAAATGTTATATCAGAATGTAGGGGGAGATTTTAGGCCATAAACATAGAAAAAGGTCCATAACTAAAGGCCTATAGCTGAAGTATTAAAAAACCCTTCTCTGCTTGTCAGTTTAAATGGTTACTACTTTAAATTCTGACACTCATCCTTATTGGGGAGTATATTACTGTTTAGGACAGGACAGAAGAGCACACTACAGGGGAGCGTAGTAATGTTTAATGGCTGCATGCTTTGGAAGGCCAATTGCACTGGGGGACATGTGCCCAAAGCAGGACACGGCCCCTGCTGTGAAGAGCACGCGGTCTGAGACAAGGATCCCCAGGGCCTCTGGCATGGCTGGCTGACAAAAAGAACTGTGCACAATTTGCCTGCAGATCATAACTTCCTCAGTATCGTTGCCTGTGTGTCAACAAAGGCTGGGGGCCATCGGTATAAGTAGGCAAACTGAACTGGGAAAAAGGGAAACTGGAAACTCCTGGCTCCCAGCCCAGGCTTCAAACCAGACAATCATCCTATGTATTTCTCTGTTTATTTGAACTGGGGTTCTGTCTGGGGTCATCTTTAAGATCTGTGTATTCACCCAAGGACCAGTTCTATATATAGCATGCTTGCTTATGTTGCCCTGCTGTGCCAGAAGCCGCCTCTCCAGGAGATCTGCGTTGTTGACTCATTTCGTCATTGTTCTTTCCCATCTCTTGCTGGTAAAGGGCTTAGCTGTTTCCAGCTGGTACAGTACTGAATTTGCAATTCATTATATATCAAATAACTTTTAAAACAAATCTCATAGTTTGATCTTTCCAGTTACACAGTCTCCAGCTTTATGCTCCTGTTTCAATCTTGTTGTAAAATAAAGTTGACTCAAAGAGAAGGGGATTTCTTACAAGAAAACCTGTGTGTGTAGGGAAACTGGAAGGAAATATCCCAGAAGTAGTTTACTGGGAGATACATCTGGGACTGAGATACTCAGGTTTAATATGTTGCTTCATTTCCAGAACTTTCCGCTCTTACAAGTCTATGAGCTATTGTTCATGTCAATGTAAAACTCTAGGGTTTCTGATGACCTCACAGTGGTGGCCCACTGGTTGCTGTGGCCACTTGTGCCATACATCCCTTCAAGTGTTCAAGACCAGATTGGATGGGGCTTTGAGCAACCTGGTCTAGTGGATGGTGTCCCTGCCCACAGCAGGTCCCTTCCAGCTCTAACCGTTCTATGATTCTATGATACAGAAGGCACAGGTCTCAGCACATAAGGAGTGTAATTCTGGTTTGGGGCAGCTGGATAGATTTGATCCTGTCGTTTACTGTGGTCCTCTAGGTTTCAGACTTTCCTCTTCATTCTTGGAAGTGAAGTCTATATGGGTGGAAAACACAAACCCAGGAAGGTATGTGGCCACACCGGGGCAGCTCTGAGCCTTAGGATGAGGATGACACCACCTGTGGCAAAACAGTATGTTCACAGAGATGTCATCCAGCACTCATGTTATCAGGAGCTTTCAGTGAGCAGTTTGAGGATGGCTTTACATGCTGAGTCTCAAGACAGGGAAGAATTTCTTGATCTGCCTATCTGCTAGGGCTGCAGTACTATTTACATTTCTGGCACTACTGAATGACTGTTTCTCTCTACCTCCCTAAATCTGCCTTGTTGAGCAGAAAAATTGGAGTGAAGCTGCAGCACAACAGCAGATAGTTACAGTATTTTGGCAGGGAAGGGAAAACCAGGCTCACCAGTGGTGAAGGACAAGAGGCTTCTTTGCCTTCCCTGATTAACCTGTGCCTGTACAGTACCTGACGTACACATGCGCATCCGGGATCTAAGCTGCACTCAAGGGTGTATCCAGGCGCTTGGGTTGGAAGGAGCAGACGCAGAGGCGTCTCAGCAGTCTCATGGGACATTTCACACAGAGGAATAAAAAAATCAGCAAGTTTCTCTGGCGAGGAGCATCAATTTAGGCAGGTGAAAAAGTTGCTGTTGTGAACAGCCTGCTGCAAGGGTCTGCAGAGCAGAGCAGCATCACTGCTGCATCATTTGGGCAAGTCGTATGTTCTGGGATAGATGGGAAAGCTGATGAATGGCTAAAGTTGTGAAGTTCAGACCCTGCTAGAAACAAGTTGTTCCCATGGCAGGAAGGTCCCTGGTGAAGATGTCAGATCCTGATCTGCTATTCTGAAGCAGAAAAATTGATGTTAGCTCATCCTGGCTCAGCTTCAGCAAAATCATCATAATAACGGTTCCTGTGTGGTCTGAGATGCAAAAATATCAGCTCAAAATGGTTTTCTGTTCAGATGCAGTAAAGCACGCTCTCCAAAATGGACTTAATCTCTGGAGTAACTGCCTGTTCTCAAAACGTACCAGTGTGCTTGGATGGTAAGAGAAAGGGTTTTAATTACCCCATTGATTTTTACCTCAGTTTTTCCTGGGTGTGTTCACACCTGCCAGTGTGTAAATCACTGCGTTGCTGCTCCCTAGTCACTCAAGCAACCACATGGGGAAGAGCAGGCGAGCCCCAGCTTGCTTCTTAGTAGGTAAAGACCCCTCTTTACAAAATCACCACTGTGCTTGTGCCTTTGCAGCAGTAAAGAGGCCAATGTCTGACTAGGCCTTGAAATGGGCTTCTCACCCTTAGAAAGGAGCCTAGAGATTAGGGTTGCGAGACACCAGCATATGCTGTGTTGGCCGTAGATGCTGCTATAGCTAATCTTTGAATACATGGGATATATCAGGCTCCAGGATCATCAATCATACATTCATTTATTTTAATGAAAGGAAGGAATGAAAGCTCCAGTTTCCCTGGAAAAAGATGAAGAAAAGATTGACCTAATGCCAGACTTCGAATGATTAAAGGGAGACTGTCCCTTTCCGCATCCCTATAGATATGTGTGCTGCCAGCTCCTGGGCCCCAGTCACTCCAGTCACTGGAGCAAAAGAGCCAACTGCTGCACCCTTCTCTGTGCAACAGATGTAATGTTCAGAGGGAGGTCAGGCTGGAATTAGTGTTTTTCCCCCTGAGGGACAACATCATTGTATTATGCCAGAGCCAGCCCGCAGTGGGTGAAGTTTCTTCACTGGATTATCCCTTCCCATCCTGTCTGCCTCCTTGTCCTGTGACCCGCCCCAGCCTTTCCTCAGCAGAGTCCTTCAGAGAGCCTGCAGTGCTGGGATCCAGCTGGCAGTTCACCCAGAGCTGCTCTGGTAAAGGTTTTGGTGGGCTATTCTGCTCTCCCTCACTCCCACCCTAAACCATAGGCTTTCTCACTTTGTGTATACACAGATGCAGGCACATATGTACTTGTACAACAATCTGCTTTATCAGCCTGGACCTTTTCATACAGCAGAGATTTGCACTCACAGCTGCCATGGTTACAGCCTGACTTCACTGGTGAGGAATTAGACTACTGTATGGTCTCCTAAGCTGTGTAGGCATTTGAAAGGCAGCTGCTTTACAGTGAGCAAATTTTTTTTGTGCAGGAGGCAAAATGATCAAGTCATCACTTTTATCTTATTTTGGGCTGAAGCTCCCCAACTTAAAGCCTTAAAAATCGTTGTGCATAAGTAACAAATGAGAGAATTAGTACCACAATATTCAGGGCTGTTGCTATAGACAGGGTTATGCAGGCTGTCTGGTAATGATGCAATGTGCTATATAACAGTTCCTTTCAGCTGTGTTTGGGTGGTAGAACACTGTTTTATTTTATAATAAGGAATCCCATCTGAACTACAGCTGAGTTGGTTCCACTGCTGACGGTGAACTGTTCCAAAAGAGACTTTGTTTTCCCTCATAAAATGCATCTTGCAGTGACTCTTCCTTTTCATTTTGCTGGTAAAGTTTGTAAAACATTTACTGAGAAGTGTGACAAGATGCAAGTTCCGCTGTGTGACTTTCTTTCCTGTTCAGTCATACCTGTACCACAGGAGAAAGGAACAAGACGAAAGAAATAATAACTGATGTAACTGAGCACAGAATTTGACTTAGCTGGTTTCAGCAGTTATTATAATGTCTTAAATTTTAGCTTATTTCAATTCTTGCAAAATAACCCATGAAATCATAAGCAGTCCACTTGATAAGTGCATTTCTCTCATCTCTTATTATACTTCATTTGGTCTTCTGTAAGCTCTTTATTTCCAAAAATATAAGAAACCTATTCTGTTTTTTTTTTTACCCATATATAACCACTATTAATTGCTTCAGGAAGGCTTCTACGGTCTCAATAGTAAATACTAAATAACCAGCTATTGATTGAAATTATGTCCTTCCACCTTTCCCTCTATTGGTGACAAACTGATTATACCCAGCACAATATATTTCATCGCATTTTCTGTCAATCACACGTCTGCCCCTGTGTGGTTTTTTTCCCCTATGAGATTTTTAGTTCCTTCCTGTATTCGACCGAATTCCTGCCCTCAGTGACTGTCCGGCTTCTTCTCGTGTCTGAGAAATGAACTGGACTTTACCTCTTCAAAATACTATTTACCTTTTCAGTTTGTTAATCTGGGCCAAACTTCCCTCCACTTTAACATTCTTCAAAATCATTGCACATACATGACAGCAATAGGATTAGGTCCATGGTACACAAAGCCAATGCTACAGATTTACTCAGACTCTGTGGCAGTGATCCAATATTCAGTAATTGTGCAATGTTTTTGGACCATTGCCTGATTTTTCTTAAGCATCTTCATTCTGACCTGAATAGCCTCTGTCTCCCTCTGTATGGAAACCTTCTGCCCCTAGCCACATTCCTTACTTAACTCTGGAAAGTCCTCTGCAACTCTTTTGGAGGTGAATAGAGTATTACAGGCAAGTATGTGCCATTTGGTTCATATAACGCTTCTATAATGTTCAGCACAATATTTCTCATTCTGATGTAATAAGTACTCTTTTTTTTTTTAAGTCTTAGGAAATGAACAAGTAATGCAACACTTACTATCTTCTAGTCATCCATCACAGAAATTGTCATGCGTAAGAGAAGCCCATTTTTTCATTTGCAGGTCATCCATTCTGTTCTTTGGTCCCATCAGGACTTTTAGTGTGTCTGCTATCCAGCCTCAGTGGCTTGCTTCTCTTTTATTTGTTCACTCAGAGCTTCTAGTTTCTGGCAGTGTATTATCTTTATTGTCTGAAGAGTCTAACTCCATAGTAGACTTCTCAGCACTGTTCACTTTGCCAAAGGCAATGGAGCTTTTCTGCAGCAAAATCCCTTAACTGTGCTGCATTCGATACTCATGGAGTCCATCCAGCTGATTTAAAAAACACCACGAAAAAATGGGTTATGGGAGCATTTTGTCAAAGGGGAGGAGTGATGAGAGGGATTACTACTAACATACAGAGCCATTCACTTGTAAGTCTTTATTTCAAATCTGTGATAAACAAAACTTGGTTAGTCCTTAGTCTCTTTAGTTGTCTTGTGCTCCCTCCCATTCTAGCAGGCAGTTGTATAATAACAAGCACTAACAGCTCCAACTGCAGCATAGTCTGCAGCAAGGCAGACTGTGCAACCTATGGACAACTGAACCCTAAAGCTAGTTTTAGAAGTAGCGTTGAGATAGATTTACACAGCTCCTGTACAGCTTTCATAATAAGGAGGAATCATATGGAAAGCTGTCAAACTAGTGCTAGACAAAACTTTAAAGGAATGCACTTAGTTATTCAGGTGTGAATTCTTGTCCTTGTGTAAACACTGGAAAAATTCCCCCTGAATTCTTCTGGTTTTAGCCACAGGCCCCTGGAAGATTCATGTGAATAAACATGGGATCTGCTACAGAACACCCCTGGCCAAGGCGATATGGGGCCCTGCCTTACAAAGTGGCCGTTAGGCAGGTTTTTCAGCTGAAGTTCTGACTTTTGGTATTTATCTAAAAATTTTAAATTGCTTGGGAGGAGAAAGTCAGGAAGAAGTAGATGGGGTTGCACCTTATCTGAATTATAATCTGAGCCCGATTGCTGCTCCACAGCTCTCATCAACGCCACCGATTTACCATGATTAACAAGGAGACGCTGCAGTGGAGTCTGTAACATTGCCGTGACCTCAGTCACAACCTCTCTCTGGGTATGAGCTCAGGTATGTCTGTGTGGTGCCTGCTCTGACTATTTGCAGGCAGGAATGGCAGCCTGAACTGCTCTCAAGCCGGAAGGGAGAGCCAAGGTGCATTACATCACGCATTAGTAATTCAACCAAGGGGCTGGCCGGCTGGCTTTTTCTCTGTCTTCTCCTGGGCAGAAAGCTAATTTCTATTATAACAGGTGATAATCACATATCACAGCTTTCCTGGAGTGCCCAAATGGCCTGCTGGCCTAAGCAAGACAGGGAATAAAATATCATCAAACAGGTGAAAATTAATCACAGGACTGTAGTCAGAAGGATGATGTTTGATCAATTTTTTCCCCAGTCCCCTGCACACCAACATTCCATGAATAACTATCTCACTGTTATATACAGTATTTTGTGGGAATATGTGGGTTTGTGTACACCTTTGTAGACAGAGTCTCTTAGGATTCTGCACAACCAGTAAGTTGCTATATAGGTAAATAGGAGTTACGCAGAGAAAAAGCTATGATCATTACTTGTCTTCCATTCCATGTGGATTTCTCAAGAATCTCTTCTTCAAATCCGTAACTCTCTCAGCTAGCACTTATCTTCAATAAAAAGTTCCTGACCTCAGCAAAGGAGAGCCTACCGGACATCCAGTCACTATTCAAAAAGTTGACATCCCTCATATTTCATTTTTTGCATATTATGTTTAACCTAAGTTTGCCTCAACATTGATTTCTAGTGATGAGATCTCATGAAGCTGCTGGGCTAGGATTACGCACATGCTGTTTTGGGCAGAAGCACATTGTTATGTGCAAGCCATAAATCTCGAGTCTTCCTGATATCTGCCTACAAATTCTTCATGACGCAGTGCTTAGCTGCTGAAAATGTTGCAAGGAATTCTGAACATAAGGGATGTGCCCCACAGCTCTTGGCAGCATGGTGTCAGCAACTAGGCCAGGAAGACTGAATAAACTAAGCATTTGTTTTGCCACAGCAGTGCCATTAGGGACAGTTTCCTGGAGAGTTAGAGGCAGCCCATGCTAATGGAGGAGGTAGACACTTGCTCAAACAGCTGGCTGGCATCCAGTCATTTGTTTTGTGTAATGTAAGGTCCGGTCCTTTTCCCTTTTTTAATCAGCGGATATTATAAGTTAATCCTGCTTTAGCACTTGAGCTGTAGTGTATTATAGAATGAGCACATCACACCCTAGGAGACTAACTCTGCTTTTGACTCAGCATGTCTTACTTCCATTTGTGCAGGAATGTCTTTGAGGACAAGACCTTTTAACATTCAGAGATGGGGAGCAAGGGGAGGTAAAGCTAGTATCTGAATAACCCACAAAGTGAGGGTGTTTGTGATTAGATCCTACCCGGCTTTCACATCTATTGTATTGCATTTACACTTCATGCTTGATCAAAACACTGTTACATTTGTATGTAGAAGAGGAGTTCAAACTCTGAATCTGGATCCAAACTGTGTAAGTCACACTCGACATCAGTGTATATCTGATTTTACCAAAGCCGATTGCTTACCCAGGTTGGATCAAGGTACCTATCTCTCAATTCCTGTTCCTACAATGGCTCACAATTAATTTTAACATAACAGTCAATCAATTTAGTGAAAATAAACTATTTGGTTATCTTATCTTCTGCTTTTTTCAGTCTTCCACTTGATCATGTCAATACCCCTACATTGCCAAATGCACCTTTCCCAGACCAAGTGGTGCAGTGTGGCTTATAGTCGTGCTCCTCAAGGCTAACCTGCTTTAGAAAAGGCTAGCAATGTGCACATTGAATACCGTTTCACCTCCCCTAGACCTCAAGTATCTAGCCTTAGATATAGTCAATACTTTTTACTTTCCATTCCAAATGCTTGCAACAACAAGGACTGTATTGCAGCTCACAGGGATGATGTTTTCATCAGATAAATTCAGTGGCATAAATTGCATGCAGTGCATGTAACATGGGGATCTGTTGGAATGCTTGAGAGTGCAAAGCATGCTGATGTCGTGCTGTAAAGGCGAACTTGGGTTTGGTGTGGTTTGTACCTATAGTTTCTATACCAGCTGTCTGGTGTGGACCATACAATGAACCGTCCTGTTAATAGTACCTGGGTTTCTTCTTGCAGAGACCCATTTAGCTCACTCCTGAAAGAACATGAGGGGTAATCAGATCTATATCCAGCATGTTTGGACATGTATTCTCAGGTTGGCTGGGAAGGAAGTTACTTGACAGTGAAGGCACACTCTTGGGAAACCTGTGTGTCAGTTCCAGCTCAGCCATAGGCTTTGTGTATGACTTGGAAGAAATTACTTAACACTCCTCACACCTGGTTTCCCATCTATAGAACTTCTCACGCTTGTCTTATCAATGCAAAGTTAGAACCACTAATGAGGACCTTCCTTCCTTTGTCTGAGAACTTAGCACCAGGTAAGACAGCTTAGTTGCAGCTTGCAGGCTCTGCCATAATAGAACTGATAACTGTAAGGAAAGAAAACATTCCATACTTTACTTTTGCAGATTATCCCCATTTTAAAAGACTTATTGATATGGAGAGTATCCTTTTTTGTTGTTGTTGTATTTTGATTTGTTTGTTTGTTTGTTTTGTTTTTAAATGTTCTGGCCTTTTAGGAATATTTTAAACTGATACAGAGGACAATCTCTTTAATTTTCTTTTTCCCAAATGAGCACATACATAAACCATATGGAAAAAGGAAGCATCTTTTTCACACCCAAGCCTTCATATAAGCATCCTGTGCGTTCCATGCATGCCAGATGAAGGAGTCAGACCCACTGAAGCTGTCAGTAGAGGCAGAGGCTTGCTTTGGTTGGCTGCCCACATAAAATGATTCACATCTTCTCTGAGAGTTTTTTGAGATCTCCTACAGAGCGCCAGCTCTGGCAGCTGATCCAGAACTGCTGGGAGATGGCAGTAACACCTGAACTGCTGATATGGAACCGAGTCACTGATGTGTATACCAAATTAGTGTTCATGAACTCATCAAATCCATCTTAA
Source organism: Numenius arquata (assembly GCF_964106895.1). Classification (NCBI taxonomy): domain Eukaryota; kingdom Metazoa; phylum Chordata; class Aves; order Charadriiformes; family Scolopacidae; genus Numenius; species Numenius arquata. Next base: position 16,350,837 of record NC_133576.1, on the reverse strand, counting down.
AACAGTTATTTAGGGTTTTTTTGTCATCATTAAAAGTGATTCACTACAACCTGCTTTATTGACTTCTGTATATCACAGAAGTATATCTTTCTCTATATCTCTCTATTTGGAGAACTTGGAATCAGACCCCTCCTTCATGTTTGGGGTACTGTAACTCACCTGGCCACTGTTTAAAGATGTGTCTAATTGAACTGAGTACATTAATCAGTGAGTCCAGCAGCGTTCTTCAAGATATAAATGTACTTAGCACCTTGTTGAATTATTGTCCTTACTTAAACATGCAGGCTCCCTTGTAACTAGTTCTGTAGGGTTTTTCAGAACATAATTAGCACCCAAAGACATACTAGAGAAGTTATTTTGAGGTGACAGAAAAGGAGAGGAAATCCTTTGCCGTGTATGAGATGGTTTTACATGGCGAACAGCAGGCTGAATTGCCCATTCTGCGTGATTATGTAATGAAAGACCCTATTGTAACAACTTGATACACGCAGGGGAAAGGGGTTAGAGCTGCTCTGGGAACCTTCAGGCTGAACTTCCTGACCTTTCTGCAATTAAAATTTCAGACTGCCTTGCATATGTGCGTCCTTTTGACACTGCATTCCCTGAGAGGGCGGCTGTTTTGATTTTGGGCAAGAGACTTGAAAACACTGTTGGGTAAATAAATGTAAATCAGCTGCAGATGGCATTGTGTGACTATCACTCGTTCCTAAAATTGCTGCAAATACTAAACGTCTGTGTAATGCACCAAGTGGTTTATGTTAATAAGGTAATTTGAAAGGTGTTAGGGTGAGGTAAGGAAAAACAAAGCGAAGGATCAGTGAAGTGCTTATGAACTTGAGTCTGTTTTTCCTTTCACTGGCAGTACAGCCAAGTGCTGCACAAAACATACAATTGTTGCCCTCTTCCTTAACTCGTTTTCCTCTACAAATTCCAAGCAGGCCTAACACTTCTGAGTGTTAAACACAGACCTGTTCTTCAGGCTGCCCAGCAACTGCCTTTCCAATTACAGCTCTCAGTCTCCTGTAACTTGTGAATTACATGCTGCACATCTGAATATGCTGGATGACTGTGTGAACTTTCTATGACTTGGTATTTACAGCATATTAGCTCCCTCATGCCCCATTTGAGTTTGGGCTGGATGATGCAATATAATTTCTGCCATATAATGTACATGCATGCCTTAAGGGTAGTATGTTGGAGACAGACGTGAGCCAGCTTTAAGCAACCTCAGTCCTGTTTATGAAGGAGTCTCGCCCAAGTGGATTACCATGCTAAATGCTTTCTGAACTAGTTTTGGTATCTGGACAGTGCAAACATAAGTCTCTAGAGACAAGGCCTGAACCTGGGCTGCAGACTTCTCCACCATCCTTCATAAACACGCTTGTAAAAACTGCAAGCCTCATCTTTATTAATAAACCCTAAACTTGACAATGTAAGAGTGCAGGAATATGAGAGGAGGACACAGTATAAATTTATGCCTAAGCAGTGCTAAAGGCTTTAGTGTAAATGGTGATTAAGCTCTTTGATTCTGGATAATACAACACAAGCAGTGACACTAAGTCCTTGGAATTCATGTAGGTTTTCTTTTCTTTTTCCCTGAAATGAGAAAAACCACCCTCCCAGGTCACAAGGTTCTGAAAGGGGAATATTTCCAGATGGAAAATGGACTAAGATCTGCTCAGAAGGAGGCCTCTCTGGTATGGAAAGAATGAATAAACTATGATACATGTTCTCCAGTATACTGTAACTTTAGTAAATTCCAAGCCAGCTAAAAGCTTTATTCTCTGCAGCACAAGGCAATGTATTCATTCTCTGGTTTCACCTTCACGTGTTCTCCTCCCCAGTGTCTGTAGGAGGATAGCAAGATTTTCAGAAAATATCCTGGTTAATGGGTCAATCCAAGTGCCATAATCAAGGCCTAGTAATACTACACACTATCAGAGTCTTATGCAAGCTATAGCTCCCACTGGGATGCTGAGCCATGCAGTGTTTCAGTCATACACTTCACTGTCTAAATACATTTTTGCAGCCCAGCTCAGGTCTAGACTACTGCAAATCACAATCCAGAAAATCTACCTAATATTCCTAATCTGGGAGGGTGTGTGTGTGTGGTGGTGATGAAGAAGGAATCAAACCTTGCCTGGACACGGTTATTGGCACAAAATGCAGCTCTTGCCGGCTGAGGAAGATATGCTCTTGAAGACAGTCCTCTTGAAGCCTGAATTACTCAGAACCTGCCTGTTGTGCTCTTTATAGAACAAAGCAGGTCTTTTGTGAGTACCTAGAGCACCAGCGCCTTACTGAATGGCACAGGTAGAGTAGGGCAGGAAACTGGACTGGCACCAGGATTCCCACATTGTACTTCTAGCCCTGGTTTGGATTCTCTATTTTCTTACAGAAGAAGAAACCAATACCACCATGGACTCGGGAAGTTTAATTTCACTGAATTTTCACTGAATTTCACTGAATTTTTAGAGTTGGAAGGGACCATAAAGATCATCTAGTCCAACTCCCCTGCTGAAGCAGGATTGCCCAGAGCATGTAATTAGCATTTAATTAGTATTTTGGGATCCTGTGGGAGAAAGGCAAGTAATGAAGACACAGATAATCTGCCGACAGTACCAGAAAAACATGGTTTTCTAAAGAAAGATTGCATTACATCAGATTTCCCCTCAGGTAAATCCATGTGATTAGGTAATTGCAGGGTTTGCAAGGATGTGTCACATCAGGGGGTCAAGCAAGTTGCTTTTTTATCTCTGTTCCAGTTCAGGTTTATCTGGAACTGAAGTTGTTCCTGTTCAGTTTCAGTTCAGTCCACTAATGGTTTGTTAACCACGTTGGTAACTTGGAACTGACTCACAACAGTCAGTTGCTGCAAAAGATCCAGCAGAACAGAACTTCAGGCATAGAAAATATTAGCTCCCCTTGCTAATTAACTAAAGTAAATTTTGAGAGGGTCTAGTTCCAGTTGAGGTTCCAAAAGGCTCCAAAACAACACTTCAGTTCTGGTTCAAAAGAAAAATGACATTTCTAAGTGGGTTTTGGTTTGGGTTCATTTCTCTGGTTGCATTGACAGCAAGTGTGCTCTGTTCTCAGGTGTCTCAGTCACCTGCTGTAAGATGTGATGGGTGCTACAAATGGAAGAGCCTTACTGACTCATTTACTCAGTGTTCCTGATGAGATGGGTCTATTTGATTCCCTGCATTTGCGATTTCTTAGTCCAGTTTAATTGCATTTGCAACAGTCAATAAAGCTTCTGTTACTTAAGAGGCTACTGTTCCGTTTAACAGATTTTCCTGTCAGGAAGGTCTCTTAACTTTCTTACTATTTCTTCTAGCATCATTGTAGATAATTCTTGCTCCAAGGATGCCAGACCAATTAACAATTTGTGGTAGCTTTTAATCCCTCTGTGTGACTCCACACAGAGGGCCAGATTTGCTCCCCACCTCCCCGTTGATAACTTATTCACTTGAGTAGTCCCACAGAAAGGAACACACTTGTATAACTAATCTGCTCAGCAGCATAAAAAGTTCACCGTCTGGACTAGAATTACATGACTTTTCTATAGAGTGCTACAGAGGTTGCAAAGGGGGTGGATTAAAACTCAGGAGTCCCTAGTGGCAAATGCCATACTAGAACTAGACTGTTCTTCCTGTCTAGCTAAACTGTGGAATTAGCTAAACTCCTGTCTAGCTAAACATGGAGTCTGGACACCATGTTTTTTTCCCTTAGATATTTTTTTCCCCTTAATAAACAAATAAAATGCTAAGATTTTAGTGTTTTACTAAACCATGTTTAAATTGGGACTTCTGTTAGGGTCCCCCCAGTTGTGCAACTCTGTCTTAGTCGGATTAAATGCCTGAAAATGTTGATGGGCTTGCTTCTCCCAGACATTTGCTTACCAGATTTGTTGAGCTAGCAGACATATTGCTGTATGTTGGCACATACATTACCTCAGCTTAAACTAATTTATGGGATGTGGCACTTCTGACACAGTTCCCCCGTTCCAAACAACAGTCTTAGTCAGTCCCACTCAGAAACGTGTATAATGCTGAGGAGCTGTAACTACTAGTAGCTTTTCTCTTGATTAGGGCTTTGGCACTGGTCCATTATTCAGCCCTCTGTGAACAAACACGTAAAGAAGCTCACTGAAGCAGAGATGGCATTGACAGACGGGTCAGTGATCTTTTTCTGTCAGGAAGTACAAAAATGTGGTGAGACAACTAGGGGACAGGGAAAGTCATACAAGAGAACCCAACCTACTTCCTTCTTAAAGAAATATGTCTGGGGTGAGCCTGTACTAGCTCATCATAGCATCTATTTGTTGTTTCTTGGGATGCTAAGGAGGATGGAGCTTACTGTGTAGTGGAATATCTTTACAGTCACTTTGGAAGATAGTGATGCTGGGTCTGGCTCTCTGCTGTGCCTCCTAGAAAACTGCAAAGAAGGAACAGCCTGATAGAGGAGAACAAAAACTGGATTTGTGCCACTATGATTCCTCTATCATCAACTTTACCTCAAAGTTTATGTGGCCCTCAATACAAGGATATCCAAGGGGCTGATCCAGATTGTAGCAAGGTTACAAATCTGTTCCTGGACTGCTCTGGAGTTTGGGAGAACTAGCATCTGTACTGTATCTCTCTCCTAGCTGTAATCTGCTTTGGCTTGCCCTTCCTCTCTACTAAGAACAGCATAAGAGAGCTGCTGGTTATGCACCATACTGTTCCTGCATAGACTATGGTCACTTTCTCAGAAGAACCCTGAATTTAGGCTGACATCCCCTTCAGCACTGTTTTAACTGAGGAAAAGGAAGCAGGAGCAGGAACAGAGGGTTAAGAATTTACAGAGATGCAGTCAAGTATCAAGTAATCCTCGATCCATCTGTTTCTCCAGCTTGTCTCATAACTCAGGAAAAGAATTAAGGAAATTAGCTAAGGGAATTCACTTTAAAGAGTAGTCAACATTTGGAAGTGTTTTCCTTAAAATTTGCCAAAAGTATTTTTTCCATTTAACTCAAAATTTTTCACTGCCTCTTCCTTTATTTTCCAACACAGTGAGCTGTTATTTTAAAAAATACTTGCCTGTCCACAAAAGGAAAAAGGAGGAAAAAAGGGCGGGAGCTAGAAAAGTGGACAACAAACCCAAACGAAACCTCACAAGTTTTTGCTTTTTCACTGAATAACTTGAAACCGTGAAAAAACAGATCTCTCCAAAGTTTGGTTTGGTCTTTTTTTCATCCTAACGTGTTCACGCACAGTAAGCCAGATGTCTCCTGAGGTGGTGGGCTGTATGCCCCAGAGGAGGAGGCACCAAGCAAGGGCTTGGGTATAGCCCCACAGCCCACCCAGAGAAATTGGCCCATGTTGAAGGGCCCACTGGTGAGTATGAAGCAACCTTCTTGCTAAGCCACCATAACTCACCATCACAGTCAGCCATTTTACCTTACTTTGCCTTACAAAGGAAACCCTGAAACACCAGGTATTTCATCCTGATGAGAAACAAAAAGCAGCCAAAAAAAAAAAAAAAAAGAAAAATATGACTCTGTCCTTGGTTATTTTTGTCAGTCTGGGTCTGGGTAGGGCGGTGTTGTTAGCAGTATACCAGACACCGGAGCTGGCGGTGCGCTGCACTCAGCTGGGCAGTGAAGAAAACAGCTGTTTTCAAACACTCTCCAGTTTCTGTTGCAAAACCACCACTTCACATTGCACTAAACCCTGCCTTGACCCTCCTGCCCCACCGAAGAGGCCGTTCTGCCCTACCCCAGGGCAATGACATGTCTGCACAAGGTTTCAGCTGGTGGCTTCACAGAATTACAGAATGATATGGGGTTGGAAGGGACCTCTAGTCCAACCCCCCTGCCAAAGCAGGTCCTCCTAGAGCAGGTTGCACAGGAATGTGTCCAGGAGGGTTTTGAATGTCTCCAGAGATGGAGACTCCACGATCCCTCTGGGCAGCCTGTTCCAGTGCTCTGCCACCCTCAAAGTGCATGTTTAGATGGAACTTCTTATGTACAAGTTTGTGGCGCCCATTTCCTCGTCCTGTCACTGGGCACCACTGAAAAAAGACTGGTCCCTTCCTCTTGACACCCACCCTTTAAGTATTTATATGTGTTGATCAGATCCCCCCTCAGCCTTTTCTTCTCCAGACTAAAAAGACCCAAGTCCTTCAGCCTTTCCTTGTAAGAGAGATGCTCCAGGCCCCTCATCATCTTTGTGGCCCTCTGCTGTACCCTCTCCAGAAGTTCCCTATCCTTCTTGAACTGGGGAACCCACAACTGGACACAGTACTCCAGATGGGGTGTCACCAGGGAAGTGTTGAGGGGCAGGATAACCTCCCTCAACCTGCTGGTCACACTCTTCCTGATGCACCCCAGGATGCCAGTGGCCTTTTTGGCCACAAGGGCACATTGCTGGCTCATGGTCATCCTGTTGCTCACCAGGACTCCCAGGTCTTTTTTTAGACGTGTGGGTTACTCCTGGGAGGGCTGCAGAAGGTGCCCAAGCGTTGCAAGCTGGCTGCTGGCAGGCTGCCGCTTGCCCTGCCAGGGCCAGCCCTGGGGAAGAGGTAGGGGAAGGCTGGGAAGGCCCCGGCTGGGAAGGTGAAGGGCTGGTGGTTGGCAGTTGGCCATTGGCAGTTGGCCCTTGGGCGCTCAATGTTCCGGCACCAGAGCTGTGAAGGGAGGGGCGCCTCCTGGGCAGGGCACGGGGAGCAGCTGTGTGAGGGGAGCCATGGGCAAGGCCTTCAGGGGGGCTGCTCCTGACGAGCAGCATGGGGAGACTGGACTTCGCACAGGCCCTGCTGAGGTAAGAGCTGGTGACCATGGCTCCTTCGAGCTCTCCTGAAGGTGGGAGGGAGTTTGTGGTCTCTGTCTGGTCTTTTGTTTCAGCTGCTGCTGCACAACCCCCTTGCACTCGTTTCGGTATTCCCCACTGTGGGCTCCTTCCACCTCTCTGCCTCCACCCCACCACTCCTCCTTCTTTTCCTCACAAATTCCTCTAGCGACTTCCCTCCTCTGCCCACAGGCAAACCAGCAGAGTGGGGCCCGAGGGCTGCTATGTAGTCAGCGTGCCATTTGCTTTTCCCATCTTATACAGTCATGGCAGGTCCAAAGTAATGAATGATGGTCAAGTTGCCCTGCAGCCGGGCTGTATAGGCACTGCATGTGGGGTTTATATAAGGCTTAGGATATTTGAGCGAGGAGGGATGTACTGGTTCATCCTGCTGCTTCTTTCAAGGCCCATGTGCCTTGGTGGTGTTTTAACATGTCTAACAAATACCCTACCCTCGTGTCACCTCTACCAAAGGCTAATGGGATGTGTAAGTATCTGGAGCACCAGCTGCCCATGTATATGTCCTGCCTGTCTGAAATAAGTTTGGGGTTTTTTTCACCTGTCTAGAGTGAGGTAGGAGGAACAGAGTGGACAACAAGTCATTTTTGAAAATACAAATAGGCATAGATGAGTCCATTTTTCTCAGCGAATAGTGTCTTGTCACTTAAGAACTAAAAAAATATTAAAAAAGTGCAAGGAAAATGATGCCTGGAGAAGAGATTAGTATTCTAGCTGTATCTGGTGTTCTAGCTGTATCCTTTTAGAATTACATCCCCTTAACAACATGCAACCAGCCTTCCCATCCCTCTGATTTAATGGTTTTAAGGCAAAAGCAATTGATTGCACACTAAGGGCTCAAGAAAACAAAAGACAAAAAGATTGTTAAAAGCCAAAAAGTTTGTCAGCAGCCAAAGCCCAAAAGTTTGTAAGTCAAACTTCACCTCAGGTTTTCCTTCATATGCCTAACTTCTGCATGTAAAACTACCTTGAACTCTCTTCTCATTGGTAAGTCTAAGGAGGACTAAGAGACTCAGGACTTGCACCTTTAGGTTTGTTTCTTTTAGTACACCATCCTCTCTGGCTGCTGGCGTCCCATGAGAAGCAAATTGCCATGACTAATAAGTTCCATCTTAAACTTCACATGAAGAGGTTTGGTGGCTTTTTCCAGAGCCTTAAATTGAATCAGGGATAAGCCAACAAAGAGATTACACACATATCAAGAGTTTACTTTGCATGATTGCCACATATTTGCTGCCAGATACAGTATCCTGTTTTCCCTCTACACTTCACTTGGAGATCACATCAAATAAATCTCAACTTCTCAGTTATGTAGAAATAAAGCAAGCTGTCCCCAGTTTTGAAACTCTTTTTATTTTGCAAGAAATGAAAAATACAGGCATTATGCTGACGGAATTCACTGTGATTTGAGAAGAGATCACAATGAAGGGTTTTTTCAAGTCATTTTGGGAGATGACCTGTGAGCTCAAATCATGACAAACAGGATTGGGGAAGGGAAAAGAGAAAAACAACTCACTGTGGCTTTTTTAGCTTAAAAATACTTTGGTTATTTACTGAGAGCTTTTCCTCTGAGCCCTGACCTATTTCCACCTGCTTCATGGCATTTGATGAAGCAAATTACTATAATGAATCCATTGTTACAGTTGGAAATAAATTTCCTCACTGGCAGAGATTAGATTTTAGGATGCTTTTAACAGCCTTAGACCTTGCAGTCAGCACATACTTGGGTGGATGCTCAAGTTTCTGGAGTAGCTCCTGTTGGTGCCTTTCCTCTTAGGCCTTTTGATGTGTCTGAGCACAAGTAACCTTTCCTCTTTGATATACAGAGACCGGTGACAGTCTCTGTAGCAAAGTCACTGCTTGTTGCTCAGCAATGGTGAGACCATAAAAAACACTTCATCTTTTACCCATCACAATGAAACCCACTGTGTTGAATTGCCAGTATAAAACCAAATTAAGGCTAATTATGCTGCAAGCATTGGTATATTCGGAAAGTTTCACTGTCCTTAGTTGCAGTCAGTAAATAGGAGGGCTAAAATGATACTGCCATTGAACGCTCTTGCAACAGGGAGGTGCTAGTGGATGCAAATTAGCTCTGGCAAATAAGCATGTCTGAGTCTGTGGGAAAGAAAACAGTATCTCCACAGCCTATGCAAACCTGACTTGGAGAAAAATTCCTTCCCCTGTCTCCCAGTCAGTTTTTTTGTGAGCATGTGAGTCACAACTGCACAACTGACATGCCCTCCAGACTTACCTGTTGTTCTCTTTTGTACTATATATGCACTGCTCTGCTTACAACTTGGACCAGGTCAGAACCTGGCTTCACTGGAAGTCAGATAAATCTATTAGAAACCCGTCATTCAAACAACCCGTTGTTAATGAAGTAAATGCCTTCTAGCTGCTGGTGGAAAAAATAGCTGATCCCATGAAATGCAAATTTAGGCACTCCAAATGATCTTACTCGATAAGCAGAAGTTATGAACACTGTGATGTGAAGGATGAGGTCCTGAGGGAATTCAGTTTATTGTCTTGATGAATGTGAAATGTTTGTATGCATTTTTCCATGGATGTTTAGTGCAGGAACTCTGCAGACACTGTAACTTCTTTCATCCATCTTCTGTGAAAATCACAGAGTACTTAAACAGCAGATTCTGAAGGGTTTATTGTCATAGTAAGTAAAATACATCTGTAGATGCAAAAATATGCTCTGTACTTTATAGAATAAAAATAAGGCAAATTGTTGCCCCAGGCGCTCATTGATTAGCTCCCAAATGCCCATGTTGATGTTTTCAGAGTTGCAAATACCAGGCAGGCTTTCCACATGCCTTGAACTCGGGGCTTTGCTGGTGCCTCAGCTCTTGCTACACAGCTCCAGCCCTTTCTTCTACTGTCTCTCTGGGTTGGCTTAAGAGCACTGTGAGCTGAGAGAAACAAATGATTCCCCGGCCTAGTAATTTCAAGATTTGTAGGGCTCTGAAAAAGGTACAGAACTGGGAAGTGAAAAGTCTATCCCCTGGCACTTTCTCTGTAACCAGTTGAGCCTAATAGGTATGAGCTGGGCACTCCTATTGAAACACAGCACCCAAGTGCCATCTCTTGAAGAACCTATGGTGGATTAGGGCCACCACACATTCAGGCAGAGGGGATGAGACTGGGGAAGCTGTCCTCACTGCCTTTGGAAACTGCACTGTAGAAATCTCTTCCCTGTCAGGACACTGGGTGCTTTCCTGATGATCCCCAAGGCCTGGCTTAGAAACTGATTAGAAACTGATTAGAAACATATGTGGCCTGTGTCTTCATATCCCAGAGTTTAGAGGAAAAGGTTGAAATTCAGTGGTAATCCGAATTGTTTGGCTCTGACTCAACTGTAATAGGAATAAAAGCCTTAATGGATATAAGTGAATATTAAACCTGTAGGAGAGGGGCTTGACAGGGTGGGATGGAGATCACTGTGGCACACTAAGGAAGATTTCATTTGCTCTGACCTATCGTTTTTGAGTGGTGCTACTTTTTCACTGATTGTATTAGCAGAGAATTTGACCATTCTCTTCAGTGATGTATTTTCATGTTACTGAAGCTAATTCTGTTCTACATTTCCTGGTGTCACTGGGAGAGGGAATCTCATTACATGAACTTAAACCCTGTCAGCTTTGTTTATTCTTACCAACATGGTGCATAGATTTCTACCAGGACTCTGTTGATGGCAGGTAGTGATCTCAATGAACTACCTAGAGCAATTGTCATACTAAGGAAATCACCACAGCAATAGACTCCAGTTACTGTTTGCTGGCAGAGGTTTGTGGACTCAGACAATTGCTGTTTCTTAGTATCTTATCCCCTTACTAAGATTTCTCTGTATCAGGCATGAGCTGATGAAGAGGACATAGCAAGAGAGAGAAACTATATTTTTCCTGAGAGGAACTTCATTTTTAGAACTCTCAAGCAAGCATTAAGTTCATAAGAAAAGAATATGGACATTATCTTACAAATGCTTTTATCTGTCTCCAGGCCAGAACGCTGCTTTTCTGAAGCTTAAACTTGAAGCGTGTGGACTTTGTGAGCCTCTACTGTGTGGAGTAGGGAACAGGCTTGCCAGTGAAAGTTATAGGAATTTGCAGTTTATAAGTATGTAGCACTTGCAATAACATAATAAATACTTCATTTCACATCACACTTGCAGCTCCCAACACTGTTAATATAGATGTATTGTCAATCCCCAGCCACTGAGGAAGGTGAGCTTGTCTGGAAACTGGTTCATTCCTTTACTGAAAAGCCCATTCCCTCCAAAAGTCTGTAGTGAGCTGGCTGTAAAGTGTGGGCCCCTGGTTTCCCTTCTAAACACAAGGAGATTATTTTTGTTATTTCTTTCCTAGCAAAGCTCTGGGGTGTCTCATCTGACTTCTTGACATGTTTGTTTACTCTGGGCTTGAATAAGTCCTCCACCTTTTTAAGCCACGGACAGAAGAACCATGTCTCAGTGTAACATCTCAATTTCCTTAAATCTGTTGCTGGACAGATAGTGGAATCATTTTTGCTGCAAAGTTCCTCAGTAATGCAATGCGAGCAGGACTGCAGCAGCAGTAAAACACCACTGAACATAATGAATATTTTTCCCTTGCAAGGCAATGTCTATATATACACATTAGAATACCAGCAAGCTTTCTTAATCCTTTTGTGCTTGTGTGTATCTTAACATTTTTAGAAGTGGATAGCTATAAAATAATCTGAAAAATAAACTTAAATGTTTTTCTGAGAAATGAGCACAATTTTCCATCTTAAGTTTGTTTTTTGTAACTCCGATAATAAAAAATAAAAAATCTCACCCTGTATTGAATCTGAACAAAGAGTGAATATGAAAAAGAGGCTGACTTTGCTCTTTAAAGGTTTTAATGTGCCAGTTTGATGGTATGTCAGAGATGAATAGCAAGATCTGTGAGATTCCAGGTGCAGACATCAAGGCTGTTTCTGCAAATTTAGAGAGATGTATGTCCCTGGAACTGCTTCACCATCATCTCCAACAGCTGAGTTGACACTCAAAGCTGAGAGTCCAGCAATGAAGGTTTTTACTAGATTAGGTTGCACTCTTATGTAGGATAGCGGCCCAGAAATTTGAAATGTCATGGTCCAGCCCAGCAACAGCCATGACACCATGTCTGGTGGGGCTCAGCTTGAGCTGCGTTTGCATTGGCAAAGCTCCATGGAAATGAAGAGTAGAGATGGTGATGATGAGATGAGTTTTGCCTAAGAGCTGAGGACATGACTTTAGGTTAATATTATACTAGCCAAATAATTCCAAAATCTTTGAATAATCTTGAATGTAGACTTTGGAGCCTGCTGGACCTGCTTTTTCAAGTGCATCAGGAGCCCATTGGCTTTGCAGCTGTAACCTTGCAGAATTTTTCTCAGTTATCAGTGCTACTGATATGTTGAATTTTGTTTCTTCTTTTTCTTTGCTGTCATTTGCATATCGCCTTCCCCCACTCTAAGCCATATAAATGCACGCGTACCCTTGTGATATAATTGAGTACCTAATGGAGCTGGTTTGCTGATGTGTTTGAGGTTTCCAAATTGCTTTTCATTTGCCCATGCTTTCAGTGGTTAAGGTACCTGTGGTTGGAGGTTACTATCAGCTGCTATTTTTTCGGTTATCAGACTTTGATAGCTTGTTCGTTGACGACTTTGTCTTTAGTGACTTTGACCAAAGCACTCAGTTGAGCTTTAAGCCAGATTTTAAAACTCCATTAATGTCACTCTCTTCCAAATCCTGATACGCAAATTAATGAAGCAAATGCTGATCTTTCTGAAAATCCAGGTGGACTTTTTCTGTCCCTTCCCATACATTACCACTAGGAAATACTCTGTTGGAAGTGAGACAATAGTTATTTTAGCAGTGGCCTTTGCAGACTGTACCCCACCTCGTAATGGTAGGGTGGTTAGATATGTGAACTTGTTTACCAGGAAACAGAGCAGTCAAGAATCCAGTCACAGGTGGAATGAAAACTGTTCTTGCAAAAAGAGAAAGTTGATGTGGCACCTGTGACTCTTCACAGGATCAAAACCATGTGAGTTTACTTTGTTGCTTTTCCACAAATAACCAGGTTTTGAGGGAGGCTTTATTTCCTCTCCCAAAGTTTGTATGTTCAGAGTAGTGTTTCCTAACACAGACCCTGTGCTCATCCTGTGGTGTTTGTCCTTTCATCTCCAGCGTTCCAACATTAATATTTTGGTTCTGCAGCTTCCTGACGGTACCATAGTACTACACACAAATGCCTCTAGTTTAGCTAACAACACGTGCTTTGAACTATTATTATTAATATTGCTATTATTATTTCTCTCAGAAATACACAGCCCTTAGACAGAATCAGAGCCCTACAGCAACAGGTCTTTTATACACAATTGCACTGTCTCTTGACCATATCTAGTTTTCTGTTTCAATATATTTCTGATTTCCTAGAAAGCTATGATTTCTTTAAGTAGACATTTTGTTCTTTTTTATTATGAACCAGAACTTTTCACTGATTATTTGCTTTATAGGGACTCCTTGTCACTGAGTTTTCATTTTCTCCATTATCATCCTCATCTGCTTAAGTCTCATTACATTTCTGTAGATATATCATGTTGGTATTGTCTTTAAACTAGTTTAGGGAGAAGACCAAATGGGAGGGAACAAAAATATTCTCTGTACGATACGAAGTACAACATTTGTCTCTGAGACTTTGCACTGGTTTTTGTGCACATGGCTGGTGATCCTTGCAGCCAACAAAGTCTTTAGATTTCATTGTCTAACACACAAACAAGCACCAGCTACATGAAATATTGTAATAAAACACAGTGTGACTTTGCCATGTGTGAATCAAAGTGAGCTTAAAGCAAATCTGCAGTTCCTGTGAACCTAAACACTGGGGAAATTTTGAATCTGGGTGTGAATTCTGTAGCTCAAGCTGACCTATAGCATGTTAATTGCTGGATATTGCTACGACCTGATTAGTACCTAATGGTTCAAATGCTGACAGTGACTCCTTTCCTACTTACTGCCAAATGAAATGTGCTTCAACATAAGGAAACTGGGAGGAAGAAAGGATAGGAAAAAGTCAGCCCACAGCCATTTAATAAATAGCTTTGGACTAAAATCTTTTGTCCTGGGAATTTTTTACAAGAATGCGTGGTCTCTGAAAACTAAGCTGGAGAATCTCCATGCTGAATTTCTCCAGAGCAGAGCAGACTGTGAAAGCCAACAACAAATAAACCACAAAGCCAGTTTTAGCCAAGGTCCACTCCAGGGCTTGTAATTTAGCACAGAAAATGCAAAATACGTTAGACTTGCTTTAAAAATATAAAAAAGGCATATGCTAAGTGATTGCAGTGAACCATGAATTCTATCACCCCTCTGTTCTTGCAGTGAAGTAGGATAGATTTCTATGTAGTTTGAGAAGAGAGGAAGGGGAAAATTCTATCTCAAATCAGGTTGGTTCAGAGCACAGTCTGATGTAGCTATACTTCCTGTCATCACTGGATGGAACAGCATTTCTGATTTATCTATACTTGCTCTTATCACTGGATGAAACAGCATTTTTCATTCACACACAAAAATAAGAACCACTAAAGTGTGTTACTTTCTCGCTGATTTCCAGTTGCTCTTTATAGTCTTCTAGAATTCACTGGTCTTCCTGGAAGAGCATCCTGAAAGTGCTTATGCAGATCGTAACCAGCTCTTTCTATCTTATGCCTGGAGTAATAACAAAATATGCTTAGTACATGATAGCTCATTGGCCCCTTGAAGTCAGCCAAAAATGTCCCAATTTACTTTAGTGATCTTTGGCTCAGACTCTGAATGTTGATTTACTAAGTCACACAAACAAACATCACTTGAGTTTTGTGAAAAACAGCTGAAGGCTATATATTTATGCTACTTAATTTACTTTTCTCTTAAAAGAAGACACACGCATCCTTAAGTCAAGCCTAACCCAAATTTACTGCTATCAAAGAAAACCTGGCAACAATAATGTGTTAAAGCAGCTGCATTAAAGGGAGGAAATTTTTAGCTATTAGTGTTCTCAGATTCAGACTTGCTGTTTTAGTAGGACCTTGTACATACCGTTTTGTCTAAAGGATAATTAAAAGCTCCATCAATTAGCACTATCCCCTTTGGACTAGCACTGCTCACTGCTTCCATGCTCTTCTTATAGAATCATAGAATCATTTAGGTTGGAAAAAGCCTTTAAGATCATTGAGTCCAACTGTTAACCTAGCACTGCCAAGTCCACCACTAAACCATGTCTTTAAGCACCACATTTACACATCTTTTAAATACCTCCAGGTATTAATATAATACCTCCAGGTATACCTCCAGTGCCTCAACCACTTCCCTAGGCAGCCTATTCCAATGCTTGACAACCCTTTCAGTAAAGATATTTTTCCTAATATTCAGTCTAAAACTCCCCTGGCACAACTTGAGGCCATTTCCTCCTATCGCTTGTTACTTGGGAGAAGAGACCTTACATAAACCTCACTAAAGCTTCCTTTCAGATAGTTGTAGAGAGCGTTAAGGTCTTCCCTCAGCCTCCTTTTCTCCATGCTAAGCAACCCCAGTTCCCTCAGCTGCTCCTCGTAGGACTTTTTCTCTACAGCCTTCAGCAATTTTGTTGCCCTTCTCTGGACTCGCTCCAGAATCTCAATGTCTTTCTTGTAGTGAGGGGCCCAAAACTGAACACACTATTCGAGGTGGGGCCTCACCAGTGCTGAGCAGGGGGGCGATCACTTCCCTAGTCCTGCTGGCCACACTGTTTCTGATACACTCCAGGATTCTATTGGCCTTCTTGGCCACCTGGGCACGCTGCTGGCTAATATTCAGCCAGCTGTCTATGGACACCCCCAGGTCCTTTTCAGCTGGGCAGCTTTCCAGTCACTGTTCCCCAAGCCTGTCACATTGCATGGGGTTTTTGCGACCCAAGTGCAGGACCTGGCACTTGGCCTTGTTGAACCTCATACAATTGGCCTCAGCCAATCAGTCCACTCGGTCCAGATTCCTCTGTAGGGCCATCTTACCCTCAAGGAGATCAACACTCCCACCCAACTTGGTGTCATCTGCAAACATAATGAGAGTGCACTCAATTGCCTTGTCCAGATCATTGATAAAGATATTAAACAGAACCGGCCCCGATACTGCACCCTTGGGAACATTCCTCATTGCAAGAAATATATCTGACTTATAGCTGTACTTCTAAATATGTTTTCAGGTGCTTCCTCTGCACATTACCAGAGAGCTGCCTTAAAATACATCCACCCATAATTCTTTAGAGGACCTTTAATAAGGGCAACTCAGAGCAGACAGCAATTTTAAAGATTATTTAGTCTAAGATACGAGTGAGTGACAATGTTCGTATTGCTGTCGTGGGCGTTGAGCTGGCTCTTTGGCAGAAAATAACTGAGGTATGTCAGAGTTTGTCTTTAGGAGCTCCCTCTAGCAATTTTGATGATGCTTCCTCTCATGAAAATGGTTCTGTATCACTGCCTCTACAGGTGCAAATTTAGTGACAGGTTTCAGCAGTGACATAGGTCTTTTCCATTGTAACTTAAAAACAGCACTTTGTATGCTAATCTACTTAATGAAAATACAGGGTTTTGTCCATGCACAGATGTAAGGAAACAAAAAATAATTGCAAAAATATTCAAAAGCCATTCATTTTTACTTTTATTATATTAATCCTACAATGGTCTCTTCTAAAACATGAGGAAATATTTACTTAGAGAGACCTAATTCTAGTTCAGAAATGTGCTTGATGCTTGTGATCAAATGTAAGCACATGAAAAACCTCCTAAATTAGGATGTAAACATAAAGTTCTTTCTGTAAATCAGGCTCGCAGTTTTTTATGATAAGATTTCCTATTATGACTGTTACTTTTATGAAGTAAAGAACGTTTACTGTAAATTTAGGGTATTATAATAACAGCGATTGCCAACACTTTTTTGGAAAGAAGTGAACTTGGTTTATATTCTTCTGTATTTTTTTATGTAGTGAATGTATTTTTTAAAATAATTCTTTGACCTTTATCTTCCTGTCAATGGGGATTAATGAAACTCTGCTATATCTTGGAGGTTGTCATGTAGACTTTCATGGCATTTCTATTACAATAATTTGAATAATTTCCCTCTGCTTCCCAGTGATACCCAAGCAAAGGGTTTTAATCATGTTACTTATATTCCTTCCTGAAGAAGGACTTCTATTGGTAGTTGGTGGCTTTAACAGAATGTGCCAGGTACAGATGAAATACGGGCCTGTCGCCCCTCATAAAATTGAGTTCTACAGCAGTATCAGTCATTGGATTTTATTCACTTTGTTAAGCAGTTCCTATAGAGAGTCTACATCATGAATCTGGCAAAACAAAATACTAAATGGAGAAGCATAAAGGTTTGTGAAGTGTTGGAATGATGTTTCAGCTGCCTTCAGCTGAACAAAGTTCCTAACAGATGAAAAACATTTTTGTTCACTTGAGATAACTGCAAAGCAGCCAAATTATTACATTCAAACTTTCCAAAGCTTGCAAAGATTTGCCTCTGAGTGAAAGCCAAACATCAATAACTGCTGCCCAGAAGGGATATTGTTGTTTGGAAAGAGACAGACAGCTATAGCTGATCTCTATGCTGAGCCTGGAAATTCCATCTCAGCCTTATCTTCAGCATCATGCTTTTGCAGCACTCTCACGAGCTCCACCACTGCTGAAGCAGCAAACCAGGAGCAGCATACCTACCTTTATGATGCAGTGAGCAGCTCCAACAAAAAAATGCATCGAATCCCTACATCAAGAAAGATGTAGTCTAGTAAGCAGGTAGCCTGGAGAACAGAAAGCAGTCATCAGTGTTCCTTCCAAAAAACACATATATACTGCATAAAACTCAGCAAGTAATCTTTTTTTTTTATTTGAAACACCATGTGACCAAACAAGATGTTCTGCCAACATCAAATACAGGTTAGCCTTTATCAAATGACTGTGAATAGTTGGCTATTAGCAGAGAATTTGGGCCTTCAAATCTTGGCCTACAGCAATTTATTTTTGTGTGTTATGTTGTTAATGAGATTTCATCTGTTCTTTTAAAAACAGTTGCTCTTGGAGTCAGAACTAAACATTCAAGGAGCTGTCATAAATTAAAAAGAAACAGGTAGAATCGCAGAAGCAAGCTAGCATAGGAAATGCCTTCAGAGCAGCTTAGCATTGGACTGAGAGGAGGTACTGATTCCAGGATACTTGTGTGGAATCAAAAATGACAAACATGCAATATTCAGTTCTTAACCTTACTTAAAAGCACCAACACGTCTCTATCCAATCTTCCTCAGGAAGACCTTCCTGAAGACCATACCATAATCTTCCATTCTCAAGCATTCTGCCATTTTTAATGGGAGAAGGAATTCACATTAGAAAACAGACCAAAAAGGCCACTCCCACCCTTAAAACAGTGCTTTTTCTGTGTTGCTTCTAGTATGTATATGGATTTCACTTACCACCAACCAAAACGTTCCTTTTCTAAGAGGAGGAGGACTGACTCTTGTAAAGGACTAAGAAGATTCTGGGCATCTGGAATCTCTCCTTGCTGCCAGCTCTCCAGTTAAATACAGTTGCAGGCTCTCTGCTGTGCGTAGGGGGATAAAAAGCAGACGTCCTTCAAATCCCATGTGAAGTCTCTGTAACTGTCATTTAAAAGAAAGCACCTTTGACTTGTGCACCAGGCAAGTCTGAACTGAAACCACAGGGATAGAGTAAATATGATCCTCCTGGTGTCATTTTTAGAGCCTCTTTTTTATCCACAACTGCTCTTTAAATGTAAATAAACACTGCTCTCTTCATACGTGAATTTCTGACCTAAGAACACTATTAGGGATTGCACAAATATTACCTCAGTGTATATTCAGACATTATTAAAACAAATTACTCTATTGCAGTACAGCTGAGGCCCATTCATTCATTCATAATGGTGGAGGACTGTGCAATGTCCCTGAGGTATGCCAGAAACAACCGCTCTGTTGTAAGCTTACACACTGAGTTATTTAAAATTGATTTATTTTGTTAATATCATATAATGGCTCCCAGGAGGAGATGAAAACAAACAGATCAGAGCTGATTATGCCTCCAGGTTATTCCGTGAGACAAGGCAGTAACTCTTGGGTCTAGAACTTGCAGCTACAGAAAGATACTGCTTTGTGCTTTGTGTACTTTTCACTCCCTGCATCCCTTTGAACCTCACAGTATTCACGTGCCTCAGGTCTTAAACCACCACAGGCCTGCATTGTACAGCTTGGCCCACGGTCTCCAGATTGCCTGAACTGTTCTTGGCAGAAGTCCAAAGGGGTCTTTTACACACAGCTATAGTTAGTTTTAAACCACCCATACAACTCCCCTGTTCTTGGGTTCCTCTAGTCTTGGGCAACCCATTGGCACAGAGTAAAACTGTCCAAAGAAAAAAATCTTCAATAGCTGGAGATCCCTGGTGGACAGAGACAAACAGTTCCCCCTTTTATATTCTGTGTATTGAATACACAAAAGGCATGACCTAGAACACAAAGGTCTGTATTGGCTTTGGCTCAGCCTAGAGATTCATGCCAGCTGGGACATTTAGAGCCATATTCTGGTTTGGCTTCCAAGGGGAGTTTTAAGATCTAGATATGTCTCACTTCCTCTCAAAACCATTGTTCACATGTTGCATGTTCCCAACTCTCCATTTGTTTCCATTTTCCTGTCAGATGCAGGTTTCTGTAGACATTAATCTGGAGGTCAGTGGTAAGACTATACAATAGCTTTCTCTTGCCACAGGAGAGGTCATTCCTGATCTTGCCACTGTAAGGCAGATAGTAAACAACCCATGAATTACTTTTGTAGGAACACAGCAAAGTGTTGGAAACAGAATGGGAGCAATGTTCTATGTCCTATATGAATACTCTCAAACCAGGTGCTATTAAGCCAGCTGAATATGGCCCACTAGAGACAGTGGCTAAGAATGTCATTTACTGAGTAAGACTGTTACACTAGCTGCTGTCACTGTTGCCATAGTGCCTTGTGGCTGCAGTTATAGATGAAGAACCTACTGTAGTGGGAGCTGCTTTCCTCATGGATAAGTGCACCACAAAGTGGTATTTATCATACGTACAATTCCTTATCCTAGCAAAGATGTAGATGGTGTTTCAGATCTTTGCTCTCAACCTAAAATTCACACCTTAGAACTACGTGACTTTTAATTATAATGCAGCCCCGAAAGAGTAAATTCTTGGGATTTTGTTGGCTGGCTGTGCTTTCCTCTGCAAGCCATGTATGAAATAGTCCCTGAGGAGCAGAAGCTGCCTGCCCTGAAAGGTGGTAGACTGTTGAAAGCAAAGAAGCTCCGTATCTAAAAGAGAATCACAACATTTTGCTTATATTCCTGGACCCCTGAGGCTTCAGCAGATAACAAGACCTTATTTAAATCCCTTGGCAGCAATCTAGGGATCTGTCCAATGAAACAGTTATATTGCTTCAAAATAAGATGAGGCCAGGGCAAGGATACATTTCTGGTGTCTTAATGCCTAGTTTAACTGTTGCTACTTTAAGATATATATGGACTTCAGATTTATGCCTGATTCAAATCTCTGAGGGCTGAGCTTTCAAGACATAGTTGTCCATACATCTCTTGGGTAGCTGTATCAAGTGTATGTACAGTAGGCTGGGTAAGACTGACACAACTTTGACCCTGGTAGGTGCTTACACCTCTGTCTGGCATTGGATGTTTCTCTGGGAAGCTGGTAAAAAGTGTTTTTTCAACAGTTTTAGTGGCACTGGGTTTCATCATTTTATTGCAGAGAGTAGGAATGAAACATTCTGCAGTGCTGTCTCTTTAGAAAAGGAGCGAGCTCTAGAAGTGACTACACTCTCTACTGTGAGCGTACTGCTTACCACGTTTCTGTTTCATCTAGTGCCTCCAGTGTAAGATTAATACACCCCATTATCACTCCAGCTGAGATTAATACACCACATTATCCCTCCAGTTGTTACCAATAATGATGTTAGTTTGGCGACCTGATCCTGTGCCATCAGTTTCCAGTTTCCAGTGAACCAAGGATGAATGTCATGGTGTGTCCCTCATTAGACTACAGAATGCCCCAGGCTTCACATTTTTGTGAGTTTCTGTGATAGTCCCACTTTTCTCCTACGGCCAGACACCAGTATCTCCACTTGATTCAGAAGAATCCTCCAGTGAAAAAATGAGGTTCTCAATGTGTGAACTGGTAACTTGTAATGCTGCCTTGAAAAGTGGGACAAAATATTTTGGATGAAATCAGAACTTATTTTCTTCTGCATCCTAATATATCTGTGGTCCAAACTTAAGGTTAACTCACTTTGAGCTGATAGAAATGTGTTTTATATAATTCATAGAATCATAGAATGGCTAGAGTTGGAAAGGACCTTAAAGATCATCTAGTTCCAACCCCCCTGCCATGGGCAGGGACACCTCTCACTAGAGCAGGTTGCTCAAAGCCGCATCCAGCCTGGCCTTGAACACTTCCAGGGATGGGGCATCCACAACTTCCCTGGGCAACCTGTTCCAGTACCTCACCACCCTCACTGTAAAGAATTTCTTCCTTATATCTAATCTAAATCTCTTCTCTTCCAATTTAAAACCATTGCCCCTTGTCCTGTCACCACTCTTCCTGACAAAGAGTCCCTCTTCAGCTCTTCTGTAGGCTCCCTTCAGGTATTGATAGGCTGTTATAAGGTCTCCCCGGAGCCTTCTCTTCTCCAGGCTGAACAACCCCAGCTCTCTCAGTCTGTCTTCATAAGAGAGGTGCTCCATCCCTCTGATCATCCTCGTGGCCCTCCGCTGGACCCGTTCCAACAGGTCCATGTCCCTTCTGTGTTGAGGACTCCAAAGCTGGACACAGTACTCCAGGAGGGGTCTCACGAGCGCAGAGTAGAGGGGCAGAATCACCTCGCGAGACCTGCTGGCCACACTTCTCCTGATGCAGCCCAGGACACGGTTGGCTCTCTGGGCTGCCAGTGCACACTGCCTGCTCATGTTGAGCTTCTCATCCATAAGCACTCCCAAGTCCTTCTCCTCGGGGCTGCTCTCTAGCCATTCTCCACCCAACTTGTATTTGTGCCTGGGGTTGCCACGTCCCAGGTGCAGGACCCTGCACTTGGCTTGGTTGAACTTCATGCAATTTGCACGAGCCCACCTCTCCAGCCTGTCTAGGTCCCTCTGGATGGCATCCCTTCCCTCCAGCGTGTCAACTGCGCCACCGAGCTTGGTATCATCAGCAAACTTGCTGAGGGTGCACTCTATCCCACTGTCCATGTCACCGACAAAGATGTTAAATAGTACTGGTAATTCGTTTGATGTCTACTTCTGCTTTGGAGATGGCAAGCAGCCATCTCTGATAGGTCCCTTACTGTATTAGAGCTGAAGACACTAAGTAGACATTTCTGAATGAGTCTTATTCAGGGAAGGCCCAGACAGCACCTGCACACTTAAAAGCTGCTGGGAATCTCTGCATAGTCTGAGGTCTCCCTAGCCCTAGTTAGAGCCTTATAGTTCGTTTTAATTATGATCTTCCTTGCATGGGTGCAGGGGCCTTGATGCACTAACGCTATTGCAAGCTACTAATGCAGGTGTGTCAAACTGTGCTGATAATGGCTTCATTCTTTGGATCCTGCCTATTACAAGGTGGGTTTTTTTTTACTGATGGGTATAAAACTCACTGTGTTTGCAAGTTCCTTTTGAGATGCATGAAAGGAGTGATGTAAAAAGGATTGAAAGTATACACTTATCATGAAGACTTGGAGTTATTTTTTTCCACACTGTGCCTATTTTGACTATTCAGATTGTAAGCTCTACAAGGAAGAGGCTTTTATCCCTGGTTTTCACTAGGATTTTCTCTAAATTTGCCAGTGATGCAGTTAAAAAATAGTAATGTTAATACATACATTTATAAATACATACAGTATATATACAGCACAAATCTATTTTGTAACTATCAACTTAGGATTCTGCTTTTTACCAAGGCAATCCTTTGGTAAAATTTAAAAGCGCATGAAATTCCCTATAAAAGACAAAACCCAGAAAAATAATGGAGCAAGTATAGGGACAGAAAGGATGAGCAAATAATGAAGTTTATATGTTGAATATGGGTCAAATTTCAAAAGCAAATGGCATAAACTTAAGCAAAACAGCATGTATTCCAAATTGGAATCAGCTATAATATTATGAGAAATCTGAGTACCTCCTATTGTAAATATTTATATTTTTGAATTTCCTTAGTAAACTGCCAGATATGATTCCCCAAAGAACATTATTTACTTGTTTTAGATTTTAGCTATCTGCCCTTCAATTCTCCTGTGAGATCAAATTCTCACATTACTGTGACACAGGGGGTTTTGTATTGCAGATCAAGGGGGAATACAATTTGTACAGGCATTACAGCATCATCTATTAATGTCTAGCAGACTGTAGTGACTAAAGTTTTACTTCATAGAGTATTAAAATCTGAATATGATGCCAGAAAAAGTGCCATAAACCCCCTGGAACAGAAAACCACTACATGAGGGTGAACAGGATTGTGGAAGAAGCAAGGCCAGAGGAAGGAATAGAAGCAGCAGGAACACTGGCAAGGGACGACCCACAAACAGCACGTAACCACCCTACTGATTGAGGGGAATTCCGCCTGTCTGGCAGTTGGGGGTTGCAGGGGTGTGTGTTGTCTGGCAGTTGGGGGTTGCAGGGGCGTGTTGTCTGGGAAAGAATATACTTAGTACTGTATAAGCTGCGTGTTTGTTGTAATAAAGGATTCTGGTTGCACGTCCGACCAGGGTCCGTGCCTTCATACGCTACAAATGGCGCCCAACGTGGGGCATGAATCAAGAGACTAAAGATGTCCGTACCGGTAGCGTAGCCCGATCGAACCAGGGGATTGCCTCCAGGACTGACTTCACTGATTTCACTGCCGGCTCATCACCTTCTGCAGGACAGAGGTGAGCGATCGGGAACCATGGGAAACACACTGCCGAAAGAGCAGCAAATGAATCTCGAAGTACTACACTATATTTTAAAAGTTCAGAATCGATCCGTACCTACCTTGTGTTTGATAACCCTCTTAGACTGGGTACGAGAAAACGTCCCGGACTTTCCTAAGACTGCCACCTTTGACAAAGACATGTGGAACCACATTGGCCCAAAGCTTTGGGACGCTGCTGCAGGGACAGATAAGGTTGCAGCTAAGCATTTACCAGTTTGGCGGCAGATATCTGAAGCCCTAGTAGAGCTCCGCAAAGGGACACAAAAGAACTCGTGAGGAGAGCCCAACGCGTCCTTCCGCCCCGCCGCTGCCACCCCAGAACAATACCGATGTTGCAGAAGAGAGTCTCTCAGAAGGAGACTCCTTCAATCCTGGGCCGACCTACCCAGACCAAGAACCTAATCTATTTCTTTGTGATGATAAATTGAAAGAGGTAGTGGGGGACCTAACCCCCTCGAGCGATTGTCGTAGTGTGTGGGACAAATGTCGAAGCCTTAGTTAAAGGCGACGCAGACATTTTGCAGGCTTTCCCTGTTATTTATCACGGAAACCGACCCGGCGCGTGGGAGGCTTTGAGTTATGATCATGTTAAAGAACTGAGGAAATCAGTAAAAGATTATGGTCTCCAGTCAGCATACACCATGAACTTACTAACAGCTGTTGGGGATGGATATGTTACGACTCCTCATGATTGGAAATTGTTGTTGCGTATGATTTTGTCGGCTATGCAATATGCTGTATTCGTGACTGAATACCGTGATCTCACGACTGCTAAAGCATTGGATAACTTAACTGGCAATTTAAATCATATTGGTCTGAATGAGCTCATCGGTGAGGGGCCTCGGGCTACTCCCGATGTGCAAGCCCAAATGGACAGATGGTATTTTGAGCAAGGAAAAGAAATTGTACTGCGCGCAATAAGACAGGCGGAATTCTCCTCAATCAGTAGGGTGGTTAGGCGCTGTTTGTGGGTCGTCCCCTGCCAGTGTTCCTGCTGCTTCTATTCCTTCCTCTGGCCTTGCTTCTTCCACAATCCTGTTCACCCACAACTACATATCCTCACATAAGTAACTTCTGCAGAGTCTTCTCTTTTCTAAATCACTGCTTGTACCTCAACACAACTTCAAAGGGAGTACTTCATGCACCCAAAGATCATGGGATTATTAGTGCAAGAATTATTCTACTCAAATTTACATATAACTTCCTATTCTGTCTCAAAGTACCTGTAATTATTACACTTCTGACAATATGCAGTCTATTGATTAGTCTTGCTCAAGCTGATGGGACAGACCCTGAATTCTGTCCTACCAATCTAACCCTGAGTTATTGTGTATCTGTAGTTAATTCCTGTCCCACCTTTCATGCCTTAAATTCCATCTGCTGCCTACTTTCCCTGCTCCACAGTGGGAATACAGTGAGGCTTACATACCTTTGACTTCACTGCCTTGATGTTTGCCCAAGAAAAGTCCTCATAACAACTTAGGCTATTATTGTTGCTTTGAGCTTTTAAATGGAAAACGCACTATTAACTTCAATGGCATAAGATTCAGCATTTGTTTCTACAGGATGTTGCAACGGAAATTGACACTATCAGTGAAGACTGTATCAGCTTGCAGAGTTAGCAATTTAAGGTGAGCTTTCTCAATGTATTTGTGTATCTCACACTCCTTTTGAAAATCTTAACTTTGATCCAGGAAAGTGTAACTGGGCATTAAGGTATTGAACATGCTGCCACAATTGCACATGCTTTCCAACATCACTGATATCCTGTTCTGTCATGTTTGGCATGTCTGTTTACATTGTTAAGTTCTTTAGGTCAAGGACTGTCTACAGCTCCCTGTTTGTATAGTGATTACTAAATCTTTGTCCATCTTGATTAGTCCCTAAACATTACAATAATAAACAAGGGTAATAACAAAGCAGTTAGGAATCTTCAGTCACCTCAGATTTGAGCCAGCAGCATAAAGGCAAGGCATCATTTTCCCTACTGCCATTCATTCAGTCTTTTGAAGGCAAGTTCTTGAACAGCACAGGTCATTTCTCCTCTCCTCCCTCCCAGCAATGTTCACCACCTTTTTCTTTATGTAATTAAAAAGCATGTAAGATTACGACCTCAAAAATTCTTGTGAAAAAATTTGTTCCTGAGCCCCTCCAGGTCCAGACAACACCACAAAACCGGAAAAGTAGGGGGGAAAGAGTTTCTAGTTTGGCATAACACTTTTGATCAAAACAGCTGCAATTTGAAAGGATTAGATTTGGTCTACTGTCCTGAAGAGGTAAGAATTGGACAGTGGCTCTTTATGATTTCCAGCCTTCTGTGTAGGCTGCCAAAGTACGCATGTTTTGGATGGAAGTCTGAAAAAGGGGAAAAAAAGAGCTGGCATCAAAAAAAGTTTTGGTGTCCACCTCCAGCCTTAATAGTTTTCTTTTAATCTTTAGCCAGGGCATGGAAATAAAATCCTCCTACATTAAAAGCAATTAAGTGGTCATATGTTGGACTGTATGTGACTTGAGATTTGCCCCCTTTATGGATGAATAAGGTTCATGGAATCTGATTATAAACTGAGAAGTCACCATGGAAATTTTTATGAACTCGCTCTCCTCCCCCCAAAAATAATCTGTTCCTTTCTAGAAATTTTTTTCTTCTTTTGAATGACATGTGAGGATTAAAGCAAGGAGGGCTTATATTTACCTGGAATAATACCTAAGGATTTTTTCTGGTTATCCTACTCTATTTTAGTTCCTTAGAACTCTCTTTCACTGTCATGTGGTCATATAAGTGATTTTATGTGTCCTGTTCTATGGTTACAGATATAAATTACAAAAAGAAAAAAAGTTTACTTTCAGCTGCTGCAATAGAGCTTGAAATAGTACATGAAAGCAGATGACAGACAACCAAAGGTCCAATGCTATACATTATTTTTGCAGGTTTTTTCCTAGTTTTTTCAAAATCCACTCTCCCACCCCCCACATACACGTGGCAGTGTTTGTAGATTTTCAGCCTTGGGAGTGTTAGCAGCTGAGTCTTGTGTAACCTTTCCACTTCAGGGTATGAGCTCATCAGCTTGTACAGCTAAACCACTGCTGAGCACTGGTCAGTGTGAAGTGAGGAGACCATGGGAAAACAAACAAGCAAACGAAACCAGTGTCCTGTCGAAAGCGTTACCTGATAAATAGACAAAAGGCAGTGATTAATTTGCTGCTAGGTGATATTCTAAATCAAATACTAAATGACATTGCCATTTTGTCCCTTAAAAACTCTGTATTATTCTCCATAAGGATGTTATACATACTTTTATGACATGGTGCAAATATGGGGGTTGAAGGACAGCTTGCCCATCTAAACTCAATTTGGCAGTTTCAGTTTAGTGTTGCAATTTTCACTTTCTATTCTGTAACTCTTAAATAAATTTTGCAGTTTTCACAGCTTTCTGTGTTCAGACTCAGAGGTGGCTTCACTTTGATGATAAAGTAATACTTAGTTTTTACACAGTAACTATAGCAAAAGTAGAAGACCAGTTTTAAAGGAGGATGTTGCAGTTGATTTGTCCTGATTTTTGAAGAGGCAAAATGTGATTCTTGGTGATTGTGTACAAATAACTGAATTCTTCTTTCCCTACATATTCTTGTCTACTTAAAATATTGATGATATTTTGATTTAGATTTTAAAATTTTGAGGATAATTCAGAGGGGATTAATAAGGTTAAATTTATAAGTAATAGTGAAGTGCTGTAAGATCTTTGACTAGGAAGTGTTTACTGACAGGTAAAGCAATATTATTATTCTGCTACAGTATTCTGAAATGCTGATACTATGCCCAGAGAGCCATGACTGCCTACTTACATCAACCTCATTGGATCAATGAGGTAAAGAGAGCTATTTAAAAAAACCTCGTGTTTTTATCACCTCCCACGCTGCTCTGCTGTGGTACTGGCAGCTCCTACGTTTGCAGCATCCTCTTTGTTTGGATATTCCCTACATCAGATTCATGTTGATTTGTAATGTGCTGAGTTGCTTTCCTGCAATGGGAGTCCTAGAACTGGAAAGAGGCAGCTGCACTGCACTGCAGCCACTGGTAAATACTCCTAAAAAACATATTCCTGCAGTCATTCGACTATAAGCCATGACCATACAACCTCTCCTATGGTTCCTACTGCAGATCTATGCTGGTCCTACCAGCAACAGGACTAGCTAGCCCAGATGACCCTGTTCTTTGCTGGGACCTCACACCCACCTACTTCCCTTTCCTGAAACTGCGTGGCAGGGAGCAAGATGGATCACACACTGGTCCATGCCTAGACTTCTGTTTGGTTTGTGTTTGGATAAAAGACTCATACACCCAGACCCTTGCAATGTGTTTGTAATGTGACTTGATACAGCAGACTTATTTTGATAGTGTTCAACATTTTGATCAGCATTTCAGTATTGAGAGGTCTGAGTGCTTGCAGAGAAGTGGAGAGAAAAAAAGCAGAGATGGGTGGGTTGAACTGAGGATGGGAAGTAGTTACTTACCAGAAACATGAAGGGGATTAAGGTGTGTGACTGCGATGGGATGCAGACTTTGAAAAAGTATTTCGTCCCTGGTTCTCACTGAGAACCATAAAGAGAGTGCCATAAAGGTACAGGGGAAGAGGCAAAGGGCTGGTGGGATAAGTTCCTGACAGGTGCGTATGCCTATGATTCCCTGTGATCAGAAATTCTCGGCCATGTTTCATAGGGTTTTACCAAGAAAGAAAGGCCCTGCATAGCAGAGTGGTAATGCATAGGTTCTACATTTAAAAGGCAGGGACAGCATCAACTCTGCTTAGTTTACAAGCCCCTACCCAGCTTAATCTTTCATGGAAGCAGACAGTGTGGCTACTGCATGCTTTCTCCATTATGTTTTCCATCAGGTTTTGATCACTCTTACCCATCGGGCTGCTATGCAATGATCTCTCACCCATTTCCTGTTCTTCTCCCCAAACTGAAACATGGAGATTACGCTTGGTATCAACTCTCATGTGATGCCAATGGATCCCATAAAAGGATCCCACCTTGTCAAGAGCTGTGTAATTTTCTGGATTACAGGTGAGCAGCATGCAAGGGAAAAGAGTAGGAAGTTTGGACAAAGATGACCTCAGATGTTTATTTTGTCTAGAACATAAGGACCAATTTTCTGAATAGAACAACCACTGGAGCAGATGGTGTTCTGCTCTGCTGCTATCTGTACTGAGGCCAGGGGTCCATGGAAGTGGGGGGATGGCTTTTAGTGAACCTCTCCTAAGGTTTCTACTGCAAATCTGTGGGTTTGGTCCTACCAGCAGCAGGACTAACTAGCCCAGATGTCCCTTTGCTGGCTTTCTGCTGCGACATCACACCCACCTACTTCCAGACTTGAAAGAGCAGTCCAGGAGGTATGGGAACAGTGTGGGCTGCAGGAGGGAATTTGCTGCTCCATGGACCCCAGGTAGTAGACAGATTTTGATTCCTATAATAAAGAAAGAGAAGAATGAGCCTTCCCACTGAGACGGTGGAGTGCTGAAAAAGGAGAGGAACTCCTGTCCCTAACTGCAGTCCTTTGAATTCCCACTAATTACTCCCTCATCTTCATATCAATTTGCCTTTTACTACCCCAGCCCTAGAGATCCCACTGTTTTTTCCCTATTCTGTTCTCCATAGCCTACTTACCATTGCACAATTGAGTGTTGCGCATACTGTGGAGGTATCTCCAGCAATTTCTGAATGAACTTGTTGGTACATAGTATGTTATTTTTGTTTATTTTACTTAGAATTGCCTCATTACTCGATGGTGTCATGCACAGGAAAATGCATTTTTTTTTTTGTGAGAACATCCTGTCACAAATGAAGCTCCACACACAAGAAAATGAGTCACTAGAATCCCAAATCTAGTAAGAGGGTATGTGGAGAACTAATGCTTCTCCTATGCCAGTGTTTTTCATAGGGTGAGGTGAAACTGTCATCTAGTGGTCATAATAGGCGTTCCTGAATTACATTTTCATTTGGATATAGCTGGAATGTTTCTTATTCCCAGGATGTATCATCTGAAAATACTAAGCTAAAAAAAATAATTAATGCATATCTCCGAGAGACTTTGAGATGAAGGGAAAAACCCTAGAATCTTTGATCAAGAATAAACACATTTATAATTTCGTGTAGCAAAGCTGTGAACTCCCTTTTTCCTCTCTCTCCCACAATTTACCATGGTGACATATCAGCTTCTGCCTTACTGAAGAGTTGTGGGAGGCTGAAGATCAAGATAACTGAAGCTAAAATAGGGCATAAAAAGAAGTTCTCTTGTTAGGTACATTCCTTTTACAGGTCAGCCTCAATTTCAAATTTCCCCTAAAAAATAGTTGCAACACTTCACCCTAATTCATCCTAGAAGGTCAAGTTTTGTTACAGCATCAGTGAAATGCCAGTGTTTTCAGTTGGACAAGCACAGATTGTAAGGGAGAATAGTCTTCAGGTGTAGATCTTCTGTTGTGCATTGACTTCAGGAAGTTGTAGTAAACTTGCAGGGTTATATGAAGAAACAACAGGCACCATGTGTGGACACAGCCTCAGGCTTCTAGATATTTGAGTACAGACCTCTTTTTTATATAAAAGGTACTCTGCAGCAAGTATATTGATAATCGGAAGAGAGCTGACTATGTGCATTTTCTCACTATGGACTTGTTAATGTACTAGTGTTTTACAGTTGACTGATTGGTAAAGCTGATACTAACACCTAGACAATAATGACTGGTGTTCAGAGAATAAATGTGAAAAACAGCAGGTACACAGTGTAATAAGAATACGCTTTTATAAAGAGGAAAATGGCAGAGCAAAGTGCATTGTTACGAATTTGATGACTTGGGCTAGAATATTGCTACATAGTGCTAGCATCTGCCTCTAGAATCTGTGATACTGTGGGCAGAAGCAGGTATAATTCTCAGTTTTTTGAGAGATTCATGTGTACTGATCAGTGAGGAAGCTTTTGTGCAAGCCATACCTCCTGGAACAAAATGGCTAATATAATTCATAATAGCAAACAAACTTCCTATCTAGCTCAGTTTGCAAATTCTATGTATTATTTGTATTTTTACAAGGTGTTGAAGCCCCAGTTTTGGATTAGGATCCCTTTATTCAAAGTGCTTGCAAATTCAGAACCTCAAGATAGCATCTGCCTTGTAATGCCTACAGTGTTAAGTATATATTGAGGGGCAACGGTGACAGAGGCAGATGATGGGGACCGTTAAGGGAATTACAAGACAATCTGATCTATGTAATTAGCAGAAATTCCAGTATGTCCACACCCCAAAAAAATGTCATTTTTACTGTACAGGTGTCATTGCAGAAGTTAAGCAAAGACACTGAAGAAAAATGATGAGGTACTTTTCTGGATGTTTATGCAGTTTCCTAACAGAGGAGTGTCCCATCTGAGGTAAATGACAAAATGCACAAGATGAATTATTTTTAAACTTAACGTGACCAAAGATATGTGGAATCTTTAGCCCATCAGGGAGAAATGGTTTCTCAAGAGTGAATGCAAAGGAGAGCAAGTTAGGTTAGGAAGCCTTTCTTACATATTCACTAGTGAAATATATTCAGTAGTGAAAATTCTTTGCTCAGTACTTTCTGTGAATAGGTTTTGGTCTGACTGCATACCTTCTTTATGTGCAAGTGTATTTTTCGAGCTTTCTTTCTAGTTATGACTAAATGCATTGTGTACTTTTCTTTCCCTACCAATATGAATCAGTTTTTATTCTTCTTGTAAAGAATTTAAGACTTTTTTAAAAAATTTCTTTTAGTAAATATTTTTTGAAAAATATTTCATTAGCATTCCCTTGCCAATACATTCATTCTCTAGATTTGTATGAGGAAGTCCCTGCTACATCTAGAGGCAGGTGGCTATTTCAGTGTTCACATGACAGTCATCCAGCTCTAATGTGAAACTTAAATTTCTATTGCCAGTAGGATGAAAATAGAAGAAACTGAAGTAATTTTAATTCATAAATGGAAGTAAGCTGGACCAAATGACAGAGCAGTCACACACTGAACCAGAAGGTCTGTGATGGGCAGCAGGATTACAAACTAGACTCTTAAGTAGCAAACCAAAAATATGAGTAGGTGATACTGGCAGGAGAATGTAGTTTTAAGTTCTGAAACCTGTTGGGACACAGAGACAGGGTAATATCTGAAACACCACTTTGAATGGATTTTGTTGTTAGGAAGCTGTTTGAAGCAGGCAAGTGATGATATAATGACCCTTCTGCTAAAATTTGCAATATAATGAAATCTTACATATATATTGCTGTAATGGGTGATGAAGGGCTTGACTTTGTTCCCACGAATTTCGGGTTAGAAAGGCACAAGAATAGATATATGCACAGATGCTATGTTCACTCTCAGGATTTGTAGTGCATCTACTTTTTAGTACTGCCAATGCCATCATAAAGAATAGGCCCTTGGTCTGAAGGAGGCCTGCTGCACTTCAGCGAGCAGTTGCTCTCTGGATGCACAACAGTACAGACTCTGCTAGCTTGCTGTGCATGTGAGCTCGGTGCTCAGGACTCTCTATAGTCATAACCATGATTATTAACCGCCTGATTAGAGCAGGAATGGCAGTTGTAAACTGTTAAGAGACTACAATGTGTGTGTGAAGATAAAATATAGCAGTAAAGATGGGAGACACAAATCAAGCAGAATTAAATGTTGCAGCAAGAGATAGCATTGGTAAATGTGGTTAAAGCCAAAACATTTTTTATGGGAGGAGCTGAAAAGCTGCTGACTTTCTTCCTGTGACTCTGCAACGTGCTGGGGAGCTTAGCGGGCACGCTTGCCTGACGGCTAAGAGATAGTTAACGCAGCACTTTTGCATGGAGGATGGCTGCAGCACAATGCCAGCATATTGCAAAGAAGTAGCAAGTACCTTCCACATCATGTGGAAGTGCAGAAAGAGACTTTCTGCTCTAGATCTTCTGTGCTGTAGGAACAAAGAGCATATTTGTATATATGTGTTTACATAAGACTTAATATATTATTTATCACAGTCACAAACTAAAATCCTGTTGTCTGCCAACTTACTGCAGAGGATCTGGCTACATCCTTGGCTATGCTAATCAGTTAGGAACAGAAACCATTGTCTTCCTACCTCCATCAAAGGGCAGGATTAGCTGCTGTGCTGGCTGCTTTGGGCTTCATGTTAGAAGACATACTGGCCTACATGACTTTTGACTCAAAGTGCCCATAGCAGGCCTGAACGTGGAACAAGGTAGAGGACGAAAGAAATAATTAACCAGTTAGCGACTTAGCAATGATCAGGTATGGAACATACATGATTTAGTCCAGTGTAATAGGCCTGTAAAGGATCATAAAACCCTACAGCTAGACAGCAGGTTAGCAGGTATTATACTTCTGCAAATAAAATATATTACATATAAACCTTCAAAAGCTGCTGTCTCATAGGAAGAACCCCGCCTTATAGACAATGAACAACATAAGGGACCTTCCAGTCCAGAAAAAAAGTCTTAAGAAATGACGGCACTATTTTTGGCAGGGAAGAAAGATCATTGTACAGTATTACAATATTTCGAGAGGGGAATTTCAGAGGTTTATGACTGAGTTGACTTGCTCTCTTCCTTGGTAAGTCACTGGAAACTGAGTTTCCTTTAAAACTTTCTGTTTGTAGCTGACTGATACTCAGCTTTGCACCCTTCAATTCCAAAATGACAGAAACAGAGGGAAGCAATACCTGCATGCAGAGAGTGCCTGGACAAAAGTGGCTGTTACATTGCTGGTAGAATGAGAATAACCAATTGTAGGAATTTACATGAGTAATACATTTAGGAACTGTAATCAATTTAGAAGTCTGTTTTCCAAGCACGGGATTGTAGCCCTTGGGAGGCTTTCTCAAAAGAAAGTTCTAGCAGTGTGGCAAAGACATTTATATTGTGTAAAGGAAAAATCTCCAAGTACCCAGTCAGTCTTCTAAAATATTGAAATAGGAGGTAGTAAGCAGAGGTTTACAAATGGATTTCTTTACTCTTCATACTTTAGTAAGGCATCAATCAAAAAACTGGAGAACTGCTAGTATGTAGAAGACAATTTATTTGACTTATTTGCAAAGGATATTTTGGGAAAGTGAGAAGTCACCTCAACATGAGACACATTAAGATGTATAAGCTCATTTACACACAAAAAGTGAACCTGCAAGTATATTTTTAAAAAAATCAATAAAATATCTAGACGTGAATGAAAAAAATCTTCAGTTATGGTAGTTAAAATAAATATGACTAAAATTAGGAAAATTTTTACCCTTTTTGTACAATATTGCACAATGATAGAAGATATATTTTAACTTGTTTCGTTTTGTGAAATATTTTAGATTTGTTTCTGTAAAAACTAGCTTGCAGAATTTGAGTAACAATTCTTTTACAGTGTCTTAATGCCAGTACTCTTAAGAAAGAGAGGAATACCATATCTTCAGAGAATCTTATGGAAAAGTAACCATAACAATAATCTGAAATACAGAATGAACACATTTAGTGAAAATACTGAATATGAACTTAACAAATACATTTATCATGAATTATTACAGGAACCTGACCCCTACAAATCAATTAGCCCTGATGTTATCCATCCAAGGGTGTTAAGAGAGCTGGCTGATGTCGTTATGAGGCCACTCTCCATAATCTTTGAGAAGTCGTGGAGATCAGGGGATGTCCCAGAAGACTGAAAGAAGGCTAAAATCACCCCTGTCTACCAGAAGAGCTTAAAGAAGGATCCAGGAAATTATAGGCCTACCAGTTTTACTTCAGTCTGTGGGAAAGTTATGGAGTGAATCCTCCTGGGGGCTATCGCAAGTCAAATGAAGGACATGATTGGGAAAAGGCAGCATGGGTGCACCAAGGGCAAATTGAGCTTGACAAACCTGATTGCCTTCTATGAAAAAGTAACTTGCTTGGTTGATGTGGGGTGACTGGTGGACATATCTACCTGGATTTCTCCAATGCTTTTGATGTGGTTCCCCGCAGCCTCCTCCTAGAGAAACTCTTGTGTTACAGTGTGGACAGTGATCTGTGTGGTGGGTGGGGAACTGACTGCCAGGCCACACCTAAAGGGTGGTGATAAATAGCTCCTTTTCAAACTGGCAGCCTGTCACAAGTGGGGTCCCCCAGGGACTGATACTGGGCCCAATGCTGTTTAATATCTTCGTAAGTGATCTGGATGATCGAATCAAGTGTACCCTGATGAATTTTGCTGATGATACCAAACTGAGTGGGAAAGTGGATACTTTGGAAGGGAGAGACAACCTGTGGGAAGACCTGGATAGGCTGGAAGAGAGGGCTGACAAGAACCTTATGGAGTTCAACAAGGACAAGTATAAGGTCTTGCACCTGGGAAAACATAATCCAGGAGTGCAGCACAGGCTGGGATCTACTCGGCTGGAGAGCAGCTCTGTGGAAAGAGACCTGGGGGTCCTGGTGGACCACGAGCTCAATATGAGCAAACAGTGTGCTGCTGCGGCAAAGCAAGCCAACAGGATGCTGGGCTGCATTAACAAGGGCATCACCAGCAGAGATATAGAAGTCATTATCCCACTCTCCTCAGCACTTGTGAGGTCACACCTGGAATACTGTGTTCAGCTTTGCTCCCCGCTATGCAAAAAAGATGTGGACAGGCTGGAGAGGGTCCAGAGAAGGGCCACAAAGATGATCAAAGGACTGGGAAGGCTGCCATATGAGGAAGGTTGAGACAATTGGGTTAGTTCAGCTTTAGAAAAGTAGGCTTAGGGGAGACCTTATCACCATGTTCCAGTATTTAAAGGATGGCTACAAAGAAGATGGAGACTCCCTTTTTATAAGGAGTACCATGGAAAAGATGAGGGGTAATGGATACAAGTTACTCATGGAGAGATTCCACTTGGACACAAGAAGAAAATTTTTCACAGTGAGAACAGTCAGCCATTGGAATAATCTCCCCAGGGAAGCGGTGAATTCCCCAACACTGGACACTTTTAAGATTCGGACGGGGTGCTGGGCCACCTTGTCTAGACTGGGCTTTTCCCAAGAGAGTTTGGACAAGATGATTCTTGAGGTTCCTTCCAACCTGGTATTGTATGACTCTATGATTCTACGATTCTATGCTAGTGAAGTTCTCTTTTTCAGTGGATGACCTTCTAAATTCATCACTCATTTCCATTTTCAGAACTGCAGGATTAAAGGTCTTGACTACCAATATATTCCACCATTTGACCTATTCTGTGATGATCAGTACTCAGATCACTGTCTTAGTAATTTGTGAATTAGAAAAAAGTGGCTGTTGATTGAAGGGCGTTTCATTTTAGTTCAGACATAACACTCCTCCCATCTCCCAAATGTGTGCAATATAGTGTCAAGTGCATCAAAGTAATGCCTAGAAGTGACTGACAAAACTAGAATCTCCAAGGCAAGAACAGCAAAGGGAAGACTAATCACCAGCTTTTCCAGCAGAAACTACAGCATGGGGTCAGTCACATTTTCCCAAGGAATAACAGAAAACATGTTTCCTTTTCCAAGGAAGAAGGCAAAACAGGGGAAAAAAGAACTATACAGTCTCATCAGCGAGCACAGGTATTTGAACAGACCTAGTGAGCTATGTAGCCCCTAAGTCTGAAGAAATTCTCTGAGAAGTTTCTTTCTATAACCAGTCTTTTATAAAGTGTCTCTTTCCCTTTCCAGTGTTGTTGAAGCACTCATGTTGCTGGCGACAGTCCTTGTAGAAGATTCTGCCCCACTGTCAGATCGGACACTGAGTTGTAAATTACATTTTCCTTCTGCACATAAGTAGTATAAGGTTCCACTTCCATTGTGTCATCCTAGCAAAACAAAACCAAAAACTGTAAATGCAAGTAGTAGTTTAGTTTGTCAAAACTCTGCAAGCCTTTGATCTGGACTGAAGAATGTAACTGGGAAATACTGCTCCCATATTTATTCCTCTTGGAGTCAAGGAAAATAACTTATTGCTATTTCTATCAAAGAACATGTATTGCTGTTTCTGTCAAATATTTGGAGCCTAAAGCTGAGGTATTGGTTCACCTGCCTCCTTTTTCTCCCCTTCTACCCCACTTATTTTGGCCTCATAAAAATTGTATTAAGGTCTAATTCTCTAGAAAGAGCAAATAACATGCTAGAGTCTTGACCAAGATTGATTCCTCCATTAGTTTACAATTTTTGTCTACAAACACACTAATGAAAGTTGTGTAATGTGACAGCAAGAACACTGGTTCTTAACCCATTATTTGACATTAATGCAACTGCATCTGTCAGCAACAACTGGGAGGTAGAGCAGGAGGAATAATAACTAGAATTGACTAAGTCTTTTCAGAAATCAAAACTGAAGCACCTTTTTAAGTTGACAACAGAATTTGAGCTTAGTGTCTGCTGTAGGTGCACAGATATTCACAAGACAGATGTAACAAATCTTGCCTGCATAGAAATGCTGATATTTGTGTTCGGTAGCAGGGAACAGGGTCACAGAGCCAATGAGTGAATTGCTTAGCTGCACAGAAAGCTTGTAATAGCATAGGGAATTCAAGAATACCTCACAGTTTGCAGCTCAGCACTGCTTCCATTGTTTCAGAAAATGTTTTGTCTTGAGTATGGTTGGTCCTTGATTGTGGATTGACCATACAAGATAAGGAGTGGCCTTCAAAGTTTGCACATCATCATTCTGGACATCAAGAGGAATATTCTTTTTTTCTCTGTGTCTGTTAATTTTGTTATTTAATCCTCTTGTTTACTAATAGCTTTCTTAATATTCCCTAACCCCTGACAACGCAGTATCCTTCCTAAGTATTGTTTGTACAGCAGTTGTGGTCAGTGTATCTGATACCAGCAGGGAGATGTGGTGGAACTCACTCCTTGCTAAGATAAAGGGTGGCAGTTGCTGAGCTTTTGCTGTTGGAACATGCCTCTAATGTTTGCTCCAAGTCAAAATTATGGTGATGATAGGCTTTGTTTTGTCCTGAGATACAGCTAAGAGCAAATATATAAGACACAAGCACCCGCTGAAAGCAGAGTGTAGAAATCTAATAGTTTCCCTTTACTGACTATGTTTTCAGGGCTACCAAAAGATCTCTGACTTGGTGATGGTCTAATTTGTATAATTCTCCTTACCTGTGGGGAATATGTAGGAGCAGTCTCAGGAGGTTTGGTTTTGTGGCACAGTCTGTGAAAAAGAAAACAAGTATTAAAGCTACTTCCTTTCTCAGTACTAGGTTTGGCTGGATCACAGCCTGGTTTGTTTGACCACACTCTTATGAACCTTTTCTTTTTTGTCATCAAGAGTAAAGCCAAAAAGCCTTCTCATGTCTCTCTATCCTTGACTTTTTATCCTTGTTGTGTCTTCAGTTGGGATAGAGTTAACTTTCACATCCTTCAGGATGGGAAATAGTGTTGATGATGCACTGGTGGTTTTGGCTGTAGCTAAGCAGTCAAAGGCCTTTTCTGCTCCTCATACCACCCACCAGTGAGTAGGCTGGGAGTGCACAAGGAGCTGGGAGGGAATACAGCTGGAACAGCAGACCCCAACTGACCAAAGGACTATTCTATGCCATGCAATGTCATGCTCAGTGTATAAAGTTGGGGGAAGAAGAAGAAAGGGGGGATGTTTGGAGTGATGGCATTTGTCTTACCGAGTAACCATTATGCGTGACAGCCCTGATTTCCTGGTCATGATTGAACACCTGCCTGCCGATGGGAAGCAGTGACGGAATTACTTGTTTTGCTTTGCTTGCATGCACGGCTTTTGCTCTAACCTATTAAACTCTCTTTATCTCAACCCATGAGTTTTTTCTCACTTTTTCTGTTCTGATTCTCTACCCCATCCCAACTTGGGGTGTGAGTGAGCAGCTGCGTGGTCCTGGTTGCCAGCTGGGGTTAAACCATGACAATCTTGAAACTATGGCACCCTGACTTTCTTCAGAGGTGTTTTCTCATGTTTGTGGGAGCTTAAGCACAAAGTGGAAGCAGAAGATTGAAATGAAATTTCTCTGGAAGGATGTACAATTTGCGGCTAGCGAAATTGTATTGAACCAATTCTTCCCCTCTGAGGTAGAAGGTTTGGGAAATAATCACTTTTGGAAAAGGGGAAGGAGGGAACATAGCTGAGGTTTTAATACAGGTGCTATCTGAAGAATAGCTTTACTCTCCCAGTTTCCTATTAAAAAGAAGAGCTCCCTTTTAGTGTGGCAGGCAATGCAATGAGGATCCTCTACCAACTTCTGCCCATTTATATTTTACTCAGGTGCATTATTCAGTGAAGATGTGCGCAATGCACAGTGTCTACAGTATAGAATTATTTGATGTAG
This sequence comes from Numenius arquata, assembly GCF_964106895.1. Classification (NCBI taxonomy): domain Eukaryota; kingdom Metazoa; phylum Chordata; class Aves; order Charadriiformes; family Scolopacidae; genus Numenius; species Numenius arquata. The sequence goes on along the minus strand of NC_133576.1, from coordinate 16,311,625 downwards.
TTAATTCAGTTATTCATACCAGCACAGACTGAGATAATCATATGGATTGAAGACACAAACACTACTTAAAGATTTCTTCTAGCATTATGCAATCTATTCTTAGCACCCTGTCACATACCTGTCATGGTGGAGCTTAAAATAGTAAATGACAGCCACGAAGGTGATAATGCTCAGGAAACAAAGAATGATGGAGATATACAGGATAGAGTCGTTGTTGTCTAAACACAGAGAGTTAGTTTTAGTTATATCTTCTTTGTTATTTCAGTATAAGATTAAACCTGCTTTAATATATACACACCTTTTCAGCATGCTGATAAAATAAATATAATCCCCTTAAGCAGAAGGGAAAGTCAGTAACAAAACTTGTCTGAGAAACATAAATGGAGTCTGTTTCAGAGACAAAAACAGATCACACAAATTTCACAGTGGACACTCGTGATATTTTTTCACTAAGTCATACCTGAGCTCCTCTCAAGGACTCAGCATATCTCGGTACTGCAACTTGTGTAGTTCTCAAATAAAACAAAAATAGCAAAACCCAGAAACCAAGTGTCATTCAGTCAGACATTCACAACTCAGAATGAAGTGATTTGTTTATGCTGGCCACGCAAGAGTTGGTTCTCTTTGACTCTCTTACCATTATCTGAGCAAGAGACTTCACATTTGCATCCAAAAATTTTTGATGATGTTCTGCCTCCAGGTGATTATTTTAACACTAAGATCATGACTGCTTTGTGGTTTTTTTCCAACAACATCTCCGCTACCAAAATAATATACCACAGTAATGTATATTCATCTTAAGAAAGAAGCCATTAGGAAATGGTGCCTAGAACACAAACAAGCTGGTGATGTTTCTGGGCAAAGGCAGTTGGGGATAGTACTCTTGTCTATATGGGACTTCACTGAAGGTTTTTACAGATTTTCCATCCTAGAATGAGCAAGAGTGTGCACAGGAGACTAACCATGATTTTGAATGCCGAACGCACAAAGAGAAGCTTACTTGGACGACAGGCTATAGACTCCCTCCAGTTCCCAGCTGGGTGGGACACAATGCAGGTTGTATTAGTCACATTGGTGCTGTATGCTGTGAACTTGCTGAAAACAGTCACTGTCCCATCATCATGGCCTTCTTCATTGGGGGTGGAATTGCTCTCTAGGACCCACGAGATCTGAGCAGCCGGTTTCCCTGCCGCTGCTTTGCACACAGGGTTCCCTTGATCATCACAGTACAGGGTCAGCTTGGGAGGGACTGCAAAGCATCAGGAAGGGGAGATACATGGAGTTAGTTTGCCTCAGTTAGGACAGGTTGTTCTGGTTCTCTACCCAAAATGAACAGAGTGAAAAGAGGAGAGTAAGGTTGGAGGTGCCATCCCGTTACAGTGACATGGGCCAAAGACATAAGAGACAAAGATAGCGCCTCTTTTTTCCTTCTGGACAACTCTCTCCCATTCAGGTGAGTTACCACAGTCAGCTACCATTAGAGGAGGCTTCCCTGGACATTGTGGTAGGGAATTATCCCAAATAGAGGGCTGAATCAGACTTTTGTCCTAAGCAGCCATTGTACACATCGTTTAAAATGTATCTGAATGCCAGCACAAGAGGAAATGGGTCCATTCTTACTGTCTGGAGGAGGACACCCCATATTCAGTACAATATCTCAGCACTTGGAAGTGTTAGTCTCACATGCTTTAGTTCTCTTAAATGAATGTATTAACGATACAGGATAACCAGAAGCATATGCAGAATACTCTTTTAGTATATTGGATTAGTATGTCCCCTGGTGCATGGGGAGAGGAACTTTGTCTGTCCAGGCCCAGACACGGTCCTTGGGAGAACCGTAAAATGAGGAAGGAGTCCCTTACCCAGCACAGTCAGGTGGTATGGCCTGTGGAAATTCCCTTCTGCTGCTACTACTTCACAGGTGTAATTTCCCTCATGGGCTATTTTCACTTGTCGTATCTCAAGGGTAGCATCCCGATCTGGTCTGAGTTTCCAGTTCATGCTGTCGCTGCAGTTTGTTCTGTCTGTCTTGTTCCAATCAGCCCTGTATCCCAGGGTGCAGGGGCCTCCAAGCTTGGGACTTATTTTCCATGTTACCATAGTTATATTTGATTTCTGAGGGCAAGCGAGCACGGAGCTGCTACCTACTGTCACTGACACGCTGTCGTTCCCTGAAGGACAGAAAGAAGGAAAAAGACGCGTGAGAAGGATCCCAGGGATGTCACTCATAGCCTTGGAGTTCTGGTCTGTGCTTCACAGAGAAATGCCTGCGTTGTTACATGCCAGGGTAAGGCCCTGTCTGTGCTCATCTGCTAATTGTCATCTGGTATTACACCTGTGGATAATGGAGCCAGTGGCCTATCACAGCCTGCCTTCTCACTACTATCCACAAATTTCCTACTGGGGCTTATCTCGGTGGATAAGACAGATACTGGAGGAAGACCCTACTCCTTAACTTAAGCAATTCAGCATCTGAATAGTGTGTTCCTATTGGCAAATCCTCCAGTGGGTTGCCACTAACAGGCTGAAATGATAGAAATTCGACTATTGCATTTGGTCATATGATAATTACTTTCCTCTGGGACTGTTGCTACCAATGAAGGAAACAACTTTTACTTCTGCCTTCATACAAAATCCAACGCTGTGGGCAAAGGCCTTGTCTATGCCTCTCAGACATGACCACGACATAAGTAACAATGGTGTAGCTTTATGTAGGAGGAAAAGTTTTTGCCTTATGTCTCAGGGGTGTCTTTACATTTTCTGAATCTTTGTGAACATATGCATTCACACTATGAGGGTACACGATGTGTACATATGCATTCACACTGTGATCCTTGAACTATGTACTTGAAGCTACATGTCTGGATGGAAAAGCTTGCACCTAGTCCTCTTGTCCTTTTTGGAAACTACCACATTGGCTATTGAAGGTTAGAGAGCCAGACCACTATTATGGCTCCAATGTGTGCTGTGTTTGTTCAAGACAAGGCACACCCTCATGATTAGGCAACAAACTAATCTGCCTGGGCTTTCTTTTTCCACAGGCTTTCAGGACTGATTATTTTTTTGCACATTTTGAACATGAGTCATGCTTGCTATCTTTATATACCAGATTTGGGACCCATCATCTGCCTGTGGCTTCAAGTGACATATCCAAGGTGTGAAGTTTCTGACCTCAAGATTCATTTCAACTTGACCATTGAAGCCTCTCAACGTGATGCCACCTTTGGGACAGCCAGTTCTTTTGCTTTGTTTCAACTAGTCACATTGGGAGCTTTTCCTTAATCAAGTATTATGTGATGGGTTTTGTTCGCAGTAAGGGTACATGTGGGCAAGCAGTCAGAGATGAAAGAAAGGTTACCTGTAACTGTTCTTCAAGATGAGTTGCTTGTATGTGCATTAGTGTTTCTTACATTTACATACACATGTATGTAAGGCACTTTTGATACTGAGAGAAAACGAGAGTCTGCAGCACAGTGGGAAATGTGGGTGAGGGAATGGGACTGTGTCCTTTGGGTCCTGCTGAAATTAAAAGCAAACAACCCCAAAAATCCACAATGTATGTATGTGTATAAATAACCACCTGAAGAAGACCTGTTACAGATAAATAACCTTTCTTTTTCCAAATCTACATGCAACGATTAATGAATTAATAGGAATCATGCCCATAGCTGCAATCCAAGCCAGCCTCCATTTACCACCTCACTAGTTTCCTCTTTTAATAGGTGACCGTTAAACTGTAAACCAGGGACTGTACACCATTGATCTCTGAGTGCTCTGTGTCTCTGTCTCCGAGTTGCCTTACTCAGACCTTCCTTGGTCTGAGTAATGACTTTAGCGACTTTCTAGAGCTGTGCGTGAGGAGAAAATCAGCATACTATTTCAAACCATGAATTAATCTAGAAGGACAACCAAAGTTAATCAACCTGATTTGTACCAACAAATGAATGTTTGACAAATTATTCCAAAAATGTTAAACCCCTCCTCAAACCTTTCAAGCAACAATTGAAAGTTCAGCTGGAATACCCAAAGAATTGGAAGACCTAAGTTTTGTGTGGTTAATCAAACCTTTGTCAAATTCTTCCTCTGACGTACCAGACCTGACTTTGTTGTGTTTCTCTATCCCCTACCCAGAGCTTGAATTTTTTTGCCTCTGCTGGCTGGCACAATATGAAGCCCTGTTCCTGAACATTAACAACACTGTAAGGAATGGTCTTAATGAGCATCAGCTTCAAATTATTAGTCAAATCATTGCTACTAGCCTCTTTGAGAAAACTGAAGTTGGTTTTACCTTAAAAATGTTGTCTGAAATCTCATTTTCTTCTGGAATCTAGGTGAATGAACTATTCCGGCTCAACCACTTTTCCTTCTCTTTAACCATGTTCTTGGGAAATGATTTCTGACTTGCAAAATAATACCATTCACTACATTTTAACTATTTAAAGATCCTTTTAAAGGTTTTTGCCTTTTTGTTTTGAGGACTAAGTATCCTTTGGGTGAAGACATTTCCAAATCTAGACCTAGCTCCTGCAGGTGGATAGAAGGTGTAGCTGCAATATTGCCCCACACTGCACTACACCGTACGGTGCTGTAATATATTAGTTACTCCAACTGTATAACATGGAAATTAGAGTGTATTCTGATAAGTTTGGGGGTTTTTTGCTGGTAGAAAAGGAAAATTAGGTGAGGATGGTATTTCACTGAGGCCATCCAGTTCCCATTTTTATTAAACAAAGGTAATTATACTTAGCTTCCTGCTGCTCGGTACTGCAAGGATTCATTGATTTCCAAGTGCAGCTGAAGAAGAAAAGTGCTATCTCTTCACACCTTTTTTTGATACACAAATTATTCACCACCCCACAAATGCTTGTTTACTTACTTCAATTGTCCACAGTCGTAGGTGATATGTTACTACACTGGAAGTGTTTTTAAATGACAGATTTTTTCTGCTTAATGGAATTTCAAGCTAATGCGAAGTGTGTGTTTTGAACTCAGATGATTTTACCAGGAGACGAAGTAAAAAAAGCTTTTGTCTTGTTTGTTTCTGGATGCAATTTCTATGAATGTCTGCAAATTGGAGAACAAAGTGTTTCCTCTCCCAGTTTAACTGACAAAAGCCTCAAGATCTCTGAGTCATGTCATCAGTATGGCTGACCTCATCTGAAAATGACTAAGCAAACCTAAGCGTTCAAAGAGCCTGTGTGTTGAGGCTGGGGTTTCTTTGGATAATGTTTAGAAATGTTGTGCAGGAATGACAATGTCATGCATATTTAGGCGTGTACACTTTCATTTACATAATAAAGCAGTATCATTTTACTTGTCTTTCAGTTCTGCATCTCCTAAGCAGCCTATTGCAATGTACAAGTTCCCCAACATAACAGTTTGTGTGCTTTAAGACTGTAAAGAACGAGGGAGTGAAAGTGGTGCTTTCTGCTATGCCTTTCTGTCATATTCTTCCTGTATGAATCGGTACCATTCACTTCAAATGATAACCCACATCAGTCAGCTTAAAATCTGCTGAATCATGTTTATGTACAATGCTAGGTTTACAATACATTTGTAGAAGGATTCTTTACGGCCAGGGTAGCTGGTGCGACACTGGAACAGGTTGCCCAGAGAAGTTATTAAGGACCCATCCCTTGAAATGTTCAAGGCCAGGCTGGATGGGGCTCCAAGCAATCTGGTCTAATGGGAGGTGTCCCTGCCCAGGGCAGGGGGGTTGGAACTAGATGATCTTTAAGGTCCCTTCCAAACCAAACCATTCTGTGATTCTATGATTCTATGAATTCCCTCGTGTCTTGTTGTGAGTTTAGAAGGCTTTTAGCAAGGCAAGATCTTTTCCCCAGACAGTAGATTAATTAGTAAAAACTCTTCTTGTTTATCCAACTCTTACATACAGTTTCTTACTAATGTACTAAAGTTAAAGTGGTTTCACTTTATTGTCTTCCATTGCTAGAGCGCAGCTAAGTGGCATCAGTGAAAATATGAATTGTGTACTTCTTCGCTTCACTTCTTTTCTCAGGCATGCTGCTAGAAACACGATCTTTATACTTCTTTTACAGAAGAAGAATGTGTATGCCAAAAATCCTGAAAGGTTTGGTTAATTTGTATTTCTGAAATGACTTTGAAGGTCTCCTCTTAAGGTGGAACAGGGAATATGTATTTATCTCTGTAGAACAGACCGGTATTATTAGGAGGAGATTTTATCCTATATTATGACCCTGTTAGCCTGTTAGCATTTTCCCAAGAACTGTCTAAAACTCTGTCTTTGTGTTGAAAGCAGAGAAATAAACAAAATGGTAAGGGAGCAAGGCGTAACTGCAGAGCCTGCACCTATTTTGATTCTCTTCCAGTTCAATGTAACATGGAAGCATGTTGTGATGGCAGGGTGCTCTGGATACATGCTCAACTGAGTCCCAAAACCAGCATGGCCAGGTTGATAGTTCTGCTGGGCTCATTAGCCTTGCTTGTCAGCCATATGGATGGTTATAACGCTTCCTTTTCTATAGATGCTCACTCACATTCTCATGTGGTGCAGAAATCTTCCAGCATGCTTGCTATTCTCCCAAGAAAGCGTATGCAAAGAGTGAGCTCTGCTTCGTTTTGCCACAGAGCATAGCACCAAGTTCAGATAATGTGAGGTTTTGAACTATGTGAGCTTAAATCTTGTCACTCACAAGTAAAAAAGTCTGGGCCTGGGTAATACTCAATGAGAAGCTTTCAAACCATAAAGAATAGTGCCAGCCATTTTGATAACTGTCTCTAATGAAAAGACGATTTGCTTTTCTGTCTATTTCAAGCAGAAATATAGCCTAATGAGATGTCAAGACTTGCTGGTTTTTAGCACAAAGTTTGCTTTATTTAAAAGCAGTCCAAAATGTGTATTCCCAGGGATTTATTTGTAAAGAGCTATGGGACCCACCAGCACAAAGGCAGTTCTTTAAATAGAAATTATCCTGTCCCTCCTACCATAGCATTTCCTGCAATTTGGAGCTGTTGATAAGACCCCATGTTAGGCTGAAGTTGGACATGCCCTGCTTTCTTTTTCAAGTGAGCATACCAAAAGTCATCTGGTCTCTAAAAATATTAGAACAGAAACCAATATGGTAGAAAGTGATAGCTCTTTAGGGAACACAGAATTGCTAGCTATACTCACGAAAAAAAAAAACAAACTTGTGTGAAAATAAATCTTCCCTGTTCTCCACGTCCCTACAGAACAGGGTCTTTCCCCAGGTCCTCTCTTCTACTCCACCAGTATTTGGTGACTTGTCGGGCTGCACAGATTCCACATGATCTCTTCTGAGCTCCCATGTCTATCATTTCTTGTGGATCTGCTCCAACCAAGCCCCTTTCCAGGGTCTCCCCATCTGCTTTCTTTGCCCTCACGCTGCTTGCATGCACTCCAGGGCATGTACTCAGCAGCTCTGAGGGAAGACACAACCTCCCCTTCCGTCTAGGAATTTCTCTAAACCTAAACAGTGTGTGTCTGCTCTGCAGGAGAACTAAACAAACAAAAGTATTCAAGTCTGTTAAAGAGGAAAGGTTCAGTGCTGCAAGTGTTTTAATTCAGACTTGTCGCTGCACCACAGTTTTCCAGAATGGCGCTTTCATACGGTAAAATGGCTAAAACTCAGTTGCTAGTTTCCTCTGCAGTAGCTGGTTGGTTTATGACCAATGCCTTAGGGCATATATGCCATACACGTCAGCTTTTATCTATTCAAAAGAAGGCTTGGAAACAAGCCAGCGCATTGCACTGCCACTTCTTTCAAGGTGAAATCCGGTGTTATAGCTGAGGTGAACTGACTGCTTGCTGCAGCTGAAAAAGGAGATAACCAGCACAACAAAGGCCTCACTCGCTGCGATTTGACTCCAGCCTCTGAAGTTCATCTAATTATAACACCAAGAATACTATGCCCTCCCTCATTGTCTCTCCTTGACTGTTGAAGAAAATTTAAAGCCGTGTCTGAGGAGGTTCTCAAACTTTATTCAAACGCATTGAGTGCGCGTTCCAGTGCACTGACAGATTCCACTTTTATGTTTGGAAATGGACACATCTTTTATCAGGAAAAAACAAACTCAGTTGAGGAGTTCACATTTGTGTTTCATAAATGTGCTGCTTACTGTTGTCATTACTGTAATTGAAAGATTGGGGGAAAGATTTATTTTTTTTAACATGGTTTATGTAGTGTCTTTGACATCACTTGTGGATAAGTAGTTGCAACAGTTCCTTTGCGGTGTCACTCAGTCATTTCTCCTATTTCAGAGAGTCTTTCTCACAGTAAAAGGAGAAAGATTTTAAAAACAGGAAAATTTGATTGTGAAGCCACTGAAATTTTGAGGGGAATCACTGCAAAATCAGAGACAGCTACACAGCTTGAAAGTGCTTTTGATTGATTTCAAATAGGAAAGATTTCCAGCCTTTGTTAGTCTTTATAGCGGGTTTTAACCCACAGTAGTATTTTTTCTTGCCCCCAGAATGACTCAAGTTCCATGACACCCTCTTCAGAAATGTAGTTGTTAAAGAGTTTTTCGCACTCTACCTATTGTGTCTCTATTTGTTACAGTAACAATCTACCACAGCACTTCGGGGCATCTCCCGCCTCTTATCCCCCACCGCCCCCACCCTGCCCCGCCACTGCAAATACTGATGCATTAAACTTAGAGGTATAATGAACTGAAACACTGATCATGCCACAAGCAAATGACTAACTGTATCTTGGAATGAATACATTATATGAGTCATAGCAAGTCATAATCAAAAAGGAAGTACAGGACGCTTGGAAGAAGCCAGATACAACAGGCTGAGCTTTGCATCTGTTTTCCCCTCCTGCTGCCACAGAGTGCCTGTGACACTTAGCAAGGCTTGTCTAGAATGACGTGAAAGATAAACAAAGAGAAGTGCTTTGTACTAGGGTAGGGATTGCTAAAGTACTGACAAAGTTGTATATATGGCAGCTTTGTAATTCCAAAACTGTAGCCACAACAGCACAGGACAGAGTGTAGACTGAAAACCAGCCCTGCGTGTTGGGTGAGTAGTAAGTAGATAGAACTAATTTTCTTGATGGAAATACATGAACTAGCTGGCCTGAGCTCATATGACTCTGGTTTTAGAAGTGCAATCACAGCTTTTTCAGCATGGACATATCTTTGAAAGGACACAATAAGAGACATACCTTTATTGTTAGTTTCCCACTCACACTCTTTTATCCTTTATCATCATTATTCCTTGAAAATGTCTCCTATTCCCATTTCATTTTATATAGGCTTTTTTTTCCTATCCTCAGAAATTCCTTTCTTCCTCATACTGAAATTATTTTTTTGTTCTCCTTTTAACACATTTATCTTCTGCCACAATTACTGTGTCACTTGTAGTATGAATCTCTTTCCTGATGTTGTCTCATATAAGCTAAAATAGCAACCTTAAAAGACATCCAGAAAAATACACTCTGTCATTGTAAACTCTGGTTTTCCAGTATGAAGTGCCTGCAGCATGGCTGGATTTTTTTTAGATTGCAAACTTTAATATCAGGAAGTGATTCTATATGTTGCAGAGAGGTGAACTCACTGACAAAACTCCATAATGAAGTCAAGGTTTCAGTCTTCCCATTCAAGGTGGAATATACCTTTGCAGTTGCCAGTTCCTAGTTTATAAGTTTTCTATGTCCTTTTCACTCTCTCTCTTTAGCTTTCTCCAGTATCGTTTCAAGCAGTCATTCAAGACAGCTGATTTTGAAGGCAAAGGAAAGATGTTAAAGCTCACTTAGTTAGAGATGCAGTTTGATACAGCGTCTTCTTGAAAATCATAAATTAAGCTGAAGAATAGAGGGACAAGTAGAGGGAAAAGTGATTGATAAAGAATTGAATTAAGAAAGGAAAGCAAAAGGCAGCATTAATAGGAGTTGTCAGGTTGAAGGTAGCTTGCTAATAATGTTTCTCAGCAGATGATTTTATCGTAATTCTGTTTAACAATTTTACTAATGGAATTGGCATTCGTATTGGGAGTGTGTGACGAAATTTGTTGAAAGTGGGAAGAATATAGTATTTTTAATATAAAGAATGGAAATGTCACACAAAAAAGAACCAGGTGACCTTGATGAGTAGAATGGTAGATGTATGCTGAAATGCAGCAGCCTAAAATGTAATAACAATAAAAATAGGCAGAACAACAAATTCAAGCTGGAAATTAGAATAGAGACTCTTGCCTCAATCAGGATTAAAACCAGCCTCACAATAAGGTGGGTGCTTTTTTTGGTGCTCAGATTGTTTATGAAAAGTGCTTCATGATACGATGCCTGCAAAAAAAAGTGATTTGATGCAGTGATACAGGGATCCTTTCCGAGGTTGTGTTTCTACCCTCATGTAAATGGGCTATGTCTCAATATAAACATGACTTTGTAGAAAAAAAAAGGATGGGTACAATTTTTTAATGAAGGAATTAGTTGGTGTTTAAATGGTATGTTTAGAGCTATCCAGCTTGCTAAAGAAATACCGTTGGCCAAATCCTCAACTGATAATAAATCATCACTGAACTTAACAAGCTGTCGCATATTACATCAGTCCAGCTGTAAGTTTTAAACTTGGTATAGCAACTTCTGTGTGCAAAGTAAGCAGATCTTCATCCTTGCAGAATGTGAGCTGAAATGGATGAGGGGAAAAGGGATTTACATTGGATGCCGAAGTACCTTCGGTAGTATTTCTTCCAGAGTAGCACTGTGACATCATGTGTAACAAAGTGCAAAGGGCCCCCACTTCTCAGTATGGAAAAAGAGATACAGATGTTTTATACTCTGTTCTGCACGCTGAAATTGCTCTTTACTCTCTTCCTCATGATAAGCATAAAAAAAAAAAATAACTTGTACTGTTTATTTATGCTTACAGGGCATTTTCCTGCTATTCTGAACAAAAATTGATCATTGACTGAAAACAGTAGGTTGTATGCCCTCTTTTTATACTTTGCAGAGAGCACATAAGGGGTTCCTGTGAAAGCACGTATATGACCTCACTTCTATGTGGTCAAAATCTCAGTCATACCTTGTTGAGTGCTTAGCTTTAGCATAGTACTTTCTAGCATTTTCTTACTCGATACAAAGATAAGGCAGCACAAGAAGATTCCCTACACTTTTTTCTTATGAATGATTATACCTCTAAATACAAAATATATCAACTGTGAGTCTTAAGTAGCAGGTATTCCTGCAAGTGCATTCCCAGTTAAAGAACATCTGCTTCGTAGTCATGGAGTATTTGGTCAGCTTGCAAGACTGAACTTCCTTGTTTCCATGGTTTTGAAACTAGACACGTTCAGACGTTGCATTTGGACCACAGCAAAGTAAAACATTAATGTCACAAGGACAAGCTTTGAAGATTGTGCTAGGGCAATTTAGATGCCTTCTGAGAAAATTTTTGCTTAATCTAATAGTACAGAATTGTGTTTTAAGCATGTGGGTAAGAAAAACAGGCTGTTTGCATTAGGTTTTTTTAGGGTAAAAGAAGTCAGAATGATTCCAGCACATAGACCAAAGGAGCAGCAAAGAAATAGTGAAATGTAGACAAATGCAAGTGCACTAGAATCATTTTTTACGCTGTGATTTTTTGTATCTGGAGCAAGATTCCACAGTAAACTAAAATAAGAGGCACCAGAGACAGGATCACTGAAACACACTAGGCCAAAGTAAGGCAGTAACTTTTCAGTAGTACACTAGTGAAAGAGAATTTAAAAGTTATATTAAGGAAAGTAACTCAATGAAAGCAGCAGCATGCAGGTAAACTTGAGCTCTAGCCAGGTTGCCCTGTAAATCTTCTCCATTTTTATTCACTTCATACACTCTAATTCCAGCACTGATGCAATGCCCCTGAGCAGTTTTTTACTATTGGCAGAACTGAACCAACCATAGAGAATTACGTCTCATTAATGACAAATGTCTTTCTTGCAGCTTCCTCTGAAGTACTCAGTCCTATTTATTGTCACAGGATACAACTACAGATGCAGGACTTACACAATCCAACATTGCAAACATTAATCCAATAAAAAGCATTTGTTGCACGAACCTCTCATGGAAGATCTTACCTTCCCTTGTCATTTCTCCTTTGGAGTAAGTACACAACCCCCTGAGGTGTCCTGTCTGCTTAGTTAAACTAGAGAAGTCTTAAAAGTATTACCAAAAAGATTTTAATTTTGCGACTTTTCCACTGCTGCTACTATGAGGATTGTCGCAGGACTGCTAGTACAGATCATGTACCAGCAGCTTCAGTAGTATATTATCCAGGTCTACGTGGTGGCAGATCTAGATACAACAATCATGATGTGACCACAGCTTTGCTTCTGAGCTGCCCCTTCTGCTGTTATAAAAACTGCCCAAACCACACAAAACAACATGCTAAGGAAATGTTAAGGAACATGCTAATGCAGATAAAGCCTGATTACACACAGCAGGTTTTGCATGACCTTATTTCATTCAGGGTAGCTTGCTGTAGTCTTCAACAGGGGGGACATAGTTCCTTCTAAGCTTCATACAACACTAAAATTCTCTGGGTAGAATACATACGTTGTATCACCTTGACACACTTAGCATGTGATCTCTGAAGAAAAAACCTTGTCACTACATCTTGCTCAGAACAGTCACTCTAATATTGAAGGAAACAAGTTTAAGAGCAGTGTTAACTAAAAACCTCCCATCAAATGTGAGCTGCTTTTTGTCTGGGGGACTGCTGCATGGTCCTGGAAGAGCACAAGTTCTAGAAATGCAAATGAACAGTATGTGAGAGACATTAACTGCCGTAGCTAGGCCATATTAAAACCACAGCAACTACACTAAAAGACAAGGTTACTCTGTCTAAGACAGGCTTTGGAGTGCCACTTTCTTTGGGACAAGAGCCTTTCCCACTCTTGATACTAACCATGCCCATTAGCCTCAAAATGAAATTCCAGGAACTGCTCCCTGCTGTCAGCACGTTGGTGATCTTCCACCACTCCTCAGAAAGATGCAAGAGATCCCTGCGCTATTTATAAAATCATAGAATCATAGAATGGATTGGGTTGGAAAGGACCTTACAGATCATCGAGTTCCAACCCCCACTAGACTACTTCAGAGCATCTGCAGCCTCTCTTCAGCAGAAACAACATGGCCAAAAGCTTCAAGTTCACAAACACTTTCCCAAGCATATTTTAATGTGTCACATGGATCAGTTTCTCAGATGATGTGGATTTAGAGGTCTGAGTAAAAAGGCTATCTATCTGTGACAAACAGTACATTCCCAGCTAAAGGTCAAGAAATAATTGCCTACATGGAAGTCACAGGGATAATGCCTGGCAGCCTTGTGACCACTAAGAAAAAAGGAGTAGGAGTAGTTACTGTGGAAGCACGTTTTAATTATGAGCAATAATTTTTAGCAATTAAAGAAAGTCTCAGCATGATGAATAGCTTTTATGGAAAGAAAATATGCGTGCACGTTTCCCTTTTTTCCATCCCAATGGCTAATTGGTTTCCGTTAGACTCACCTGCTGTTATCATGATATCTGTTACCTTGGTGATGGTGAGCAGCACAAAAACACACACAGTCTTTCCAGCAGTCTTCATGTCGGCTCCTGCTTTCATGGCTTAAGGCAGCTCTGTCACTCCATCCATCCCACTGCCAACCTAGCTGTGATCATGGGGAGTATTTCTTGCCTGCCAATGCATCCTCAGCAGCCAATATCCATGTTTTCTCTCCCCCTTTCCCACTCCTCTTCTCTAGCTGTGTGTGGTCCCGATTGACTGGCTCCTCTAAGCTGGAGAGGTTCCTCCTTCTGACTTTTCAGAGCACCAGGCTTCCTGTGCTGAGCCTAGGCGAACGCTGAAAAAAAAAGATTGAACAACTCTGCCTTCCGTTCATTGGCTCTCCTCAAGAGGCTGATGAGTGAAGATAAACCCTGCAGCATTGCTCAGAGGGGGTAAAAGCAGAGGAGATTATTCAAGGCTCTGAGTTTAATATCAAAAAGGAAAACTTAGTCTTGGGAAGCTACAGAGAAACTTACTCTTCATATTTGTCACTGCTACTACTACTACTGCTGCTGCTGCTACTGCTGCTGCTACTACTGCTACTTCTTTGTCACTTCTTTATTGCTTCTTTGTCACTGCCTCCAAGAACATTCCTCCTCGTGTCTCCCTCAAAAAGATAAGCAATCTCTTCTCTGTAAGTGACATTTTAAATGATTTCTCCCTTCAGTAGCTACTTAGCTACAGGCAGCATAGTTCTCATCTTGAACAATGAGGCTTTCCAGACCTTGGGGGGAATAACTGAGTTTTGAGGGGAAAGAAAAGCCTATTTTAGATACTTATCAGCAGAAATAATACAAAAATACCATGCATCTTTCCCTGAAAAAATGTTTGGATTTTTCAAGGTACTGTTGTGTGGTTTTTTTTAAAATAATACTGTACCTGTTTCCACACTGCCTCACTGATCTACTAATTTTGAATTCAGAGTTTCTTTTCCTTTCTTAAGCCACCACACTTTCCCAGCACAGTTCTGTGGGCTAGCAGTAGAGAAAAAGCCTCAGCTGTTGAAAGCTACAAGTCAGAGTAATTACCACTGAGGACAGAGACATAAGAGGTAAAGACAGAAAACAGATCAAAGTCGGCAGGAAATTCAACTGCTCAGGAGCTAGGACTGCACACCATGTTTGAACATCAATAAGCTGTACTGATGACTGTAGACTGATGTTCTGGTAATTTTGTTTGATCAGACGGGTAATCAAAAGTGGTCTGCATTGATGTTCACTGGAACAGAAGAGTGTGAATTAAAGTCCTATGTAAATAAATTAAAAAAGACTGATAATGTTCATATAAAGAAAATCAGGTAAGACAGAAATTCAGCTAGATCATCTTGGTCCCACAATTATCTTATTGATTACAGTTTTGTGTTGGAGGGCGTTCTGTGTATTTTTCCCCAGTATGTTTTTTTTAATTCAATTTAACATTTTGACACTCCTCCACACTGTTCTAAGGTTTTCGATATGTTATTCACAGTACCGCTCTGGTTTATTTTTGGAATATTTACTCTTGATCTAGGAATTAGTAATGCTTGTGACCAGATATCATAGCTATATTTTAGAGAAGGGCACGGAGAGGAAGAAGAGGTGTTTATGTAAGTAGAGATTTAGATCCAAGGCTGGAGAGAGAAGTTGGCAACATGTAAACAGTATGAGGCCTCAAATGCAGAAGAAATAGTGCTCAAAGGCAAAAGCAAGAGGAAACTAAGGCAGTGTAAATGTGCAGACACGTAGCGTATTGGATAGATGCTTGCTGCATGAATGTGAAAAAATGAAAAGATGCAATGAGATAGAGGAGATTTTGGAAGAGAGCAACCTGTCTTCTAAGGAAGAAAAGTCCTACATTAAGTAGGACAATGAAAGGTCTCTGCCATTCCTACAGGAATTCATTTGGAACCAGAAGTTAGATAGCTTTTGGTAGGCAAATATTATTTAAGATGTCATTAAGACACTTTGGGAGCAACTTCCTTGTTAAAGCCTAAGGTTCTATGTACAAGTCAGGGGCTTATATGAGAAGGTGTTGTGGGTTGACCTTGGGTGGCCTCCAGGTGCCCACCAACCCACTCTATCACTCCCGTCCTCAACTGGACAAGAGGAGAAGAATACAACAAAAGGCTTGTGGGTTGAGATAAGGACAGGGAGATCACTCAGCAAGTACTGTAAAGGGCAAAACAAGACAGTCTTTTGGGCAGTGGCATGGTTTATAGGGTGTGTTTCCAGCCAACTGGTAGTTGCTTCCACCGTGGTGAGTATGTAGCGCTTGCCTTGGCATGTCTTTGGCAGTGGTCCAGTACAGTCAGTTTGCCAGGCCTCACCTCTCTTTTATTCCAGGGAGAAATCTCTAGGCTAGTTGGATGGCTTTCACTTCTGCAAACTGACTTGACTCACCTTCTCCTTCAGTGGCTTCATCAACTTCCTATGTGGGATTCCACACTGCAGATTTCCATTTCTCATGGTTTCCTACAACACAATAGGATCCATCAGTAAACAGAGTACAATGCCTTTCATCTTCTGATAACTCATTAGATGGTTGTGCCTCTGGGGCACTAGCCACATCCTCAGGCAATACTCCAAAAACTCTGCCTACTGGACAGTCCATGATCTCTTCCAGGGTTCCTGGGTGGTTGGGTTTCCCCTGTCAGGCCAGCTGCATGATCAACCCTACCCACTTACTCCATATAGTGCTGGTTGCGTGATGTGTAGAGGGGATGTTTCCTTTGCACATCCAGTTAGCACAGGCAGTCGTGGTGCCAAGAGGAGATTTGTGGTGGGAGTCAGACACAGACCAATATGATCGTGCTGAAGCAGGGACTCGGACACAGACCAATATGATCATGCTGAAGCCGTTTAATTAAAACACTTAAACCATTATATACTTTACTACAATGTGGGTTAGCTCCATGTTCTGTGCTCATTGGCTTCTAAACTTATACACACAAACTATTATTGGTTAAACACAGCTGTAACTTAGTATCTACACTATGTTACTGTTTATGCCAATTCAATCTTTTACGAATACACATTCAGCATCTGTTGAGGAGTAGCAGTTTCCTCTTTCATGTTGACCTTCAGACTGTACTAGCTTGTTCCGTATTTCGTATCTCTTCTGTTACACAAAGTTCATAAGCTCATCAGTTCAACGTGTCTGTTGCTTTCCAAAAAGTTTCCCACAGAGATTTGCTTCTGTACCAACAATTTCTGAAGCAGTTTGAACCCCTTCATATGCTGCTAGTTTTCAGTTGGGGTGCAGTGGACTTCTGATCCTTGATATCCCTGGCTCCAAAACACTAGCGGTCAACCTCAGGTTTCTCCTGATGATTTCTGCCAGAGGCTCCAGGTGAGACCATTCCTGGGCCACAGTGTAGAGTACATTTTGCACATCTGGTGCTATACAGACAGGCCCAAGAGCTACCACATGAGCTATCTCCTGTTTGATCTGCTCAAAGGCTTGTTGTTTGTCAAGGCCCCACTCAAAACAGTTCTTCTTTCAGATTACTTGGTAGAGAGGGTTCACCATCTGACTATAACTGTTAGCTGGTGCAGACATAGTTGCTATCTTTGATCATATCCATAACGATATGGCAACATACAGAAATCTGAGGAGGACTGAGTCTGGGAAGTACTGCGACAGTTCCTTCTTCTGTCTTGTGAAAGTTCTGCTACAGGCAACAGAACTTGGAAAGTGAGATATGTGAAGTCTGTGGCAAGACATGACTGAAAACATAGATTTACCACAAGAACTGAAAAGTACTTTATTTCTTATTCACTGGAGCCTGTCCTCTCAGTTACACGTTGAGAGTCATGATCCCATGACAGAGGAATTGATCCCAAGAAAGGCCAGAGTGGGACAGAGGATGAGCTGGATGGAGAAATATTGCATATAGAGGGAGGAAAATTGTTAGGGCTTACTGGCTGCATCAGTCAGAAATGTAGCATGCATTTGATGGAAAGGAAGAGAAGGAGAGAAGGAGGGCGATAAATTGATTGTGATAGCTGAAGCTGAAGCCTGAGACATAGCTGAAGATGAAGATGTTGCCAACAAGGTGCAACTAAAGGCACACTTTCAGTAAGTGTACTTTTCCATACAGCAGCAGAGAAAACTCAGGCATTGTTGGTTTAAGGTGCCATGCAGAGCCATCACAGCCTTCTTGGAGACTGGACTTTCCCTGTCTTCTGTGTTCTGAGAGAACAGATCTGGGCTCTGCCTGTGGTTTTCAGTGTGGGTGACCCATTTGATGTTAATTATCATAATGTCATCAGATGTTATTTGACAAAGGCTCAGTCTGTGATCTGCTCTGTTTGAAGTGGTTTTACTCAGCCTTAAAAGTCCTTGCTGACAGTAGATTCCATCCTAATAGCTCATTCGACAGGAAGTGCTGGAGCTGTAAAGCTGGATTTTAATTATCAAGATGCAAACAAATTAAATTCTTTCCAGGAACTTCATTTCCAATGACAACATGAATATCAGAGTTCTGGAACCTCAGCCCGTATAAACTTCTTGACTTGGTTCTCTTGACTTCTCATGGAGCTACCATGACTTTCTCCATGTGAGAATTCTCTCTTCTCTCTCTTTCTACATCAGCTAAGGATCCTAACTAAATCTTCTGACCATACAGATAGCTCAACAGGCTGCACATAAATGAGTAAATCCAGTTATCTCTGAAGCTAGGAATGGTTCTGGAAAAGCATCACGATTCTCTGTGTACTGACAGATGTTTTATTCACTGAGTAAGTACTCACCCCAGCAATGAAATACAATGGTTTTGTCTGACAATTTGTCAAGGAAATGAAATTAAGGCTGGATTACATTATGCAATGGCCTTGTTCGATGTATATGGCAGTAAAACCACTTTAATTCTTTCAGAGATAGCAGTGTGTGTCACACTTGTCAGTGAATTTCCTGCCTTTTGATGACCTGTTTTGGTACCTAGAAATTGTTACATTTGTAATGAAGGAAAAATAATTTCATAAGTTTTATTTGCATACTTTGTAACAAAATACATTAATTTTGCATATAGGGGTGTGCGAAAGAGAAAGCAAAAGTATTGGCTAGCATCACTTCTTGTGTGGGCAGATGCAAAACTTCTCCTGTATCCACTTTGCTGACGCACTTTACTGGCTGGTCCTCCGACTATTCCAGTTCTTAACTCAAAAGAGTTCATCCAGTCTACCTGAAATATGATTGACTTGCCCATGATTTGCCCAAAATTTGATTGTCTGAATGGTTCCAATTGCAGATTTTTTAATTTCAGCTCTTGATTTCCGCATGCCATGAAGGGCAATGTGCCGCAGTCATTTCTTAGCCCATTGGTCCCACCACATGGCAATTCCCTGAGTAGAATGGCATAATAGGGTAGGCTGGCTATGGAGATAAAATATATAAATTTTGTAGCAGTAAAGTGACATAGGACGCTTATAAAGCCGCTTCCTGGTTGTTCTGTGGTTGGGTGCTGTTTATTGCTGGAAACACCCACACACCTGAAAGTCCTGAGGAGAATATGGTTTCTTTTACACAACTCCTACTGTAGGGTAGGTAAGGCTGAGGTGATGCCCACGTTCCCAGAGTCCCTCTCCCTTCAGAGAAGCTTGCATTTAATAGCAAGACTGAAATTGGAGGACCTGACTTTGAATTCTCAGCTCTTGTGCACCCTTTATACACATTTGTAGGTAAATAAAACACTACTCATGTTTCAGGGTATTTCTGGGTGTACTGGATGTAGGGGATAAATGTACTAAACACTTCCCTGCAGCATAGTCTGAAATTCGGCTTCCCATCACTCCTTGGATTCCTGTCTCAGTAGCTTCTGTGGCTCATGTCCATGCTGTACAGTTGCTGACACTGCAGAGCTCCCTCAGCTGGCTTTGAGCTAGCTTCAGAAATAGAAGTCAAGCCAGCACAGCACTGCACCAAGCCAGGGCACAGCAACTTGTTCATGCAACTAATTGCTACCCAGTAGGGATGAATGGTTCCATCCAGTGCAACGCAATGACATATCAACTTACTTGGAGCTAGTTCTGGGTTCACTAACATATGCAGAGGGCACACAGCTCCTGCTGGTATGAAATGTTGTGGCTCTCTTGATAATTGGCAGTAAGATCACTAAAATGCACGATGTTCACCTGCCCTGAACTCCTGCACAGGTCGGAATGGCTAGGAGCTTCACCTTGCGATTATGTTGTGGTTACATTCTAGCCTACCTCCCAACAAGGCTTCCCTTGAACCCTGCTCCAAATTGGGCAGAGAAAACTGGGCTTACTTCGACAAGTGCACCGAGAGCACATGACTGAAAAGCGGGGAGGAAGTGACTCATCGGACCGGATGAGCTGAGGCAGATGTTTGGTAAGAGGAAAGGAGCAGGAACCTCCCAATGAATCCTAGCTCCCTTCTCTGCTGGAGGCCCAAAGCATTGGAGTTAGCCTCTCTTTTCTTTGGTCAGGAGGTTGCACAGAAATAAGTAATTGTTAAGGGGCTGCTAGAACAACAGGAACATGTTTCACTTCTGTGGTTCCTTAAAATGCTGAAATCCTTGGTTTGAGGAATGAACAGGATGTCTTTACTTGACAGCAATGCCTGAGGCTGACTGTTTTCCCAATGGAGATGTGTCCTCGTAAACTCCCAGTCAAGGGTGGGCAAGCTAAGGATATGAAGGAGAAAGTTCTGCATTTGTACACCATTTGCCACACTTCTGATGATGTGGCCTGGAAATCCACTAGCTCACCTAGGTTGGGACTAACCTCTGCACTACTCTGCATGTTGTGCTGTGTCTATCATCCCCAGTGTGGCTGCACAGAATACCGAGGCTGTATGCAATACATCCTCTATTATTTCAAGTAGCTGGAGTAAGGAAACATGAGAACTCTGTGGGAAATTCTTCCCTGACATAAATCAATGGAAGTTAGTGGAAAGAAGCTGGTGTATGGAGACATTTTCAGGGTATAGAGGCATTTATTTCATTTTCTGCAACAGATGCTACACATGTAAGCAGAAGCAGGAGATTCTGCCTGATTTGCAGTTTGGACGGTTATTTCTGCCGTATTTTGCTTCGTAAACAGCAGTAAGGGTGAGAGAAGATGGTTCTAATAGAAATTAGAAATAGTTTCTAGGGAAGAAATTAAAGTCCAGCATCAGATCATTCACAGAAAGGAGCAAGACACTTTGTAAACTTCAGGAGATAGGTATTGGTTTAAATGACAGTACATAAAGCTTAGTATGTTTCAATACTGTACCTGCATTGTTCTAATTTCTAATGTTTCCACAGTTCATGATTATCTAATATTTTATGGAGTCGTGCTTGTTTTCTTATTTCAGTAGTATCTGGTGATAAGGACATACGCAGACTATTTTTGCAGTGAATGAAAAGTTACTTCGTTCTTGCCTTGAAGTTGGTATGAGGTGAGGTGAGGTGAGGCATCCTGCTGTTCTTGCATTGTGGGGATCAGGGAAAACAGAAACTAATTTCTAGTCATAATATTATAATAATAATAATAATTAGCTATCCAAGATTGAAGCCTAATCTTTTTGCTTTTGTTCTAAAAACTTTGGTTTCTCTCCCTTTCTATTCAGGCTGCATTTAACATCATCTGAAGAAAAAACAGAAGGAAGTAAAGAGAAACATATGATTCAAGTCTGAAATAGCTGATGGTGGTGGGATTTGCTAATATATGACCAGGTTTTTAAGACTACTCTGAAATGATAGACTGTAGTTTAGGAGAGATTTCTGTGCAAAACATATTCCCCACTACACTTGGAGAAAGATATGGAACTAAAAGTGTTTCCAGCTCTGAACATTTCCTGTAACTTTAAAAAGCTAAAGTCTTTCCAAAGCGTGTTCAAGGCATGCAATAATGAGACTTGTATGTGGGTGTGTGTATTGCTCGTTACTATCTATAGGTAATTTCAGTCAATCATGGACTGTTTATGTGTAGGAAAGTCACAATATTGATTAAAATATATGCTAGGTTCATTGTCATTTTCTGCACCTGCATCAAAAGGGCTCCCCAAATACAGCTATACTTCCACAGAGAATTAGCAAAACCTCAAGTGGGTCATTTAAAATTATTATTTTCAGCATTTTACTTTTCAACACTAGAGAGGAAACCTCTCTCACTTCCTCTGGTTTATTAGCATAGCCTGTCTTCTCTAGGAAGTTCTGCTTAGCACAGAGACATTCACAAAAATCTCACAGCTCAAGATCATTCTTAAACTATATAAATAACACTGAGATGCACCATGACATTTATCCATCAGGAACACAGCAGTCATGGAGAGCTGAAATTAGTCTTTTTTTCATAAAACAGCCATCAGGAGACCATGCTAAATCAGCATTGCATTAAAACTTTTGAACAGATGAAAGTAGAACTTCAAGGGACAGGAGATAGAGGCAGGCATCTTTCCTCCAGCCTCACTAACCCTTCCACATTGTCTGAGTGATCTGACCTCACAAGTGAGGTATGGGCGTTGCAGAACTTTTTCCTAGGGCACTTATCTCCACAGCCAAAGCAAGTAGTGTAGAAATTTCTGTGACTCCTTCCTTCTCTCTGACTGCCTCTCCTTGGCAAAACCCCATTCCTTCTCCCCTCTACCCCTGTGACCCACTGACCCATTCTCCTACATTGCTTGGAAAGTGCCACCAGCTGGGATATAGGAGTCTGCACCTTACTTTGCACTGATGGAGCAGAGAAGACATGAGAGAGAGAGAGAGATGGCATCCCATTTCACAAGATGGGATGTTGAGATGAAAAGAGAGACAAGAGAGGCTGAATGGAGCACACAGTGAGGCATGATGTGCAGAATGGGGCACTGAGATAGTATTGTGTGTACTATGTGATACTACATTAACGTTAGTGGTTAATAGCTGCAACTGGGACATGGTTGTACTGTGTGCCTGTTTCCCAACAGTGTTGAGTGCAGCTTTGTCTAATCTGGTTGAACAGTGGGACTAGAGATAGGAAAGAAAGCTTTCCTTTTTAGGTTCACCACCATCAAATGGACCAAGAGCATTCAGTGATATATCTTGTCCTGAAAAGGACTAATGTTTCAAGCTAAATTGAGGACAAATTCATTAGTTTCAGTGATATTTTGCCTCAAGGTTTTAAGTACCTTCTGTGAAAGAAACTGACATAAACTTGATCTGCACATATTAATTTCCTCCACTGTATCAAGACATCCCTTCTGGGAAGATGCAATCCTTTGGTTGGATAGCTGTAATAGCATATGAACAAACAAGTAAATGGAAAGATGGGAGATTTAAAATGTGATCTGATCACCACATGCAAGTATGTGCACAGGGCAAACGTGCAGGTGGTAAAGGACTTTTTCACTCAGTGAAAAAGATGCAACATTCACCAAGCTACAGCCAGTCAAATTCAAACTATAAATCAGGCATGTATTTTTAACAGTGAGCATGACTAAGCATTGGACCAAACTACTGTAGGAAGTGACGATTCCCATGCCTCGTTTCCTTCAAGTAAAGGCTAGCTGCCTTCTTAGAAAAAGTGCTTTACTGGAGCCTGGGTTATCTCACCACAGAGAATGAGTACTAGTAGCACCTCTACTGAGATGAAGAACAGGATACACGTGAAATTTGAAACACCCTTTATTCATACCTATTCACTTCTCCCAGAATCGATTCTAAACACTTTAGTGAATTGTATAGCAGTGATGAACTGTAGGTGATGAAGGGAAGTTATGCATTGTCAGCTTTAGGCTTCTACCCTGCACTGCTCTTGATTCTTCCAGTGAAAGAAAGCTAGCTATACTGGGGAATGGAGACTAAATTGAAAAATAATATGAAACTCAAAATTTCCTCAAGGCCACAAAAAAATCTGAATCTCTGCATCTTGTACCATGCTTTGCCTTATCTCATTTCTGCCCCTTTCTGAGGAAGGCAGAAGACTTGGTCTGGGGGGTTCAGGATAGGCCAGAGGTAAAAATTTCTCTTCCGGTTTTGCTACTGACTCATTCTGTCACCTTCACTTTTTATAAGTGAATTGTAAAATCTGCTTCTGTCACAGAGCAGCTCAACTCCTAAGTCTATATATATTGTCTTACATACAATGCTTATGTTGTGGTGGGGATGCCTGTATTGGAAACTGAGAACAATTGGGCTTCTCCCATCTAAGCAGACTTGCTAACCTAAACAATTAATTTTTTCTGATACTAATATATGATTAGGAATCAGCCCTGCTTGCTATACCAGAACAAACAAGGCCTCTCTGGCACAAGGAAATAGCAGCCTACAGTTGTTAGCAATATATGACTAAGAGCAGCACGGGGTGGGTATGGCATCTATATGATCTGGAAAATAGAGCCTTACCAGCCCTGAAGATTGAAAATAATTTCTCAACTTGCTGACCACAAATGATATGACTGCAAAAGAAATGCATTTGCTTGGGTGGTTTTGTTCTATAACAACAATGGCTAAAATACGAGATCTCAGAACGATGTGACTCCAGCTGGGGCAGAAGAACTCTAAA
Organism: Numenius arquata; assembly: GCF_964106895.1. NCBI lineage: Eukaryota > Metazoa > Chordata > Aves > Charadriiformes > Scolopacidae > Numenius > Numenius arquata. The sequence goes on along the minus strand of NC_133576.1, from coordinate 16,287,627 downwards.
TAGCACTTAGTTTGGGAATTTTGCAATACTGAGAACACATCAGGTGAAGAAAAGAACATGATGGCAAAATTCTCATAGTTACAATAAATTTGGCTTTTTATGTTTTAATCAGGTTGGAAAGGAAGATTTTCCCCTGCTTGAGGATGATTGGGTTAGAGATGATTTAGGCAAACTCAACACCCACAAATCCATGGGCCCTGATGGGATGCACCCACAAGTCCTGAGGGAGGTGTGACATGTTACTGTGAAGCCACTCTCCATCATCTTTGAAAGTCATGGAGAACAGGAGAGGTGCCTGAGGACTGGAGGAAAGTCAATGTCATTCTAGTCTTCAAAAAGGGCAAGAAGACCCAGGGAACTACAGGCCAGTCAGCCTCACCTCCGTACCTGGAAAGACAATGGAACATCTCATTCTGGATGTCATCTCTAAGCTGGGAGGAAGAGGAGGTTATCGGGAGTGGTCAGCATGGATTCACCAAGGGGAAATCATGCTTGACCAATCTGATAGCCTTCTGTAGAGGCATGACTGTCTGGGTAGACCTCAGCAAGGCTTTTGACACTGTCTTCCATAACATCCTCATAGGTAAGCTTAGGAAGCGTGGGTTAGATGAGTGGACAGTGAGGTGGATCGAGAACTGGCTGAATGGCAGAGCTCAGAGGGTCATGATCAGCAGCACAGAGTCTAGCTGGAGGCCTGTAACTAGCAGTGTTCCCCAGGGGTCAGTACTGGGACCAGTCTTATTCAATATATTCATCAATGACCTGAATGCGGGTCTGAGTTTGCTGATGAAACTAAACTGGGAGAAGTAGCTGTGCCACCATTCAGCAAGACCTGGACAGGCTGGAGAGCTGGGCGGAGAGGAACCTAATGAAGTTCAACAAGGGCAAGGGTACGGTCCTGCACCTAGGAAAGAATAACCCCACGCACCAGTACAGGTTAGGAGCTCACCTGCTAGAAAGCAGCTCTGCAGAGAGGGACCTGGGAGTCCTGGTGGACAACAAGTTGACCACAAGCCACCAATGCGCCCTTGTGGCCAAGAAGGCCAATGGTCTCCTGGGGTGCATTAAAAAGAACATGGCCAGCAGGTACAGGGAGGCTACCCTCCCTCCCTACTCTGCTCTGGTGAGGCCACTCCTAGAGTACTGTGTCCAGGTCTGGGCTTCCCAGTTCAAGAAGAATGGGGAACGACTGGAGAGAGTCCACCAGAGACCTACAAAGATGATCAAGGGAATGGAGCACCTCTCTTATGAGGAAAGACTGAGAGACCAGGGGCTGTTTAGCCTGGAGAAGGGATGAGAGCAGATCTCATCAATGCTTATAAATATCTAAAGGGCAGATGCCAAGAGGATGGGGCCAGACTCTTTTCAGTGGTGCCCAGCAACAGGACAAGGGGCAACGAACACAAGCTGGAACACAGGAAATTCCATCTGAACATGAAGAAAAACTTTTTTACTTTGAGGGTGACAGAGCACTGGAACAGGCTACCCAGAGAGGTTGTGGAGTCCTGATCTGATGCTTCCCTTGAGATCTTCAAACCCAGCTGGATGCCTTCCTGTCCACCCTTCCACCAGCAGGGTGGTTGAACTAAATGATCTCTAAAGGTCCCTCCCAGCCCTTACCATTCTGTGATTCTGTGATTTTGTGTGATTTCTAAACTAGATATTGGTGAAGACAAGTGATGACCAGTGCTTAGCAAGCTTCTCTGAACAGTAGTAAGAAAGAAGCAGTGAGTCAGAAGCTCAAAAATCGTAATTTGGGGACTAGCAATGACGTGTTGCCTCACACTGCTCTGTTCTTTCTTTAGAAACTGCTGTAGCTGCTCTTTGGGATGAAAATGCTGAAAATGGAATGAAGCAGCACTAAAATCCAGGAAATACTGCAGCTTGAACTTTAATGAGACAAAAGGGTGGTATTGAGCAGAGCATTCTAAGCTTCCCACTTTCGGATGGCTTCCTGGACCTCGTGCCCTTTGATTATGATGGCAACTTGCAACTTGAGCTCTGTAAAAAGAAACTGCTTACCCTGATCAGCTATAAATACCAACAGCAGCTTACTGAGTTTGGCACTGTTGTCAGTGAGTGTGCAACATGAGTGCAGCAGCTTTTCTTCTCCTAAAATCACTTTGTCAATAGATTGCTGTGATCCAAATAACTGCCTAAACTGAGTACAACTTCAGATTAAATCTTCTGTGATTAAATATTCTGCTTTCTTTCAATGTAGGGTGGGATACATACATTATTTATGTCATTATGTAGACCAGCTGAAGTTTCCCAACTTTCCTCTGCCAAGACCTGGTTCAGTAACACCATCTAGAAGACAGCATGACTGCATATGAAATGGTATATACAGTTATTGCCCTGAAATTACGTCGGCTTTTTGGCACATATTAATGTTTGATTTCTATGAGGATCAAACATCTAAATCTAAGTCCAGAAAGATCAGAACAAAGAGAATAGCATTGGAAAACATTTTGCAACATACAGTTCAGCCCAGGCTCTGCACTCTGCAAATAGCCCAAATCTTTTCACAGGTACTGTCTTGATGAGTAAAATTAATGATCTGAACTCAAATCATGTGACCACCTTAAAAATAATTGTCCTTCAGACAGCTGAAGTAACTAAGATTTCTTGCATTGCTATCCACATTCAGCATGGACTTTGTACCTTATAGAGTTGGCCATTAGTACCATCTGCAAGAACAATACTTTCTCGAAGTTACCAGCTGCCTTTTCTCTCGGGTTGGGTTTCTCTGCTGATAAACGTGTCATGAAGTCATATTTCATTAGAAATACTGAAAGACCAGAAATGACTTTATAAGGAATATCTCATCTATGTTGCTGGTTCTCCCATTGCCTCTACTTACATTCCACCCTACTTTTTCAGCTCTTCTGGCAGTAGGACCTAAGAGATGGGTGTTATATTGCTTCTAGAGGAGAAAACTCCCTTTTTTTCCAGTTTGCCCCACAGGTTTTGCAAGAATTCACAGTGAACTGAATCAAATTTTAATCTCCTTCCCAGCTGTTTCAAAACATGGTGCCTGATAGTCATTATTTTTGTCATTGCCCAGTGGATAAAACTAGACTGTTGCAATAATAAGCATTTGACTTGTGGGTGACTTCAGTAGAAGATTAAAAAAACATGCTCTAGTTGCCCTTTCATCTCCACCTTGTGGTCAAACCAGATGATGCTTCCTTCTTTCAGAACTATATTTTAGGATGGAATTAAATACATTATTCAATCCAAAGCAAAAGATTTTATTTGTTTGACAGAGTGGGATTTGGGGGGGAGGGGAGTTAAGTATTTTTGAAGGTCTACTTTCTGTGAAACTTTAGGAGAAATCTTGTACTACGGCATGATTTTTACCTAACAGTTGCTTGAACAGGTATGGCATAATGATTTGTCATCATTATATGTAGGTTTATTTTAAAATATTTAAATCAAAAAGTTTTATTAGAATTTTTTTATCCATCCTGATATTCACCTGCATTTAGACTCCTGTAAAGATTCATCTTTTTCTAAGAAAGATAAGTTCATTCTTCTGTATATTTGAGAATAGAAAAAATGAGAAAAAAAAAACAATTTAATGGGATTTTCTCATTAAATCTAAAGATTTGAGAATGTAAGCATCATAAGAATTGCTGCTTGAACCCCATGACATAAAACCTGAAATAAGCAGAACTGAGTTTGAGTTTGCTATGAGGAACATTGCCTCAGATATACTTCATAGTTGTGATTTAAGTCATTGTTTTCAAATGCAGGATTGAGTTTGTAGTTGCCTCTCAATGCAGTGTATACGAATGCGCCAGTTCTACAGAAAACAGGAACAGCTTTTACTGTGATATGGTTTATATAGGAAAGACTTCCATAATTAAATGTTTCCTGGTGGAATGGGCCACCCACCTGCAAAAGCTGACACACACTGGTTTAGAGAGTTGCTTGTTCTTGCTCTGATTCATAACATGTTGCATTTTGAAGATACTATCAGGCAACATGTGAAATGAATAAATTCTATTTGATGCAATGTAAGATAACACGCTGATGCATAGATGTTAAGCAAATTACTTAATAGGAAAAGGTTCGTATGCATGAGTGGAAATACCACATGCAGTGAAAATAAACAAGGGCCAACCAGCTTACTGATGGAAAGAGAGATAGCATAAGTCAAGATTAGGCAGGCACTGCTTATTTTTGCATAGTTACACTAGTTGCATTGTGAACATTTGCAGTCATATCTTAAAGATTTGGCACTGGACAGTCCCCCATCACTGAGATCGTCCCCAGCCAGAAGATCCTTTTCCTCTATTGGTCAGGGTAGAACTTTTGGAATTTTAATTCCTTTTGCACAGAGGCAAGTAGGGCTCTCTCCAGGCTGATTATTGTCCTAGAAATGAACAAACCAATGCAACAAACAATTTTACTTGTAAAAGTCTGGATGCTGACAAAGCCTAAGTGAAGCCCCAGCATTACAGTCAGTTTAAGTACAGCCCCCTGGATCAAGGCTGTCCTGCTCAGTGGTAGCTACAAGTGACACGCAGCCTATTTTCAATCCTTTGAGTGACACAGCCTATTTTACAATTGTACAAGAAGCAACCAATTCTGCGACTACCACAGTAGCTAGTCTCTCCCCTGTTTGTAGCTGTACCTACATTACAGTCCTCAAGAGTGAGTGCAGTCTGTTTAAGCCTTGATGCAGCAGCAAAAACTCTAGTAACCAGCAACTGAAACTCATTTCCAAGTAGACTTGTAAAGCTCATCCCTACACAGCTAGTTTGCCCCTTATAGGGATTAGGGCCCTACTGTCAGGGTCCATTAACAAGCCTTAATGGCCCTGATTGGCCTCATCTGGGCCTCCACCCAAGCTTTCTGCCCATAGGCCCAGGAACCCTATTTAAGCCCGGGTGTAGGTTCTTGCTTTAGTTGCTCTGTGGGAGTGCTGATCTCTGAGTTGTCTGTGTGTGGCTCTGGACTGCTTTTACAGCTTGACCCTGGGCATGTCTTGTGGCTGTGGAGATGCCTGATGATTGCTGGCTTGTGTCTGACCCTGGTTGCTTTCACCTGACCTTGACTTGTGGATTGACTTCCCAGCGTGACCTTGGACCAGCCTTACTCCCATGAACTTGCCTGATAGTCTGGGCTGGGCTACTGTCCTCTGGACTGCTCTGCAGGAAGAGGAAGCCTTCTAACCTTGTTTTTCCCTGACGGAAGAGTGGTGATAGAGTAACTTTAGCCATACCCCTGACAGTCGTTGCACCTCACACATGGGTATTCCTCAGTCCCAGACTGCTGCTGTGCCATCCACGGCCGGTGTGGAGTTTCTACCTTGTACTAGATGAAAGATCAATAAAGCAGAGCCCTTGCTTTAGTTCAGCTTAAGTCTTAGACTGGCATAAGTGGGGGAGAATTATTTTCTTTAAATTACTAGACTGTTATTAGCTCTGTAAATATCCTGAATTATGCTGGCAAGAATACTGAATTTGTTATTAACTCCTTGTTATTGCACATATTTTTGTAGTCAAAATTCTGCCCTTTTACTCTGTTGTAAACTGTTGTAAATAGAAACAAACTGATTCTAGTAGTGTTACTAGGTTTTCAATCTCATAACTGAGACAAGAGAGAAGCCATGATGGATACTTCATAGCCTTATGTCTGTCTTGCTATGCAGGGCACTATAAAAATATTTTTTTATGGTGCTAAAAACTTCATTGATAATGGCATAAGAGACAGTGATCTCAACTGCATTCTTATGCTATGATTTCTTTAGCATGTCTTTTTAATTTTACAGCAAAAAAAAATTATCAAAATCATAGGAGAATAATAGGAGAAAAGTTTCCAATACCTCTTAGAATTATATATCTCAATGAGATGTTAAGGTTCCCATAAAATGGTGCTGTGAGCAGAAATCATCAATGAGTGGTGACATTTAATTTGCCTTTAAATATCATGTTCAAAAAAACTTGTACTATTTTCAGCACTGAGCAGAAGAGACATTATAAAGGGATGCAGTCCCTAGAACTACTTTTTAAGCACTTACAGAAAAATTGTGTGTATACTTTGGGTCCTCGATGATATTTATTTGATACTTAATTTTCATAGGTTTAACCTTTAGTTCATAAGATAGACTGTAAGCTTTTTAAGTTTGATACTTAGTTCTCATATGTTTCTTCTCCTCCCTAAAGTCTATTGTCCTAATACCAGCATGAGGATGGTTGAAGTCCAGAAGACCTGCGTCTCTGGCCTGCTCTTTCTGCCATATCATCCAATTATCCTAGAGCACGTTTATCTTTGGAAGCGTGGTTCTGCCTTGTGACTACTACTGATACACTGGGTTAATATAGCACTTATTCCCTGGTCAGTTGGGATAGACATTTGGCCTACATACCATTTCAGGAAGGAACGTGATCCTTCCTCAACTGGCCTCCACAACTTCTGTTTCCCACACCTCATTTGAACACCTGGGGTTCTGACCTGGTCTCTGATGTGATCTCAGTGGCCGGTTAAGACCATGACAAAGTTAGAAAAAAACAGCCTTGGCACAGAGCCCTGGACCTGGTGTGTAACAGGGCTGTGTTCCAAAGAACAGTCTGAGCCACCCATTGCACTTTTGGTCTCCTCACACAAAGCACAAGCAATTTTTGCACTCAATATTCAAGCCCACTCTTGTCTCTGTCTCAGATGGATCTTCCATACAGTCAGGCTTGTGCCAGATTCCTGTTGTGCCAATACATCTTCAACCAGAGTAAGTGCTCTCTCTGCTACTGTGCAGAGACTCACCATTATTCTGGCGGATTGGGTCCTTGAATTTGGAGAGCTTTCACTCCCTGCCTTTTTGCTGGGCTTCCTGTACCTTCTTTGCCTTGCCTCTCCTTTTGGGGCTGATCTGTGGCTCATAAACCCCACAGAAGAGCTCAGAGGAGGTAGGAGCCTCTTCTTGTCTGTATTTCATATCAGAGAGTGTTTTCTTATTCTGAGCTAGTGGAAGAAATATATTTTTCCTTTAGCACTGAAAATGATAAAATTATACAATTCCTCCCCAGCCCTTCTGCAAAGTGATAACAATATACATCTTTTTAGGCTTCTGTTGATGCTTTTATTGATGTAGGGGTGCTTAGGCATTAGCAGGAGTGGAGTTCTGAGCCCATGTTCAAAGAAGCCTCCCAGGTACTTGGAGAGAACATGAGGAATGAGATAGAGATGGTGGACACCTGGCAGATTCTTCTCAGGCTTGGGAACAGGTACCAATCTTGTTCCGTATGCCTGTTCTAGTGCATACTATCTATCTCTGGAAAATCTAGCATAATCAGAAGCAAAACCACATATGAGTCTGGGGGAGATTTGAGCATGTATGTCCTGGTTTGAGGTAAAACAGAACCAAGTTTCTGTTCAATAACTTTACTTTTCAGCTAAGTCTCTTCTAACTAACTGAACTCTCTGAAATTAACAGCGTATTGTTCAGACACTGTTTGCTCCCAGACGGAAAAGACCTGATTGTTTCTAATTTGTGCCAAAGAATGGTATGCAGAGAGGCTCTTGCCTATACTTATTACTATAGCAAACCAAGGTCAGCTAACTTTGTTATTTGCCCTGTTGAAGGGTCAGAAGTGGAAAAGCACAGAGGGATTGCACCTGTGGGGAGGAGCGGACAGGACAGGTGACCCAAAACTGACCAACAGGGTATTCCATCCCATCTGCCTCATGCTCAGTATAAAAGCTGAGGGATCAAAGGGTCAGCTCTCTTTCTTCAATGGCCAGTGTTCGAGGAGGACTATGTCTGTTTGTCTGCCTTTGATCCTGATCCGAGCATTCCTGAATCCAGTTCCTGTCTGTCACTGAGTCTAGACTTTCCCAGTGCCTGTTGGTGATGTGATTGTTGTCCTGGGAGCTTGATATGATTTTGTATATATTATATACATTTCATTATTTTATTTTTATTTTATTAATATTTCATTAAAGTAGTTTAGGTTTTTTCTAAACTCATAAGTCTCTCTCTCTCTCTTCCTCCTCTCACTTCCGGGAGAGGTGGGGGAGACCATCTGTCATTCATTTCAGTGGCCAGTCTGGCCCAGACCATGACAATATATCAGGCCTATTTGTCAATTGGATCCTTGCCTAAGTGAGAAGTTTTGCTGGAAAGAACCCAGTATTTTTCCAGTTGCTACTGCCCCTTCTGTGACCTGACAGTTATTCCCCGGCCTCATAGGATACCTCATGCTTATGACCTTTGCTCCCCATCTCTAAAATACTAATGAAATCACCTGCTTACCTCAGTGGTAGAGGGTAACTTGCTCAAATACCAAATTAAAGATAACTTCTGACCTATAAAAGCCTTGATCAGCAGAAACTTTATCTCTGAGGGCATCCTGCACATTAAGATGATGTGAGTGGGCTTGTGTATCATCCTCTGGGACAAACTGGCAAATAATAATGAGTAAGAGCAGTAGTAAATGCATTGGAGGCTGTAGTTAGATCTTTGCTATTTCTTAGATAAAACTGTTTGTGTTCAGTCTTGAAGATTGTTGATTGGACACTTTTAGTAAGGGAAAACTGAAGGCAATTTCTGGACCTCTCAGGAAAAGTCTGCTCTTTATTTCTCTTACAGTTTGTCTAGACAGCATCTGTCTCAATTTGGAGAAAACTATAAATAGTGAACAGAACAAACAAAAAAGATAAAACAAGGTTACTGGTGGAAATCAAGTACAGCAGGTACTGAGAGGATGTTGCTGACATAAAGTATTTCTCTGATAGTATCAGAAATCACAATGAGGCCTACAGTCTCAGGAGTCAGAACACCGAAGAATGATATCCACAAAATCTATGGTATGCTCTTTGCCCAGAGTACTTTTGGCCAGTAACTTCTTAGAGAGGCCTAAGTAGATCTGGAATTATAAATTCTCTTGTGAGCAGGGAATGGCTTTTCTTGTGCCTGAGCAATGCCACGTGAGCATCCTCTGTGTGACTGCATGTGAACTCACAGGTTGTTCTGCTGCTGTGAAGAAAAAAGGATTTATAATAACCAAGCACTTTTCAGCTGCAGCAGGACAACTTTCACTGTGTGAACTTGATCTTCATGTTGATTTAAAATATATATATTCAGGCCAGTGTAGCTTTCTGCTACTGAATTCTTTGTGGCTTTCAGTTATGCAGTTACATTACCACAAAGAACTAATAGCAGCCCTGATTTAGTCCTGTGAAGTGCTTATTAAGCTTCTTCTCAGTACAAAAGGGAAACATTCTTTTCGCTCTCATGGCTGATTAACACACCACACTTTTTAGGGTTTAGACTGCTTAGAAATTGTACTGCCTACACAGTCACATGCAGATAAACCTGTATGCCTAGGTGGTGCCTCTTAGTAGGTTTAACTTTTCTTCAAAATAGTTCATAAAACATGGATGTAGCTGTGCAGAAGCCTCTTTTAACTAACAGTCAAAATTAGTGACTGTATCAGGTGGAAATGTGGCACATGGCCATGTTCTCTAGCTACGTTGTTGACGAGTGTCTGTGAGGGAAAGAGCATGAGAAATGTTGAAGGGATAGGGAATATCAAGACCTTCAAAATCAGACAATAACAAGTTTGTCTCAGCCTCTGCCTCTTGCTGTATTTAGTCATCTATGTGGCCATTCTCCTGCTTTTAAGATAAAAGCTTGGTATGTCAGGGCATGTGACCATGCTGGGCAAAAAGAACAAAACAAAGAAGTTCTTATCTGACACAGTCATATTACAGTTTTGGTGGAAATTCCCAATACTAGTTGCAGCTTCATGTGTCTTGGCAATACAGGACAGAATAAAAATGGAAAGCAGCTTATCTATAGCATCTGCTTGTTCCTCCAAAATAGTTTGATTTATTTATGTCCCAGAAGAAAGAACTGTAGAATTTCTCTGTAGAAAGCATCCTTACAATTTCTCCCTTCTTGATGGGCTCACTCACTGACAGATTTGAAGCCTCCCAGACACTGAGGGAGATACTAAATACTTAATAAAATGGAGCCTTTTCTACTTTGGACACAGGTAACGCCAATACTGAACCTGTGCAACGCTCTTCCCTATCAATGGCTAGCTCTGCGCTGACAGGCTAGAATATGAGTCTAACTAGAATTAGTTGCCTTTGGTAATGTTGTTGACGTGGCTAGAGCCAAAAAGCGGAAAGGCTGGTACATGACTTTCTGCTTCAGTGATTAGCTCTGCTGGTTTTGGCCCATTTTCTGAGAAAAGTGTCTCTACATGGATTACTTCTGTAAATGGAACCCAAGGATCCTGGTGCCACAGATCCCAGGACAGCTACTGATCCATGCAGGGCAGCCAAAACTTAGGCTTTGTTTTCCCAGTGCTTCACCCTTGTGATCTTTCTGGTACGCAGTCTTGTATTTCAGGGTAATGTGACATACAAAGAAATACTCTTCAGGCAAGTTTCTAAAGCAAGCTGTTTCTACTACACAGCATGGTGCATAAAGAATAAAGTGAGAATACTTGTTTGTCACTTTTCCTCTGTTTCCTTGCTGCTCTTCAGCAGTATTTGGGATTTGGATTGATGGTAATGGTTATAAGGTTCTTCTTTGCATCACTTCTGCTGGACTTTTCCTCTGAACTCTAGGAACTCGCTGTGTTTTTCTGTCATGGCAATTCTAGCAATCCTAAATCCCTCTGAGTTAGGAAATGCAACCAGTGCTCTCTGTCCAGCTGTACAAGGGGCTATGTCACTCTCATTCCATTTCCCTTTTCTGAAACGGCAGGCCTAGCCTTTTGTTTTTATTTTGTTCCTACTTATAGGCTTAGAATTAGTTTGAACTTGAATTTACACAGATACCTTCCTGTCTTTAGAAATCCTTCTGTTTCAGAATGATATAATTGCTCTTGCAGAGACTCTTGGGGTCTGGGTATACACTCACATTTCTGCATATAAAGTCTTATAGCAAGACTATATCTGTGCTTTCATTCTCTGGAACACATGCACGTTACTTTGGGAAGAAAGATTCAATGAATAGTGCAGTGCATATATGAATTGTACATTTAGAAAGTCTTGTTCCTTGATTAATTTTGGCAGGCCTTTATGGGACTCAGCACAGCATATCCCTAACAGAAAGGCAAACACGGCCAAACATTAACCTCCTGATCTAAGATATGTCACTGCTACAGGTTTTCAAATGAAAGATTGTCCACACTTTCTGGTATGAGTAAAATGTTATTGAATTATCAATCTAAGCTAAAATGTAGAGGAAAAAAAATCAAATATCAGGCTGAGGCAGACATTTACCAAATTCTAGCCCAAACTCATAACATTTGGGAGTATTATAAACTGTAGAAAACAGACTCTTATAAAGGGAACTGTCATACACTCTTAAGAACTAACTGTAGCAGTCCCACCTACAAGCACCCACCCCTGCTTCTTCACAGTACTTGCATAAAGCCTACTTGTGAAAAAACACAGTATAGTTTGGTGAGAGTAAAAGGCTTTTCATCCTACTCATGTTTCAGGGGCTCCTTTCTAGATTGAAGCTTTTTTACCTCTCCTTTTTATCTAATCCCCTTCCAAAGTGACAAGTTCCACTTAGCAGAAGGTCCTGAAGTCACTCCCGTGACTTCCTGTCCTGGTTTGAGGGACCTCTCCCCTGGAGGGAGAGGTGGGGGACAGCATCTGTCATTCGTCTCAGTGGCCAGTCAGTCCCAAACCATGACACTTCCATTAGTCACGGTGCATGAAAGAGAAGGGTCTGTGGATTACGGTGCCACACTGTCTGTAGCATAACCTAAGATCAGCCTTGTTCCAGGTTTCAGACTTCCTGTTTGTTGTTGAGCAGGTAATTGCATGTAATTTTCTAAATATGATCACATGCATATTAAAAGTGCTATTATGCAAGCAAACGTACTGGAGATTAAGAGGTGTTTACCTAGCAAGGTATTGCTAGCTTGAGATAGGTAGAACAGAGTTCACTGGGGAGCTCGTGTGATGAGAAGATGTGGGTGGATTTTTCATAATCCTCTGATGGACAGATACACTGAGTGAAAAATAAAGAACCTGTGGTCACAGATTTGCTGTCGTGCAAGTAAGTATGTGTGGCAAAGGAAGACTTGAAACTTACTGATCTCGGTTTGTTTTGGTAATGGAAAGTTAGAACTAATGGCTGGTTTTCTCACAAGAAGCTCCACCTTCTTCTTGCTCACTTTGTCCCACTAGTGTAAACATATAACATCAAGAAGACGATAGGAAAAAAAAACAGGCAAAGAAAATCGTATGTTAAATGCACATTAATAAAGGCTTGAAAATGAAGCAGCCAGAAGTAAGGAAAGGCCCAAATATTGCATAGCATATGTGCATTATTTTACAGTCTGTAATTAGTCACAATGTGACAGTGTACCCAGACTACAGGGAAAGACTATCCAGAAAGATTTAATGAAGGGCTTCACTATTTTGCCCAGCTGTGCCTGGGCTTTTGATGGAATAGCCTGCAGCTGAGGCAAACTGGGTCTGTAGGAGAAAAGAAACTGCAGGGGGTTTGTTAGAAGTACTGGTGATAGCTTAATAGGGCTGTTTTTCACTTGACACAGACACTGTGCTGGAACTCAGAGTAATGTCTTCTGCTGGTCTAGCTTCTACTTCCTTTCTTCCTCCATGGGAATTCAAGAATGGATTATCTGCAAGTTGTGGAGAAGCTCCAGTTTGCCTGTGATTCTGCAGTGTCCAGAGTGTGATTCTGAGCCTTGTTGACCCTGAGAGAAGTGAAACCTGTGGTTGGGTACGTAGACAGGAGTTGTTAAAGATGCTGACTCTTTCTTTTCTCTTATGCTCTGGCTGGGTACCCACAACTGCACAATAAAGTTTCTGCTTCAATCTAAGCCTGACAGGCACTAGCGGGGAATGACCAGTGCAAATTTTCTGTGCAACTTGTGAAATTTTGACCCAGCCTAGTGGTGGCATCTGGCTGTAGCATGTTGCTTGGACTCAAAGTTGAAGGAAATGTAAGTATGCTTGTTGGTGAGGTGTGTCCTGATAAGTGTGTGTAAAGCTCAACTAATTCAAATCAATTGAGTACCTTCCATTGTGGTAGGCTTGTTTTACTGTGAGAACTCACTCACCTGCGTGAGTATGAATGTGAGCTGGGTCAGTGTAGTTTGCTGTGCCTAGACCTCTTGTGGTTTTCAGTAATACAGATTGCTTATCATGAAGCCATAACAGCAACCATAAAAGAGCTATTGAAATAAAGTCCTTTCTCATGCCTATGATTTATTTGCATATCATCCCTGCTTTGTAGGATTGAAATGATATTTGTGCACAGTTAGTTGAGTCACCATATCCTTGCACAGAAATCCATGCTTGTAGTAATTTTTAAGTTGTATGAGTTGAACAAGATATTTTCTGGTGGCATAGCAAGCTTTTGTGGAGACCGATAGATTTATGGAATATAGAACTTTTGTTCCCTTGATGACTGCTTTCAGCTCAACCCATCCCAGACAAGTGAGCCACTTATCAAAAAACATTTTGCTGATGTGAATGAGAGAATGTATTGACCCCAATGGAAGAGTGATTTGTTAGAGAAGAACTTTGCTTCAGAGATCTGGAAGGTCCGTTTATGAACAAAAAAGTGCCTGTCTTCTCCAGTCTTCAAGGGAGCAAAAGTTTGACTCCTGTTAACTTTCGTCACGGCTGGGCACTAGTTTATTTCCTTCTATCTGTTGAAAAACTCTTGTTTGAAAACTAGTTCTTTTGACAAATATGTAACCTATTGAAGCTGCCCAAGAAGAAACACTAGATGTTAAAGGATCCTGTCTTCTGTGTGAAAGGCACACTGCCCATTAATGGCTGGAAGGCATAGCCAAACAAATTCAAACAGGAAAGCAGGCACACATTTATTTTTCTCTTTAATGCTACAGCAAGGCTAAAGCTAGTACTAGTATTAGTGTTTTCCAACAGTCTGAATCATGAGGACTGTTCCCACAGAATCTCTGAGGAGGACAGGTTCAGTCTCTTCTGTCATGAAGGAAAGTACTTACTATCCCTACTCCAGGAGGATCTGCAGCAACATCCGTACTTATCTTTCAGGAAAATATTTCTAAAAGACATAGAATTGTGGTTAAAATACCTTGAACTAGGGGAAAATTACTCATTTTCTAGAATATCAGCCATTTTTTCTTTTATTTCTGCAAATCATAGAATGGTTTAGGTTGGAAGGGACCTTAAAGATCACCTAGTTCCAACCCTCCTGCCCTGGGTAGGGACGCCTCCCACTCAACCAGGTTACTCAAAGCCCCATCCAGCCTGTCTTGAACATCTCCAGAGATGGGGACTCCGCAACTTCCTTGGGCAACCTGTTCCAGTGTCTCACCACTCTCATAGTGAAAAATTTCTTCCTGATATCTAATCTAAATCTACCCTCTTCCAGTTTGAAGCAATTACCCCTTGTCCTATCACTCTATGCCCTTGTAAAAAGTCCCTCTCCAGCTTTCTTATAGGCCCACTTCTAATACTGGAAGGCCACTATAAGGTGTCCCTGGAGCCTTCTCCAGGATGAACAATCCCAACTGTTCACCAGCATAATGTGAAATGCTACATTACTACAACATTTCACTGCTACATCATGAGCAGATGTGCAGAATAATTAAGCATCTGGGTGAATGTGGGGCGAGAACCACTCTTCTCTTCAGCTCCGGCCTTTGCTCTGATTCAAATGTGGACTGAAAAAGCTCTCTCTCATACACGCCCATGGGAACACATTTATTGATATGCCAGCAGATATTGTTTTATCTGGTTATTCATATCTTGGGGCATGAGACTACATAAATTTGGTAATGTTCTTTCTGATGTGTTTGTTGTGTGTAAAACCAAGGTAACAGTTCGGAAATATATTATCTGCTCTTTAATCTCCATCTTATGTGTCAAGCACGTAATAACACTTATCTTTTAGGGTAGAATGAGAGTTTTAACTGAGCCACAGCAGCACTTGATTCATTGTGGGGACTTTCTGTGCTTTTTTTTTTTGTTGTTGTTGTTGTTAGACTTCATGAAAGACTTAAAGTTTCTAGATGTTGAATCTGAATGTTTATTTCTAAGGCTTTTTTGGCTGAAGCAAATTGAGGCATTCAGAAATTCAACATCCATCATAAATCTATTCCCAGCTCTGCCCTTGGTATAGTATTCTTGTCTGGTCTCCTCTGTGCTGCCTTTTCAGTTGTAACCCTGAATGGGTTTGAAATGGGTGAACATCTGCTTTATCTGGTGCCCTGAGCTTTTGTGCAAAAAAGGAGCATTGCAATAGACGTATAAGCATTGCTGTGGAAACCACAGGGCACACAGCTGCTTTTTCGCCAGCCTCCTCAAAACACAGTAACAATCCAGCTTCTAACATGCTTTTGTTCTTCTGGATGATGTCCAACTCTGGTATGCCTTCTTGAAGGCACGTGCCTTGATGGCTGTGCCTTGGTCTGTGTCTCAATGGGTAGAGGCCCCAAGCAGCCACTTGGATCTATGGTCTGCTCCAAAACAACGCCCTGTTCTCAGCCTTACATGTCAGTAAGAAGCAGAGTTTAATGCACATTTCTTCTCAGTAGGTTCAGTTGCAAGCTTTTCATAAAAAGGTTTTTCCCTAAAATCTTTTGATTTAATTTTCTTTCTCTCTCTCTTTTTTTTTTTTTTTTTTTTTGAGAAAAACCTTTTGACAAGTGCCTGAACACAGAGAAAATAGAAGTTTACATGAAACACCAGAGAGCCCCACAGAAACAACTGGCACATGTTGATGTGTAGTTGCAAACTTCTAGTATGGAGTTTGTCATTTTCCTAACAACAGCTAACTGTTTCCTAAGCTGCTTCCTACCACCTCCCTCCCACCAAAAAAACAAATTCCCTGTGGCGGGTTGACCCTGCTGGATGCCAGGTACCCACCAAAGCTGCTCAAATGTAACAAAAGGCTTGTGGATCAAGTTAAGGAGAGAGATCATTCACCAATTCATGTCACAGGCAAAACAGACTCAACTGGGGGGAAATTAGTTTTATTTATTACAAATCAAATCAGAGTAGGATAATGAGAAATAAAACCTAAATCTTTAAACACTTTCTCTCCGCCCCTCCCTTCTACCTGGGTTTAACTTTACTCCCAATTTCTTTACCTCCTCCCCCCTGCAGCATAACAAGAGGGTGTGGAGTGGCAGATGTCATCAGTTCATCACACACTCTTTCTGTGTCCCATTCCTCAGGGGGAGGACTCCTCACATTCTTCCCCTGCTCCAGCACAGGGTCCCTTCCATAGAAGACAGTCCTCCACAAAGTTCTCCAATGTGAGTCCTTTCTACAGGGTGCAGTTCTTTATGAACTGCTCCATTGTGGGTCTTTTCCACAGGGATCAGTCTTTCAGGAACTAATTTCTCCTGCATGGGTCCCCAATCGAGTCCTGCCAGCAAACCTGCTCCAGCGTGGACTCCTCTATCCGTGTGTCCACAGGTGCTGACAGGAGCCTGCTCCAGCGTGGACTTCCCACGGGGTCACAAGCTCTGTTAGGCATCTACCTACCCTGGCATGGGGTTGTCCACAGGCTGCAGGTGGGTATTTGCTTCCCCATTAACCTCCATGGGCTGCAGGGTGACCGCCTGCCTCACTGTGGTCTTCGCCATGGGCTGCAGGGGAGTCTCTGCTCTGGTGCCTAGAGCACCTCCTCCCCTTCCTTCTTCACTGACCTTGGTGTCTGCAGAGTTGTTTCTCTCACGTAATCTTACTGCTATCTCTGGCTGCAATTACACAGGGTTCTTCCCCCCCCACCACTCCCCCCCACACACCACTCCCCCCCCCCCACCTCCCCTTTCTTAATTATGTTATCCCAGAGGTGCTACCACAATTGCTGATGCGTTTGGCCTTGGCCAGGGGCAGGTGCATCTTGGAATTGGCTGGCACTGGCACATCATGGAAGCTTCTAGCAGCTTCTCACAGAAACCACCCCTGTAGTCACCCTGCTACCAAAACCTTGCCATGCAAACCAATACAGTCCCACAACATTCACTTATTTTTCCCTCTCTTTCTGTCCAGCAGTGGACCAGGAAAGGTCATTCTGATGCTTTCTCTGCTGCGAGTTTTCTGTGTGACCACATGATAAGGAAATCTGGGGAGAAACCACCTGCCTGGTCCTGTTTTTCTGGAAGACTTCCAATTCTTGAGGAACACAGGCTAGTGCAATTATACTGTTGCTTCTGCAGTGAATTTTCTTCCTGCATTTTTCCCCTCCAGCTGCTGATTAGCACCCTGTTCCTGATGTGAGCATGCTACCTAGACATAGGTACAGCAAAACTAAGAAACAGTTGGTGCACATTCCCCTGATCTCCAGCTTTGACAGATACTTGCTCCTAAAGGGTAGTCTTCCTTGGCAGTTGCTCCAGTAGCAAGCAGTATGAAGACCCATGCAATCCTTCCAACAGAAGTCTTGCCAACAACATTCATTTTTACTGCTCAAGTGGCTGTCTTGCTCATCTGAGTAGGAGGACCTTGTTGCTGTGCTGTCAGTAGTCAGCATTGCTATTTGCTCTGCCGCTTCACTCTGACCTGCCTGGTCCTGAGTGATTGCCACCTTGGAGCTGGAGATCCATTTGCACAGCACTAAGCTTCCTGTGCTGTCAGTCTGGGAAAGCATGTGGAAAGAGATATAAGCAACCATGCCTTCCATTTTTCACTTCTCACACAGCTGGGTGAAGATAAATTTTACATTATATGTTAGGGAACTGGAGGAAAGATGGTAAACTTCCAATACTGACAGGGTGTTAGCACTGTCTGGCCATGACCCATTTTCTCCCCAAAACTCTAATAACCTGAGCTCTTTTCTTTAAAGGCCAGTGCCTGAACATGTCCCATGACCGAAAAGTAACAACAGGGGCTCTAAACTTGCTTTTGCAGAAAGTTACTGTGCCAGCATGGGGGAAGCTGTGAATAGAAGGGTTAAGTAGACATGTCTGTTGTTTATTCATCTTTAGATAGAAGCTCTGTCAGTAGCTCTGTCTTCCTTGCAGTCTGCTCTATGGTTTCTCTCCCACCATAAAGAGATGTTGCCTCTAACTGGTACACAACTCCACTCTTGCACCAGACCACCATTAGCACTTCAGACAGGACTAAGCAGGCACTGCTGTTGAAGCAGATGTCCTCACCTGCCCTGTCCCTTGCCATTCCTTTCCACCCGCCGTGGTCCCCCCTGCCTTACAGCAGTCTTGTGGTAAATGAGACCACAAAGTTAACTTATTCTTGCCTGCTGAGTTCTCCAACTCCATTCAGCGAGCAGCTGCATAAACTTGTGCCAATGTCAGTGATAGGGACATCGTGGAGGTGGGAATAAACTGTCAGCAGTGGGGTGGGTAGGGAGGATTTTGAGGCCAGTTTCTGATGGCACAAAATGCAAAGGAACAACAGCATTTTGTTACTTATGACTCCTGCTGATACAACAAAATATAGATCGGGGGAGGCTGGGAATTCTCTTGCTTTCATCTCTAGCTCTATCTGCTGTAGTGCCTCTTTCCTTTTGAACCACCCCTTTGCCTTAAAGCGAGGACTTTTTTTCAGCCACCCCAAAACCACTTGGCTGGACAGGCCTATTTTTGCCAGTGCTCTGACACTTTGGGCACTCTAGCACACATGATTCTTCTTCATGGACGTCGAGGGACATAGAAGCAAAAAGATGCAAGCCCTTCATAAGGGTTTTTGAAGTAATCCAGTCTTATTCCACCTACAGCAGGTAGATTTAGGGAAACAAATATGTGCCACTTACTGCATCTTTTTCCATGTGTTTATACAGATGGAATGAGAAGTCATTGTGAGAAACACATTTTCCTCTTCATTTTCTCTTGCTGTTTCCACTTGTATGAAACATCACATGTAGAAGAAAAGCAGGATGCTCTACAGGTTGGTGTGATAGCTTGTCAGTGGGATGACATGGGTTTGTATCCATGTACCAAGTTACAGAAATGCTCAGTGAAGGGAGAGCATCTTTCAGTCTCCCAGGGTTCCCGTTCACCATACTCAAACAGCAGTAGTAGGGATATGAGGAGGTTTGTCCTAGGGACTTGTAACACTGAGATAGTGGTAATGTGGAAGAGACACAGGTGGTGATGCTGGAGCGGTCTCTTTTAGATCCTTCTGCAAGTGACGGGATGTGAGTGGGGTTTTATGTAATCCTTTGGGCAGGCTCACCAAGTGACAAAAAAAATAAGTCTGTGGTCTCTCAGTTGTACGTGCCTGCTGGGGGAGGACTGAAACTTAGAAAAGTCAGTTCTTATTTAGGGGTGGAGGGAGAAAAGTTAGTGCAGTCTCTGAATTTGTTAGAACTTTTCCCCCATCTTGAGGTTCATAATTTTTTTTTTTTTATTTGAGAAGGAGAACAATAGTTTAAAACTGGTACAGTTAAAAAAAATCTCATAAAAAGGTAAAAAGGCAAGCAACATTTTCTGTTTCTGTTCTGCTTTAACCCAGCCAGCAATTAAGCTCCCCCACAGTTGCTCACTTGCTCCCCACCCCCAGTGGGATGGGGGAGAGAATCAGAAGGGCAAAAGTAAGAAAACTCATGGGTTGAGGTAAAGGCAGTTTAATAGGTAAAGCAAAAGCTGTGTGTGTAATAAAAGCAAAATAAGGAATTCATTCACTATGTCCCATCACCAGGCAGGTGGTCAGCCATCTCCAGGAAAGCAGGGCTCCATCATGTGTAACAGTTACTTGCAAAGACAAACACCGTAACTCTGAACATTCTCCCTTTCTCCTCCTTCCCTGGCTTTTATTGTTGATCATGATGTCATATGGTATGGGATACCCCTTTGATCAGTTGGGGTCAGCTGTCCCAGCTGTGTCCCCTCCCAACTTCTGATGCACCCCCAGCCTACTCACTGCTGAGGTGATGTGAGAAGCAGAAAAGGCCTTGATGCTGTGTAAGCATTGCTCAGCAGTAACTAAAACATCCTTGTGTTATCAATGCTGTTTTCAGCACAAATCCAAAACATAGCCCCATGCCAGCTCCTATGAAGAAAATTTACTCTACCCCAGCCCAAAGCAGCATAATTCTTCACCCCTTATTCCATACCATTTACATGATTCTTAGGCCACACACTACCTGATACGTCCTTATTAATCACCACCCCTCTTCCAATCCTTTGATATATACACACAGTTATCATTCCCTTACTTTGTTGACCATCCCCTGCTAAAATGCCCATGAACATCCATAAAATGTTCACTGAGTTCATTCAGTCTATGACTTTGGGCTCCATCTGTTATGGTGGTCAGTCAGGGCAAGAGAAGTGGTGTGTTGCATGGTGTTATTGAGCACCAAAGCCAGGTCACTGCTGTGCTTGCTCTGCTTCTTGTGAGGCTTGTCCTCCTTTAGTTCAGGTGGTTCCTGCTATAGTAATTCTGATAATGTGCAACCCCTCAAATCAAGGGTTAGAAGAATTTAAAGGTATATGCGTTACGATCTCCACCCCTGGTCTCTTTGGACCAGATCATGGGGTTTAACACTGCAATGAACTCCTTCCCTTTACTCTGCTCTGGCTTGGACTTATCCTGGTACCACAGTTCCTGAGGAGCGTACCTGCTCCAAGTGGAGCCTTATCTCTTCAGGGCCATCATTTCTTCAGGGGTGTAACTGCTACAGCATAGACTTTCCACAGCCTCATTTGCTTTGAGGTGCACCTGCTCAAGTGCAGCCTTACCCATGGGCCACAATCCCTTCAGAGATGTAGCTGCTCCAGCATGACCTTACCTACAGGAGCATATGTGTTCCAACATGGCCCTACCCATGGCCACAGTCCCTTCAGGGGTGTACCTGCTCTGTTGTGGACTTGCCCACAGCCACAGGTGCTTTGAGGTGTTCCAGCATGGCCTCATGCACAGCCACTGAGGCTTCAAGGTGTACCTGCTGCAGCACGGACTTGTCCACAGCCACAGATGCTTTGAGTTGTGCCTTCTCCAGCATGAGTCACAATCCCTTCAGAGGTATACCTGCTGTGCACAGACATAACCACGGCCCCAGATGCTTTGAGGTGTACCTGCTCTGGCATGGACTAACGGATGGCCTCAGACACTTTGGGTTGTCCTACTTCCCCATGGACTCATACACAGGTCACAGTCCCTTTCACTCGAGTTCACACTGAAGTTCCAGCCTGTCCAGTACAGCAGCACCAAAACAGCAGCAATGCCCTGCCCAACTGCCAGCCTACGTGCATGGCCCTTGCTGTTATCAAAATGTTCCCAGGTACACTAGACTAAGATGATAAGCGGTACAGCAAGCAGCAAAAGCAAAACCAAACCACTAATGAGTACTAGATCCTAATATACAGTAAGGTCTGCCAATTAATGCCTACATAGCTATGAATTCAGTCTAGCACATTCCAATCAAATCTGTTGTTATCATGTGGTGAACACTCTGGTAGGAAGATGTGGTGCCCAGTGAGAGAAAGGGATAAATGTTCTTGGTTGCTCCAGTAGTTGCCCAGGAGACTGGGCTGAAACTCCGACTGTAGCAAGCTTAGATTGCTTTATCCTCTCCTGCAAGAAAGATTTCCAATGGCTTTGAGAGTAAATAGACCAAGGAGTAGGGGCAAGGCTGGTTACAGAACCCTGTTGACTCTGTTATGCAAGTTTGATCTCTTTTATCCCTGATGGAAGATAGAGGCACTCTGAGCCATTTGAATGGAAACTGCAACAAAGGATGTGAGACATTTTTCTTTCTGTCCAGAGACCTGATTAAACTGGAGAAAAGAAAGAGAAATGTAATAAGTAGAGCTCAACAAGAACACGTCCTGAATACCCCTGACTCTGGGGGGTTGTTGCTAACCTGGGGCACATCTTTGTTGGTATCTCTGACATTTTGACTTAGCCAGCCGTTTGTGAAGAGAGGAAAGGAAGGTGGGTCTTCGCCGTGTACTCCTTTTGTTTGTAACATACTTAGTAAGAGCCAAGCAGAGTTGCAGTTTTGCAGATGGTCTTAACACAAAATAAGACCAGTGGTGGAGAAGCTGTGTGTTTGCGTGTAGGTGCTCAACACTTGCTTAGCCGCTGCAGACTTGCCAAGTGCGACTTGCGTGCAGCTAGTTGAGGTGCACTAGGATAGCTACAAATATCACCTAAACTCAGTGTGGTTTTCTGTTTGCTGGCCGTTTGATAAAGCGGTTAAGTTACCACAAAGAATTAGCAGTAATTCTGTTAACCTCCAAATTGTTTATTCTTCTAGCTCTCATCTCCGAGTTCATCCATGCTGTGTGTGAGCTCTGCAGAGTTCAGACTCTGTTCTGACCAAACAGCCTTATGTGACAACCGATTGACACGATGGGGCTGTCTCTAAATGTGAAAGGAGCAGTTTCACAGTGCTGTGCCAGCAGAATCAGTGTCTGTGTCCTGCAGGTGTCATTCTGCAGAAACTGCCCCAAACAGTGATTTACAGAGTTTATCACCTCCACCAGGAAAAGGTGAGGGGCAGCAAGGTAGTGGTAGAAAAGTTGCGGAAGGGAGGGAGTGCGTGACACAGCATTGCCTTTTTTTTTATAAAGCTAGATACCCAAAGAAGTGAAATAAATGTATGAATAGCTAATAGAGGGGGGAAAAAAAAAAAGAAGAAGAAGAAAAAAGACTTAGTCTGGGATTGAGAGGGTTGTGAAGAGTGTAGAAAGGCCTAACAGCTCTGTAACCTGGCCATGTGAAACACAAACACAGGGCAGCATGCCCAGCAAAGGTGCTCCTACAGTGCCTTCCCACTTCTGCCCTTATGTAAGGTGACATCTCACAGGAATATCATTGTGGAGATATAGCAAATTGCATGACAGTAGCAAGTGGAAAAGGTCTCCAGATTTATTACAGTTTAATGGAGTCGTCTGTGCAGGAACAACGATGAGTTGTGGATTTCTGCCGAGTGTGGAGGAGTGAGGGGGGTCTGAAATACCTGTGGTTCCTTTGAAATTTTGGGTGCATAGTAATATTCAGCTCTAGTCATGTCTATTCAGAATAGAAGTTAAGAAATGGTGAAGAGGCACAGCTATGTTCAGAGGCTTAGTAGTAGCAGTATGTCCGCAAATTAAAGATTAAACTCAAGGGCTTCCTTGTGATAGTACCAGTAAGATGTGTTTAAAGAACTTAATATGAGAGCTGTGTCCTGTTGGCTGCAGCTCTCTGTATTATGCACAGAGGCAAACGAGTGGGAGGTTTAGATCTCAGGATTGCAATAACTTCTGTGCTTCAAGTAGCAATAACTGCTCAAGCTCAGATATTCTCTCTCTCCCTTTTTATGTAGCTGTTGGTGAAACACTTTAAAACTCTTATGGTGAAAAATGAGCAATGCTCAAAGTTAGCTTCAGTCCTCTGTGATCATCCTGGGAAGGCTGCCTATCAGTATGCAAGGAAATGTCTTTGGATTTCTTTTATCATATAAGACATGACACTCAAATAGTAGGATACAATGTATTTGAAATGGAGTGACCTCATTTTATGGAACATGAATTCGTTTCCTATTCCTATATATGTTAGATTTGGTTTTATAAAAAAAGATTGATACTTGCATGAGTGATGAGCATCTATAGTTGCACTAGAGAGATGATGGAAGACACAGCTGACAAGGGTCAGGTGGGATCTGCCCTGCATGCCATAGTTCTGCACAGTTACACCAGCTGCATTGCAGATACTTGCTGCTTTCTCCTGAACGCTTTCATACTATCGAGTCCCTGCCACATGTCGCGTTGCTGACTGAGGCACACTGGGAGTTTCCTTCATCGCTGCTCAGGTGCTGAGATAGGCCCAAACAGCTCTGCAGATGGAAGAGGCCCTGGCTTGTACTGGTTTCTCATTGTCCTAGAAAACAAGACACCAATACTGCAAGTGTGAGGATGAGGCTGCTTTGGGAATGCAGTTTTGGGCTCTAGGAATGTAAGAGCAGAACTCCTCCCTTTATTTGGTAGAGGAACAAAAGAACATAAGGCTCTACGTCTGTAATCTCACACGGACATGACTGGCCATGCTCCAGCCAGCACCAAACTGAGAGCTGCCAAGAGGCCCAGCAAAGCATGGAGCTGAAGTGACTGGAACACAGTAGTTAGTTCTGCTCCTGCAGTGTTTGTACTGTGATTCTGGGCAGCAACTACACCTTGTGACAGACAGGTTGGCTCAGAGCTAAGCTGCCAGACTGCTCTGCCAGAACTTCCGAGCAGTTACAGCAGCAGACCTGTTCTGTTCTCGTGCAATACTTCCTGCATTTCTACACTGGCCCTGCCTTCCCTGGCTTCCTTCAAGTAGGACAAACTGGACCAAAAGTCTGGTGCCAAGCTCAGAACGATATTTTGCTGCCTCTTTAATCTTCATAGCCTGGCAATCTTTGTTCAGATCCCTCAATCGGGTGGCAAACACGAACCGTTCCCTTGTATTTTTGCTTCTGAAAGAGGTATGTCAGCAGGAAGAAGGTCCCTAACACTCATGTATGGACTACCTCCCCCTCTGCCCCAGCTGCGGTGTTATAGACAAACCTCCAGGGACATGGGCTGAACTGGCGTGTTTGTGACAAACGGAGGTGACAGTGACATGAATTAGTACCAGAAGCCCTTCTAAACTTCCCCAGGACTGGCCAAAGGAGTTTGTGTGTATCATGTCCCATACATACCTGCTATCCTAGATGGTGTAGAGATGAAGAACAGCAAGCAGGAGGAGGAGGCCCAGGAGACTAGCAAGGCTGATGACACAGTGAAGAAACCATGTACTATTCTCTAAAGAGAAACAGCTGCTCTTTTAGGTATATGTCACAGACCATTTGTTTACCCTGTGCCTCTCTCAGGATGGCATCTTCTGGACAATGCTCTCTTTGTGCTCCACTTTGGAGTATGACCTAAGGTAGCTGGAATACAGCACCAGGCACAGAACTGGGAATAAACAATGTCCCTCTGTGCCCTTGATGGAGGACCCTTGTCTTTTGCTGTACAGGCACTAATTAGATCCTCCTCCCCACCCATTCCCATAGTCCAGCTGCTGACCTTGCATGTACATCCCAGCACATTTCAGCCCTGATTCTCTTTCAAACAAGTACTTCCGCAAAGTACACATGGTTGCATACAATCCTTCAGCAACATCTTCAACTTCACCACCTAAAGCCTTCACCTACCAGCTAGTCTTTGGAAGCTGCTAGTTGGCTTTCAGTCTTCCTGTCAAAACCTATGTGTAACCAAATAATTAGCAAGACATAATGGTACCACTGGATTACAAGATATAGATTTAGGTGATCATACCATTGACATCTTTGTGTGTCATGAACTTCTGAATAATCCTGCCTTTCCATTCAGCCCTAATGGTGGGAGGGAAAAAGGAAGACCACTACATTCATCTGCTTTCCTAGAATTTCACAAAGGACTTTACATTTCTGACAACACTTGAGTTTATCCTTCCGCCTGCTGACAAATTTCTCACTAGAAACTTCAGCTCAGCTGCATAGTTCGTGCTGCAATCCTACCAGGACTGGTGTTTGTCTTAATGAATGAGCAGAAGGCTAAATGGGGTTTTGAACACTGAATGCACAAAGAGAAGCTTACTTGCACGACAGGCTATGGACTCCCTCCAGTTCCCAGCTGGGTGGGACACAATGCAGGTTGTATTAGTCACATTGGTGCTGTATGCTGTGAACTTGCTGAAAACAGTCACTGTCCCATCATCATGGCCTTCTTCATTGGGGGTGGAATTGCTCTCTAGGACCCACGAGATCTGAGCAGCCGGTTTCCCTGCCGCTGCTTTGCACACAGGGTTCCCTTGATCATCACAGTACAGGGTCAGCTTGGGAGGGACTGCAAAGCATCAGGAAGGGGAGATACATGGAGTTAGTTTGCCTCAGTTAGGACAGGTTGTTCTGGTTCTCTACCCAAAATGAACAGAATGAAAAGAGGAGAGTAAGGTTGGAGGTGCCATCCCGTTACAGTGACATGGGCCGAAGTCATAAGAGACAAAGATAGTGCCTCTTTTTTCCTTCTGGACAACTCTCTCCCATTTAGGTGAGTTACCACAGTCAGCTACCATTAAGAGGAGGCTTCCCTGGACATTGTGGTAGGGAATTATCCCAAATAGAGGGCTGAATCAGACTTTTGTCCTAAGCAGCCATTGTACACATCGCTTAAAACATATCTGAATGCCAGCACAAGAGGAAATGGGTCCATTCTTACTGTCTGGAGGAGGACACCCCATATTCAGTACAATATCTCAGCACTTGGAAGTGTTAGTCTCACATGCTTTAGTTCTCTTGAATGTATTAACGATACAGGATAACCAGAAGCATATGCAGAATACTCTTTTAGTATATTGGATTAGTATGTCCCCTGGTGCATGGGGAGAGGAGCTTTGTCTGTCCAGGCCCAGACACGGTCCTTGGGAGAACCGTAAAATGAGGAAGGAGTCCCTTACCCAGCACAGTCAGGTGGTATGGCCTGTGGAAATTCCCTTCTGCTGCTACTACTTCACAGGTGTAATTTCCCTCATGGGCTATTTTCACTTGTCGTATCTCAAGGGTAGGATCCCGATCTGGTCTGAGTTTCCAGTTCATGCTGTCGCTGCAGTTTGTTCTGTCTGTCTTGTTCCAATCAGCCCTGTATCCCAGGGTGCAGGGGCCTCCAAGCTTGGGACTTATTTTCCATGTTACCATAGTTATATTTGATTTCTGAGGGCAAGCGAGCACGGAGCTGCTACCTACTGTCGCTGACACGCTGTCGTTCCCTGAAGGACAGAAAGAAGGAGAAAGACGTGTGAGAAGGATCCCAGGGATGTCACTCATAGCCTTGGAGTTCTGGTCTGTGCTTCACAGAGAAATGCCTGCGTTGTTACACGCCGGGGTAAGGCCCTGTTGGGACCAGCCCAAGAGCTGCATCTCTCTTCTTAGGTGGGAATTGATCACCAAATTCATCGTTGCGTTCTCATACATTTGTCCTTGTTTTCACTCCCTCCTTCTGTAAGGTCCTCTCTCTTGGACAGTGGTTTAATAACATGACTAGAAAGCAGAGCTTAGTCGTAATGAGCTGCAGAGCCCATCTATTTGGGGAGATCTCTCAGGTTGCTTTTACCTTAGCATCACTGCCCAGTACAGCAGGAAAATGAATGTTTTTAAGACATTTACCCCACTGTTGTGCTTGATATAACCAGCCCCCCTAATCAGGTCAAGCACAGCTGGCAATTTCTGCCCTGCCACTCCAAAGCTTATACGAATGGGTTTCCCTGATTATAGTAGTGACAGATGATATAGTAAAGAAGGATGACATTTAACTGGAAAAAAACCCCACATTCCTGTTTGCTGTTAGATGCAGACATTCCTGACAGACTCAAGACCACTGCCTTGTGACCTGCCACACCTGTCTTAACAAAAACAAACGAGAAATACAAACAAAATTTTGCATAATCGATGTAGGGTAGGGAAGAGAAGGGTTATAGCTCTATTTCCAGATCCCACATTTCTGGAATTAGCTTTTCTAAGTGTTTAACTAAGTTTGTAAAGGGGAAAGAACATTCCCATTAACTACTTCTAAAACTTTTGTCTGAATGTAGTGTCACAAAATTCCAGTATACTTCATTTGTCAGGACAAGTCACTGATACCTAAGAGCAAAGCTTGACAGGGTGCTCAGACTGATCAGAAAACCTTCCATCAAACAGGTTTTTAATAAACCTGTTAATTATCATGAAAAATATAATAGTCCAAGAAAATAATTATCTGTTTTCATCAAATCATTGAAAAGCCCAAGTTCAACAACTTACTGGCTGACAACTGAAAAGATCTAGTTGCAGCTAGAAAAGTTTTGATTTGCAGGTTATTGGTTTTGCATCAAAAATTTCCTTCAGCAATTTGTAAAGATCCCTTCCTCTAGACTTTTTTTTTCTCAGAGAAGAACTGAGTAAACATCACTGATACATTGCTTTTTCCTCCTCTGCCCTTAACAGAGAGTTGGTACCAAAGAACTGTCACAAGTACCTGTAGCTCCTGTGACCGCAGTGATGGTGAGCAGAACAATGGTATACATGGTCTTCCCGACAACTTTCAAAGTAGTTCTTGCGTTTGTGTGTGATGTGAGTTTCTTGCACCATCCAGCTTGCTTTGAGCTTCCCATCACCCCCTGCCAGTGATCCTCAGCAGCCAGAGTCACTGCTCTTCCTGTGCTCCTAAGGGCCCTGCAGTGCAGCTACAAAGAGGTAGTTCTTCTTGCTAGCACAGAGCTTCCTCTGCTGAGAATTGGTGAACATAGAGGAAATGCTATTGTTTTTTGCTTTCTGATCATTGGCCTTTGGTATAGCGTTACTGTGGGAAGACAAACTCTATAGCAGAACTTGCATGAAGCCTAAGCAGTGTGATTTTTCATGTCTGGTTCTGATCTCGCAGTGAGAATTTTATTATTGGGAACTCTGGGGGAAGGATATTGTTAGCTTACTGCTTAAAGGACGCTCAACATGTTCCAAAAAATCTCTTAAAACTAATTGCTCTTCTTCCCCACTCTATCCTTCCCCATATGCCTGACAGCTCAGACCTTAGGGAGGGGAGGTAGGAAGGTACATCGCACGTTTATATTACATGTAACTCTTTTCTCTTTTGCTGATAAAAGTACATCTATAGACAGTTAGGCCAAGGTTGCTTTTTTTTTTTTTTTTGCACCATTGTTTTGTTTGTTTTTCAAACTGTTCTGGTACTATATTCCCTCCAAGTGAATGCTGAAGGTTATTCCAGTGGTGAGCTGCAGGCTTCTGTTTAGAGCCAGAAGACTCCCTTATTTTTTACAAGGTCTTTAAAGACATTTCCCCAAGCTACTACTGTCTGTCTTCCCATGTGATTAAGATTGCTGTCTTATACCAGCAAACACAACTTCCCTAGATATAAGATTAACCTCCCTGGAAATTAATGGACTGAATTTAATTTTATCAGAAAAATGTTAGCCTCCCAAAACTTTGAAGCCGCCAAGCTGAACTGAGTTGGTGACTATTTGCCTGTTCTAAGAAAAGAACTCTCCCCCCACAACTACTGTCATGGCAGATTTATCTATTTCCATGACTGTGCTGAAATGTGCCTGGAAGCTCTTCAGTTCTGTGGTCAAATAGATGCAAGACATCCACAAGTGGAAGGAATCACTGGCAGCAGGGAACCAGTGCCATTTAACTGAGAAGAGGCATAGAATCCATTAGTGACTCAGGAAAAGCTGGGTAAGTTCAAAAAGAGTCAGGCAACCTCTGCTCACAGTCCTTGCATTCAGAAAAGCCAGCAGATGCAATGTAATGAAATCTTCATCTCTGCTGGCTGTTGTTGCTGCAGTTATACTTTCCGAAAGTCACTTTGTGAAACAATTTCAGCTACCTGCTCCTTGGCCAATGCAGCTTCTGCGTCAGTGCCGTGTGGTTTGGAGGTTAAGTGCAACCACCCTTTCTCATGTTTAGAGGCTGGTCCAAGATGCAAAGATCATATTTAGATCCCTGCAGTGTGAGACATACCATAATTTCAGCCACAGAATCTGTGAGTGATGTAGCTCAGCACTAAATGGCAGAGGCAGCAAGAAATAATAGTCCAAGTCATGAAAATCAGAAGTTTTCAGGTTTAATTGGGAGCAATGCATCCAGGAACCTGAAAGGATCTTGGGTAATTTTAGAAACTAAGACAGGAAAACTCATGATAAATGGAAATGGAGAATTCCCTACAGCATGTGATGCAACCTAATCCAGTTATGATTGGGGTGAGGCCTCATGTTTTTGGGTTTGGGGTTTCTTTTGCTAAAGATTCTGCTTGCTCTCTGATAGTGAAGATGGTATCTGAAAATCATGTTCATATTTCTTTAGTTAGCCTTTTGGGGCTTGAGTCTTTCCATTACCGTCTAGCCACAGCACAGCGACTTACGGTGTAACTGTGAAGAGCGGAAAGGTTGTATATGGGCAATTTGGCAGGGGGAGGGTTAATGGTTTTTTTTTATTATTTTTTGGAAGCCCAAACTCTGGGTCTGACACAAGAGGTGGATCCAGACAGCATGGTAATATTGTGGCAAGAGCACCACTGTTGTGCACCAGGCAGCTTATCCAAACAACTGAGCTGCTGGACCTGGTTGTTCTCCGTCCATCTCGGGCACAGCCCTAGAGCTGGTTTTAAGTGTCCTTCAGCGTTCGATTGTTTCCTCCTCCGCTTGTGTGTTTTGAGACCCTGTTTTACTTGAAGTTGTAGAGTACCATGAGCAACTGCACTATATCCTGTTTCCTTTGTGTTTTTTCTCACTTGCTATCTTTTTTTAGCCATTCTGCAAGAACCCTGGTAAGGGGCTCTCTATGTACATCATACCTCTAGCAGAGGGACTTTACCTTCTCCTCCTCCCTCCAGTTACTGATGTACCAAATACTGGTTTTAGCTACCCTTCTGGGTGTTGCAGAACATCCTGCCATGTAGTTGCTCAATGGTTATTAGTGGCTCAGCTCCCCGGGTAGAACACCATTTTGCAAACGTTGGCTTCATGCTGCTGCTGCTGCTGTGCACTGTTGAGGGCTTTTGTCAGGGCCCAGGCTCTAGCTGTGCTTTCCTCTCCATCTCCTGGTCAAAGCAAGCAACAACACTCACCTTGAAAAGTTCGTTGTTTTTTGTTTTGTTTTGTTTTGTTTTTTTTTAATGACTATCGCATTCAAAACAAAACATTTTACTTTCAGGGATATTCATTGCTGCTTTCTGGTATTGATGTGGTATGTTTGGTTTAATTTTTAAGTGAAGCGTTTGTAATTTCTGAACTAGGGCATTTCCTTTTGAGAGTGAAGAGGAAGGCATTTGCTGAAGCTATTACTGGATTTATAAATTATCAAATAAACACTTTGCCTGCATCAGAAATGGTTTTGGGCTAGATCATTAGAGGATGTTGCAGTCTGAGCAAACACGTTGTAGATCTGCAAGGGACAGAACAAGACCATCCCCACCAGCTTTTACAACCTAAAACTCAGAACTGTGGCCCACGTGAGCCACCAGTACCCCTGAATTGTGTCACATGACGGCATTTGGATGCTATGCCCCAAAAAAGCTTCAGTATGCTAAAAAGGGCAATCTCAAGCTGATGAGGTAATAAGGTTACATTTCTAGATTATTATTATGAACAAAGCAAAGTTATGTTGTGGGATCTCAGCCATGCTACACTAGGTTCTTGCATAGGCTGGTACTTTGCTTGGAAAGTTGTAGCAGGAATTATATTATTTGAGCTTTTTTTTCATGCCACTGCACTGTTTTAAGACAGATATGCATTGTATGAAGGCAGGAGCTCTGCTGATAAACCTGGTTAAGGATGTGTAGTACAGAAGTGTTCTCACATAGCTTTTTCTGGTATTCTGAATGTCTCTGTAATAAAATCACTGTATGATATGAAAAATAGCAAGACTGGGGAGGAAACACATGACACTGTGTTCCTTCTTTACCTTCTTTACATTTGCTCCCACAGATATGAGCCATAGGCAATTTTAGTCTGAATACCTAATGTTTGGCAATAATATACAGAATAGAAAGTAGAGTCTTTTGGGGGAAACAACAAGCAGGCTTCAATGTTGATATTTTACCAGCTCTGACCACAGTAACGTGCCATTTCCAGTCTCCATACGGTCTGCCCGCAGAGAACCTAGACTACAGTTTAATCCAGGAAAAAAACAAACACCACCTTCCACTGAAATGCACACTTCTGATCCTCAGGTTTTAGATGTGGGTCTACTGGATGCTCTTGTTTATCCAACCCTTTGCTAAAATTAGGCATATTCAGAAGGTCCTGTGACATTTTAATTTGTTCCTGTCACCTATGTAGG
Organism: Numenius arquata; assembly: GCF_964106895.1. Lineage (NCBI taxonomy): Eukaryota > Metazoa > Chordata > Aves > Charadriiformes > Scolopacidae > Numenius > Numenius arquata. The sequence continues at coordinate 16,255,895 of NC_133576.1, read as the reverse complement.
TACTGTCACATTAAAAGGAGAGGCTTAATTAGTGGGTAGGGCACTAGCTTGCAAACTGGGCACCTCTATTCACATCACCACGCCTGCAGATGTACTGTAAAATGGGCCAGTGGGTTTCTCTGCTGCTTTCCCTCCTGTCTCTGGCTGGCTGTTTTGGGAGTAGTGTGCTGGAGGACATGTGTCTGGTAAGGGTAACTACTGTAGGGTAATTTCAAGCAGGCAAGTCTGCTGCCAGCAGCGGTGAGCTGCCTGGGACACCGAGGCAAAAATACCTGAGTGTGCTCGCTCTGTTTCACGTGCCACGGTTTGGCATAGAAATGTGGGAATCTGCCAGCTGGAGTGGTTACGGGCATCATCTCTGGCCAGTGTGGTTTTTCTGTTACTAGATTCACCACACATTTCAATTAAATTAGGTTACTGCATTAACCCCCTAAAAATATTAGCACTGTTCCTTTAGTAATTCGTGAAAGAGTTATTCTTCTGTTTTTTTTCAATACATTTATTGAAATGGCTATTCACACCACTGAGGGTGACAGGAGAGAGGGCTGCTCTGTAGTTTTCAAACCGATTTGGAACCAAATAAAGGTCATTCGTAGATTTATTTGGGAGCGCTCTTCTAAGTATGTGTGTAGCAGGCAGTGGTTGTGGGCTGTCCTGAGCTATGTGCGCCTGAACTGCTGTGAAACAAAGCAGATTTTAAGAGGATTTGATTTCCAGGACTAAAGTAGAATACAGGGGGTTTTCCCTAGGTTTACACTCTTAGCCCAACTCTCACCGGTAACTGCTTTCACTGTTCTTGCGCGCTCACAGCCCAGGCGGCCAGCCATATCCTGGGCTGCATCAAAAGCAGCACGGCCAGCAGATTGAGGGAGGTGATTCTACCCCTCTACTCCGCTCTGGTGAGACCCCACCTGGAGTACTGCGTCCAGCTATGGAGTCCTCAGCACAATAAGGACGTGGACCTGTTGGAGCGGGTCCAGAGGAGGGCCATGAATTTAATCAGTGGGCTGGAGCACCTACCCTATGAAGACAGGCTGAGAGAGGTGGTGGTGTTCAGCCTGGAGAAGAGAAGGCTTCTGGGAGACATTATAGTGTCTTTATTTAGACATTATAGCAGCCTTCCAATATCTGAAGGGAGCCTACAGGAGAGCCAGAGAGGGACTCTTTGTCAGGAAATGTAGTGACAGGACAAGGGGTAATGGTTTTAAATTGGAAGAGGGGAGATTTAGATTAGATATTAGGAGGAAATTCTTTACTGTGAGGGTGGTGAAGCACTGGAACAGGTTGCCCAGGGAAGTTGTGGATGCCCCATCCCTGGAAGTGTTTAAGGCCAGGCTGGATGGGGCTTTGAGCAACCTGCTCTAGAGGAGGTGTCCCTGCCCATGGCAGGGGGGTTGGAACTCAATGATCTTTAAGGTCCCTTCCAACTCTAACCATTCTATGATTCTATGATAGTGGCGTTGCAGTAGCTGAAGGAGCCTACAGGAGAGATGGGGAGGGACTTTTTACAAGGGTGTGTAGTGATAGGGCAAGGGGTAATGGCTTCAAACTGGGGCAGAGTAGATTTAGATATTAAGAAGAAAATCTTTACTGTGAGGGTGGTGAGACACTGGAACAGGTTGCCCAGGGAAGCTGTGGATGCCCCATCCCTGGAAGTGTTTAAGGCCAGGCTGGATGGGGCTTTGAGCAACCCGGTCTGGTGGGAGGTGTCCCTGCCCGTGGCGGGGGGGGGGGGTTGGAACTAGGTGATCTTTAAGGCCCCTTCCAACCCAAACCATTCTGTGATTCTATTGAACCGACCAGACAAACCCGGGGGCGTGGGGCGGGGCGGGGCAGAGAGGAGCTTCCGCCCGCCCCGCTCCGCCCCGCGCCCGCCGCCTTCCGGGATGCTGCTGCCTCGGGGGTCCCCGCCGCCGCTCTCCGCCCTGTCCCAGGTGCTGCGGCTGGAGCGGAACCGCCGCACCGGCGTCGTCTTCCCGCTGCAGAAGCTGGCGCGTTACCTGGCTCCCGGCGTCGACACGGAGCGGTTCCGCCTCTTCCAGCCCGGCCTGGCCGCCTTGCAGCACGCCGAGGCGCTTTTCAGGTCCGGCCGCCACCACGTCATCGATTACGTCAGCTCCGCCGTTCGCATGGACCACGTCCCGCCGCCCGCCCTGCCCGAGGTCAGCCGTCTGGGGTGACCGGGGCGACACAAGGACGTCATGGCCGTCCCCAGGCGTTGGCACCCAGGGGTGACAAATGAGCGGGAGCGGCTGGCTGCAGCGGGAGGGAGCACCCCCGGCCCGGCGGCGTCGGGTGAGGGGAGAGGGGCGGCTGTAGAAATACTAAATCCTGTCACTGCCTCTCCTGCTGCAGGTGTGCTTCATCGGCCGAAGCAACGTGGGGAAATCATCTCTAATCCGGGCCTTGTTCTCACTGTCCCCAGAAGTGGAGGTCAGAGTGTCAAAAACTCCGGTAAGTGACATTTTTAACTTCAGAAGCCGGTGCCGGCCTGTATAGGGCGGGAGGGAACGTGGGTGATTTGAAGCGGCAGGAGAAGGTGTCAGCCGTGGTGGCCACCAGCGCAGGGCTGGTGCGGGCCTCTGTCCAGCAAAGGGAAAGGTGGAACAGCTTGGCTCTTCAGCCGGGGCCGGCACACGCGCCAGAGACAAGTCACAGGAGCTGAGCAGACATAAAGCCCTTTGGGAAGAACCAAACACAGAGACCCATGGAGGTATTTTTAGTCTGTTTTAAGGATAGAGTCATATGGGATCCCTACAAGGGTAGGAGACTCAGCAGCTTAAAGCAACAGTAGCATTTTTGCAGCCTTCGCGGGGGGTGGGGTGGCAGGGTACAGTACAAAGATGTTTTGCAGGGCATCTCCTAGTCCACTGCTTAAAGCAACTTTCTAAAACCACCCCCTTCCATCTTCTTACCCAAATCTTCTCCCCAGGGCCACACCAAGAAGATGAATTTCTTCAAAGTGGGGAAGTGCTTTACTCTGGTGGATATGCCAGGATACGGCTACCGTGCCCCGCAAGACTTTGTAGAGATGGTGGAGGTTTATCTGCAGGAACGGAGCAAGTAAGACTTAACTGTACCTCCACAGAGCAGTGAAAGCCAGACACCTATGTAGTGTCATGTAATTAGGTGAAAAAACACAGGAGTAGCTGCTTCCAGTGGTAGTATTGATTAGTTCTGACATCACTTCCCTGGGAACCTCTGTGGTGTCACTCATTCATGCTTAGACAGATGAAAACAACAGAAAGGATTGAGATGCGGCTCTGTGCTGACCCTCGGCCCCCATGCATGGCGTTTCTTGGCTCTTCCTTTCCCCAGGTTCCGTGCTACTTGTTCTTGCTTATGAGTTTGGAAGTAGCAGAGCAGGCATGAAATAATGGTGGTGATTAATGTTCGTTATGTTTCTGGCAGCTTGAAGAGGACTTTTCTATTAGTTGATGGTGTAGTAGGACTCCAGAAAACAGATCATATTGCAGTAGAGATGCTGGAAGAGTTTGGGATTCCTTATGCGGTAGGTAATGCTTCATTCTTGTGTTGGTTGTAAGCTACAGATAAAGGTGTATACCCTCTACCTGAGCTTATGCAAGTTGTCCTACTGAAGTAGTAGCCATTCCTCCCTTTCATCGTTAATAAAATAGGCCTAAAATGTGTTAAGGGGGGCAAGTGGGATTTCAGGGATTTTTGCTAGATTTATTACATGGACATTTCTTTTTCAGTGCTCGGCTTGAGGAGCTTGAAAAGGTCCACTCCTTATGCAGGCTATAAAAGTGTTTTGGTGAACTGTATTATACCATTTTTCCCCTTACATATGACCCAGAGCTTTCAGCCTGCCTTGCAAGATGGTCCAGGACTCTTACAGATGGCCCAGGCTAGCAGCAAAATAATCTTCTTTTCCTCTTTTAATCCTCCTTTTCTGTATCCATGCAGATGGTGTTAACAAAAATTGACCGAGCTTCCAGGGGACTGTTGTTAAAGAACGTACTGGAGATCCAGGAGTTTGTAAAGGAGAAAACTCAGGGATGCTTTCCTCAGCTATTCCTGGTCAGGTAAAGCTCTTCTCCGTTGCTGCCATTTCCTTTCAGGTGATGGCTTGCAGTAGGGCAAACTGCCCGAAATGGGTCTGTCTGCTGCAGAGGTGGCACTTCCCTGTGCCCCGAGGATGGAGGGTGGGCTGCTGATGGGGAAACGCCCCTTTCCTTCTTCTTCCCTCGCCTCTGCAAGTGAGCAGAGTCCAGTTTTCCAGGCTGCTCTTCCGTTGACCTTTCCCCGAGGGGGGCAGCAGTCCCTGTGCTGCATGTTGGGGGGCTTTGCCATTTTGTTTGGAGTTGCGTTAACAGTAGCGAGCTGTAATTGTTTGATTATGTAGCTGAAGTGCTTAGTTTACCAAGGTTGTATTGCACCGCGGGAAATGTAATTTAAAAGGGCCAGTGGCTGAGATTGCTTACATTGCTCCAAGACACAGCAGCATCTGGCACTGAACATCCACACCTTTGTTTCCACAGTTCGCTGGACTTTTTGGGGGTTCACTTGCTAAGGTGTTTTGTAGCCCATGTTACTGGAAACCTGCCTACTGTAGAGGCCAGCTGAAAAGACTGGCTTCTGGTCTGCTTGGCTCATCCAGAACAAAAGGTACCAAAACCAGAGGTTTGGATTTTTGTTGTAAATAACCTGAGGTACTAGAATTTATTTTTGGGTAAACTTATATAAATTTTTTGATAAATTAGTATTTGTAAGGCTAAGCTTTTTGTTTAATAAATTCATCAATTCAGGAGGTTTGCACTATAAATGAATGCACAAAATTGTTTTATAAAACCTACATGATTGTGCTAAGGAGAAAAAACCAAAGAGAACCTTCAAAGAAAAGCTAAGTTTAAATCAGCATTTCCCCTCCCTCTGGCTAAATGTTCAAAAAGCTACTACTGCATGCCTAAGCTCTGCTATGTTTACGATACTGGAGATAGTCTCATTTTAAAAAAGGCATTTAGTTTAGAAAAGAAAAACTATAGCCCTAACATTAAGCAAACTGTACGTGCCCAGTTGAATCAAATGATACACAGAGGGTTAACTTCTCTTAGCTTATGTAGCAGGGGCCAAAAACTAGCACCTGTGCAACTTGCCTGCTCTAAGGCCATCTAGAGAAATAGCCAACATGTTTTCTATGAATGTGTGCTTAGGACTTCTGTGTATTTTATTTTTCTAACTAACTTCTCTGCATCATGCATTCAATAGGTGCAGCGTGACAGCACGCCCCACTTGCATATGGTGGGTTCTCCCTGTTCCAGGTGGATGGAGGAAAGGACACGTCTTTAATGGGATCTGCTTTTGATCACTGTTGGCTTGAAACAGAGAGGAAGAAATGACCGACAACTAGGGGACTTCTCTCCTTCTGCACTTTAGCATCCATCAGTGCTGCATCTACCTTCTGATTTAAATCCAGCATGAAGTTCTGCCGCTGCACTCAAAAGAAATTGCCAGAGATGAGACACATTGTCCATTATCTGCATCTGTTCTACCCTGGCAGCTGAACCACAATACTGATGTCCTGTACACGTTAGGGGTGTTGCAACAGCTGGCAGAACTGTGTCCCATAGCAGCAAAGGGCACCTGAAGCTGGCTCATTATAAGGCACAGAATTGGAAAAAAAAGGACTGCCATCAATAACAGTAGTTGTTACAAAATAATTTACAGTAAAGCTATTAAGTGCCTGTCAAACTCTGGCAGTCGGTCTCGTCATGTTTCGGCATTGCCAAATGTGGGTATGCAGTTGTCAAGGTTACTTACATTAAGTGTTTAAACCTTAAGAAAGGGCAGGTCTTCTGTTTACCACTCTGAGCTATTGCTTGTGTTTTGTTTCATGATGGAATTTCTTCTAAGAGGGGAGGTCTGTTTTCAGCACACATGTAGGAAGTGGGGTGGGGAACGCAGCAGAAAGATGTGGATCTCTAGTTTCCACATCTTAGCAGAGATGAAACCTGTAATTCTCTAATATTTTACTGCTAATCCCAAAGTGCTCCAGAGCAAACCAGCTCACAGGAAGCTTGATCCTAGGGGGAAGTGCAGTAGTATCTAGACAGATGGAACAGGTGCAAGTGAACACTTCAGGAATAATCTTTTCTTAGTATCTTAAAACCAGGATCTTCCAAAAGCATCAGTCTTGCCAAGGGTGTCGTTTTCAAGGCTTCAGCCTTGACTGAAGAGCCTCTGAAAATAAGTCTGTATATGTAAAAGGAAGTCCAGTTCTGTTTTCAGTCCCTCTTCAGAACAAAATGCCTAACGGTGCTGAGAAGTCCTTTACTGACTACATAAACACATTAACTATGTTTGGTAAACCCATTTGAATTAAAAGTGCTTTGAAATAGCAGCAGACTGAACTGGACCCCATGATCCTTGTGGGTGTGCGCAGTTGCCATGAGGTGTCCTTAGCAGAAGCCATGTGGAGCTAGGTCTTACAGTTTCTTACAGCTGTACTAGAAAAACTAGAAAGGTAGTCTGATCTTGAAGAACGAGCTTAACCTCTGGATACATCTGGGTTTTCTTCTGTATTGGTCAAAAGATCTTCATTAACAAATGCTTCAAATACTGGAGTAACACTTGCGTTTTCCTCAGCCATCTGCAGGAGGGAACACCACAGCTTTGTTACATGCAAGAATCAGTGCCCTTGGGTTGTGGTTTAGGCTGGGCTGGCCACTAAACGATGACATTTAGTTCTATTAAGATAGAACAAAACCAATTTCCAGTAATTTTACCTTTCAGTTCAGTCTCTTCTAACTATAAACATCAGACCTTATCGCTTCTAGAAGCAGACGCTGTCTGAAAAACATACCGTTAATTTCAGAGTGCAGTTAGAAGAGACTTAACTGAAAAGTAAAATTACTGAAAATTGGTTTTGTTCTACCTCAAACCAGGACAGACAAGTAAGGTAGTAAATAACATCAAGTCTTCTCCTTCACTTAAAACTTTAAGTGCCTTCATGGGAGCATGCTTCGGGTAGACAGGTGCCTGATGCACTAGCAGACTTTCTTGCCAAGTTCTTAAGGAATGTGCTGTGTTGCTGAGTGCGGAACTGCGCTTTCTCACACCAGGGCCACAAAAACTCTCCCTTTCTTTTTGCCCACTCATTGATCAATGGTGGGCCTGGCAGCGTACTGAAGTAGTAGACAACATTTCAGTTTTAAATGCTTTTGATGTCTTAAATTGTTTGCAGTGTATACACCGCTCTGCAGGCACCCAGCATGATCTTGGAATGCAACTGTGCAACCCCAGCAGCTGTAATTTCATCTGGTCCCAGCTCAAGCTGGTACTGTGAGCTCCTGCCTTAAGATCCTGAGAAGATATGGCCTAGCACAATTTCTCAAAGTTTGTACAACAGGGCTGACCTCACTCATGCCTACTTGTCGGTGATGCCTGGATCAAAGTACTGTTAATTCAGTCAGAGTGGGTGCACCTGTCACAGAGGCATGACTTACCTCTACAGCTCTCTACAAGCCACCGTTTTCACAACATGCTGTAGCCAGTCCCATAACTTCCTTTTATTCTCAGCTGATGCATTCACAGCCAGTTCATACCTAAAACCAACAACAAACAGTAAAGTAAGCATCCCTTCCTTACCTACACAAGTGATTTTAATACTGGGTTCAGTAACTGCAATTTGATCTGCTCATAAGAACTAGCCACAGCATGATGCCTGTATGCATACATTTATTTTACCACTAGCACTTTTCAAGCACTTGTTAAATACTTGATCTCTACCTACTTCTGCTATAACTAGTCTACTTAATAAGCATCTCTTAAATAAGAACAGAAAACTGTTTTGCTCAGTAAGGTAATTATTGAGCAGCTCTCAACTATTTACTTACATATACAGCAGATTTTTTCAGGGAAGGTAGTTCACATTTTTGTATTCTAATAATCTACAGTGATATTTGTGCACCTTGTGGCACGTTTATAAAGTTTATCCAAGACAATAAAATCTACCATTTGCACAGACATAGCTACTTAAACCAGTATTTTCTTTGAATATTTTCTTTGAGAATGATGGAAAACATGCCAATAGGTAGTAGAGGAATAAATGTTAGTGCTCTTCTTTCTTATGCTGCTCCCCAGGAAGTTATTCTCCACTGGTTCCTGTGTGACGAATACAGTGCTGTTGGACTGTTGCCCTCACCCCTGCTGCAAATGCAGAATATGGTGTCTTGGGACAGTACCAGCCCCGAGCTCCCTCAGGGAAGGCTGTTTAGACCCAGACGCTGCAATGCACTGCACTCACTTCTCTTGAATTCATTCCTTGGGATCCTTCAGTGCTTCATCAAGACCCTCTCTGGCTCTACTCTCCAGTACGTTTTTGTTTCTCCAGTGTCTGCACTTCAGCTCCACTTTTTCCTTCTTCCTCTTCAGCTTCCTAGAGAAAAACCTTTGTTCAAATTTAACTTAGCAAGGCATTTATTGCACTAGAAGAGTCAGCCTCCTACCGGAGACATAACGGATTTTTCTTTATAAGGCAAAATTTCTTCACGACAAAGTTTTCTTAAGGCAAAGGGCACAAGAAACGTGTATTTCTCAAGCATCAGCAAAACTAGCTTAACCACTCACAGCAATTTATGAAGGATGCAAGTTATTGTACAATTCCAGAAGTATTACTTAACAGGGAGAAACAAATGCACTTAGACCAAGGCCCATGTAGATTCAGTAGGACTTCAGAACCACAGCTGCCTTTGTGCTCAAAAACATTGTGCTGATACTTACGAGATTTCTTTTTCTTCCAAAAAAATCTCAGAAGGTGTGGGAAACTTGGTACTCAGCCCCCAGTTACAAGAGACGTTTCAGAAATTCTAGAACAAACCTTGGGAAAGAGTTGGCAGGTAGATCTGTAAGCAAGCCAGGCACAGTTTGCACACTGTCAGAAGGCACCGCTGGCAGCTTTGGCCCATAGCAACCAGGGTTCAAGTGGCCAAAGTATTTACAACATTTGGGATAAAGGAATAGTTTTGGACAATTTTTAAAGACCATTCTAACAGAAAAATATTTCTTTTATTCCCTCCTTAGTGGCTCCCCAGCGTGACTCCCAAGGCATACTTAAGAGACATTTGTTCTAAAACTAGTACTCTAAAGAAGTACTTCTAAGAAATTCACCAAAAATATTGAGTACAATAAGCAACTTAAAAATAATGCAATAAAAATAACAAGAAAAATGTTTTTACAGTATAAAGTATTTATATATTTTACAGTATAAAGTATTTATACAGTATTTCAATATTACAGTGTCTTTAAGACATTAGGAACCACTAACAGGTGTCCAAGGTGATGAGGAAAAATCTTGTCCAAGCTTTAGATGTTAAATTACAAAGGAATGCAGATCTCCTTGCAGCTGCAGGTGGGAACTTAAGCAAAAATACAAGTTAAATGGCGTGGGGCATGGGCTCTTCTATTATAACCTAGCTGAAAAGTGCATTACTTAAGCAATTATCTGTGTCCATTTCCTTTGTGTGCCCCTCCTCTGACATTTTTTAGGCTAACAGCAAGAAAAAAAAAAATTGTTTATTTAGATGTTGACAGAACTCAAATGTTATTACACAGAAAGAAAAAGAGGATTTGTGAGTCACATTGTACTTGTTCTTTGGCTTAGGGGAAGTCACTGTGAGCCGTGCTTGGCCCCCTGACAGCATGGGACTGCCAGTGCGAGGACTTCCAGATCCCAGCGCAGACTCCTGCACTGAAGGCTCAGTCGCAGCGGGAAGCGAGCAGCATACACAGCAGTTACCACAACACACTCGCATTGATTTAAGTCCGGCTTTTGATGGAAAGAGTAAACTCCATCCTCTGAATTAAATTCACTTTCAAAGCTGTAGCCATGGGAAACTGCTATGTTTGTGGGGATTACCTTCAGTTTCCAAGTTGTTTGGTCATAGTCAATCAATTGTGCTTCACCATGGAGTACTGAGAGCTGGCAAAAGGTGAAACTTAACTGAAAAGAATACACATCCATTCCTGTTTCCTTAATTCCAGAGCTCATGAAAAATGTATTTTATTTTGGATTTCCACCCTCACTGTCAAGAACAGCAAGGGCATCTGATTCCATCTCCTTACAACTGCTAAGGGTTTCACTCACCAGCTCTTTGCCCTTCGCATACTCCAGCTCTCAGAGCCTTCAGTTACTTCACTGAAAAAAAAGACTTAAGTCCATTCCCCTTCCTGTATGTTATTTATTATTAACAGCAAAATCTCAAGTTTGTTGATCTGAAATATTTTACCATGTTAGAAAGCAAATGCTCTTAATTCAGAGTGCTCAAATTCAAAACAACCACCAAGCATGGATGCCTGTTTATATGGATGCATATAAAGCAGGAAGGAAGAACTTAGCCAAAATGGTGCTAAAACAGAGACAAGAATAAAGCCTGGTCCTTTGTCTCAGCCAGGCCAAAATTGGTTCCACGTGCAAGCAATGAAACAAGCCATCCTCTTCTCCCTTTCTACCCATTCTTAGCCTGTACTGAAAACTTTAGCATGTTGCAAAACTATCTACCAATGCTGTGAGGAAAGGAAGAAAAAACTCACAAGTTTACTTTCATACTTTCACCTTTTTTTTTTTTTAAAATGGTCTAAGAGATAATGAAGTCCTAAGTATTTAGAATTCATACGGATTACACGGACATTTACTTCCACGAATCCTTTTCCTGACAGGGCGAGGAACTCTGTGCTGTAACTGCACCAGTATCTTACCTTATATTGTTAATGTTCATCTTCAGTTTCTCCTGACCAGACCCAGGCATCAGCAAAAGTTTTTGTTTTCTTCCCAAAGTCAGGGATGATCTGAAAGGGAAATTCCAGAGTTCATTTGAAATCCTTTTTCCGTAAAACCCTGTCATGAAGCCCACTGACTTCTGCGTGACACCCTAGTACTATTTTTCCTAAAATTAAAGTCAGAAATTGAAACCACTTTCGGGATTTGATACAGCACATCCGCTGTTTTTTATATCTGCAGAATACGCAGATTTATACTCAACATATGACACGTGCACAGGCACTCGGCTTCAAGTCAAAGCTCTGTGCTTTACCGTTAGTTATACAGTCACCAGTGACAGTGATTGATTCCAGGTGAACAACCCGTACGCCGGCTTCTCCTTGCAATCCCCAAACTGCCCCCTTCTGGGCCAAGGCAAGTGCCTGTACAACCCAACCCCAAGCTGTGGGGCTGGGTCAGCTTCCCCGAGGCCAGGCTGGATGGGGCTTTGAGCAACCTGGTCTAGTGGGAGGTGTCCCTGCCCATGGAACTAAACGATCCTTAAAGTCCCTTCTAACTCTAACCATTCTGTGATTCTATGATCCTGCCCCTATCCCCGCGGTTCTTCCCGTGCATCAAACCATTTCTCAGGCAAGGAGAGCAAGGGTTTGTCTGCACTGGGAAGCGGTTACGCAGCGAGATAATTAGTGTAGGCAGAGACCTGAAACAACCACCAAAGTCTGCACCTGTGAACGAGGATGAGACTTCACAATTTTTTCCCCCGGAGGAGACACACTATATTAAAAACCTACTGACATCAAAGCGGCTGCAAAGGACGGTGGCCTTGCAAGCGGCACCTGCACCCGCCTTCCTACTGGGCAGCGGAGCTGGCAACGAGAAGGGGACGGGCAGTACCCCCCCCCGCCCTCCGCCGTACGGGGACATGGCGGCGCCCGCGGGAGGGGGGCGGGGCTGAGGAAGCGGAAGCTCTTCCTGCCGGCGGGCTCTGGCAGCCATGGCTGATGAGGAGGAGGACGTGCCGGTGAGTCGGGAGAGCTGGAGGGGATGCTCCGGCCCGAATCCCTGTGGCACACCGGGGCGGCCGGTGGCTCAGGTCCCGCCCTGAGCCGGGGGGTAGGGGAAAGGGTTCGCCGGGCGCTGACGGCGGCCTCTCCTCTGCTGTGCCCCTGTAGTTTGAAGAAGACGCGGAGGAAGCCGGCGGGGGCCTGGACGGCGGGCAGGGCAAGAGGAAAAGGCTCTTCTCCAAAGAACGTGAGTCGAGGCGGGGCAGGACAGGACCCCCTGCCCGGCGCTGCGGGGTCACCGGCGGTGGGGAGTCCCCAGGGCTGGGGGTGCTCCCTGCGGCTCTGAGGGACGATGGCCTTCCCCCAAACGCAGCTGGAACTCTTGAGGAGGCAGCTGTGGGGTTCCAAAAGTCGGTTTTCCGTAGCAAAACCACCGCTTCCGTTCTGTGCCCTAGCTGGAAGCGCAGAAAGCTGTCTTGTAGACCCCCCAAAAATACTGCTTATCACAGAATGGTATGGGGTTGGAAGGGACCTCTGGAGATCATCTAGTCCAACCCCCCTGCCAAAGCAGGTCCACCTAGAGCAGGTTGCACAGGAACACGTCCAGGTGGGTTTTGAACATCTCCAGAGACAGAGACTCCACCACCTCTCTGGGCAATTGTTCCAGTGCTCTGCCACCCTCAAAGCAAAGAAGTTCCTCCTCATGTTTAGATGGAACTTCTCATGTTCCTCTTACCCTTCTTCTCATTACCTCTTATCCTGTCACTGAGCACCACTGAAAAAAGATTGGCCCCATCCTCTTGACACCCAACCTTTAAGTATTGATGTTGATCAGATCCCCCCTCAGTCTTCTCTTCTCCAGACTAAAAAGACCCAAGTCCCTCAGCCTCTCTTCATCAGAGAGATGCTCCAGGCCCCTAATCATCTTTGTAACCCTGCATCATCTCAACCTAATAGTCAGTCACGCTGTCAGTCAGTGTTCAGTATTTGGTAGGCTAAATGCATATTTAAAGAGTCTGCCATCAGATGCACTTTTCTGTAGGTACAGCACTGGGCTTTTGTTAGCTTCTGTCTGCCTCCTTATTTCCCATGCGTTTGCTTAAGAACTGTCCTGCCCAAGAGAGAAGGTGCCGACCTGGTGCGGGGGTGTGTGAGCTGGTGAGTTCCAACAAGACGCGTGCTGCTGCTGACAGTGCTGAATGGATGAAAGAAGCCTCACGCTGAGTGTTTCTTTCTGCAGTAAGATGCATGATGTATGGATTTGGGGATGACCAGAACCCTTACACAGAATCAGTGGACATTCTTGAGGACCTGGTAATAGAGTTTATCACAGAAATGGTAAGTCAGCTCTAGACAGCCTGGTCAAAACACCTTCAGTAAGTCTTTAATCTTCTGAAGGTTAATACCTCTGACTCAAATACTGCATTATCCCAGGCCAAAAACTCTGATGCTAGTAGGAAAAAGCTGAATTTAGACTTTGCTCTTCCCATATTAAGGTAAAATTCATGCATCTTGCTCCGTGTGGATTGAGAACGGTATCTGAAGTCCTTAAATAGCAGTTAGATTAGTACTGGTGGTGGGGAAGTACACAGCTGACTTTGAGGTTCACTGTGGCATCCCTATACGCGCACCTGAAAAAAGACAAGGCTCAGCTTTGAGTTTATTGACTCATCCCAGTGCCTTTACATGGATGAGAACGTAGCTCTGCCCTACAAAAGAAATGCAAGCTTCTGAGACCTGAAGCCATCCCTCTTCCCAGCATTTGAATACTCTTCAAAAGTTTGCTTTGTTTTTTTGAAAAAAGTTATTCCTACTGTTTGGGGATCCCCCTTCTTTTGAAAGGTTGGCCTCATCAAAATGCCCTAAACTGTCCTGTGATACAGGTGCTTCACATTGCCTCCAAGTTCTGCCTGATGCTGTTCGTCTTCAAGCACTCTGCAGGCTGGGGGTCCTACGTGTAATCTGGCTTTAGTTCTGATGTCATTACTGTTAGCTATATGTAGTGGTATGTGCTGGGTGTAAGTGACAGGCAGCTGGGGACAGCAGAGCAACAACTCTAAGTCCATGGTTTACCGAAAAGTTCTATTGTGACTGGGCTGATGGTGGCCAGATTCTGAAATTGCTTACTTTTTGATTATATTTTATAATCAAAAATATATAGGAACAGGAAATGACAGGAAATGTCAATGCCAATGACAGGAAATAAAGCGGAATTGAGATCTTAAAAAAAAAAAAAAAATATTAAGGGGCAAAGGAACCCTGCTAACTTTCCTCTTTTCCTCTCACAGACACACAAGGCCATGTCAATTGGGCGGCAGGGTCGCGTACAGGTTGAGGACATTGTCTTTCTAATCCGCAAGGACCCCCGGAAGTTTGCCAGAGTTAAAGACCTCCTAACTATGAATGAAGAACTGAAACGAGCCCGAAAGGCCTTTGATGAAGCAAACTATGGATCTTGATTCTGCATGCAGGCTGCACTCGGGCATTACTTGGGCACCTGCTGCCCGAAAGGAAGGAACATCATGTGTGTTGCCTGGAGGGGTTATTCAGGATGGAGGTCACTGCTGGTATGTCGAACCTCACTCCCAGCCCTTTCTGAAAAGTTCTCAAGCAGCTGAATGTTACCTGATTCTATGTGGTATACTTACGTATTTTTATACCGTTTTATGAAATAAGAGCTCTAAAGATTCTTGTAATGGCAGGAAGGCTGTTTGAAGTAGGACTATGTTGAATCTGATACCTAGAGGGCTAATGATGGGTGATTCTCTACAACTTTTTCAGTTATTACTAGGTATTCCCATGACAGAAAACCTAGGAAAGGTTTAGATCATAGTTAACCAGGGAAAGTCTTCAAGGCCAAACTACTGGAGAAGTTCTGCTCTTTGCTCTGTGTATGCTCTTTGAATAAAACATGTTAAGTTTGTGCTAGTTCCTCATAAGTAAACTTACATTGACCAATTTACACAAGGTGCATAATACAGTTGTTTTTTTTTTAACACTTAATTGTTTTTCTGTCCCACTGGGTAAAGCTCTTGTTTTCTACCAATATTAAGCCAAGGAGATTAGAAGATAACCTATTCCAGATTTACTTGCACCTACAGCCTTTCCTTACCCTTGTTAGGCAGGTGCTCTACAATAAAGCAGATTCCCGATCTTCATTCTGAGAGTTTTTTCATAGTATTTCCTGGTGATCCTGATCCTGGGACTTAGTTACAAGCAAGAGCCTAGCAGAAAGCACTAACTACACTGCTTGTTCTAACATTATTTCATTAACACGTGTTGGAGTGGCTGTGCCTTAGATTGCAAAGCAAGCAGAAATTGCACTTACATTTCAAGATTTCAAGACAGTGAGAAACTTGTCCACCAGTCAGGAGTTATTGTTTGCAGGCCACAACTGTGCTTTCCCCTGTTTCTGGAGCAGCTCAGAGGCAATAGGTCCAGTTAACTCCCTACTGCAGGACAAGGGTAACAACTGCTGAACAGCAATAATACTGCAAGTCACTGCTGTCCCCTACACAAGCAGCACAGAAGGAAGGATATAAGACTACTTCCTTGGAAAACCAGCAACAAGTCTTTTGTCCTAAGCAGCAGTAAAGTGAACAGCTGCAGCCTTATGCCGTGGATGGGAACTATTTGCACTGTGGATTTGACAGCAACACTTAACACGTGGTCCAGCAACAGAGAAGGGACACTGAGTAAGGGTAGCTCAAAGGAGCTCAAAGGGTAGCTCCTGGACAAGGTTAGGTGAAAGGATGTAGACTATTCAGCTGTTTGGAACAATTTTCTATTAAAAAAAAAAAGCTGGTTTACAAAAATATAATAAAAGAATTGCTACTTTCGTAGCAGAATTCAGGCTGTGAATTACCAAGACACCATTAGGATTTTGAGGGTTTTACTTAAGAAAAAATAAACTGGAATGACTTAACCTCTTTCCTCCTTGCAAGTCCAGGGTCAGACACCCATTGCTGCAAAAATAGAATCAATATCCATGTTCTCAGTAGCTTCTTTCCACACAGGGCCAGGGCTTCCTTCTGGCAGCAGCAGCTGCTTAGGGATCCCGGCTGTGCTTAGTTTGACAGAGGCTGTATCAGCACTAGAATGTCCTTCCTGACTCTGAGGCCCATCCTGGTAAGCTGAGAGGACAAGCGATGCACTGTTCTCACAGATGCCAAAAAGCTCAGAAGGATTTTGCTGAACAGTCTTCAGAGTTCTCTTCAAGCGTGTGGATGATTTGATCCTTCTTCGACAGAACCGTGCCCCGAGGTACTGCTTTGGCCAGCGCACATTTTGTGACCCGTATAGGAGGTATTTACGGACAGATGTTTTGACACAGCACAGTTTTTTCTTCAAGCTTAAGGGGAGGAAGGTGCACAAAACAAAGTTATCAGCTGCTAAAGTATTATTTCATTTGGTGTTTGAAGAGATTTGGTTATTAACTTTCTCTACCGTTTTCCTTGTCATACCAAGGAAATACTCCAACACCTTGTACCA
The DNA here is from genome assembly GCF_964106895.1 of Numenius arquata. Taxonomy (NCBI): domain Eukaryota; kingdom Metazoa; phylum Chordata; class Aves; order Charadriiformes; family Scolopacidae; genus Numenius; species Numenius arquata. Next base: position 16,239,662 of record NC_133576.1, on the reverse strand, counting down.
CAGTAGCCAGGGCATTCTGAAGAAAGACAACATCCCTTGCATCATATAATCGTTAGCATTAAACATGCACATGATTTAAGGTGCGTTTTCATCATCCTTCTAAGGTGTTTGTGCATTTGTTAGCTTTTTAAAACTCTCACAAATGACTGAAGCTAAACACAATGTTCATGTCAGATCTACCAGTGACCTGAACTAGTGATCCCGTTTGAATTTAAGTGTGGGTTGGACCACTGGGTTTCTCCACGCTAGCAAAATACTTAATATTAAAATGTAAAGTGTCAGATCCAGAAACCCCATACCCATGCCAAATTACCTGCATCCTTGAGCCTCCACATGGTGCAGCCGGTTGCTTTTCAACAATTTGTTACGCAGAAAATAAGCTGCTGATTTAAATCTGTTGCCTTTGCACCACAGAATAGCTTTTCTGAGTGCCTCTGACAGTTCCCCAAATGACGTAGCTGTTTGGACCATCTTTACAAGAGCTCCAGTATGCTGTGATTTTGCTATGCAAGAAGAAAGTGATGCTGATTTTGCTTTAAAAGGCGTTGATGCAATGGTTATACCCTGAAACAGAGTAACAGAAATAGTCTTTTAAAAACGTGACACGCTTGATCCTCTCTGATGGAGAGGAGCAGAGCACTGAGGTTTTTGTGAGAAAGAGTCCTTATTTCCTAAGGAGAAAGTGGAAGAGCAGTCTTGTTTTGTAGAATACAAAGAGGCAGCAGATAATTAGAATTTGTATTCCTGTCTACTACTGACTTGCTCTCTGGTTATTTCACTTGACATACCAACAAAGGCTCAAATTCATAAGCAGAAATTAGTTGTGATTTTCACTGCAAAGCTTCCACGCTAGCTTGGGTTGTTAGACAAGCAAAAATAAGGCAGGGAAAAGGGACATTTTCCATTGGGGATATCATGTTTTGAGTGTTAGGGTCTTTAAAGTTAAAAAAAAAAATAATGCATAAAACAGTGCCATACAAACCTGTTGTGTTAGAGGCCTGGATGGTCTAAGCAAGCTCTTCACATCAAACCCCGAGTGCTTTCCTGCAAAGAGAGATGAGAGTTCCTATTATGAAATAAAGACAGTTTTCAGTCTTTGTATGGAGACACCACGATGCTTTGCCCTGCTGAGCTCTTAGATCTCCGCCATCTCAGCAGGCATCTCATCTCACACCTGTACTCAGCATTTCCAGGCAAACTCAATGGGGCTACACTCATCTCCCATGGCAGCTGACAAGGGATGAAGAGGATGCAGAGATTTACAGAGGGCTGCAAAGGAGAACTTCATGGATAAAAGCTTCACATAAACACCTGAATGCCTGCAGTCACTGATCATAGCCCTGTCTGCAGGGGAAGATGGGCACGGCCCAGAACCAGCAAGCACAGGATACTTGCATCCTGTATTTAGAACCTTATCTACTATTGTACAGACTGTGCTCTTTGCTTCCCTCACCATCCTTGGGCCCCATCTATACAGAGGCAGGAAATTACAAATGACTATTTACAGGACCTGTATACTGCATTCCTTACCTGCTCCTCTTCAGGCTGTATCATGTTTAAAAAAAAAAAACAGAACAAAAAGTCTCACAATACTGAAATTATCCACAGCTTTATAAAGGCAAGGGTACGTGCAGCGTTCACCTCCTCTTCCAAGGCCAGGAGAGGGGAGTTTGTACTAGCACCACACTCTGTGGGTAGTGGAAGTGCTTGGCTCTGTTGGACAGAAGCCGCAGTCAGTCTCTGAGATGTCAGAAACCGGTAGCACTGTGGCACAAGGCTTTACCTCTGCTGGCTCTGGTCACCAGAACTGGTTCTCCAATGTCTGCGGGGCATGGGATGCTACAGTTTTTCACAGCACTCCTGCAGGTTGCAAAATGTCTCTTTTTCTCCACCAGTGACACTGCCTCTGGCATTGTTGGGAAGAGCTTCTTCAGCCAGCTGGTAGTTTTTTTTGTTGTAAGCATTCTAGTCTTTTGCTTTTTCACCTCAGAAGAAACATTCACTCCAAGGAAGTTACTGATATCAGAAGGGAAGGTAAACCCCTTGATATAAGGCATCTGTTGGGTCTCAGATACCAGATGAAGTGATGTGGACAATATGTCATACAAGGAAATGAGGCTCTGCAATACACATCTGTACTGAATCCTGAAGAGAGAAGACAGACAGGTATGTAGAGTCTCCTCTAGCAACACCTTGTGCTCACTGAATAACTACCTTCAGCTCAAGTGGAAGAGCTGACAGAAGAGATTCCAAACTGCTCTTTCCCTATTTCCCCTCAATACAAGCTTATCTTTTTACACTCCATCACCGTGCTTTCCTTACTATTAGTCTGAGCTTTAAGGAACTGTTCAAGATCAGAGTGCAGGAGTGACTTGACTAGTAAATCCCTGATCAGGAGCCCCTCCGCCTCCCTAGAGCTTTGTGGAGTGCCACACCTGGGACTCAGCAGGCTCCCAAGTCACATCCAAATCATTTGACAAAGAGGTCTTCCCCCACAGGCAACCTGTACCAACTCAGGACAACGGTACTAGCGCTGATGCCATACAATCACCTGCTCTGTGTTTACTGGGGAGACAGATTCCTTGTGCCAAAGAACATTTTACTGCACAATGCTGTTACCCCTTCAGCTACAGACAGCAGTTACTTTCTCAGTGTGGCTCTGCCGTACCGAGAGTGACTACGACAATGACTTCCCTGGAAAACTCAGGAGTTTTACAGAACAAGTTTATCCCAGCCTTTCCGTTTCAGCATGAAGCAGGACTTACTGCTCGCTGCAAAAAGTACCAGATGTTTGTGGCAGGCTGGCATTAACACTGTGATTTTATTAGGGCTACATAAAGTTTGCTATGAGGCAAGAACAAAGGCAAGAACAAAGCCTTCCAAAATAGCATGTGAGAAGTCTCTCTTCACTTCCACAACTCTTCAGGTTCTAGAATCAAGTCCAAAAGGATGGAGTGACCCTCCCCCTCCTCCTCCTCCCAACTGAATAAAGCTCACTCAGCAACAAGGCCTAATTACAAACCCTTCTCCCTGACAGGCATGTCAAACTGACAACAAACAAGACAGACTTTGGAATACACAAACCATAGCCGGCTCAACATCCCCGAAGCCACAGTGTTCAAAAGTATGAATTCTTCCAAGCAGAGATGTTGAACGGACAAGCTGAAAATTAGACCAGTTAAGGATAAAAAATAAACACCAAGTAATGAGACTTGTTGAACACACCAACTAGAGGCAATTCGCAAGGGAATATTCTGGATAATTTTGGGAGATGAGCATACAAACTTTGCATTGCTCAAGGCCAGAACAGCAGCTGGCCAACAGCCTGAGGTTCCTACATAATAACTTTAAAATAAGATGTTTGGCTATCAAAGAAACTCCAAGTTGCACACACGAATTGCACAGTTGAGTCCATCAGCAATACAGAGCCTACAGCAGACCTAGTTTTGGTCTCATGAGGTGCTGCTGGTGAACTGTAAGAATGTCTTCATGGTGACAAAAGGATACAGAAAAGCTTTACAGCAACAGTCCAGCAGACGCAGTACAAGCTTGCAACCTCCCAACACCTTCAGAGCCACTGTTTCCAGCATAGGCTGGCTGGGAACTAAGCACTCTGCATGGGCTTGGGGTGCATTTTTCCTGTGTTGGTACAAGGATGAGGAGATGGTTATTATCTAGCATTCCCTGCCTTTAGCTCTGCAGACTGAGTTAATAGATACATCCTGTATAACATATGGGATCATGATACTTACTTGGGAATCAGTCCTGCCAGAGTTTCAATGCAGCCCACCAAGTTCATTTTCCATAGACGCTTCAAGCATTGTTCTACCTAGGAAAAAAAAAGAAAGTTCACTTTGACTTGTATTTTGAGAGATGGGAGTTCCTTGGTCTAAGAACTATCACTATATTAAGTGACACCTTCCCCTTATCAGTTTAACAGCACAAATGGCAGGTTTGTGTGACAAGAATGTTCTTGTATGTTCCTATATCTGCACTGTGATGGAAAAGATCCCTTTATCAAACTACTGTGAACATAGAATTAGGTGAAGAGCTGGAGTAGGCCATTATTAATCGGTGCTGTGTGGTTTCTCCTACAGTATACAATGGCTTGTGGTATTGGCTTTCAAGAACAAAACATAAACAAATCAAGAGAGTGAGAACGATTCCTGTTCCGTTTCAAAACGGTTATTTGAAGATAGCGACAATCCAGTAAAGTACTGGAAAACTGGCAAGGAGTTCACTTTTCATCTTAAAACAGAAAGTGCCTAATAGAGTAGCCTAGGATTATTCTACTCCCTCCCATTATTACAATTAACTGAAAACCAAATCCCTGTAGTGCTGATATATTTAAAGGAGCTACTTCAAGTCTCAGTGTGAGCATAAGAGACCAAGTCTTGCTTCCCCAGGGCTGGAAAGCTCACACGGCACTGGCTGCACAGAGCCAGCAAATCCACTGAACTAAAACGCGTGGAGCCCTACAGACGACAAAAACGCACATCCTCCAAAATGCTTTTTGCACGATGATATCCCGGGCATCCAGATGCCCTTCTGGGACCGGTGACCAGCTGCCGGCTACCTGCCCACCGGCCGCGGCCGCTCCTCACCTGCTGCAGAGCCAGGTAGGGCCGGTGCCGGAGCAGCCTGTTGTGGTACACGTAGAGCACGGCCCGCAGGACGCGTTCCTCAGAGAACAGGCCCGTCCCTGACAGCCGCTTGACGGCCAGGTCGCAGCGCCGCCGCAGCGCCGGCAGCCACCGCACTGCGGGAGACAGACAGACAGACAGCACCTCAGCGCCCGCCACCACCTCGACACCCATCCCCCGCCCCCGCAGTGCTGCCGCCCGTGGCCGGCGGGCACCGACGCCTCCTAGCCCTCTCCGGCGACCTGCAGGGTGTCCGGCCGCCAGGGCCACCGTCGCGCTGCTGGCGGGCCACGGCACCTCCAACCGGTTCCACGCCGCCTCCGGCGCCGCCATCTTCCCCGCTGCGGGGGCGGCGCTGCGCAGGGCAGGAGGGAGGCCGAACGCGGGCGCGACCATGTTGGCGGGCCGGGGAGGGGGGGAGCCGGGCCGGACCAAGTCATCCGGGTGGGAAGGCGGGCCGCTCCCGGCGACAGCGGGCAGGCGGAGCGGGGGCTCCTCGCCTTGGGGCGCCTAGTGCTTAGACTCGCGAGAAAGAAGCCCCCGGGCTCCCGGCAGGCGGGAGTAGGAAAGCCCCGCTCAGGTCCCTGCCAAGCAGCGTGGCCAGGCTGATGCCCGCGGCTGTGTGAAGGCCGTGGGGCAGCCGTGAGCCCCCGGCCGTGTGAGGCCTGCTGGCTGTGGGCACCCACCCCACGGGCCAGTGATGGCAAGGCATGTCAGCCTGGATGCCTCTCCAAGGCCCGACGCCTAACTCTTGACAGGCTGCGTTGCCAAAATGTCATAAATGAGAAGGGACAGAAATATAAATTTATGAGTGTTATTCAACACTTCTAAAACCTTGCAGTTCTTCAGCGTCTGCCTCCGGAGCTTGGGCTGTTCAGAGCCAGAAGTCCCCTGCGATGCACTGCAGGCTCTGGGGCAGCCACAGCATTCTTCAGGGGACAGCCCTGTCACCCGCCATGCGACTGTCCCCTCCCGACGGCTGAGTAACTTCACACCAGTGGCAATTTGTCTTGGCATTTTGGATGAGGAGGGGCCTTGCTGCCCTTGCTCTGGGTGTCCACCCGGCCTGCCTGGCCCCTGTGTGTGCTGCTCCCAGCCTCAGCTGCCGGGATGGTCTGGTGGCAGGGCCAAAGGGTGGAGGCCAGGCAGGATTACTGTAATGTATTAGTGCTCCTGGAATGGTTTCCCATCAAATGGATTGAATTTTTGGGGTCTTCCTTGAGTTCTCCCCTGAGTATAAGACATTATTTCCAGCCTCCGTCCCTCTGTGCCTGAAGTTGCATGTACTCTTTCCTTACCTGCCAACATTCGTATTCCCATTGATATACTCATTAGAAACAGTCAGTTTAAATTGAGCATGAATTTTAAACACTGTTATAATCTCTTTAGATTCCCTTTTGTTGTAAAGTTTCTGTTTTCTTTCAAGGACTCTCATACAAATACAGATCAATGGTGTCCCTTTAAAAAGATAGAGCAAAATTAGCATTAATGATTGCACCTGTAGGGGAGAGGGGTGTGAGAGCAAACCAGGAGGCAGAACTGATAAAAGGCTGTTATGAGCACTCGCCTGCCCTGAAAAGGGGGGTGTTAAGCTTCCTAGGCTAGAAGTGAAGATGAGGTGAGAAGAGAAGTGAAGTTGAAAATGGAGTCTCCACAGTGTGAGCAGAGGATCACAAAGGTCTCTCTAGCTGAAATTCTGAGGTGCTTTGAACATCCTATAAGCGAGGAGCAAGCCTGGGCTGTCTGCTTTCAGTGTTGCCGTAAAATGGAGCAGCTGGCTACGGGTCTGTACCCACCGCTCCATTCTGTGTTCATAAAAGGTCCTGGAAGCATCTTTATCCATGCTGATGGTACTGCTTCTTTCAAGGTGTATCACAAGTCTGGTAAGAGCACAGGTAGCTGTGGATGCCAAGGGCTGTTCCTGTAGCAGGCTAAAATGCGGGGGCAAAGTGGGGAAACTTTTTTTCATGCCTTCCCCCCCCTTCTCTCTCTGTATGTTGTCATGAAGCTATGCTGCTGCCTATGTTTCATTACAAAGGACTAGATGAGTGGTAATACAGATGTGCAGTCTGCTAATTTTTCTAATAATGCTCTAGAGAGTCATTTGGTTTTAGTGAATAACTGGGATGAAAGTTTGTACCACTTAAATTATTAGAAAAAAAAATAGTCTGAGGCTTTATTATATGTCCTGCTCTGTTCATCTTCCAATGTATGGTTCCTTTGTTATAGTAACTCTCATAATGTGTCTATGATTGACAGTTTCCTTTTTTTGTCACTATGTGTAGCCAGCAAGTGGCAACAAGCTTTGTCTTATGCACTGCTTAATTGCACTGCTGCAGAGGTCAATGCTAGGCTGACTCTTCAGGGACAAGAACAGGTAATAAAGTATGAAGACAAATGTCTGGTGCCATCCTTATTATTAGATATGCCTATTAGCAAACCAAAAAAAAAAAAAGTACCCAGCAGCCATTAGTTTGGGGCTAATGCTCATAATAAGAAGAGTATTCTCTGTTGCTTTCCAGTAGTCCCCCAATATAGACCTACTTTCCCCAGGTAGGACTGGCCTTAGTCAGAGGGGTTTGTTTCTCCATTACTAGGAATTCTTCAAGTTTCTCTCTTTTGGCAGGGATTCTAAAAGCTGTTTTTCAACACCGATGCAGTTATCTTTCTCCCCATCCCCTCTTTTTTCCCTTTCAGATGTTGGCAGCATTCAGCAGTCAGAGGACAAGGTAAGCCTGTGTCTTCACCTTTGTATGTGTGAAGATATAATCCTGTTGTAGTAGAAGGCCAGCTCAGGAGATGCAGATATCTTTGGAAACTATTAAGGTGCTTAAATTTGATGTTCCCTGTGAGAGTGACTCTGTCCCCTGCAATGTGGAAAATGAAACAAAATGCTAGGACTGAACTCCAGTAAGACAATGGGTCTGGGAAACAATGTACACAGATGCTGCCTACTGTGGAATAGCCCACAGTCTTTTTGTCTTAATAACAGGTAACTTAGAGGTGCTAGATTAATGGCTAGGTGCCATTTAAAATTTTTAAAGCAGCTTGTCTGGGGAGTATCTCAGGCTACATGATGAGCATCTAGCTGCCTTTTGGGCCCGTGGCTGGGAAGTGGGAACTGTGAAGTTCTCCACAACTCTTTATGCTGCATTGCTTCCTTGGTCTCTGTTTGCAGCTGCTGGAGTACTTGGGAGTGGTGATCTATGAAGCCCTGGACTGGGGAATTGACAGCCAAGTGGAGCGAGAACTGAGTCATCCCTTGGAGAAACTGCTGTGCCTCATGTTGAAACTGGATGATGAGGCAATGAAACCAGCAGTCACCCTGCAGGATGTTATCAAGGTTTCTTTCTGCCCGCTTAGTAAATATAGCAGCTTTAGAGGAGTTGATGGAACAGTGTTGTGAACCAAGGGGCAAGACCATTTCCAGGAAAAAGCTGGGTAGCTTGTTGGAGGACATAGAGGGAGCATGTGGCTTTCCCATCAGAGGGAAAAAGCAAAACCATCTTAGGTGTATGCAAGTGCCTGTGAAAAAGAATTAAGAAGGAAGACTGAGCATGGCTCTCAGCTTTGTCTACAAAGTCCTTCTGTACATAGTCTCCAAACTGGATACCTACAAGACTATGGACATTGAAAACGGTCACTTGTCTATAGTATTCAGTTTCTGCAAGAGCTGGGATTTAAATGTCTCATAGATTCATAGATTGGTCCAGGCCGGAAGGGACCTCCAAAGGTCATCTAGTCCGACCTCCCCGCAGTCAGCAGGGACACCCCCAACTAGACCAGGTTGCCTAGGGCCTCGTCGAGCTTCACCTTGAATATCTCAAGGGAAGAACTCAACTCAAATATTTTCCTTTCAACCATAATTGAAAGGTATGAGAAGCTTCCCATCCTTCAGTCTGATCAGGGTAGGAGAAGAGGGCAGGAAAAGTGACTCCACCTGCTGTGTTTTGTTGTGCTTTGTCTGCACTGGAGGCTTCCCCTTCCAGGTACTTATTTCCAAGCACACGTTATGGAGAATGAGATATATAAATTACACAACTACTTACATTATTGTACGTATAAGGTTGGACATCTTGCTTCTTTGTTCCTCTTCATCTGCAATAGAAAAAAAAATAGATAGAAAGGAGCTAGAAGGAAGATGTTTTTTAACCATGGATTGAGAAAACTGAATCTTGCTTTATTCCATCCTACTGTGTTTTTTCATTTCAAGAGCTCTTTTAAATAGCTGGACTTCTTTCAGGCCTGTGAGGAGCACTTGTCCAGGCCTTCTGAGGCTACCAGCCATTATGAAGTGACCTGTAGGAGTCTCTTTACTGAATATATGGAATTTCAGAAGCTTGTGACCTTTATCAAGACCTCCGAAGAGGTACATTTAGGATCACTCCTTAGCTGCTATTCCTTCTGCCTTCACACATTCACCTAGTTCTAAAGTAACCTTCCCATTGCACTAGAAATGGAGTACTAGCTGAAGGTCTGCTTTCATGTGAAAGGCTACTCTCTTTGCACCACACTAGTAACTTTTGAAGGTTTGAGTGTTTGGGGCTCCTGGGCTTTTCAGATTAAAATTAGTCATTTATACTGGATAGATAGGAAATCACGGAACAGTGCAAGGAAATGACCTGATGTGCTTGCCTCTCAGAGTCTGAGAAAAATGGAGGTGGAAGATTTGGTGGAAAATCCCTTTCAGAAGAAGGAAAAACACCAGGTAAGGGATTTAATTCCTTCATTATGAGGGGTTGGGGTTTTTGTCTGCCTTGGCTCTCTGAGGCTTTCCATTGATTCTTCTATGAAAAGTAGTGCTTGAACACAAAAAAAACTTCTTGGGTTGTTCAAGAGCTTAAGTAGTTAAAGACTTGTCCATAAAACAAGCTGGGGAGCGAACTTGAAGTTCAACTATTTCATGTGTTAACCTTATGTGGACATTTATTCTACACAAAGAGTGTCTTTGTGGTTTAACTTAAACCACTTCTAAAAATGAAGTTGGAGGCAGTCTTTGGAATAAGTGTCCACAAGTAGTTACTCAGGCTGTTTCTTCCTGCAAATGAGCCCCGAACTCCAGCTCTTGGCAGGAACTGACACCTGCCAAAAGCAATCTGTTCCTTTCTTGTAGCTGGACTGAAAACTCCCAGATAACTCTTCTGTTGGTGGTAGTACTGGAGTGGACTAGTTCACTCTTATTATGTGGGGTCTGTGCTGGTTCAGGGCTGGAGGGGACTGAAGGCCAGTGGCTCTGTCCATCTTTGTGGTTGTGCAGCTCCAGTAGCTCAAACAAAGAGGCAAAGGAAAGTGAGGTTGGAGATGCCTTCTGCTCACTGCCTTTCTTGTCCTTCCATAGATCTTGGACTGTGTGTTTAGGGTAGAGAAAGCAACTTAATTCCATTCTTTTCAAGGCCCTACACATTCAGGGCTCGGTCAGAAACAAATAGCTCTTCTGGCTGGAGCTCTGCCCAGCATAAACAAATGCACTGTAGTCTGGAGTCTGTGGAGACAAACGGCAAGCCCCGGGAGACTTGTGGACTCGCTCCCTTTGTCTAAATAGCACTTGCTTTGAAGCATGCTCAAACTATTCGTATGAAAATGTTTGTGAAATGTGTGTTTGGGCATATTCTCAATTTTGTGATCTATTAAAATAAACTGGCAAGCTATCTCAAACCACAAACTCATCAACTGCTATAGCTCTTTTCTGCAGGGAATACATGAATAAATACATGGGTTTTGCCGTGTGGCCTGAAGGCCAGTGTATTTGGCCTCTGCTCCTTCAGGAGACATGAATTCCAAAAGCAGGATGTCTGTTGCAAATCCTCTGCCTCTAGTTTCCAAGTCCCTAAACACCAGTTGATTGCATTTCTCTGAGAAACTCTTGAGCTTAAAATAAGCTGGCTGCCAACTTCACTGGGATCCTACAGATTAGAGCTGATGCCTTGAGTAGTGCCAAGCAGCCAGTGCTCTCTATGGACAATATTTTTTCACACTGAATGCTACAAAAGAGGCCTTGTGAAACACAGACCACAGCCTGGTGGTGTGCAGGGTTGCACAGTTTCAGCAGAGCTTATCTGTACATGTCACAAGACAATCTTCACCTTGAAATCTAAGCAGTGAGACCTCTTAGGAGCACAGGTGTCTTACCACGCATCCGTTGAACTGAATGCAATGGTTTTGGAGTGTTGTAGCATCTTGTGTTGTATTGCACAGGTGTGGGAAGTTTATGTGGAGTTTGACAATACATGGGATTGCACAAGTAGAATAATTGCAGTGATCCAGTCAGTAAGGAGAGAAAATATGAGTGATAATGATGTCGCCTATATCTGAAAAATGTTTTGGGTGTACAAGTTGCTCTGAAATGGCCAGCTGAAGGCAATTCTTGTCCTGAAAGTAATGTGGCAATGTTACAGTACAGAAGTCTCTCTTCAGGTCATATCTTTCAGTCAAGTTCTGTCACTATGTGAAATATAGTTCTAGAAAGTGCAAATGGCTCAGGCTAATCTTTTTCAAAGGTCTCTAATACTAACCAGTTTGCCCAGAGACTTTTATGTGTTCTCCTACACAATAAATACAGCCTAGGGAATACGGCTAGTATATGGTCATTTGCTGACAGTTCTAGTTTTCTGGAGTTGAGGTATGACTGTACCAAAGCGATCCAACAAAAAAATCCATCTTCTTGAAGAAAGCCATCAGCCAGAGCTTGCAGAAGACACTTCTGATATTATACCAAAATATCTGAAGGGATGAGTTGAGAGAAGACGCTTCATACTGTAAGTGGAAAAGGAAGAGGACTCTAAGTCGGAAGTTTTGTTCTGAGGCAGTTTTCTAAAATGTTTTGCTTCCCTTTCTCTGTTTATAATACAATCACTTGTTCTTACTCAATTTGCCTTTGGGATCCAGATAAGCTGTTGACTTAGCACTTCCATTACAATGTTGTATAAACATGCTATTGAGTTGATTATTTTTTTTCCTGTCTTTAACTTTTTCTGGGTTATACCGCATGCTGAGCATCCTCAGATGTTAATAAAGGAACAGGATGAGCAGATGGCAGAGTTATCAGCTTGTGTCTCCAGGCTGAAACTGCTAATGTACGCTGGTGTGAAGGTTGAAGTATGAGATCCTTTTCTCCTTGTCTTCCTCTTTTGTCTCTGGGCCCTTCAACCCTTGGTTTCTGAAAGTTCAGAGGATTTTAATGGTAAGATTTGGGATTTCATTTCCAGTGTTTCCTAGGGTCCAATAATATGAAAAAAAAAAAACAAACCTCTGGCACCTGGAGCACTTGCGGGAAGTAAGTATTCAAGAAAATGGTTCTAGCTACCTGGCAGCAGCAGATATGTTTTGCTAAAGTATGTTCATAAAGTTAATGACAAAATTTGGGAATGAACCTGGTGAGCCAGCTCCCAGATCCCTCATTGTAAATTAACTTCTGCAAAGAGAAGCTATTCTCTGTTCTGGTACTGTGCCCTGATTTGCAAATGAGTTGAAGGGGATGTTAAGGACACACTTCTGTGTTTCTGAATGACTTCAGTTGCTAAGTGTACCCTATTACATGGAGGGATGGAACGCTGCTCTGTGCGTTTTAGCCAGCTGTTGATTTGGCCCTTGCTGGTTTCTCCTAGGCATCCTTGTGGCCCAGTGTCATCCTTGAACTGCAGAATGGTGTGAGGCTGCGCAAGGCCACTGAGCGACCGCAGCATCGCATGCCTCCAAAAGAAAGTATCCGCTCTCCCTATGAATTACTTTTGGATGATATTCAGCACAAGAGGTACACCCTTCGGAAGGTGAGTGACTAGAGTCAATGAACAACTCTGAAACCACTTGTTCCACTCCATTTCTAAGCAATATTTGTTGAGATGTCTTCTCCAAAAGCCTGTCTTTCTCAAAGGTAGTTCCAAGTCCAGAAGCAGCTGGATCTCCCTCTCAGCTGCAGCTCAACATTAGATCACCCCGTTTGTCCACCCAAGTACTTCATTCCCAGTAACATTTTAATTCAGGGATAGCAACACTTTCATGAAGCTGGATGGTAAACTTTTCCCCCCTCCAGGGGTCAGCCACTCCCTTCCCTGGAGCAATTATGCTGCCATGCGACACAACAGTTTCATGAAACTGTCCCTTGCCTGCTTATTCTTTCCGCCTTGGACACGTGTGTCTGCTCAGGCTCCTTGAGCTGAGCCGTGCCTGGCAGCTCTTGCTAGTTTCCTTGACTTCCTGGATGTTATGGGATGTGTGCAAGTGCAAAAGCACTTTTGAGCAAGTCCTTTGCTCAGGTTCAGGCAGAGGCCTCTGGGCAGTGTACATGAGCTACTGCTACTGTACATGAGCAGTTTAGTCAGGGTAAAAAAAGTTGAGGCCCTTCCAGGGGCAGCTGCTGCGCTGACTCAAGTGGTAGGGGCTTCCAACAACATGGATGGTTGGTGAAGACGACCAGATACAAAAGTGTCTGGGGTGCCTCTAAAGGCTTGTGATGCTGTTCGCTTGCTGCAGCTTGAGCTGGGAATGATGAGCAGATCTAAAACATTGGCATAAGGCTTTGTGGCATTGGCGTGCTTTGCAAACAGACATCTTGGCAGAAGATGAGACACAACTCTACTTGTAATAAAGTGATATTTTAAAAAGTGGAAACTTTGCATACCACACTAGACATCATCCTTTTCTCTCGTTGGTGCTGCTAGAGTGCAGGGGGGTTTAAAAGCCTCAGCTAAAACATGCACCTTTATAAAACCCGAGCTCTTGCTTTTCTTGACTGTGGCTTCAGCCTTCAGATAAGACTCAGACATTTCTCTGAACATGACATCTTGACTGTGGAGAGGAGACAATACATCGTAACTACTTGTGTTCCTTACAATGTGCTGTTTGTCAATGAACTGTGCAGTACAGAACTGTAACTCAAGGTGGCAGAATGAACCGGGTCTTGATTTTATTTTTTTTACATATTTTTTTTCTGTGGTCAACGAGAAGCACAAACATGTTTGAAGAGGAGTAGTCAGAAATGCTAGAAGAAAGCATAAAGTGCTACTGCTCAGGTTTTTGTGAAGGCTCTTAAACGAGGATTTCCCCATCTGCAAAGCTATTTTAAAGCTTTGCTAGGAAACAGTGGTCTAATTTGCAAATGAATGATAGCACAGCTAGTGTGGGAAGCGGTAGTGTTGTTCTACCTGCACTCCCACGTGTTCTGAAGCTGTACACACAGGGAAAGTAAATGGCATAGCCTCAAAGTAAGAATAAGTGAACAAGGCAGCTAAAGACATGCATGTGCAACTTGACTTTTTGTCAGTTCTCCCCTGTGCAGCAAGCACAGGGCTTGATGAGGGAGACAGCCTGCCTCACATGAGTACCTGCCCTGCAATTCTATCCTGCTATTGTTGCTAGTTTATATAGGACTGTAAGCCAGTCTCTGGGACTCTAGCTTATGCATACAGCTGCCTGCTGCTACAATTCTTGTTACAGTCTTGTTAACCCATTCAACTACTCTCCTCCCTGGAGCTGAGTTCTCACTGATGAATGTGATGTGACCATGGCTCTTGTCAGGATCATTCCTGACATTAAAAGCTACGTTTTCCCGTTTCCTTAGAGTAGTTCATGAGCTGCTGGGGCTAGAAGGCTGTATGTGTCTTGTGCAAGTCCCAACGGGCTGTGCAGTGCTTCCGATTCCCTCTAGTTTGCCGCAGGCAAATCTGTCTCTACCAAAACCCCACTTAAGTAAATCTCATAATTCTACGCTTCCCTACTTGGTTTTGTTATGCCTTCCCCACCTCTCCCATTCCCAAATTTTGACTTGAGTCATTCACTGTGCCACTAAGGAGGGTGTACCAGGAGGACAGAAAAAACTATTGCTTAAGCATAATTTCTGCTTTTTCAGGTGATCATCCAGCAAAACCACAGGCCCCCTGAAGTTGGTGTAGCTGCTCCCAAGCTTCATCTAAAACCTGTAGGTGACCTGGTGCTGTATCTAATGATAGCAAAACGAGATGATTCTGGAGTGATAGGACAGTTTCTAGGAATATAGAGCTAATGTCTTAGCTACTAGTTTGGATTTGGGAGGGGGATATATTAACCATACTTAACTTTTGGGTAGACCTTTCTGCCAAAACATGGGGCTAGGAAAACGGGAGGTGGCATCTTCATAGGATAAAGGTGATCAAGCTCCCTACTTCCTCTGCTATTTCTTCCATTTGGAACATTTTGTGGTCCTGAAAGTACTCCTGGAGTTCTCAGTTTCAATTTTGAGAATTGCTAAAGTATTTTACTGTGCATTATCTAAAGGTTCTCTCCTGTGTCTCTTATGTGGAAGGTCCAGTGCCTTCTTGAATGAGAGGTACTTGTAAAACAGTGCCATTGCTGAAGTGATTCTGTCACCAGTGGTCTCCTCACTCTATGCACTGGCTCTTTCTGCTTTTTCTGCTTTGCCTGCAGGTGCTGGAAAGGAAGCTGAAAGAGTGTGTGCCATGGGAGGCCAGCTGGCATGAACAGCTCATGGCAGAATTAAAACGACCGCAGAAGCTCCAGTCATCGGCAGCAAGGGAAAATGGGAGCAGGCTCAAAGGTACCTGCTACGAAGTGATCAAGCATGCAAGCGAAGTCAGTGTTGACTAAAAATAATGGATGGCCTATGAAATGAAAGCCTGCTTATCTTTTCCATAGCATGTATAATGCAAGGGAGGAGGGAATACAAATTCTGTGTTGATAGAGGTTGTGTGGCATAAGAATAGTTCCTTCTAGAAAATCTGTTTGTGGCTTAATAAGACTCAAACAATGTTTCAACTTACTCTTTGTTTTAGGGATGTTCACATTTGTCTGTCCACTAAGTGAGAGAACAGGATTTTGACCATCATCTAAACCTAAAAGATTATGTAACTACCAGGACAAAGTCTAGCCCAATCTCAAATTCTGATGTGTGGGTATCAAATTAGTCATTTTTTTGTCACAAAGTATCTTATCTTTTCTGTGTTTTTTGTGGGGCTTTTTATTCCCCCTCTCCCCTGCAGAAATGCTTGTGACACCAAATATTGCCTTGAAATCTCCAAGCAGTAGTTTCTTAACTCTCCAAGATGCCAGTACCAACTTTAAAATTGTCAACACTGCAACACAGCAGCTGGGACCAGGAGTTCAGGTAAGGCTTTAAATGAGAGGGCTCTGGAGAGGCACAAGCTCAGGCATTAGATCTGCACAGGCATATAGCTTGGAACATCAGATTCAAATCCCAGGATGGGCAATCTTGTCTCTCAAAAGTGAACAAATGTGGAACTATTAGGTTCACTGAAGTCCTTTCCTCTACAGAAGCTCGTATCATGTTTAAACACTTCTTTTTGTGGCATGACTGCAGCCTATAGAACCA
This sequence comes from Numenius arquata, assembly GCF_964106895.1. NCBI lineage: Eukaryota > Metazoa > Chordata > Aves > Charadriiformes > Scolopacidae > Numenius > Numenius arquata. Next base: position 16,223,699 of record NC_133576.1, on the reverse strand, counting down.
AGGTCTGCTCTGGTCTCTTAAAATTAGATCCTGCAGAAGTTTTAGTATGCATTACAGTTTGCCCAGTATGAGCCAGAACTATTACCACTCTTTCCTTTCAGTGAGGCATTTGATGCTAGATGTATTGATGTATTTGCATTTCACGTGGTATGTGAGCTTGTGAATGGAAAATTTCATGACTTATTTTGAGGAAGCAACTTTACTGGTGAATTCCCACACTTCCGCCAGTGGAGCAATTTCGGGAGCACTGTTTTTCAATAGACATGATACATAGTCTTTGGGTTCTTTAATTCCTGGCTTGATCATGAAAAGCTTGACTGCTTGGTTCTGGGATTCAGTCTGAGCATATCCAGAAATTCTGTGGAACAGAACTTAAGCCCTGACACATCACGTCTAGCACAGATGCGCTGGCATACAAACAGGAATCTATTTTCTGTAAACATTTCTGTCTGAAATGAAGTTGCTTAACTGAGGAAAACGGATATGAATTAATAAAGGCAGAAAATATTTTCTATATTTGCACAAGTCTGTACTGCTTGTAGGAATGTTCAGCATTTGAGAATCCTGTGGTCGATGTATGACTGCTAAACTAGGAGGACCTTCATATGGAGACTAATATAATCAAATTTGTTTTCTGCTTCTTTCGAGAAGCTAGAAACAATGCTCTTGAGATTCAGCATTGGGTTTGAATTGGGTTAGTGGGGCACAGTCTCTTGAACTGTTCTCCAGTGTTGCTACGTGTGAGCTGGAGCCAAGAAAATGGTCCCAGTGTACTCTGAGTTGTATAGGGAGGGTTTTGTGAAGTTGGTTTCTGAACAGATGAAACTTTGGGACTAGTATCTCTATTGAACTTGAGTGAGAGAACAGATACATTTGAAAATTCACTATCTTGGTTGGAGCTTCCTCATTGTGGGGGGAATTAACTTGCTATTACCTCTTGGAATAGAAAGTTGCTAAATGTGCCACATTGATTTCTCTCTCTGCTCCACTTCTGGCTAAGCATTGAACACTTCTGGTCGATCCTGGGTATCCTGGGTTTTGTTTAGCAGCAGCACTTCTGAGGAAGTAGTCTTGGTGTCTCTTGTATGTAGCTTAAGAACTTCCTGTCCTCTGGTCTACAGAAAACCACTCCCAAGCTGCCTTCCAGCACCTGGCTTGCCTCAAACAGGTCATTGGCAATATCCTGCAACAGCACAGGTCAGTGTACTTCTAGCTGCACATCTAAACCAGGTGACAAAGTAAAGCCAGTGGCCTGCTGGGTTCCCAAAGCCTTAGGTTGGGTTTTCTCCCCACTTTCTCCCTGATCACCTGAAGGCACCCTACAGGAGAAGGTCCAACACTTAGTAATGAGTCTGGGGAGGTGCCCTTAGAAACCATTCCTCAGTAGTTGACTGAAGCTTGTATAGCTCCTGCAGCTTCAAAACAATGATAGCATGTCCCCAAAGGCCTAACTGGAATTCACAGTAAAAGCTAAATGAGTGTTTTGAATGTTCAAGTAGAAACTGCACCACTTGATTTTATTAAACTAAATGGTGCTAATGAAGCCTCATCACTGTCTACTGACAGGCATAATTACTGTAACCTCTGCTTTTTATGATCTAAGCTGGTGGGAGTTGAGGGGGAGAGATGTAAGCCTTGCTACCTTCAGAAGGCAGTGAGCTCTTTAGCGTTCATCTTTTGGGGTGAATACTTAGAAGCTGCCAGCTGGCTTTCTGCACCCTAAAACTCTCTCTTCCTATTCAGGTCTTGCTGCAAATTGTACGTGTCCTCCCATGAGTGCACCCATACTAGGAGACATTAAACATAATGGTTTCCTGAATACTGACCAACAGCAGCTGCCTCCTTACAGAGGAAGGTCCAAATCTTTAGAGAGAGACCTTCAAAGCAAGGAACTTGTAAGTCCAACATGTCAGCTAGAAAGTTTGGTCTGATACATCTGGTAATGACCAGAGCTTGCACCTTGATCCTCGTAAGCATGTTCTGTGGTTTTTATCTTAGGGCATATTGTATATTGATCATAAATTGGAATATTGTTGTCTCCTTGGAGACAGCTTAAGAAAAGATTGGATGCTGTAGTGTCCTTGTAGAGGCTTCCTAGTTTGAATGGTATGAAATAAAGTTCTTCCTCATGAAAGGAAGAAGAGAAAAATATCACTGCATTACTTAAAAGAGTCTGTCAATGCTTCTTCAAGCAGACTGTAGTTGGCAGTGGGATTGTCCTGCTTTCTCCACATTACCTCATTCTTTCTAGATTCTGATCCGTTCACAAACATCCTTTAAGCTGCAGTAAAGGGAGCAAGGGGTTGACAAAATATAGATAGTGATAGCGCAGTATCAGTGACTTCTAAATGTGTGCAGTACTGAAGTCATCAGGCTCTGAATTACTGTTGTGGGAACAATGCTGGGTTTTGTGTACTTCTGTGCAACCTTCCGAATCGTGGCCTCACCCTGTTCTGCCTTGACAAGGTGTGCTGTGCCCTTGCTGCCTCCTTTCCTTCTGCATCGCTCCCTGCCCCACATCCTGGGAGTCTCTAAACTAATTGTATCTCTGTGTGACCTCTTCGTTCAGCAGTGTGGTCGGGGATGCAGGTGGATTGGGCTCCCCACCTGGGGATAAAAGCACTGTTGTCTCTCCTGGTCAACCACCGGACCATAGCTGCCATTTGTGTGGAGCAAGTGGGTCTTGGGAAAGAGAAGACAAGAGCGTTGTGCTGTGGAAAGGGATCCTGTACCTAGGAGCGGCCAGGGTGCCATCTGTCCTGTGGTCTGTACCAAAGGGCAGAATTCCCCAGAGACTGGCTCTGAAGATGATATTAACTACTCTGGTGATCAAGGGACCTGCTTCCCTGATGAGGTGTCAGGAAGCTGCTTGACAACTATAGCAACTACTAAAAGCCTTGTAGTAGTTTCTCTGCTAGTGTTTTTCAAAGAGTCAGCTGGTATTTCCAATCACTGGCAAAAGGTGATTGGCAACCTCCCCAAATACCTGCTTCCTTCAGCTTTCTCTGATGCTTAACTTCTGTCTTTCAATAGGACTGTCCCATTCCTACCAAGTGGTCATCACCAACCATTGCTGAGCTGATTGGAACCAGATATGCAATGATGGTGCTGGAAGGGCAAAGCTTCTTCCAAGGAAGTAGTGATGGTGTCTTTCCAAGAGCAAAGGTATGTTTCCTCTCCTTCTCTTTGTGCTGTCTGGGCCTTTTCAAAAGCTGGCTGGCTTCACGGCCCTCAGCGGTGAACTGCTGAGGTGCTCTCTGCCTCAAGTTACCCTGTTCATACAGCTGATCCAAGTTAGGCCCTAAAAATCTTTTGATACTTGTGTGGTGATGGCTTCTAATCAAGCTTAAGCTATGTAAGTTACCTAGAAAGTAACCCAGCCTTTGCTTGGTATTTCTTGTCTCTTATTTCCATGCTAGGAGTGCTGACTGCCATGACTGTTTGACAGCTCTGAAATCACTAAGTAATTAATTGGGATTTGGTACTGCTAAACAGCGAAGCAAAGGCTCTTAACTCAGGCTCTCACACCTGAATTTTGCTGACTCAAACCACCTTGCTGAGAGGATGCAAATGCTGGGGAGATGAGGGGAATAGGGAGTGACCTGCAGCACAGGACTGTTGGCTGTCCACTCTGCTTAACTGCTGGCTTATTCACCAAGCCTTCCCTTTAGAGGGACTGTTGCAGCCTCTAGAGCAGATCTCATGAGTATAAGCTATTTGCAACACAGATGTGAGGACGTCGGTGCTACTTGGCTTAGGGGTCAGCTTCTTGCCCTTACTTATTTAGCAGTATAGACGGAGCCAAAGGGTTCTCCTAGCAGAGCTATGCTACTTCCACAATCTGTCTGATGCTCCTGAGACTGTATCCATGCATTTTAATCATCTTACTTGCCCACCCTGCTTTAACTTGCCTGCTCTCTGCCTATTCTAAAATGGATGTCTTTGTGTTCTTGCTGCTGAAGTTTTTTTAGCTTTCTCAAGCTCTGCTTCTCAAGATAATATCAATTCTGACTTCCAGCTGTGTATGAATGTGTTCTCTTTTAAAAAGTTCAAGCGACTCATCAGCTTCCTTATGACTCATTTTTTGCTTCAGGATTGGATTCAAATTTGCCCTGACTTAATCTCTTTTGGATTGCTGCAGTCTACCTCAAAGAATGTCTCTCTTATTCCCTCTCTCTTAACTAGCTACTGTTACACTCTTGCACAATACAGCTATTGTTTGCTCAAGAGCCTTTTTTTAAACTCCTGTTGTCTGGCAGCTGCCCCAAACCTCTGCATCTTAAAAACATTGGCCTACAAGTAAGACCTTTTTTTGCCTTTTTAGCTTTTAATTCCTGTGTCTTTGCTATCCTTTATTGGACCTCTGTTATTGTATGTGGATCTAAAGCCTTTAGAAGGTTGGTTTATGTGCTTGCTCTTTGGCAGGCAGTGGATACTGTTGGTACAAAGATATTTCCCATTGGCATTCACAAGTAACTTTCCTTTCCACAGATCTGTTTCAGCTGCCATAAGCAGATGTTTCTTAAGTGGCCTTACAGCTGTTACCTCTGCAGCAGGTGAGCTGGTACGAAAGGACTGAATGCGGAGGGAGAAAAGAGTAAAAGAACAGTACTGACAATACTTGGTATTCAACAGTTGTTGCACTGGATAGGAACAGGTTGCTGAGCCCTTCAGTTTTGTTTTACTACACAAGCCAGGCTGAAGTGTCTACAGCTGCAGAGGATGTGGAAAAACTTGCCTCTGAAGTGGTATCTCAATTTTAGTATTAAGCTAGCAATAACCAAATTTACTGTGCAAGTATTAGATTCAATTTCTCTCAGAGATCACTCTCTGCATTTTGCAGTAAAGGCTGGATTTAACTTCAGTCAAGAGCTCGAAGAGGTTCTGGGAGAGGCTCTTCACCAGAATCTTCTGTTGAGGACTGGAAAAGTGAACTCCAGATCCTGTGTCAGGGAAAGGAGTTGGACCTACTTGTATCCATTTATTTGTCAGAGGTTTTCTGCTCATGAGAGAGGAAAAGATTTACTTCAGGCTCAGTAAGGCTCACTTAAATCTATTTGAAGCAGTGGTGAAGCACTGAATTGGTTACAAGCAACAAGTAAACAACTACTGGGAATTGGGTAACTGTCTTGTGGTAGTGCTGGGTGAAAAATAATGGGCATTAGCAGATAAAGCCTTCAAGCTATGAATGTTGACACATTTCAGATGGTCTAAACTAGCATAAATAAGAGGGCTAGCAAACTGGCTTCTAAGCTTGCTCTCTGTGCCATCGAGTGATTGTGCCACAATCGCAAATTAAAACTTGCTTGGGAAAGTCACCCTTAGCTGCAATATTGAGCTTTACTCAAATGATAATACTGGGAACTTTTTTCTCTTAGTGTTGTCTGCTGCAACTGCTGCATCAAGGCAAGTCTAGTCTTTAAAACAGCATATGGGTTATTTTCACATTTTATGTTTTCCCTGCACCTCACCCAGTCATAGGAAGCTTTCTTTCACCCCACTGATACCTCAAATCTACCCTCTAGCTTGTTGCTAAGAAAATAGAAGAGGGAATATTACAAGGTGCAAAAGGAGTCAGGGTGCCACAGAGATCTCTTGTCATACTCAGTTAAAACAACCCTGGTTCCTTTCTTTCATCCTATATAAAGTGGTTGGGATTATTCTGGGCTCTATTTATACAAGGGTCAGGAAGTTCACTGCATTAATGTCTATCTTCTAAGTGCACCAGTAAATCAATTGCATGCCATGCAAATTTTCCTGCTAAGAAGGAGGATGTATTTCCCTGAGAACTCAGATGACTTGTGTTGTGATTCTAGATGTCCATGCCCTTCAGAACATGTGTACATCTCCCACTTCACTTCTTAAAACTTTTGAAACTCTCCAGAGAGGAGGACCCTGCCGCTCAAGAGCAGAAGAGCTCAGAGTTGCTGCATGAAATAGAGCACTGGGAATGTTTTGGGTAAGCTGGGACATAGATGTTCTGGGTTTTTTACCTTGAAATATGTTAACCAGTTACTTGTATATGCAAGTCTACAAACATGCAGACAACAGTATGTAGTATTATGCTGGTCAGCTGAATGTTATGTTGAATGACTGGTTTAGCCACTGGTCTAATGAGTCTAGCGTTCTCTGGAAGTATTGTGGATTTTAGATGAACAAAAGTGAGCACATGTAGGTGCTCTGGAATCTATTTTGCTTTTTAGCTATCTGATTTCTGACATGGATTCAGAAGTGTCCCTATTAGCCCAGACATAGAAGGTTCCTTGTGACAGCTTAATTTATATGAGAATTTCCAGCCCCATTATATTCTGTCTCCCACAGCTCAGAATCTGTCACTACAACCCAGGAGTATCCCCTTTATATCTAGAAATAAAATATGCTAATGGTCTCAGGTATAACTGACTGAAGAGTAATGCACAAATGGTATCTCAGTCCCTCCACACACACAGAGACACCCTTTCCTTTTTGCCCTCAGAAAGGGAACTATTTTAAAAAGAGTTCTGGGTGGAAAAGACAGACCTTGTGCATATAAGTGCAGTATCTAAGACTCCACACATACATTATCTGTTCTCTTCTTTCAAAATCAGTTATATATTCCACTGGGGGAACAGGTATCTTTTATCTCTGAAACCCTTCTTTAATGTAGCCAAAATAAAGTCAATGCAATTTTCAAAGGCTTGTACTACAGTTGCCACAAATCAGGGACAGTGTTCACTACTGAAGTTAACTATGTGGGGCAGTGGTTTGGTCTGTCTCACAATACAGGTGCTGCAGAAGAGGTCTGAGTGGCTGCATTGCTGCTGTACTTCAGGAAGGCAAAAAAAAATAGTCCTACAGCATAAGGGTGCAGCCATAGCCTTGGATCAACCACAGATATCCATTAGCCCTTTGGCTGACATACTGTCAATAGAGAGAAGGTGTCAGTAAGTGAAGCTCTCCTGCTGCTTAGCTTTCCTAAGTGGAGCTGACAACTCTGCTGAACTCATGCATTTAGCTAAATCACTTAGCAGTGTTGGATCATGCGTGGAGGAAGGGTGGAAGAGCAATGTACCTTCTAACAGAAACCTGGGTCAGCTTTCCTGCTTTTCTTTTTCCCTCTCCCACTCCAGTGTACCCGTTATTTTGGAACCCCATTGCCTAGCACAGCCCCTGTGCTGTTACACAGGGACCATGGCAGACTGGCCGACTGCAGACATCTGTATGCGATGTGAGCGGTATCTGTTGAACATGGCTTCCAGTAAACAGCAGAGCATCCCTCTCAGGAGAATTTCCTGGCCTTGAACCAAACTGGAATGACTCTACCATACATTTCTCCTGTCACTTGTTCCGTACCTGAAGTAAACAAAAAGCTTTATACACCTACAAAGACCTATAAAGGCCTGAATAAAAGACCTCCCTGCTGATTAGTCTAAGCAGGAAGCACAGATAGTATTTATGTATTGTGAAGTATTATAAAGCATCGTGGTTTTTAGAACTGTTTTAATTCTTGTATGTGTCTTTGGGAAAAATAAATGTTGAAGCACTATCACACCTCTAGCATTTCCTCCTTTGCACCTGCAGTTGTCATTGTTCTGTGGCACTGTTTCCATTCATTGCTGAGCAGACCTCACCCAATGTAATGAGTACAGGGAAACTTTTATCCTAAAACGTCTGTTCCTGAGAGGCTTGGGAAGCGGAGCTCTCAGGTGATCACATCACCATTTATTTTGCAAACATTTAATGCCTTCCTGTGAGCTCACTAAAAAGCACTTAAAATTCACTGCTCTGATGCATGTAACACTGTACCTATGGCTGTCAGGCAGCCTGCTAAGTCTGCTCGCTTAGGAAGCTACGTATTGATTTGGTTTTTGTCTATGCACATTCAGTGCTTTGCTACCAGAGCACTTTGGTGCGTGTCACTGAAATACCCACTCTGTCTCAATGCCATCATCATCTGAGGGACAGGTGGTTGTTCTCAAGAGACTCTTGCTCTTTTTATTGGCCTTAAGCTTTGCCTGAAGCTAAACTGGACTATTACAACATATGACATCCTAGAAAAATAAAGAACACTTGGGTAAATTCTTTGTGTGGATAAAACCAAAAATTGGGTGTTTGATAGTGTCTCTTTCTCCCCAGGAATTGCCTGTATGGAAGGGGTGTAGGTGCTCTGATTGAATTCTCCCTGCTGTGTTTTGCAGGGCTTGGATAGACAGTATTGAAGGATACAATGGACTTGTAGATGGAATGAGTCGTGCTGAAAAAAATAATGACTGGGAAAGGCCAGTTCTTCTAGATAGAGGAGAAGGGAAGACAGACATGTCTAAGCTGAGCCCCAAGGTTCACATCCAAACTGCCAGAAGGGTCAATACCTCCAGCTGACTTGTGCTGGCCTAACTCTGCTTCCTCCAAACTGCCTGTCTGCAAGCTGATGCCTACTTGCAGGTTTGGGCAAGCTCTGCAAGTAAATGAATGTGGGGAAGCTGGAGCTTGTGCTTCCTTTTGGAGCAAGTTCAAGTGTTCCTCTTCCTTCAGTCAATTAGGAGGGGTGCAGTCTGCCTGCCCAGGTCCTCTCCTGCATGTGCTAATAGCTGGTGCTGCTGGGAGGCACATCTATACCAGGCAGGTGGGCTCATTGCAGGCTGCAGGAAATGGCAGCCAAGCCACAGCTGTGCTTGCTGGCAGGATGGGCACAGTGTGGGGCCGGGGGACATGAGGTGCTCTTGGACGCTTGCTGAGTGAGGTAGTTTAGATGTAGAAATGAGCTGAGGTCAGCTTGTTTTAGTTAATGTGCAAGCCCAAAATGTTTCTCAGACCCTGGGTGCAGTGATATGGAGAAAAGGTACCTGTATGGCACTGAAGTAGGCTTCAGTTTAGCTGGAGAGTGAAGGTGGTTCTAGGTTCTGCCTCTTGCACATCTGCTGTGGTGACACATGGGCTCTTTTTACTGGCTTCCCCTTTTCCTACCTTACCTGGGAGCCATGGAGTGCGGGGGTGAAGCAGGCACAGGCAGCCTGAAGCCAGGGTGCAGAATGGGAGATTCCCGTGTGGAACAGATCTGGCACCAAGAGCAGCACTTTCCAGGGATGGTGAAGTGACTGTTCAAAACCTACTCTGTTCAGGTGATGGGTTGGAGGAAAGTCTTCCCTCTGCAAGCACATGGCAGGACTTGATCTGTCTTTTGCTTGTTTCTCTCATCATAGGGACCGGAGCCTTCCATGCTTAGAGTCAACAGATTGTAGTTATTAGCGGTGTGATCGGGTCAAACTTGCTGTTGGACGTGGGGTATTCTCCCACCACCACAGAAAGCAGCCCACCTCCAGGCTCTGGCACTGGGTCCCTTCACCTAGCCCCTCAACCCTTAAACCACAGCTGCAGTCTTTAGTCCTACCCCACTAGTGAATCATGACTGAAAAATGGGAAAAGGAGTCTAATTATCACTACTGGTAGTGGCAGGAGCCCAGACCGGGGCACTGGGTGCAGAGGAGGGAGATCTGTCTGGGCGAGTTTACTTTCATCTTGTTTCCTCCCCGGGTCAGCTCTGTGCCAGCTGCTCCTTGAAGCCAGCAAGGTGCGGCCAGGGACACTGTTCTTTTCGGCACCGGGGCCTCTGAGGAGTGACCCTCCGAGCGGCTCACCCCAGCCAGGAGGTACTGAGGCGACGAAGCCCCGCGCCTCGCCCTCACGCCTGCCAGCAAAGGCAGGGCCCTCTCACCCGGCCCGGGGAGGCAGCCTGAGGTAGGGGCCTCGCCCGCCCGGCCTAACGGCTCCCGCCGGTTCCAACGGCTCCCGCGGGCTCTGCGCCCGGCAGCCAACCGCCGCCTCGCCCCGCCGCTCCGGCAGGGGGCAGCCACGGGCCGCGCTGCCCGCCGAGGGCCGGGGTCGGGGGCTGGGGTGGGCCGCGGGGTCCGGCGGGCCCCGGGAAGGCGGCGGGGCGTTAGGCGGGCGGGCGCAGGTGGAGGTGCGGGGTTACCCCCAGCCCGCCTGGCGGTGCTGAGTTACGGGCTTCATTGCTGCCCAGGCCCCGTCCTTAGCCACTTCTGGGAAATAAAAGATATTTTTACCATCTTTTTTTTTTTCTTTTTCTTTTTTTTTTTTTTTCTGTCCCACCACACTTCCCTGAGCCCTGATCCGGGGAAGGTCCCAGCGGCCATTTCCCATAGCAACTTTCCAGTATTTGAAGAGGGCCTACAAGAAAGCTGGAGAGAGACTTTTTACAAGGGCACGTAGTGATAGGATGAGGGGTGATGGCTTTAAACTGGAAGAAGGTAGATTTAGATGAGATACCAGGAAGAAATTTTTCACTATGAGGCACTGGAACAGGTTGCCCAGGGAAGTTGTGGATGCTCCATCCCTGGAAGAGTTCAAGTCCAGGCTGGATGAGGCTTTGAGCAACCTGCTCTAGTGGGAGGTGTCCCTGCCCATGGAACTAGGTGATCTTTAAGATCCCTTCCAACCCGATCCATTCTAAGATTCTATGACTGTGGTGGGGAGCCAAGTGGTGGCTGGGTTGAGGCGGAAAGTGAGGGTGCGTGGGCCAAAGAGAGCTGGGACAGAGACACAGCAAACCAGAAGGGAGGTGTTGGGTGGAGGTGAGAAGCAGGAGAGGCCAGACTGCAGTAACCTGGTGTGGCTGTCCAAGTTGTTTGGTGTTTGGTGCTTGGAGCCAGCTGGGAAAACATGCTCCTGTAGAAAGTAGGCGCAGAGCTACTTGGATAACCTCACCCAGGGCGCCACTGCCAGCAGCTTCTTATTCAGGTGAACGGTGGTTTTGAGTGGTGTTCCACCATACATCCGATTCAGTTTGGCTTAATGTTTTTTTCTTTTGTTGTAAAGGGTAAACATAAGGGCATGATATTTTACGCATGAAATAAAACTCTACATGTGGTGTTGGGCAGGATTAGATTTAAAAACTGGGGGGGCAAATTGGGGAAATGGTCTGGAAGAAACAGGAGGCAGCTGAATCAGGATAAGTGGAAGGTCATATACTTGAGCAGCAACGTGAACTCCCCAGGTACAGAGGAGGGAGTAATGGGAGAAAAAGGATCAAAAGCTGAATGCGAGTCAGCTATGTCATGGTGTTGAGGTGATGGAAAATAAGTTGAGGGGAGATGTGGGGTAATTGGATCCAGCCCAGCGGAGAGCAGAGAGAGTGAGCGGAAGCCCAGAAACCATTACCTACCAGGGAAGCCTGAAAGAAGTGAAATTCTCTAGCCCAAAGGAGGAGAGAACTGAAGTCTTTAAGCACATAAAAGGACATAATCTTTGCTCCTTGTCTGTGATGGAGAAGAGGAAAAAAAAGAAAAAAGGCGGCTTAAGTCACAGCAGGAAAGACTCAATTTAGATGTTAGGAAAAACTTTCTAATGACAGGGATAATAAAGAATAGACTGCCTGGGGAGTGGAGAGCTTTAAGATCAAGTTAAGCAACATCTGTCAGGGATGTCCGAGGTTTAGGTGATCCTGCCTTGGGTTAGCGGGATGGACTGGTCTGACCTTTCAAGGTCCCTTTCAGCCCTAATTTTTCAGTGGTTCTGCGGGCCGACATTAATCTTCTTAATGGTATTTAAACAGTCAGCAGCTTCTCTTAAGTAACTGCTAGCAAGTCTCTTCTCTTGCCTGCGGTTTAAAATTAACTTAATTTCCATGCATCACTTTCACCCTCCAGCTCCAAAGTCCTGCATAGCCAACCAGCAGCCGAATTCCTTAACTGCTTGTCAGTACCTTCCTTGCGGCTCCGTAGCTGCCCACAATGAAAAAGAAGGGATAGAAATGCCGTGTGTCGGTGGCAATGTTGCCAGTGTGAGGGTGGCCTCCTTTCCTGCATTTATACGTAGCTGGTGAGTGTATCATGAAGAAGGTGCCTGCAGACTTCTTAGTTATTTGCTTAAAACATAAAAGGTGGTGTTTCCATAGCTGGGAAAAACTGTCCCTAATGAGAGAGGGAACCATTGCCTGGAATTCCTCACCTTTGGAAAATAACTCCCTGCCAGGCGCTGAGCTGCACCTATGGATTGTGGCCGGGGTGATGCTGCTCAGCGTGACCATGAAAACTGGGTGGGTATGGCACCAAGAGGCTCACTGACCCCATGTCACAGCTAGGAAATCAGTGATGGAGGAGATATCCATAAACAAAACCAGGTTATCAAAAATCAGGAAAACATCAGGCTTCCAAACCTTTGTTACATCCTCCTTAGTTATTTACCTAAAACAGAAAAGATGACATTTCTGTAGCTGGGGTAAATAGTCCCTAATGAGAGGGGGAACCACAAGTATCTTAACTGCCCACAGAGAAGCAGTTGTAATTTCTCCCGCTAATCTTCTCCAGTGGTTTTAACCAGGCAAGATTAGTTGTGGGCCAGATACACAAGCCTTCACATTCACTTTTTGTTAACAGAGTAAGATCTATCCTATCTCTGTGTGATGGTTCAATAGTAACAACTTTATTTTGTAAGTGGGAGTAACGTATAATGAAACGAAGCGGCCACCGCAGCAGCAGGTTGGAACACAGGGTCTTTCAGTCTTGGCCCTGAGCTCCTTCTTCCAGACCGTGCTGCCGGTGCTGAGAAGTGGGGGGGTTGTTATTTATACACATAATAAAACACCACCTGAATGCAGCTGGAGTCCTACCTTTGAGCAACATTAACATGCTTGTGACTTCATTTACAGCTATTTCATTTTGCCTCTTGACGCTGGGAATGAGAGTTTCAGGTATGCTCCCGTTTAAAAAAAACCCACTGTGAAATATGCATATGTTAAAGTTGGTTGTGCTTTTGTGGAGCCTGTATCCCAAACTATATAGTAGCCGCTTTGTGCACAAATTGTACAAAGGCACAGTTCCACTCCAGTGAAAATGTGTTTATCGGAACCACAGTAGTATGAATCCGACTCATTAAATAAGACCTCAATTTTTTAATGGAATGTTAGGAATAATACAAATACAGCAAGCTCTAAGGCTCTTGCAAGGTAAGGGTGAAGCAGGCTCACTCTTTAAGTGCTGTGACTTGGGAGAGGTTTTTTGGAAGTGCTATGAAATAAATCATAAGCTTTCCTGGGATATTCTGAACACCGCTGTATCCCACAGGATTTGGGTGAAGGTGAGATTAGCCACCCAAATGTAAGTTTGAATTAAGCAATTCCTATGAAGCTCAGCGGGATATTTCAAGGTAAGAGGAAATAAGACCTTTTTTTTTTTTTTTTCCCAGATACTACCACCTGGGGAGCTCAGGTCCAGCCACACTTGAGCACCCTGCGTTTTGAGCATTGCAAACTCCAAAGTTTCCCATCTGAGGGGTGTTGCCAGCTGCAGCGAGCTTGTTCTCTGCTTAGCTCCAGAGCTGGAGCCAGACTGCATGCTAACAGAGTATGGCTGCAGGCCTTTTTGGTGTTTTTACTCTGTGGAGTTTTTATGAGACCATATCTGTCAAACGTATGTGTGAAGATAAATCAAACAAGCACAGCCACAGCTATTAAATAAATGTGAAATCTGAGTGGCTTCCACCAGTCCCTCGCTCCCTCCCCCTCAGCTGCCTTGTGTGCTGAGTGTTTTACAGAAACGGGACGGTGAAGGATGGCTTGGTTATGAGAAAGGGAAAGCAGGGGAGAGGCAGATCCTAGGGAAGGGGGTCTTTTCCTTGCAGGGGGAGGCAGAGCGCTACAAGATGGGCCTGGGGCTCATCCTGCTGAAATATCTGGGTCTGGAAAGAGCCTGTTTTGGATCTTGATGACTTTTGAAGAAGGAGAGACTCAACAGATGCCATCAGGGATGCGGTCTAACTGCTGTCATGGCATCCGAAGCGCAATGAAGATGGGGACTCAGCAGAGGTGCTCCATGCAGAAGTGTAATGAGGTAGTCAGTCTCAGCCCGTGTTTGGGGCTAGTGCTGTGTGAGCACCATGAGGTTGCTGTGCCATGAATACCAAAGCATGAGAAGGACATCAAGCTTCTACATACCTCTTAGCCTGTCTTCTCCTGGAAAATAAAATAATCTTGACCTGATCACCACTCAAATTTTCCCCCTATCCCCTAAACTGTTCTTCCCCCAAGAGAAGGGTGGTCCTTCCAAGGTCAGTGTTGAGGTTACTGACAGGTCAGGGAGGGCAAGGTCAGGCTTGAAGCTGACTGCCTGTACCAAAGCTGTCCCACATAGGGAGAGGGCCTTGCGGTTTCCAAAGCCATCAATCTCCTCCCCACTTTCACCAGCTATTCACCTCTCCTAGTTTTAAGTGGAAGAAAATACAGCCAAGCTCTTCAAGCCCTTGTGTCACGCCTCTGGGAGCTGCATTCTTGCTCTCGAGCGGTCAGTCACCGAAGCAGAGTAGCCAATATATCACTCCCAGTGTCTTTATTTGGGGGCTGAAGTTGGATCAGTGTATCTGAAGGCTACTGTAACCAGGAAATGGTTCTTCTGATTTCTGCCAATAGGGCCACTTCTGCCACCAAGAAAGCATTTGTCACTTCTCCCTGGCTGCACCAGGGTTTGGCTGGACGCGCTTATTTACCCCGGCCTGCGGGGAGAGCACCTTCACAGAGGAGATAGGGACCCGGCAGGAGTCGAGGCTAATGAGTGGCGTGGTAACAAAGCCTACGGTGCTGGTGCCAAAGGTGAAGCAGGAGGGGCAGCACTGCGCCACGTGCTCTGGGCATAGCACATAGGGCAGGAGTGTGGGACAAAAATTATTTGACCTGGCTCTTACGGCTGTGAAATCATTGCATCTCCATTGATTTTTAATTCTGATTGGCAGTAGAAGAGGATTTGACCCATAGGAATATAGTCTGCTGCACACAGGGTGTTATGACGTCTCTTGGTCCTTCTGTGTATATCTCCAGTGTTCAGCTAAATGAAAATAAATACTCAAGAGATGGTTTCTGCCAGTAAAAACATACAAGGAAAGAGAAGGCTAATGTACTAGCAAGTGCATTTCTGCTGAGTTGCTAATGCAATGCGAAATGATTATTATTAATATTTAGCAATGCACATGAGACTACCATTGAACAAATGATCTGTGAACACCCGAAAGGCAAGGGAAACACTTAGAACCAATCTTTCTTTGAAAGTGAATAATTCAGATTGGATTCTGTGGCCTCATAGGTCCAGGTTGCGTAGTTGATGTGCTTGCACTGTTGCTTTCAATGAAATCTAAATCAGACAATTTACACAAGCAGAAAAGCTTATCCTAAGTTTTCTGTTGAACATCAGAGTTATTATTAATGTTAAATATTTAAGAGGCTAGCTTTTCATTCAGTGTTGGAGTTGACTTTTTTAAAGTGTACTGCAGGTCCTGGTATATAACATGTACATGCAGTTCCAAGTGATTCAGTTGCCACTTACCAGCTGAAATGCTGAGTCTATACCATCATGTCAGTGGGGAAAAAATTTATTCTGATCCCAAATAACAGAAAGCACAATTCAGAGGACCTGAAGTGCTTGGTTGTCAGGACAGAGCATAGGGCATAATTTGAATTTAGAATGGGAACACAGAGGAAAAGGTGGTCATGACTGATGGCAGCGATGTGCCTGCAACTTATCTGTGCGTATAAACACTTAACAACCCACACTGTGCCATCCAAGGATGATATGTAGGTTTATAATATGTTTTACTTCTAAAACTGTGCTTCCCTGTAGTGCAATTCCATTCACAAATGCAGATTTTCATGGAACAGAAGTAACACAATGGTGACTTTCAATTCTCTGGTCTCCATTTTATCCTACCTTCCTCTCCTGTGGTCACCAGTCATCTTCTGTTTACGTTGCTGCCTTGTAACCAGGGTAGGAACCTTGTTAAGATTAGGATAGCTTTGATTAGCTTTGAAATCTGCCTGTTGTGAGAAGAACCCCTCGCACTGGGATCTGTAACATGCTTTAAGGCACTGGCAACATGGGCAGTTGCCTTGGGTGCCAGACTTGCAGTGCTTCTCTTTGCTTAGGCTGGAGGAGACAGGTTCTGGTTGCTGCTGGGGAAGCGTGAAGGCAAACCACCGGTTTATCACCTCCTGCGGGCGTATCCCTCTGTTCCTGTCCCCACCAGCAGTGCTGGCTGCAGGGAGCTTCCTTTTGCAGCAGCAATAGCTGTCTCCCCACCCCATCCCGCTGATGGCACTGTGAGCCACAAACCCTGCCTCCAGGGGTTTTAGTGCTCTCCCATCTGGCTCTGCATCCTTCACCTCCCCAGGACAAGGTTTGTCTGGACTGGCCCCTCTTGCTCTTCAGGAGTGCAACAGCAGCTGGGGAAGCGCAAAAAGATCAGTGACACCTACGGCAGATAAGGGACTGCAAGGGGAGTAAGTGGAAACAGGCCCTGTGCAGAGGGGAAAGGAAACTTTGGGGGCCAGATTGAGGAAGGGGGAAGGAGAAACATCATAGCACTCCTCCCTGCCTGTCCCACTGAATACTCCTAGCAAGGCCTTTCACTTACAGTGGACCTTCCCCAGCCCTCCTTATCAGTCAATCTCCCCCAGAAGAGGTGCTGGCTACCCCCAAAATTTCTGTTCCCCCGCCAGATCCTTGAGGCAGGATGCCTCTGTCATTCCTGACAGCTATCCAGCCTGTTCTTGAAGCTCTCCACTTAGGGAGGCTTCTTGCCTGGACACTTGATGCATTGCTTCCATCTATTTGCCCTAATATTTTTTTTTAACATCAAGTTTGAATCTTTCTTACTACAGTTTAAGCCTGTTATTATTTCTTAACCTCTCCATTTTGGGCAGGTAGAACTGACCAGTGCCTTTCTCCCCTTGCTGCGATCTTTCAAGAACTTAAAGACATGTTGTGCTTATCATCGGTCTTCTTTTCGTAAGGCTAGCCTTTACCAAGTCTTTCAGATTTTCCTCCCAGATCGTGTTCTCTAGACCTCTCATTATTCTTCTTGTTTTCTTCTGGACTGTATCTAATTAGCTCACATCTTTTTTTGGCTTTTCCAAGAGCATGGCACTGATGACAAACAGTTCAGTTTTCAATCTGTGCTAAACCTCAGCTCCAGTAGTTCCATATCCATATTTGTGCAGTCAGTTATTCCTCAGTGTGGAGTCTTGCATGGATTCCTACTGTGTCCTTTCTTTTTTTTCCCTGACTGTTTCTTTAAGTTCTCAGGCTGTTGTGTTGGATTTTTTTTAAAGTCTAATCTTGTCTTCGATGTACTTGCAGATCCTTCCAGCTTTGGACATCCTTCAAATTTAGTCATCCTTCTTCTAGGTCACAGTTCACTAATAGACTGGAGTTGGACACCCAGAGAAACTTGTACATCTCTGTTCAGTAAGTTCCTGCATGTGGAGAGTGAAGTCCTGTTCACAAACTTCTGGGTACCAGTGCTGTGTCTGCTCTGCAGTAGATAGACCACACATTCCTTGCCGGTTTATGAGAATTTCATGCAAGACAGTGTCAAAGGACTTAAGTCAGGATACTGACATCTGCTTCTCCTTACTGGCCTGCGAGGTCTGTCTCCTTGTTTTAAAAGGAAATTAGATGTGTTTGTCAAGACTAGACTATGAAGCTAATACTGGTTGTTACTCACCCATTACATTCCAGTTCCTTACAAATAGCTTTTTTCATTATTAATTCCAGAATTTTTCCTGTAATTGAAATTAAATTCATTAGTCTCTAATTCCCCAGCTCTTTTTTTTCCAAAGACTTTCTGATTTTGACTTTCCTTGCTTTTGCCATGCTTGTATACTAAATCTTAGTAATCCAGCCTAGTTTTCACTCTCTATATGTAACCTGTTTATGCTCAAGGTCAACAGCAGCAGTCTAAGTCAAACTGTTCTTTTCTTGTGCTCCTTTTCCTTTCTCAGCACTGATGTAGAGCGTGCTTGGGCAAACCATGTCTTGCTGCCTTCCCATCCCAGCAACTAGCTGGGTGCAAAAAAAATCCTCCATTACCACCAAAGCCTGGGCTGTGGTTGAAATCTGCTTGTTGCTTCCTGGCTTGATGGTTTGCAGGAGATTTGTCATGGTGATGAGGCCTACATCTGGTGACCTGTAGGCCACCCTATGCTGTTGATGCTCGTGTTTTCTTCCTGAACTATGTTAGGTATAGCATTTCACCTGGCAGATGTTCTGGGCCACCCACCTCAGCACTGGTGCCACCTTATTTCTTTCTTTTTTTTGGTCTTGTCAGAAATGCTTGGCACGAATAAGGTGTTCACATCTTCAGCAATGTCCAGCAACTGTCCATTCCCTGCAGCAGAGGGAATGGATACTGAGCACTGCTGGCAAACTGGAGTCCTCCACCCCGATTACTTTTCTTAGCCTTTGAAGTCAAGGTTAGATCTGCATTACCATACTGGCAGTGAAGTCCTAATTCAAGCCATCTTTGGATAATGTTTGCTCAGGTGTAGCATCTTGGAAGTGAAATCATCGCTGCTCCTTCCCTAGAAAAAAATAGTCATTGTTTGCCACATTTAATTAAGTTTCCCCCCTCTGTTCACACAGCCTCCCACATCCAGATCTGAAGTTAGTTTTATAGTTTCCTCTCAGCCTTCTCCTTTGATCCTAAAGTAGCTGTCACCTCAGTACCTACAGCCATTCCTTTCTCACCTTGGCCAGCATAAAACGTGTTTGTGTGTTAATGGCTTTCTCCTTGGGGGCTGCTGACTTTCTTTACTAGTCAGCTGGATGCTAGATGAAATCATTCTCTCTGCTGGTTCAAGTATGTCACATATATATATTTCACCCCCCCTGTGTTTTATGTTCCATCCTGACTTCATTCATAGGAAATGATTCTGTTTTAGTTCATTTTGTTTTGGAAAGTGAATCCGTTGCCAGGGGAATGTGAGAGATTTCCAGAGTCTGGGTCCAAGTTTAGTGCAGGAAGGTGCTGCGCAGACTTTGCCACACACAGCCTGCTGCTGCTGCTCCTTGCGCCTGCGCTGCAAGAGGCTATTCCCTCCTTACAGCCTCCTCAGCACCAGCCGTACTCAAACCAATGTATCTTAAGTTGTGTAGTCTCTGCTTTGGTCAGCCATATCTGTGACCTCTCTCCGCCTTATTTGACTTCTGCCAGCCATCTTGCCCTATACCCAAACTAGAGCCGAGGCTTGAACCTTCAGGTCTGTGCATGGGGGAAAAACCTGCTTCAAAAAACAGAGCTGTATTTCAGCAACCAAAGCAGGGCAGAAGCAAGCCTTCAGGTTACAATGAAGAAGGCTTAAAATAGCAAAAAACCCAGCCACTTGACATAAATAAATTGCAAAATAACCCTCTGCTACAAGATGTAAGTGCAATTATGACTGGTACCATTTTTAGACTGTTTGTTGGGATAAAGTTCTGCAACAAAAGTTATTAATAAAATCCTTCACCACGAGTGTCACTTCAATAGCGTGACTCAGAAACCTCAATCTAACGACAGCTTGTCTGCTGTAGAGCCTAATTTGGATGCTGTATTTGGTCATGACGCAGCAGGCTAGATTCAAAGTGTTCAATCAGGATGATTAATCCAAAGTATAAGTAGAGTGCACGTTTTCTCTGGTGTGCCGTCAAATCAATGCTCTTTAGCTCTGGTACCAGGATGAAACAACAGGATCTGTCTCACAGGCATGGTTGCATGAAGAGGGCTAAAGGGGGAAAGGGCTGATTTGAGGAGGGTCTGGAAGAGCGAATCTAGAAGGGAGGAGTGAGAGCGTGTGGAGTGAAGTGCCAAGTGTGCAGCTACATACAGGGACTCCAATCTGCTCCCCCTCTGCTCCTCAGAGGTAAAATCTGAAGCCGCTGTAATCGGCAACAGATGCTGGCTGCTAAACCAGAGCTCTGCTCCATCTCAGGAGAGGAAAGTGAAGAAGAGGGCACAAAAGATGTGTGTTAGAGTGGTACGTGAGGAACTATTGCAGATTATACTCTCCAAAATGAACAGATGTTGTTCTCTAGTTTGCTATAGATTAATTTTTAATAAAAAAGTACCCACATTTGTAAAGAAGAAGGTCTAGAGAAAAGGTCTGTGATTTTTGGTGTTTTGGTTTTTTTCCTTCTTGGTGTATTACTATGTCAGTGACCTTATTAAATCTTACTTCTACAGATTGTTTTCAAATTCATGCTTACATTAGGACCCAAAAGAATGAAGGAAAAAAATACCTCCATCCAAAAAATGGCTGGCAGAAGATGAACAAAGAGTCTGCTTTGGAAATGAGCACTGTCTCTCCCTGTCTCATACACATGCACACATACCCTCGCCGGGCAGATCACTGCTAATCAGGGTTACTAAGAGGAGTTAAGGCCAAATCTGGAACAAGGGAAAACTCTGTCAGTAGAAACAGCTCAGCAGATGCACATTTATTACATTCACTGCAGCAGCAAAGAAAAAGACAAAACAGAACAAAACAAAAACATTTCTTGGTGCCTGTGTCTGATTTGCCTGCTATGACCTCTCTTTCCTTCAAGCCAAGTCCTTTCTTTCTGCAGATCTCCATGTATGGTTGGCATTCCACAATTAGGGAGTCATCAATAAATCAGTGACAGACAAGCAAGGACTTCAACCTTCCCTAGAGCTTGCACTGCTAAAAGTTCATCTCCAAGTGCTCCCTCTTCATTCCGAGCAGCAGTCAGGGTGCTTAGGGTCTGTGAACAGGAACAGCATGGGCTCAACGCTGGCCAGGCTCTGAAGCTGGAGTTGGAGGGGGTGGGGATGCAGATAATATTGGGTTGAAGTGAACGCCGTTAGATATTGGACTACGCAGTGAGCCAAGAACTTGGGTGGTAGCTATTGTTGTGAATCACGATCAAGACGTTGTTATTACATAGTGCTTTACAATGGGGTGAGGCCTGATGCAAACAGTGGGGATCCAGCTTTGCAGAACATAAAGACCAAAGAAAGGCTCATGGGGCAAAGGGACAGAAATGCCTGTATGAAGAGAGTCCACTGTGGCAGAGGGGATACAGTATGAAGCATCAGTGGCACAGTTTGGTTGGACAGGTAGCTTCTGTGGTAATCACAGTATACCTGCCACAGAATACCTCATGTAGGAGAGGACCTTGGCAGGGCTCCAACCTTGGCCCCCACTCTGAGCAAGGCTATTTTCAACGTTAGATTGTGTTGTCCAGGACTCTGTCCAGTTGAATTTTGAAAATCTCCAAGGATGAGGATTTCACAATCTCTCTGTGAAACCTATTCCAATCCTCCTTCCAATCCTGAAACATCCTCCCAGACAAGATTTTTTTTCCTTAGGTCCAATGAGCGTTTCTGTTGTTACAACTTGTGCCCATTGTTTCTTGTCCTCTCACTGGCCTCGTCCAGCTCTGTCTTCGCTTTAACCTACTTTAGATAACTGAAGACTGCAAGTAGATTCCCCCTTAGCCTTCTCTGCTCCAGGCTAAACAGGTCCCTTTCTCTCATCTTCTCCTTATGTGCCCTCTGTAGCCCTCACATCTCTTAGTGGGAAGTAATTTTCCTCTGCCCCATCTATTTAAACAGTAAGGTCTTTAGGATGGGTATTGTTATTTAGTACATGCATGGCGATTTGAGACCTCCTGGATCTCTCTGCTGGAGTCTCACAAGTCAACCGTACATAAATAAATAATAGAGCCCAAATGATCTTTGGAAACCCCCTGAGAACTTGGGGTGTGCAGAGGGGCCTGGGGACGTGATGAGTTAGAGTGGGGAGGCAAGGGTGATGGAAGATCACTTTATGGAAAACTTTGTCCTCAGGATAACCTTTGCTGGAAGTCAGAGAGGGGCTGTAAGTAAAGCTGCAGGCTCACTTGGAGAGTAGGATAGGGAAGGAGTACACCACCGAGTGCTTGGTTATGGTCTCATAGATGCCCTCATCTTCTGAAGCAAGATTCGTTGTACCTGAGCCATCCCTGATATGTGTTTCTCCAGCTCTGTTGGCCTAAGTCTTTGCTGCGAACCAACCCCAGTTCTCATCGTTCTCCTCCCTTGGACTCCATAGTCTTTAGGACAAGCCCTTGTGTACTGAAAGGCTATTATGTTCCCTCTTAGATTTCTTTTCTTCAGACTAAACAAACCCAATTTTTTCAATCTGCCCTCACAGATTATGTTTTCTAAAGCTTTTATCATGCTTGCTCTTGCACCTCGGAGCACTCTCCAGTTTGTTTACCCAGTTTGGAGAGTGCTGTGCCCAGCATCCCCAGCTGAGGCATCCCCAGGGCCAACTGCAGCACAGTCATTTTCTCCCATGTCTGGCCGATGACTCTCTCATTAGTGGGTACCATCAAGAGACTTGCCTGTTTTGAAACAACATGACAGCGTTGACTAAGTTTTTGTCTGCGATCCCTGGAGCCTTTCCTGCAGCGGTGCTCTTTATCCAATTAGTCTCCATTTTGCATTTGAGTTCCAACACCTCGCTGTGGTATTTTATGCTTGCTCTTGTGTGATTTCCATCCTGCTGATTTGAGACCAGTTCTCCAATTTATCTAGATTGTTTTGAAATCTGCTGCTGCCTTCCCCTCCACACAGACCCCATGGCTACAACTCCTCCCAGCTCGGTGGTGCACATGAATGTTATCCTGATTTCTCTGCAATATCCCTGATGTTGTGCTCTCTATTATCTCTACTCCTGTGGTCAGGCAAGCTGTTGAACTGCGTGGGGCCCAGGGCAGAACCCTGTTTGCAGCAAATGCAGTCGCTAACCTTTTGGGAGAGTGTTAGGGTGAGTTGCACACCTGCTTCTAGGATGCTTTCACCCACTGCAGGTTCCTGGTTGTTTATGAGGCAGTTTTCCAGGAGGACAACGGGTATTGCTGGGCTTCTGGGAGCAGCACTGCTAAGTGCTAAGCAAAAAAAAAGGCACAAAAATCTACCTTGTGGTCCACAACTTGTGAGGAACCAACTGTGAATAATATCCGGAGGCAAATTTTAAGCAGAAGGGTGCACTGAAGAGTCAGGCAGACTTCCCTGTCGATAGCTCCATAAATACCAGAAATACCCTGGGCCAGCTGGGGGAGGGGGGTTGTTATCCTGGGGTGCATCCTCAGGAGCTGAAGGCTTGCACCAGCCCTCATTTGGCCCCATGAGCTCTCAGTTGTCCCCAGGGCACTGAGAAGCACCAGCTCATGCCCAAGGCTGGGGGTTTCCGCTGGGGACTGAGCCCGGAGCGGGACCTGCCAGCACCGTGGGGGCTTCCCTGCATTCCCCTCAGTGCCTGGCTGTCTCCAGGCCCTGGCCGTCAGGCTGGGATGTGGGTTAGCAGATTTTTTCCAGGCTGTTTCTCCAGGATCCCTGACAGAGCCCATCAGAGCTGCCTTTTATCAGCACTGCACGCCTTAGTGAGCCTGTCATGACTCAGACACAATGTGCTCTCTGCCGGATTAATCCAGCTGGCTTTCAAGCTCAGGATGTGGGCAATGGGCGGGGGGGGGGGGCACAGGGGCAGACGCAGGGCTAGCTGGGGCCCAGGAGATGGGCAGACACGAGGACCCTGAGGTGTTGAGGAGGAGGACTTCATTTCAGGATGACCTGAAGAGATGAAGAGAGAATAAGCCCAGGGGCAGGAAAAAAAAAAGAGAGCAACAGGTGTGTACGCTGCCTTCCAGCTGCAGATACTTGTTGCTCTGACTTTTGAATTGGAGCGATGCCAGGGAGCCGTGTAGAGGTTTTCAGCCCCATCAGTGAGTTTGTTGCTCTGCTGCACCCTTAGCTTTGCACCATCCCCTTTCCCGGGAGCATCAGGGTTTGCGTCTGAAGGAGCGAGAGGCAGGAGGCAGCCCTTGCCCCACAATCATCTCCTGCCACCTCTTGAGCCTCTCCAGCTCCTGGTGCACCCTGTGTTATTTTGACCCCCAAATCATCCGCTCAGCCAACAGTAACCTATCCCCAGCTTGCGGGGTCACATAGTAGTAAGCAAGGTTTGCAAGATTTCCTGCAGCTCTGCTGTTCCAAAGACCCAACGTGTCGTCGATCCACCAGGGATCATGCCCGTATGTTGCTGCAGGTACATGAGAGTGTAGTTTGGTGTTCACCCCTGTTACATAGCTCTGTCCAACCCTCAGAGAGAGGGAGAGGCAGATACTTGCAAATTCAGGTGCAACAGCATTCTTTAGAGCTGCTAATACTTTTTATTTAGGAATGACATTTCTTTGATACATATATATGTCAGCTGAAGCAGATCGCTCGGAGGGCTTGCATGTCTGTGAGACAGGTATGTTTGAAGCCTTGGTCCATGAATTGAGGGAGGCCAGCGTTTATGGATTGTCTTTTATCTTTTCTGGACTGCAATTTCAAAGTAATTGCGGTTCTCAAAAATGTATTGGTTATAAAATGGATGTCTTCAGAAAGGGCTGCCATGACAGTCCTCCTTGAAATGTGGGACAAGCTTGAGGAAAGATGCTTGCTTTCATCCCAGAGTTACCTGCATGCCATGTGAATTGGGATCTCTTTCTACTTATTTGTGAAAATTATTTGCCCCTGAAATAAAGAACTGTGAAGCTGAGCTGAGAGAAAGAGTTATTTATACTACAGGTAAAAAATATCCAATAATTTATGTTCCCTGCATAGGTAATTTCTCTGAGTCCATCATCGTGGGCATTTAGCATGTCTCCTAAATTATGTCCGGACATTGGCGATTCAAGAGAAGTCATTTGTGTCTTTCAGACTCTCTTTAGACCAAACATCCCTATGACATGAGCTGCAACCTGAGTAGTGCCTTTTGGTGAAGGTCACAACAGCTCGGTCGGGCATGGAGAAGGCTGACTGACCTACCTCCTTGGTGCTGATGCACCTTGTAGGGTAGTGTTATGGCTGCTGCCTTCACTGCTGGCACCTACCTAGCGGGAACACCAAAAGGGGCTGGGCAATTACACCTTGCAGTGACAAAAACGGCCCTCAGGCTATTTTGAGAGTCTTCCTATGGCACATCATGTCAGGTTTTGGGGCTATCAGTCCTGCACCTGGTTATTTTATATTTGAAGAGGTATAAATTTGCTCAGAGGGCCCAGATCTGCACTGACACCTTGGTCAATGGTTTAGAAGTATGCAGAATGGACATTAAACTTTATCATGCCTTTTTGAACAAAGACGTATGTTTCACATCCTATTCAATATAAAGAAAAAAGTAGAAAATGCAGGAAAGTTTACATAACTCTTGCCAGTTAAAAGTATTCAGTCATAGTTGTAACAATAAGGTAATACTCTTTTTCATTGCTTGATTATTCCGTCTTCAGCCACCAAGTAATGAGAATTTTCGTTCATCTCCATTAAATGCAGAATGGAGAACTGAAAACAGTTCATTGTTCCAAAAAAACGCTCTTCTGTTCTGCTTTTGCAACTTTTTCCCTTCGCTCTCCTCAGGTGCAAGGACCTGATTTAGCAAGGTGTTTAAACACCTCTTTAAGCTTAAGCATATGATTAAGTTTATATCTACCCAGCAGCACCTCTAAGCATGCTCTTAACCCTGCACTCCAGTTGCAGTGAAGTAAAGCGCGCAATTAAGCAGGTGCTTTGCTGAAGCAGAGCCTAAATGACTACTTAAGTCCTTTATAAGAAGGAGTATAAATCCTCCTCTTGACAAGGGTGGGAGTGGGGATGGATACGTGTTATTATCATCCTCCTCTTTAAAGCTTGACTTGGTCTTGCAGACTGCCTGGGTCCTTCCTTGTTCTGGTGGCCAGCTGGTAAGCGGCTGTCACCTCTCTGAGAGTTGTGACCAGGTACAAAAAATTCAGATTTACAGCGACATTGACAAGATCATCATCCCTGTTACAGAAATGCAACCTGGCGGCAGGGGAAGGGATGTTTGGAGCTGGCTTGTGTTAACCCAGGCAGGAGGAAGAAAGTGGGGCTGCCCCGGTTTACACCTGCTGAGGATGGGGGCGGGCGGCAAGGTGGGGAAAGGTTTGTCCTGGTTTTGTCTTGCACCGCACCACCGTCTTCCCACAGAGGCCCTTCTGCAGCCACTGTGCTGCTTGGAAAGTGCACACCGTCTCTGTTTAATTTTAATGCAGCCCATTAACTAAGCTGCCTCACTGCACTTTGTCCATCTGGGTCGCACCATGCACGGCAGAGTTTCCCTTTCAAATTATTCCCCATCGATTCAGGAGGCCCTTTTGACTCACCCCCCCTCCTCCTCTTCTCCTTAGCCCATCAACATTGTGTTGCTCAGCCCTGGAGCACAAGCCGTGGCCCTTTCCTGTGTCCCACTGCCCACACAGAGAGGCACCAACCTGTGCAAAGATAAGTTGCATGCATGTTCCCCCATCCAAAAAAAAAGCCCTTGCTGCCATTAGATAGGAAATAAGCATGATGGAGGGAGGGACCACAATTATAACAGTGCACCCTTGTTAACCAGGGAAAAAAAAGGGGGTAGGGAGGAGGAGGAGGAGGAGAAAGAAGAGGAGGATAGACGTAGCAACAGCAGGGGCTTGGGCAGGAAGGGGGCTGGAGGCGAGGGAGGCAGCCAGACAAGTAGGGTCCCTCCACTGAGGCCATCAATTACAGGTCCTGGGGCCTGGTTGTTGCCATTGTTGGCAGTGTGGAGGGGTTGGGGTTTTCTCATTTTCCTTCTTTTTTTTTTTTTTTTTTTTTTTTTTTTTTTGGCAAGGTCTGGGCTGCAGCTCAGCCAAGGAGGGCTGGGGGTCGGGAGGGAGGGCTGAATAAGGGATTTTGCCCAATCCATTGATTCTCAATGGAGGCTCCAGGTGACACTTGAGGGGCTGTGAGGCAGCACCGGCTTGAAGAAAGGGACCCTCAGGGGCTGTGATAAGGAGGCGGGTGACAGCAGGTATGCCTCCCTGCCAGGTGAGCAGGCGTCTGGCCGTTCTCTCCCCCACCCCAGTCCCATTGCCAGGTCAAACACTGGGGATGCTGTGGAGATTTTGGCCCCTGAGCTTCAGCCTGGAGCTTGTGCAGTGCTTTAAGACTGAAATGGGTAGATAAATATAGAGCGTGCAGAGCAGACCTTTAGCTGGTGATGCTGGTCTGCTCCAACTGAGGCTGTATGTGTGAAGCTACATATGTACAGATGTGTATAAATATATATATATATGTATGTGTGTGTGTGTACATATATATGTATAAAAAACACATTCCTTCATGGTGCATGGGCTATAAGGCCAGTGGTGGCAGCAGCTGTGACTCTCCAGCCTGGCCCCGGATGGTTCCTGCCCCAAGCCTGCTGTCCCTGGCTAGGTGATATCATGTCTTCCAGGAAAACATCTGGTCCTGATTCCAGGCCTGCCAGTGACTGAGCCGCCGCTGCCCTTCTAGGTAATGTGCCCTGTGGATTAATTACTTTCACAGTTGAAAACGTGCACCTTGATTTTCAGTCTGAATTTGTCCAGCCTCAGCTGCTGGCAGCTGGTTCTCATAAATGCCCTTTTCTGCCAGATTAAAAAGCCCTTTGATATCAGGAATCTCTCTCCCCCTTGAAGTGCTTGTAGATTAAATCACTCCTCAGAAGAACCAGGGAGATCATGCCTTTTTAAATTGCACACCATAGGGTGAGTTGTCCAGACTTCAAACCCCCCCCCCCCATCCTGCTGAACCCTTTCCAGATTAAGCCGTGCGGCGTTAAATAACCTGTGGCATCCACACCTGTTCCTGCATCCCTCACCTGCACTGCAGAGGGCTCCCTGCCAGCCTGGGATGCTCGATGGCTTCAAGATGGCAGACAGGGCCCTGCATGGACTGCCAGAGGAGCAGAGGCTTTGGGCGAGACCTGATGGCCGTGTTTGGCGACAGAGGGGCTGCTCCTCAAGTGTATAAGGACCAATAAAATAAAATTTGCTGCCATTTTTGCTGCTGAGAAAGTCATGGCATGCTGAGTGGGTCACGGCAATCGAGGCTGATCACTAGCGCAAGGGTGGGAGGGAGATTTCAAACCGGCCAGCACATTGGGTACCAGCAGCCTTGGACAAATAGATTCAACTCTTGGATCAAAGGGTATTTAGCCACAATAGTTTATATGGGGGGAAAAAACCAAAAGGTTTACTTTAGAGAAAAATATTTTTTTTATTGTTGGTTTGCAACATTTTTTTCAGATTTTAACTTTTTATGGTAGTATGGCACAAAAGGGAGAAAGGTTGTTAATGAAGCCTTGAGCTCACAAAGTGTGAAAAATACCTTCCTGCCCAGCATTGTAGTAAAGATGCTTGTATCAGAGAGGAGACCCTGCGGAAGTTCATCTTGTCTGAAATGGAAAGGGGAGCTATGTTGTACCTCCATGCTAATGCGTTTTATAGCTTTTGCTTGTTTGTTTGTAAACTCTGCAGCCCAGTATTGCTGCTGCATTTAAGCCCAAAACTCATGCAGAATGGCGTTTCCACTGTCATATGCATCTCTGCTTGGTTGCTGGAATACTGTTACATGCATAGTCTGAGAAGCTGAGGCATTGCTACTCTACCATGCTTACAGCCTTCTGGGGTTGTAACCAGCTGAGGTTACAGCCAGTTGGGTATAACCAGCCCTGGTTACAAAAACCAGGTGACAGGAAACACTATGGTTGGCTAAGTAATTTGCAAGAGGTCACCCAAGGCGTCGGTGGCAGGGAAGGACCTAAACCCCGCTCTTCTAACTCTGCCTCCTCATCACTGAACCTTCTCCCAGGTGGCACCACTCCTCAAGTGCTTCAGATCAGGAAGAGCTGTCTGGGCAGCCTTTCCCACTAAACTGCATTTATAAAAACAAGGTATTTATCTCTTGCAGTTGTGCATTTTAATGCAGAGTTACAAGTTTTAAGATGAGGGCGAAGCAGACCTCTACTTCCCACCTGCTGACCTCAGGAAGTAAATCGATAGGGTGTCCCAGGAGGGAGCACCACAACAGTTTAGTCCAATGGAGACCGCAGAACTTTTATCAAAAGGTGGATTAAAATTCACCTTTCAGAAAGATTTCATTTCTTTGTGGGCTCGGTGCAGTCTCCAATTCTGCCTCTACCTCATGCAAACTAGAGCAAATTGTAAAAGTCTCTTTAACCTGCCCAAGCAGGACAAGTGAGGTACTCCATCCCGCTAGGGTGCCAGCTGGTGGGATATTTCCCCTAGGCCTGTATTTCCATCAGCAAAACTAGAGAGAGCAGTTGGCTCTTCAGACATCAAGCCTCTTTCTTCCTGTGTGGTGCTCAGTGCTAATGGGAATGGAGAAGAGAAGAAAGATTTTCTTTCTTGCCTCAAATCCTCCTACCCCCCGTCCTAGTCCCAGAGGTCCTGTGTGATATGAGACATGTTTTCCTTTCATCCCTGCCCGAGAAACTCATGTTTCTGCATTAGCATGCAAGATGGAAGAGAGCCAGCAGTTCTGTGGGGCTACTTCAGGAGGATTTCATCCCGGACATCACTTTTACCTTTTCCTGACTGTTTCTCCAATGTTGTTTGCAGCAGGAAACCCTCGTCAGTTTGTTACCCTCGCAGTCCTCGAGGTGGTGAGCTGGATCTCTTGATCCTGTCGGTGATGCACTTAGACATGGTGACAAGCATCTCTCACCGGTGGCTGTTTTCAGCAGCTCAGGTACGAGATGCTCTATGGGGTGTGTAGAGAAGGAGGCATGGAGATGGAGGGTGGCTTCTTGTCTCACCCAGTGAAGAGGTGTTAATTAAAGCAGCTATTTTGACTTCTTCACGCCCTGACATTCTTTGTCAACTTTTCTACAGCCCAATGAGAATGCACGTGACCCAACTGGCTTCCCAGCAAGTGCCATGTGAGATCCACTCTCTTCGATGGCCACTCTTCACCATCCCCCCTTCATCATCATCTCCCGCCCCCCTCCCGCCACAGTGCTGCTAAAGCATTTCCATTATTTATGAGACATCCCTTGGCGTTTCCAGTTCAGCCTTTCTTATTCTCTCTTTTACTGCTTTTTGCTCGGCATGTTGAAGTCCATGGCCTAGAAGTCAGTATGGTTCAACACTCAGGTACCAGACACAGATCCCTTGAACTTTTCCTTTCCGGGAAAGTTTGTTTTCAGAGGCATTTTAAAAGAGCAAGATGTGATCATTGTACATGGTTGTATGAACAAAACAAAAGTGAGAAGTTCTGGATTAATGGCCATGGAAGCCAGTGACTTCTCAGGTTGGCTGTAAAATGTGTAATGTGCTGGCAGCAGTAACATGGACCAGAATCCTGTCAAAAGAGGGAAAAGAGAGTTCGTCTTTATGGGTGCAATACTCTGTTTTTTTGATGCTCTGCCAATGTGGCAGCCAGCTGTTGCCCTTCGTGGTAACAGGTTTCTTCTGCCTTGCTGTGCACAAAGAAATAATGAGAGACACAATCAGTGCATTTCACATGTGCCATCATCAGACAAATCCTTGACCATCACCAATCCCTTGCTCAGGATCCAGAGCATTTTGTTACTAAGGGTTCTCCATATGGGAAGAACATTTTATGCTGCAGGATAAGTAAATTTGAACTCCTTGCAGTGAGTTCACTCATTGCAGTACTGCTCTGTAGGGAAATGGCGAATATATTATTCATTTTTACAAGGCCTGCATTTGCTCGCTGAGAGAGGAGGCCCAGAGGAATGCTTCCTCACCAGACATCAGCCAGACCTTAGCTGTATGACCTTACAGCTTGCAGACAGCAGTTTTACTAGCACATCCAAAATAAACCTATCCTTTGTCCAGATGCAGAAACTGCACGGAGGCTGTTTCATTTAGAAGCCGTTCCTTGGACAGCTTATTTCTCTGGTGGCCTGGGAAGGCTGTCAGCCTCTCTTGTGAACTATTTACCACATCTGCCCTTTGTAACATGGAGTCTTTTTTCTGCCTTGCTTCCTCCCCAGCATCCACAGTGTGAAAATAATAATGCACACCCAATTTAAGCCACACGCAACTCCCCCAACATCCTCCGCCAACCTTCATGGATGTCCATGGATTTTTCCACTCTGAGTCAAGGTTTCTCGTTCCCACTGTAATAGCCCAGAGCTTGTTGTCTAAATCTGATTTTGAATTAGGCAGGGGTTCATGGTTCCACATCGATGCCAAGCTGTGGGTGTGAGCAGAGGGGAGGATTTTTTTCCTAGGGATTTGAAATCTCTTCTTATGCTCTTTCTGAAAGATTTCATCTCTCCAGGAAGAAGAAGTCTCTCGAGATGAGCTGTTTGTGCAAGACACTGCCATGTGGGCTTGAGCTGGAGGCTTCAGATGCAGCCAAACCGAAATACTGCTCTTTTTCTGGGTTGGGTCCAGTCAGGATCCAAACTTCAGGGGAGGATTTCAGTCCAAGAAATTGAATCTGAGCTGCTCTTATCTTCAAGTGTTTCAGATGAAAGGAAGGTTTGAGTCCAAGGCGGCATGTGAAATGCAGTCACCCTTACTTAGTTGTGCCTCCAGGCAAGAGCAATGGGCCAGCAAGGGAAGCTACTTGTGGCTTGGGTGGGCACTTGATGAAGTGACTTGATGAAGGACACACAAACAACCTATAGCAGAGACAAGGAGAAAAAAAAAGATCTAAATATTGTTTTGTTATCCGTCTTTGATCCACAGAGACTAGTTTGGGTGGGCCAAATCCACAGCTGGCGAAAGAGCTTCCATACTATCCAAGTGTCTGGAAAGATACAAATATAGAGATCGAGTTAGGAGTGAGTTAGCTCCATTTCTAACTGGCATTTACAACAGGAGCCAAAGCTGGGGTTCACATGAAACACATCCAGTGTCAGATCACCAAAGCCAACACCTGGGTTGGGTTTTCTTCTATACCCAATATCAGGGCTGAAAGCGTGGGAATGCCTTCTCTTGAAATATATTGTATTTCCACGGTCTGGCTAAAGAGGTCCCTCACTCCCAAACCATTACAGCTTTTGTTTCTTTCCTAAATCTCATAGCACCGACGTTTGCCGTGAAATCACCGGGTCAGCATCCCCCTCCCAGCTTTACTCTCCCTCTCTCTGCGAGCTTGCCATGTTTCACTCCAGGTTGCGCGCAGGGAGATGAGCTGTGAATGCCCAGCAGTGGCGGCAGCGGATAAAACGCCGCCGCGTGAAACCCGCATTTGTTGTGGAGTCGTGTTTTAACTTTGCCCCATCCCTCCCTTTCCAAAAAACCAGCCTGGGTGGGAAAGTCAGGGAGAAGTAAGATGTTACACTCATCCCAGGGAGCTGAGAGACGGGGGGATTTGTAACCAGAGACCAGGATGGAGGCGGCGGGGGGTGGGGGAGAAAGAAACGTGCAGAGATATTGATGATCCCCTATCTCAGTGGGTTGGCTCTCCCTGGCGCCCCTTTCAGAGCACGTTTCGCATCTCTCGGCGCCATGCATCCCTGTACGTGCATGTCCCTGCATGCGTGCACGGGCGGTGGGATTGGGCGGGGGGAGAGTGTGCCTTAAAAAGCCTCGCTGAGAAAGGTATTTCTTGTGGGGAGAAAGACATGGAGTGGGGGGCTGGGGGGAAAGAAAGAGGGCAGGCCCCCTCGCTCCCCACTGAGCCCATTTCTCCTGCTTTGCCGGAGCTGTCAGCCTTGAATCCCGGTGGCGTCCCGTAACTAATTGACAGCAATGGGGGCCTTTGGGAGCCGAAGAATACCCGTCCTTGCCGGGCGAGCGCTGGAGCAGGGGCTGCGCGGGCAGCTGTGGGGGGACATAAAGGGCGGCTTTTAAAGCCTTTGTGCCTGCCCGCGAGTGCGTGCGTGCGTGTGTGTGGCGGTTTTGTGGCGGAGGTGAGGGGATGCCGAGCAGGGCGGCGGGGGGAGAGATGGAGGGAGAAGCCGCCGTGGAGAAGTAAGTTTCTCCTGAAGAAAAGAGGAAGAGGGGAAAAAAAAAAAAAAAAAGAAAGCCATAAATGGTGCGAGGAGCAACGTCCCCGCACTCTCGGAGGCTGTCGGCACCGCAAGGAGGGAGCGGGGTGGGATTTCGGTGTAAAGCCAGGGCCATCGAGAAACTAGCTCTCTGTTTTTAATCCTGCCCTGGCCCCAATTGTAAAATACGACCTGCCGGCACCACCACTGAGCTGCAGCTTCGAGAAACAAAACCCCCGCTGTTTTGTTTTTTTTCTGGGCTTGGGAAATGGGCAAAGAAAATCTCCCCTCCCAGGTGTAACCTGGCAGCCTTGTCCCTACGGTCACCTTACTCCTTCCTGAGGATGCTTAGATACTCACTGGAGAAAGGGCTGGATCTTTGTCACTGTCCCGAAGCCAGTTGCACAAACACGTACCAGGGTTGCAGACAAAATATTGTCCGGGAGACATTTTTATGCTTTTGGCTTGACCCATGCAAAAATGCCTCATTGT
Organism: Numenius arquata; assembly: GCF_964106895.1. Classification (NCBI taxonomy): domain Eukaryota; kingdom Metazoa; phylum Chordata; class Aves; order Charadriiformes; family Scolopacidae; genus Numenius; species Numenius arquata. The sequence goes on along the minus strand of NC_133576.1, from coordinate 16,190,632 downwards.
CTGTGACATTTACAGAGACAATCTGTGATAAAAGTATTCGCACATTTACAGCTGGAAAAAAATAAAAAACCTCTTGCATTTCTCCAGGGTCTGTCACTGTGGAATTTAACAACAGAAGCAACCTAACGGGGACAAGTGTAGAAAAAAACAGCTCCCGAGGCAGCAGGACAAGGGCGCGACTACCAAACATCCCAAGAACAATGATACTGGCACCATCGGAAGCTTATATTTTAGACCTAATCTGCACCCAGCTTTTGAGAGAGAAAATGAGTGTTTGAAAGATGGGCCATCAGTTCATAAGTTTGAAGGCCAAAAGAGATCATTAGACCAGCTAGACTGATCTTTTGTGTTATAAAGACCCTGGGATGACACCCAATTACCCTTATATTGAGCTAAATGACTTGTATCTGACCAGTAGCCACTTTTTTTTTTGTCACAGTCTTTTGTCTCTTCATGGACCCTATGCAAAATAAGAATGGGCTCAGCCAGTCGAGAGCCCCTAGGCATTTGGCAAAATGCATTTTTTTATTCTGCATTTGCCTCACTTAAGTAGACGCTGTATTTTTGCCACCTCCTATGCGTGGTGATAAAGCATGGAAGTCCAGAACCTCACAGGTTTGCTTGCTGAGCAAGACTAATTGCCCCACTAGGCTAATAATGGAGAGAGGTACCAAGTTATTTCCCAGTTCAAGTCCAGAAGCCCTTGGAAGTGCCCCCATCCAACGCTGCTCATGCCATAGGTGAAGCAGTGAGTCCTCATCCTTTCTGTTGCCTGAGAGCTTTATAATACTGCAAAAGGGGAGCTGGCTTTCCCGGAAACAATAACCAGGTTTTGCTTGGCAATAGGTCGCTGTGACCATCCAGATGCTGTGCAGCGAGTGTCTCTTATGGTTTCTCCATGAAGCCAGAGTGGGCGTGTTAAATGCAGAGAGCAGAGGAAGCCCTGGGTTGGACCAGCAGGCACAGCTTCAGTGGGCACAGCTCAGAGCAGCCAGCCCCTCTGGTACTCATCTGGTCGCTGACTAGTGCCTCTGCTCGTCTGAGTTAATGCTATTAGAAGGTGGTTGGTCAATTTGTACTGTTAAAAAAAGAGAATGCCTTATCTAACAGATCCTGACACTTCAAAAAGCAGTTCCTCATGTTGGGTTTTGTTTGTTTGTTTTTTAAAGTAGAGAAAGGCATAAATACACAAGTATACTTGTTTATCAATATTTTTGAAATATTTTTTTCTGGTTTGTTTTTAGTTGCATGGATGGTGGTGTTGCTTTCACCGTGCCCCAAACACCCACAGGCTAATACAGCTCCGTCTAAGCTCCAAAAGATAATGCTTGGTCCATCCAGCAGCCACTGGCTTCAGCCCGGGCTCCCAATGAACTCAGTAAAAAGATTGACTCAGCTTAAAAGGGAACATGACCTTAGTCTGTACCCTGAACAATAGTCCAGAAATGCCTGCTTGGCCACAGGCTGCAGTGACCTGTTGCCACTTGTGATAGCCGCGCTGCGAACACCGACCGTCTTTAAGCTCCATGTTTGTAGTGCACCCTGTGCAGGATCAATATTAATTTTCTGACGGGCACTCCTACGTGTTGCCGCAGCAGATGTTTAACAGCAGAGCCTGTCTGTGCGAGTGCGAGCAGGGATGGCACTGCTTCCACCCTGCAAGCTCTGTAACGTCAGGGAGCTGGATGGGGGCAGCCGGTTAGTCCCTGGAGGGGTTGATGGTTTGTGTGGGAAGAAAGACAGGCTGTAATTGCTGGCAAAGGCATCAGTTCAGGCCTCCTGTTTGCTCTCTCTCAGCTGACAATAAAAATAATTCAGTTTCGGATAATACAGCGCTGTTCTTTCCATGTGGAAAAATTGGAAAGGCATGCAAAGCTCTCCATCTTTTTTCCTGCTAATTGCCTTGATTTCTGCTTCCACACTCCCAGCTGCTTCTCCTCTTCAGGTTGCCCTTTTTGACTCCTTGATTAACTTCTTTGTCCACCCGTTTACCACTCAGGACATAGCGACCTTTGGATGTAAATCTGCGCTGACGTCCCTCCTGCTTGCGTGCTTTTGTCGGGGCTGACATCTGCGGGACTCCTTGCAGCGGAGGTGGGAGGGAGCCAGGCGGATGGGGGTACTGGGCATTGTCCTCCTCTGCCAGGACTGCTGCCCCCTCCACCCTGTGCCACCGGCTCCCTGTCCCAAAGCTCAGTGCCTTAGCCTCGAATGAAAAAAATCACAGATTTCTGTCTCCAGCTACCAGGTGACACATGAGTGTAGAAGTAACCTGCACCCTTTGGTGTCTGCTAGCTTATGAACTTCTGAGCTGGCAATGGACTGTCTGGTATCACCACCTCAAGCCACAGATGGTCTTTATTTGTTAGCTTAATTTGGACAGGATTCTGGGTGAGAAAGCAGAAGCTTGCCTATGGGCCCAGCCCACATACATTGCCCTTTGCTGAGCGATGGAGCCATTGCTGTGTGAAACGGGAGGCTTGTTCATCTCAGCAAAAAGGTGGAAGGTTTGGAGGATGCCTCCAGAGCCAGGACAATGCGTTTGCTCCTCAGGGTGAAACGGGTCCTCCCTGCACAGCAAGTCTCTGACAAGCGTTGCAGCTGGGAGGGGGCCAGAAACCATCACAGAGCCTAATTGTGCACCTCAGACCAGACCTGACAGGTAGCGTGGTCACAGCACCATTTTCCAGCAGCAGGGCCCTGTAGACTTTTGAAGAATGTACACAGCTCTTTCCCGAATGATTTCCCAGGCTACAGCATGAAGGCATTATTTGCTCTGAAGCAGGCTTTATTCTGCACAGAGTCAGACTCCTGGGATGGGGAGCTCTGCTTTCTGTGTCTCTGTGACTTTTGGGAGTATCTCCCAAATCCTGCTCTGAAGCCTTCGGTGTACCTCCAGGCTCAACCCAGAACCTCCACCAGGGAGGTGAGCTGCTAGCACCACTAGCTTCCTAGCACTGCTTAGGGCTTTTGGCTTTAATTACACAGACAGAGTCCCCCTTCCCCCAGCCTTCCACTTATCCCCAGCATAATGAGTTCAGACACCTGCAAAACTGAACTTCTAGCAAAGTCGTCCCAGTGCAGGACAAAGGCGTGAGGCAGGGGGGATATGAAGGGCAGGCAAGCAGCTGGGGCAGAAGGGGCACAGCTGGATCACCTGCACAGCACTGCCTCCCTGCCGGCCCCTTCCTCATCCTTTTAAGGCCTGTCAGCAGCAAGCAAAGCAGTTTCTCCTTGAACCCTGTGGCTAGCACTGCCGCTGCCGGGCAAAAGTCCCCGTACAAGCTCCTTGCTGAAAGCCTCTCTGAACAGTTAAGGAAAGTGGTCTTGTTTGATGTTTATTCATTGAGCCCCTTTCCTCTTGCTCCAAATCAAGCAAGACAACTTTGTGGAGGATGAAATAAATGACCTCTCCCCATTGGACCTGTAGTCACTAGGAATGGGCAAGCTAAAAATCCCAGGCTTGGTTCACTTAGATCACAGCCCTTCTTGCTTCATTGGAGGTGGCACACAAATGACGTTGCTGTCCTGTGTCCAGATGCTTGAAAGATTTGGTTTAAATATTTTCCTGTACTATAGTTTTCCTTGATGTAAAGGGAACCATGAACATTGCAACTGCGCAAAGCATCACGGAGTTGGACCTACGTGCTCAAGAGGTTTGTGAGCCCTACAGAGCACTCTAGGCAAATGGTTTTTAATGAAATCACATGTGAGTTGAGCTTCATCCAGGCTTTTGTTTGCCTCTTCCCACTCAAGTGAAAGGAAATAGAGGACATACTCTTTTCTTAAAAATAAATAAATAATAATTTAAGGGCTTAGAAGGAAGTAGAGAGAAAAGACAGTAGGACTAATAGGTGACCTGTGTTCTGCATGAGATTGTCCCACGGATTAGCTGTATGGTTTTGTTCAGTTCCCACCACTGGTCTGCTCCTCTGTGTTCCCATATGTAAAATAGGAAGAAAAACAATGAGTGGATACAGAAAATGGGACCACAGATAGGGATGAGTAGGTGGATAATGAGGGAAAAAAGATTAAAAGGGTCATAAATTCTCATGCTTCAGGATTCAGCTCAATATTTATATAGTAAGTGCCAGGAGGAAATATGGGGAGTTGTATCATTCAACTGCTTCTGGCAAGATTTCTTGCACTTCCTATTGACATTAGGCAAATGGATCTTGCCCAATAGTACTTGCTTTCACACAGCCCCTTTCCCTAGGTAAGTAGAAAGCATTATATGAGCAGTGTATGAGTATGATGAGAAAGCATCTCTTATTAGAGATGACCGGTTGGAAGGGCCAAGTGAAAGGTCTACAAGGGGGCAATTACAAGGCAGCAAGTTACGCATGAGCTTCAGGCAGTGCTGGGTTGAGGGCTTCCACTAGACTCCCTCTCCTTTAGAAGGCATCTGTTCTGCCCTGGGAGGAAGGGTGTCAGGCTTGAGGTCCTCTCGCCGTCACGCTGTGGGAATGTTGCTGAGGGGGTGTTGTGCCTCCCATCATCTCTCCTGAGGTACGACCCACTGTGCTGCTGCCTGGGCTGAGGGGTGGTGGTGAGGGCTAGGGATGAAGGTGGGGGGGGGGAAATTGGTGGAGAGGGGAAAGGAAGCAACTTTTTAAATAAAAAAAAAAAAATAAGTGATGAATAGATCGGCTAATCCCGGGAAACCTTGAGAATATAGAGCAGCGTCTGTGGGGCCTCCCTTTTTTCTTTTCTTTTTTTAATTTTCTTTTCTTTAATTTCGCTGCAGCACGTATAATCAATTATGGCTTGAATCGGGGATAAGGGGAGGGAAAGTACTTCAATTCATAAATCAATTTTATACGGTCATCAGTCAGGTTGTGAATGCAAATACCTCTGTCGGTTTAGGTTATTCAGAATTAATTGACTCCCACCGGGCTGGGCTGCAGATGGAGAGAAGCTTTCTCACAAAGTCTGCTCGGGCTCAGCATGGGGGCAGGCAGGCGGGCCGGCTTCCTCCTCCTCCTCTTCCTCCGCTTTCCTCTCCTGGAGCATTATACTATTGGCATTGGGGAGAGTTTTGTGTGTGTGCGTGTGTGTGTCCCCGTCTGTGAGAGGGAGAGATGCTTGAAGAAAGAAAGGGATATGCAAAGATTAAAGTCACAAGCCCCCTCTTCAGCCCTGGCCTGTGCAGACACTTTTATGTGATTAGGAATGCTTTGCTTTCAAGGGTTTGCTTTTAAGCCTTGAGCTTCTCTTGAACTTCTCCAATAAGAAAACAAACAGCAGTGTCAAAGCCTCCCCCTGTGCCTGGAATTCGAGCTCGAGTCGTGTCATTAAAAAGCCACTTCGCTACTGGGACTTTGGCATCTGAGTCACTGTTTCAAAGCCAGTCTGGGGCAGGAGAGATCGAAAGTCATTAAACATCTAGTGGTTGTTTTGGTGGCCAATTGAAAAATGAGGTTTGGAGGGTTTCGGGGCCACCAGGAGGACGCAGAACAAATGCTACCACCTGAATCCCACCCCACCCCTGCACCTTCTCTCTACGGGCTGCATGGCTGAAATGTCTGGCAAGGTGGGGGGCGCTGTTTGGAGACAACCTGAGGGATGCATTTGCTGCAAGGATGAAGAAGGGTGTAACCTGCAGCCCCTCTTTTCCTCCCCCATTAGCACTGCCCACCTCAGGACACATCCTGGGCTAAATGGTGGCGTAGAGCCGGTGCTGGTCCACAGAGGCATCTCTCTCTCAGACAATCCCCTTGTGGGGCTGCACTTAGCCTGGAGGCTGTCACCCCATGTGGCACTCTGAGGCTGTCACTCCACTCCTCTCCTGGCCCTGTGACCCCTTCCCTCCTCCATGGCCATCTCCCTTTGTCTCACTGATTAGCTGATGCTCTGGTCCCAGCCGCGAGTGCCCCCACCCGAGGGATGCTCGTCTCGGCTTTGTGCAGGGTGTCACCAGCCAGTTAAGGCTTCAGACTGGCTGGTGCATCCCCCGCACCAAACACCCTGCACTGGAGGTTTGTGCCTGGTGTTGCCCCTTCCCAGATGTCACACTGGCAGTCTCTGGAAGGCAGCATGGAGTGGGTGGGGGACACCACTCCATGAAACCCTGTGGGAAAGAGGACATACAACCCCCTGGCTTGGCTGAGCCACAGAGGACAGGAATTGGTATTAACACCCAGGTACACGCCTTTCCCTCTTTGTCTTGGCTTGTCACACCTAGGGCTTTCCAGATCTGGACATGTCAGCTTCAAACTGCAGGAGGTCATCTAGAGAAGGAGGCCATCAGATGTGCATCAGTAGGTAGCCAACTGCTTGATCAGTTGCCAAAAGCAGTCAGAGTATGTAACCCTAATTTATGCCTGGGGAAACTGAGGCACGGATGAAGATGTGGCTCAGTCCAAAGCATCACCCTGTAAAAAGTGGCATAGCTGGGAATAAAGCCCAGGTCCTGTGATCTCCACTCCATGATTGTACCCACCAGGACCCATACAGTGAATCATCAGAGAGCTGAAGACATGGAGCACATCCATGCCCGCTGCTGTACAACGGGCTGAGTGCATCAGGTTTTGGCAGGGCTGGAGGAACTGCTGTATCGGTGGAGTGCCAGAGCTGACCCAATGGAGCTGATCCCCAGGATCCCATGGAAACAATAGGTCGGAAACACCAAAAGCTCAGAAAAGGCTGTGGATGTAGCAGTAACTGGAGAGGAAGCTTGGCTATGCTTAAAGCACCCTGGGAGGAGGAGACTGCAAAGGAAGATGAAAGGAGCTGTCTGTAACTGTTTGCAGTTAAGTGGGGAGGTGAGAAACGGCTTTGCAGTTCTTCGGCAGGAAGAGCAGGAGCAGGTCTTGGCAAGGGGAAGCGAAAGGGGGAAGCAGAACAAAAAAGCCATGCAACTTCCACTCAATGCTTTCCTCCATTTTGGGCAAATCTGCTATTCAAACGATAACCAAAGAGCCAGGTGCTTTGGACGGCCTTCCACAAGGCCCTGCCAACTTCACAGCACTCCTTATCTACAAAATTCTCCGCTCGTTTCTACAGACGCAATTTCATCAAAGCCTCTTCCTGCAGCCCGTGTTCCCTCTGCCTCCACTGCAGTCCCAGGCACCGCTTCACACGCCATCCTGCCAGACCGACAGCACAGCCCCCCCATTTCCCCTTGGCACTTCCCCTTTATGCTAAACAGTGGCAGCCCGGCACTATGGACGTTAATTGATGAGAATACGAATGCCCCAAATTCCTCATCCTGTATTTTGCGGAATGAGCTTCTGCCATAGTCTAGAGAAGGCAAAGGTGGATTCATTAGCTCCAGCACTGACCTAGAAGCCCCAAGGAATTTCACCACCCCTGCCACATGCCAAAGTACAACCCATTAGGAGGAACAGGCCTGGTATTTGCAAGCCTGTCAGGTCTTTGACGCTGAAAATGAAAATTATGCAGACATTTCAGGCTCCGTTCTGCTGGGGTTGTTGCGCCTTGTGAGTTCTCCATGATCAGCGTGGAGTCTCTGCTTCTCCTGGTTCTTACAGCAGCCTCAGCAGGATGTCCTTCTCTGGGGCTGGGAGCGTGGGGTGGGACCCCGTCATGTGTTTTGTGCATGGCATGGGAGGCCCATCAGGCTTGTGGTGGTACCGAAAGGCTTTTGCCATATGGCTTTTCATGTGGGAGCCTTGTGATCTCTCTTCCCATGCCAAGCACCAGGGAATTTATGTGTTTGATAAAGAAGTGTCAGTACGGCCTATTCTGCTCCTTGCGCATGTCCGAGTCCCATCTACCCACCAGCCTGGCAGTAACCGTGTCTGACTCTTGCTAAACACGTCCCTGGGGCCAAAAGCCGGCATCTGTGCTGTCTTTGCAGAGCCTCTGCTGAACTCCCCGCTGAATGCCCCTGAGAAAGCCTGCCTGGTGTTCACCAGGTTGGAAATCAGTTAAAAAAAAACAAAACACCACCCTCTGGGATCTTCAAGCAAATCCGTAATGTGTGAGAATTAACCTATTTCTAATGCACCGCCTGCTTTCCTCACACTCCCTTGCTGGCCCAAGGCTGGTTCATCTTTCAGAGCCTAACAATGCTTCGTGTGTTTCTGTTTGCTCAACATTTAGCGGGGAGGCCTCCCTCTCTTCAGCGCTTTCTTAGCATTTTTTAATCATGTTTATAAAGTCAAATACCTAAGTGACCAGAAGAGCGGCGAGAACGGCTTCTCCGCTCTGCAGGGTACTGAAATCTCCTCTTGAAGTCAATGGGGAGAGCCATGCTCCGCTGAAATCCTGATCGGAGCTGGGGCTTTAGCAAAAGGGAGGAGTGAGCCCCTTGTTTTACTACATAGCCCCTTTCACAGAGGCCGGGGGAAGGAGGGGAGAGGTGGGGGGGGGGTGGATCTTTACACCCATGGTGGGACTTCTGAAGAATTTACAGTCATCTTTCCTAGAGACACTAAAGATTTTATAGCCTTGGTACCAGTGGTTACAATGCCCTATGGAGCACAGAGCTGAGCGTATGCCAGGGAACCCTTCATCTCACCAGAGGCTGGAAGGCGGCCAGGGGCTTCACACGGGGAAGTTTATTTCAGAGAGAGAAGGGAGTGAGGAAGAGGGAGGGAGAGAAGAGGGGAGAGAGGCCGAGCGGAGGGGGAGAGGGAAGGGAAAACAAAGGCATGCGAGATGGCAGAGCGAGGGAAAGAGGCAGGATGGAGAGCAAGGGTGGGGGGAGCAGAGGGAGGCAGAGAAAGGAGGGTATGCCAGCGTGGGAGGAATGAGAGGAGAGACCCAGAGAGGAGGAACTGGAGGGAGAAATGGAAGGGAGGGAGAAAAGCAGTTGAAAAGTGGCAGAGGGAGGAAATGTGAGAAGAAGGAATAACAGAAAAGGAGCCAGCAAGAGGGAAAGGAAGAAATAGCAAATAGGAGGAAAGCTATAAAGCAAAACAGGGTCTGAGAGCAGGTACAAGAGGGAGGCTCAGAAACAGCTTACAGCCCAGTCCCCCAGACATACTCAGCACAGAAAATGAAGCTTTTCAGTGACTGTCCCCATTTTCCTGCCAAGTTTTTAAACTGACGGAGGAGCCACTCCTGCATACCCAATTCTGCACAGACTTGCACACCCAGGCTTCTTTTGGGCAGATACTCATGAAAATGAATATGTATCTGTATATACATGCATGTGTGTGTGCGTGTGTGTATGCACCCCTACAGATATGTGTAAGCATGTCGTACATCCAACCGTGTGACATCCATGCTTTCCCTCTCTTCACACTTCTGTGCACCTGCTATGCATATGCAGACTCTCCACGTACCTTCACCTGCCTCCACAGCCACCCACGCATCCAGTTCGAGCTCCACTCCCTCTTCGGCTGGCTGTGAAACAAGGCTTACACTTTGTGAAAAATGCTGAGGTTTGGCCATTTGGGTTCATTCCATGCCGGGGAGAAAATGAGCCTCTAAGATGTTGTGTTTTTTTTAAAAGGGGCGGGGAGGGGGGGGAATCCAACAGAAAAATGAAGCCAGCGAGTGCTCCACCCCAGAAAATGAAACACGGCCACATATTTAAGAAATTATTTCTATGACCTGGTGGTCTCTGAATGCAGGGCCCAGATTTAATGACAATTGTAGTGGCCAGTTATAGCTTGGTCATTTATAGCCCTTTAAGGCTATGCATAGGGCCACTAGCCTAGGAGTTACAGCACTGAGTATAAAAGACTCAATTTCATGTTCTTGCTCCTAAGTCTGGAAAAATTAACATGGTGGCATTTCTCTGGATGCAATGGGGTGGCTTCTTAGTGCTGCATCTGCTTGGTTTGCAGATGGGGGGAGTGTTTGCTGAGAGTTCCCACACAGTGGTATGCCTCCTGCTAGCTTAGCCATGGCAAACCTGGGGCTCTTGGGCCAGAGCGGATGTAGAGCTACTGCCGAACATCAGCTGCCCATCACTGCATTTCTAAAGCACAATATGCCAACTTATTCTCAGGGAGGATCAGCCACAATCATAAAAATCTCTTAAAGTGAACATTGCACTCCACATGTTTCTCTCTTATGATAATGGGCAGGAAAGGGCTTGTAGCAGAGGTTTTCTAGGCTTTTATAGGTTTTGCCAGGGCCCAGAAAGGGTAGGGAACCAACTGGCAAGAGACCTGGCAACTGTATGCTGGGATGAAGAAGCAACAGTCGTTTAATTTTCTATTAAAACCCCTCCCCACAGGCTGTGCAAACTTTCTCCCGTTAGACAAACACTGTACAAAGGCCCCGAGTAATACATTGTTAATGGGACTCTCCTGTACCGACGGTAACCACAGCTCCATGCTGGAGGCCTCAGCAAACTACCAGAGGAGGTAGATTTGTGCATGCCACTGCTGCAGGAGCATGTTCTGACACCTGAGTACTGTGGTAGAGTCAGGAGGATGCCAGGGGAGCATCTTCTCCATGTCAGTGTTAATGTCAGACCTCCTGTGGGACAGCTGAATGTTTTGAGATGCCTAGGGGCATGCTATCCCCTGCCATAATTTGGAACCACTAGAGTCCCTGTGACTTAAGACGGATGAGATTTAGAGAGCCAGACCTCCAGTTAAACAGCTGTTGGGGAAGAGCTCACGGGCAGCATGCCTTTATTTCAAGACCTTCCAGATGCACATTTCCTTCAGCTTGTAATTCAGCCTTTCACCTGTTTGGGAGTTGTCCCGGTTTGAAGTAAAACCGAACCAATTTTCTGTTCTGTAACTTTACATCCTAGCTAGGCCTCCTCTAACTCTCTGAAATTAACGGCATATTGTGGAGAAAACTGCTCGTTCTCAGAATGATAAGCCCAATGTTTGTGCTCCATGCCAAGGGATGGTATGCAGGGAGGCCCTTGCTTATACTTATTGCTATAACAACCAAGGTCAGCCGATTTCGTTATTTGCCCCCTTAGAGGGTCGGAAACGGAAAAAACGTAGAGGGGTCACATCGGTGGGGAGGAGTGGACAGGACAGGTGACCCAAACCCGACCAACTGGGGTATTCCATCCCATCTGCCCCACGCTCAGTATAAAGGCTGAGGGATCAAAGGGTCAGTCCCCTTCCTGCGATGGCCGACGTCCAGAGAGGACTCTGTTCATCTGCCTTTGATCCCGATCCGTGCGTTCCTGACTCCAGAGCTGGAATCCAGTTCCCATCCGTCGCTGAGTCCAGTCTGGGACTTCCCCAGTGCCTGCCGGTGACGTGACTGTCATCCTGGGAGCTTGATACGGTTTTGTATATATTGTATCTATTTCATTATTTTTCTTCTTTATTTTTATTTTAATATTAATTCTTCATTAAAGTAGTTTAGTTCATTCTAAACTTCTGAATCTCCTTATCTCTTTCTCCTCCTCTCTCCTCTTTTGGGGGGGGAAGGGAGGGGAAGGGCCATCTGTCGGTGTGGTTTTGGTAAATTCGGCCGAAACCACAACAGGAGTGCTCACCTAAGGCCACTGGATTTTACAGCCTCACTGTGAAACACTACTGCTTCAGAAATGCCTCTGTCCCCTTTTTCCCCTCGTTTCCTTTGAATTTTTTTGCTTCCCCATAGAATAACCAAGAAATGCATAGGGTACGGTGCATCTGTTGAGGGGAAAAAAAACATGAATCAGGGAAAAAACAGGAGTGTAAGCTGAGCACACCCAGCAATGCAAATTAAATTTTCTTTATTTTTACTGTTCAGGCCCTGTTCTTGTTTGGTCATGAGAAGTGCCTGTAAAGTCAAGGCTGTCTGCTTTGGAGATGTCTGGTCATTTCTGCTAGGAGAGAACACCAGGTAGCCTACATGTCAGGGCAGGTATAGAAAGGAACTGGCTCTTGCGCCAAAACCTTCTTGGTAATCCAAGAAATTCACTCACAAAAAATGCTAAATGAGTTCAAACCATCGTCCAGAGAGGCCCTGGCGTCCTCAAGCCATAAACAGAAAAGAGAAATAGATCTGATAAAAAGCCACATTTCTGGTAGGCTTGGAGGAACGCTAGGTGCTTAGTACATGGCAGCGGTAATTGGTGTAGCTGGGCATAGGCCTTTACTCTGGGGCCAACACACTACAGGCTGATTAAATCTTTTACTCCTGCTGGCGAATAATCATCCGCCTGACCCGTTCCACCGCAGGCAGCAGGAATATCCCATTAGTAACTTCTTCCCGAAAAAGAGTGGGGCGCTTGTTCCTCATCAGGCTCTACCTGGCCTTTGGCAACGATGCTCGGGGCAAAGGTTTCAGTGATGGGTGCTGGCAGGGAGGTCCCTTGGTTTCGGGGACCTGTGCGGGCGACCTGGCTCTCACAGGTAAGGAGAGTGCTGGGATCCCGCTGCCTCCCAAAGGAAAGAGTTTGGCACCTTGGGAGGTGTGGCCCAGGGCCTTCGTTCTGATGTTATTTTGTTCCCTGATTTTGGAAGGAGCAGTGGAAACAATTAGGTCTCTTAATTTCTCCAAGGCAAGATCCAAATACAGAAAAGAATACATCTCCCAGGCAGGGAGAAGCAGGGAATTAACTGCCTTTTTTTGGATGAGATCAGAGAAAGCTGATTTATGAAGCAAAGAGAAAGCAAAGTGCTTTTATGGGTAAAATGTTCCCTGCTTATTTCCTTTCTGTCAGACTACGTTCCTCCCACGCTTCTGGCTGCGAGCGAGCTCCTTGGAAGCCGGTTTAAGCATTTCAGCATGTGATGATTTAACTGGGCATGGATTCTGACAGATCTTTGCAAATAACATCACAGGAGTTGCTGGAGGTGACTGCCTAATGCCGACCCGGGGCACGTTCAGGAGGACAAGACTGGCAAAGAGAAACCCAGCCAGCCCCGTGCGCTCACAGCCTCTCCTGGAGCACCTCTGAGCATCGGGCTCTCGGGAGATACCCATCGCAGCCCGCTGAGATGGGGGTGCATCTTGCAACCTGCTCTTTCTGCTCTTCTCCCTTGAGGAGGAGACAGAGGCGAGGGGCAAAGAGGGCTCGAGAGCTGAAGCCTCACAAAGAGCGGGGGCGTTTGGTTACAGCTCAGGCAGAGCGAGGGAAAGCAGAACAGGAGAGAAATTCAAGAGGGTGGGTGGGGAATGAGAAAGTTTCTGCAATTGAATTTCCACACATGGGGCTTTCAGCTCCTGCCAATGTACATATAGGATGGGATGAAATCAGAGGAACTCAGAGAGGCTTATGTCTGCTAAGGGAGACTGTAGCAAGCAACTACTGTTGAATGACAAGGTACCATAACTACATCTGGGGCATCTTAAATGTTGATGGTCGGGCCGTGCTATTTGCCCTGGTGGCATGGTTCCTAGTGACAAAGATGTCCACGTCTGATAGATCTAACTGCAAAGATGCCTCTGCTGCGCCCATACATCCCACCCATGCAAGCAGAGCCCAGTTTTCACTTAGATTGGTGCAAGTATCAATATTGTCTATACTGCCCAGAGGAACCAGAAGTGAAAACACATTGGTAATCTGTGGAGCACGAATGTGAAGCAGTTCAACACACAGATGTAGCATGTTTTGCACACCCACCAGACCATTCTGGGGGGTGCTGAATGGTTTTGGCTGTCACTCCTGCTCAGGCACTACCCTGTTGATGACATGTCACCCAGAAAGGACTCCAGAGCACCCGCAAGGACACTGTAAGGTCCAGGGACTGGAACAATCTAACACTTGACATACCCTCGCAGAATAAAATTAGGAAAGGAGGCAAAATGAAATTAACCCCCTGTGAAGTCAGGCAAAACAGGAAAATATAGTTTAATAATTGATAATGATGTAGACAAGCCCCCGTGCTTAGACCCCAAACTGCGGTAGGTTTACAGGGAGGAGGGGAGGGGTGGGAGGTGGGGGTAGGGAAGAGAAAGCTGTACAGATTGACCTCTCTCCCCCCATGCCCCCTCCTTTTTCTTTAAATCCCCACCTAGTCAGGAGTGCTCATTAAGGATGGCTCTCGTTTCCCTAATTAGGCTGCCCCCTTCTCTTCACAGGGCTCCAGACCTCTGCCATTCAGCAATAACAAGAATAACAAGAAACTCGTTATTTTACAACCTGGGCTGGGGAGGAGGGGTGAGAGGGAGAAGATGGCTTTGTGATGTGCTGCTTGGAGGAAAACAAGCTCAGAAAAACCTGGGTCGAGGGAGGAGTCGCCCCTGTTAGCAAGACCTTGCCTGCTCTTAAATGTTGTCTTGCCCTAGTATGTGGCTGCACTAGAGGTAACGCTATAAGGAATGGGGATTTGGGGTTTTTCCCCTTTTCTGCAGGCTCATTCTTGAAAGTTGCTTTTCTTTCTAGCAGTCGTATGTAAGTGCACATGTCTTTATGTGAAAATTAACCTTTAGGGACTTCAACAAGACATGAGCCATCCCAGCTCTGAACTCTGAGCTCTGAACACAGAGCAGTGGCAACGGGACGCGTAATGTGTTAATGTGGTCTACATTAGAATCATTCATCAGCGCGAGGGAGGCTGCAATGGCTTGCCTCAGGGAGGGCAGCAGCAGTAAGCCTCATCTCAGCCTGGGTTTCTGAATTCCCTTTTCCTCCCAGATGCCGATGCAGGCAAGTCCGGTGGTGCCCCAAGCACGCAAGGTGTCCTCCTTCCCCCCTGCGATGGAGGCAGCCCCTACGCAACTTTGCCCTCTCCGTTCTGCATCCCGTGTGGCCTTGGCTGAGGATCCCCTCTCTGTTGGCATCCCAGCAAACCTCCTCACCAGTAGATGTTGGTTTCACAAAGCTGCTGTGGAAACAAAAAAAACCAACAGAAAAACGTATTTCTATTTTATACCCATTGAGCAAAGGTGGAGGGTGAGTGAAATGAGGGCTCCCTGACGGACTCCTCTGGGTCCCCCTTACAGGGTGAAGTGACGATCTTTCCTCTGGCCAGCAAGCTTTCTCTAAACGTCATGTTGTGTAGCATTCCACCCCAGAGGCAAGCATGCCAAGTCAGCACGACCAAGCATGTGTTTAAATGTTGTTCTGGATGAGGGGAAAAAAAAAAAAATGCTCACCACCTTGCAAAATCAGACCCTCCCTGAGCATTTGGAATGAATTTTGCCAAAACCAGCTTATCATCTCCATAAATTGTCACAGATCCACTCTGTTTTGCGGAGCTAAACACTTCAACATTTTATCCACATTACCAATTAAACCATCTTTGCTCAATTTATGCCTCATTTGAATAACTTATTACATCAGATATAGTTTTTTTTATAGTTTGGTTTTAAGTCTCTTTCTCATACTGTCTTTAAGACTTGTCTAAGTCTTTCAAGATGTTCTTTCAAGCCCTCGGACCAAATTAAAACATCATTCACTGGAGCTTTGGCACTTAGCAGTTTCTCACAGATCTGGCAAATGCTCTTTGAAATACCTCGGGAGCAGAACAAATGCCAAATAGTATCTGCCTTAACTTATACATGGATATTTGCAAGCACGAAGGTCCAAAGTTATGCCTCAAAAGTAGGCACAGCCATGTAAGCAAGTGACCTTGATTTTTTCTGAGGTGACAAATGTCCTGCAACAGCATCCTGAAGGATTTATGATATCAATTATTTGGATTTTGCCTCCAAGCCTTTCTTATAAATGGGTCATATTGTTTTCTAAATTCGCATTCATGCCTTAACTCAGTTACATCTGCTAACGGGTTCGGATTGTCCTGATTGTAAATAGACAAACAAATATGTATCTGCTGGGACTAAACTTTGCTGTGCCAAACCCTCTTTAAACCCTCATCTCTTCCTCCCACAGAGAAATCCAAAACCCAAAACCACCAAAAAACCCCAGATTTAGAGCAAAGCAAATTGTTTCAGCTGAAACATAGTTTCCTTGTGGCAGGTTTTTTTTGTGCCAAACGCCAAAAATTTGGGTCACCTGAAAGATTTAGCAAATTCACATCAATTTTGCTGAATTATTTTGACTGAAAGAAAAGAAGCCTTATCGACAGGCATGAGAAGCACCCAACCTCTTGCTTACACCTTGGCCACTTGTCTGCAAGGTGTCCCAGCAGATCCATCAGACTTGGGAAAGACTGTTGTTCAGTCTTTGGTTCTGATCAGCATCCTCCCACCAAGAAACACTTAGCGAGGGCATGGGCTGGAGAGAAGGTGTCTTACAGCTTCATGGACAGCCTGAGCTGGCAGAGCCTTTTCCAGCCCACAGAAACATTCAGCATGTTCAGGACTTTGTCTTTTCCTGCTGGTAAAATACAGTTTTGCTTTTCCAGTTACCCTCGCCCTCCTGCCAAGAGGAGAACTTGGATGTTTTGTCTGTGCTGACCCTCCAGCTGGGGCTGGGAGATGTCTTTGCCACAGCAGGAAGGAAGAGACTGCCCCAGATCACACATCTGGTTTTACATCTCCTCTCACTTCTCCTGTTTCAAGCAGAAACACATGGCAGGTATCTTTACAAGCATAGTATATCTGCATTATACCGAGTGCATCTGCATTGCACTTGGAAGGGAGCCCAGAAGTTGCTTTCAAAGTCAGATTTGCTGTCTATACCAAGAGTGGACATGGGAGGGTGGGAAGGACCTGGTGTGCCCCATGCTGATCTGGAGGCTGCCCAGGGGCTGGTGGATTAAAAGCTGTTGCAGCCGGGCAGCACAGCTAGCGAGACACGTTGCCTCGTGGCCAAAGTCGCTCCTGTGCCAGTCACACGCTTTTCACGAACTCCTTAGTCCGCTTGTTAATTATGTGTCGCACTCATGTCTGAGTGGACCGGTTGGGATCACAGCTGCCGGAGCAATAGGCAGTCCGAGCCCGGCAGAGCTCTCACCTCGTGGAGATGGAGGTGGAGGTGGGGGAGATCTTGGCTTCAGGCAACTGCAGGACTGGGCCGGGGTCACCCACACCACAATCCCCACCACGCTGTCTTTCACACACGTGAGCACAACGCAGAGCAAGGCGCTCCCAGCTGGGAAAAGGCAGTTTGCAGCTATTCTGAGCTGTGCTGGTTGGATCCCACTCGTGAAAACAAACACAGAGAGACATCCCTGGTCGCTATTGACTAGCACTGCTGGGACAACACAAGCAGCTTTATTTGTTGAGAGGGGGGGACGGAGGAAAAAGCCCCAAGTTTCCCCCCCAACCCTGCTCCACTCCATCCCTGCTTGCCCCGGGGTGTATTGTGCCCCTTTGTCCCCGAGAAGAACGCGTGTCCGGTAGCACCGCAGTTATTTTTAGGAGGGCTTGGCCAGCATCCACAGTGGTGGTGGCTTTGGTGAGCCGGGAGAAGCAGACTTTTCTCTCTCTGCCTTTCAATGTTTGGAAACAGTGAGGCTGCCAAGGCAGCCCGTCTCCTGCTCTGCACTTCCAGCCTCTGGAAAGCGAGAGTGAGCCCTGAAAAGCCTGGCAGGCTGACCGGGAGAGCCTGCCAGGCAGCCAGCAGCACCCTGCCAACACCAACGGCCCCTCATCTCCACCAGCCAGGGAAAGACAGGTCAGGGGGGATGGAGAAGGGAAAGCGGCGGCAGAGGGAGAGGCTGGAAAATTGCACAGGTCCCCCTCAGGGAGGGCCTTTTCATTTCCTGAGCCCGACTCTCTGTATTTGGTACAGCTGCAACTGGGAAGGGGGGCAGTGCCCCATGGCTCTGACTGCAGGGAGGCTGGAGCAGGCAGAGGCGGGGAAGGGAGAGGCATGAGCTGCAGCCCATATGGGATTTTTCATACATGTGTTTGAGACCAGGTCAATCTTTCTCAGGGGAGGGAGACTGCTGGCATCGGCCGGGCTCGGGGACCAGAGCAACTTGCAAATGACAACGGTCCTGGGCTGGGCTGGTACACTTGTGGGGCTCCCCCGGCCTCCTGACCCCTGGTTTGGCTGTACCAGTTGAGAAGGGACCAAGGCATCCCTCGGTGGATCAGAAATGAAGAGGCAAAGGAACCGCAATACCAAGGGGTGCTGCAAACCAAAAGCAAGAGGCATGGGCTGTGGGCAGCCCAGCACCTGGAAAATGGCAGGGGGAGGACGATGGAGCAAAGAGCAAATCTAACACAGTCAGCAGCCAGCTCAGCCAGTTGACGCTGATACTGCTATTTTTGCCTTAGCCACTCAAATCTCACCTCTGAATGAAAGCAATTGTTTTTTTTAAAAAAAGGAGCAGGAGGCATATCTTTCTACCAAAAGCATTGCAGATACCCTGTGCCACAGCAGGCAGCACCTGGGCCACCACCGAGGCAGCAGTGGCAGCTGGGACCGAGGGGCAAGTCTTTCCAAATTGTTGGCATGCATTTCACTGCATGGACTTTTGTGGCAAGCCCATGCCGTCAGGCCAGCAGCATCTCCTCTCCCGGCTGCATGCCAGGATGGTGGGTCCAGGGCAGCAGGCTGAAGCCCCCTTTTTCTCTTAGAGCCCCACCATTCCTGGCTCTGAGCCGTGCTGCTGCTGAAAAGGCGAAGGGCTCCAGCGTATGAAGGGGAGGGAGGAGGAAAAGAGGAGGTGCAAGCATGTGTGTGTGTGTGTGCTGGGAGGAGATGGAGACGTCGGGTAAGAACAGACCAGCTTTCGGAGTTTGGCTAACACCCTCTCCAGCCTCTTACTCAGCATACACGGGGTCCCATGATCTGAGTAGCAGCCCCTCTCATGCCATTGTGTGCCTGACCAGCTTAAATAAACGGTATTATTTTAAGCAAGGGCAGTCGAGCAGTTGCCGACGGTCCTTCTCTTTCTTGCTCCCTTTCTCCCGTCCTCCTTCCCCCCCTTTCCCGCTGCTTCAGTTTCCCCTCCCACCCCACTTTCCTTTACACAGCGGGATTAATCCATCAAACCGAATGGGGGGGAGGAGGAGGGGCAATGAGCCCGCACTCCAGTGAACACTGAAGAGGCCCCCATTCATGGGTCAACAAAACCAGGGAGGACTCTTGGACTTAATCAGCCAAGGAGCGCTCCAGCCCTGGAGACAATTAACATCAAAGCAATGCAGGAGAAAGAGGAGACAGGACAGCCAGGAAGCCTTGAAACCCACGTACAAACCCCGATTAAAAAGGGAGGGAAGTTAGGAAGGAAGCGGCAAGAGGGAAGATGTGCGGCGGCGTGCGAGAGGAGCCGATCCGTGACTGCCTTCAGGAGCGGGAAACTGAGGTGCAAGGAGAAGGAAAGACTTGCTCGAAGACAGAGTGCAGAGCAGTGGCATGGCCTTGCTGGGTGCAGAGTCCTGGTGTCCTGACTTCTGCCCGAATCATCTTGCTGAGACTGCCCTGGGGTCAGATCCCCCACCATCAGTGGCTGGGGCATGTATCTCCACATCAGCGAGACCAGGATTAAGCAGTAGCATGTGGCCAGGTGTTGCTAGCCTCCCACACCTCATTTTGAAGGCTGTTTCCAACAGTCTTGTCATAGTATTGTCACAATCCACATAGTTGAAAAAACTTAATACTACTTTATTATTACCTTTGGGCACCACATCAAAGTCTGGGTGCACCTAAAGATAATCATATTTTGCCTTTGTAACAGATGGTCACTTGGCTGCTAACGTAAACTGGCAGCAGTCCCACTCAGTTGTAGGGAACAGTAGGGGCTCTGCAGCAAGAAAAGGGGTTCAAGCTGGATTGTCCCTGGGGAGGGACAGCCAAGCCTGGAAACCATCCTTGCACTGGAGCTCGGGGTTTATTTGCAGCTTCCTTTGGAAATAAAAGCAGCAGATGAAGTTATAGGTGAAGAGGGAGTAGCTCCGGCCTCTGTGGCTGTGCTCACCACCCCCCCTCCATGAGTGCGCTGAACAGAGAAGAAGGGGTGACACGCTGCTAAGGGGAAGGGTAATGGCAAAAGAGGCTGCAGGGCAATTTTCCAAAATTTTTGCTGCACGCTTCCCCCCTTCGTGGGCCTCACTCTGCAGAGATCATTCCACACCTCAGGAGCACCACGAGGAAATGTTAGGCTGCTAGTGAGCTGTTTCAGTTGCAATCTACCATCTTCTTGAGTTACCATGGGGGTATTGAATGGAAAATCAGATCCACGCCACAGCTTGCCAGTGTATTTCCCTCTTCTTGGCCTCAGACCGTTCAGACGTCTCCTCCCCAGAGCTCTGCGACAGGTAGTGCTGTCGCCACCCTGCAGCTACAGCTACTGCTGTGCTGAGATCTTACAGTCTGTGTCAAAGTATTATCTATGATGAGATTTGTGTTACAGCCCCTACATCATATTAGCACTGGCAAAACGTTGCAGAGGTGATGGAGCCCACCCGGAGGGGAGCAGGGTCTCTGGGCACTGCTCAGGCATCCCAGGTTCTAGGCGAGCAAAAGACACAGTATGCACAGAGACTTTCGGTGCGGCTCCTTCCCCAGTGTTTTCCCTGACTGTGCTAGTGTATTTGAACCAGTAAAATTGAGGACTGTGAACAGAAACCAGTGAAAACAAAGACCAGGAAAAGCTGGTTAAAAGCATCACCAGCATGAGCTACCATTTCTAGTTGAAAGATGAGTTTCATATAAAGAAGAAAGGGAAGAAGAAAAGCTCACTGAACTGCTAGCTAGTCCAATGAAGTTTCCATACCAGCGTCTCCCACAGAGTACATCACCCAATTCAGAGTAAATTCTGGCGCATTTTGAAAAGCTTTTATTATCTTTTTCAATGTGAAAATGGTCGCTCCAACCTTCTGTATGCTTGAAGCACTGATCAACACAAGCCTCACTGTTTTGGGCCAGGCAGCTGACAAGCTTTCCTGATGCTCATCGCCAAAGCTTTTAACTGGGAGTGGGTAAGGGGACAGGGCTAGGCGCATCCCTCGAAAAACAGGACACTGAACAATAGGCTTCAGCCAAGATCATGGGCATGGGCCAGGTCAAGCACAGGACCAAGCAGTGCACTGGATCCTGCAGGAGTAAAGGCTCCTCCTGGAGGGGTTGGGGCCACAGAGGCAGCAGGGCATCGGTCAGGTCCCCCCATCTTGTGAACATGTAGGTGGCAGCTTGGGTGGATCCATGTAGCCAGTTGATATCCACGGGAGAAAGGGTGCCTTGAAAGCACTCCCTATTTCATGCCACTAAAATTTCCCATCCTGGGGGTTGCTCTGGCAGTTTTGGCTGCTGTGGCTGGGTTTGGTAGCTGTGTGCAGGTGGGTTCATGCCTGGGTGGTTGTCACCACTGTGGGCACACCGGCGGCGGGCAGACAGGCGAGGAGGAGGTGAGGGAGCTCTGGCCCGAGGGAGCAGCTCTCGGTATATCAGTTATATCTTAGTTGTGGCTGTCCGGTCGCAAAGAAGAACAGGAAGGGGAGCAGAGGGTGAGCCTTGGCTTTTGTTTCAGGCGCTGAACTTTCAGGCTCCTCTTTTCTTTCTTCTACACACCTCCTTTTGCTCATAGAGCCACCCACACACTTGCACCATGCTTGCTCTCGCTTTCTTGTTTTGTCCTGTCATGGCTCTTCTCCAAGAGCTTGGAAAGTTTCTTGAAAGAGGAAAAGAGGGAATAGGGGTTGCATGGAGGTAAAACACCATGCAACACATTCTTTCACCTTCCTCCTCCTCCTCCTCTGAGCTGTTTCCTGAGCATCCCTCCCTTTTCCTCAGCAGGTACCTGCAGAAAGTGACCCCGTCAACACAACCCCAGCAGGATCAGCCTTTGGTCTTGCTCAGGCAGCTGGTTCCCATTAAATGTTCTCAATCACGGAGAATTCTTTCTCTCTCATCTGAAATATTTTATTATTGGTTTTCCTTTCTTTCAGTTTCCTAAGGAGAAAGGAGGGAGTTTGTGTGTGTGTGTGCAGTGAACTAAAGAAAGAGAATTTAGAGCTCGATCTTATCGTGCCCATGTGGAAGGCTGTGCATTTGCCAGCTGCTGTAACATTTATTCCCTCTTACGTATCCACTGAATTATTCCTCATCTTTTTATTTCCCCATTGCCTCAGGTAGAGTCCCTGAGGATGAAAAAGAATGCTGTTTCTCTGAACATGAGCCCTTCCATCTGCTTAGCTGCAACTCAGTGAGGCCAAGATTTAAACAGGGTTGGGTTACCCACGGTGGGCAGCTAAGAGGACTCATAGTAGCAGCTGAGAGCTGGGGCATTCTGGTTTTGCCCAGGTGCTACTGGTTTTGGAGGACGAGAGGAATTATTTGGCTGGACAGTTTGTCATATCCTCTCTCCTGGACTGACACATGTAAGACCAGTCTAGTGACATGCATAAGACCAGTGTCTGGGCTTTGCCTAAATCTGGTGAGGACAGGGCATGCCCCCCCATCCAGAAGGGGACTAGTCCCAGCATAAGCTCCTCTAGTGAAATGAGCCCAGGGAAACTGAGCACAGGGGTCTCACCAAGGGATGGGTACTGTGCGTAGCACCCCCTGAGTCCCACTCACCTGCCTCCTGGTCCACGAGCCCTGGCAGAGGCCAAACCAGCTCTGCCAGCTGGCTCCTCTGAGGCAGAGGGACTGACTGTCCCTTGCTATAAGGCAACACCGGGTTTAACACGTGTAAGCCTGGTGATGGCTTGGAGACGCAGCCCTGGGGAAGCCCAGCAGGGCTGAGAGGTGAAGCACCCCATGTGCAAGGGAAAATGTATGCCTCAGTCTTTGCCTGGGGCACCCCAGTCTTGTCCTGTCTGTCTTCTGTGGGGATCCTTTTGCCCAGCAAGTTTTCTCCTTCTCATTGAGCACAGATGAGTGATTTCAAGCCTGAGGCGGCTGCTTGCTAGCCAGATCCTCCTTGCTGCATTGCCTTCAGCTCCCGGGGCTGTCACTTCTCACTGGGCAGCTCCCTCACCCTGGGGACCTCCCCTGGTTCAGGACAGGGGCTCTTCACATCACATCTGAGCCCCTGGGTTGGGGTGGACCAGGTGAGATGTAAACTGCTCTATATATCTCATTGGTCATGAGACCATCAATATTTGCCACAGACTGCCAGCACTGGTTCCACTGGGAGATGCTGAAAAGAGCAGCGGGCACTAACAAGGAGGCACATGATTTTGGGTGGCTAGTAGCCAGGGTGTGAGTTCTCCTTAAGAGCAGGGAATATATAACTGCATCAAACAACTGTTTTGCTGAGACTGGCTCCTGGCCTGAATGGCTTAGGTGATCCTAGGGCTTGCTGCAGAGCTGCCATGGCCCAAAATGACAGAAAAGGTTATGTAAATTTTCCTTGGTAATTGTTCAACCTCTATTGCCTTTGAAAAGACAAAGGATACATGAACCCCCCTGCTCTCTAATGAGCAAATGCCTGCACTTGATTTTCTCCTCTGGAATTTCAACTCTCTGCTTCTGCTGTTTGTTTCTGCCCTGCTGCCTGGCTGTGGCCTGGTGTGATGCCTGCAATATTCCTCCTGGGACAAGAGACACGTTTCTCCTCACAGCTCGTTAGTAGAAACTGTAATATTATCTTCAGCCATCTGAAAAAGTATCCTCCTCATCTCCTTGCTTGCAACTGGCTTGCAAACATCTTCCCCACAGGGCTGGATGGCAAAGGATCCTGCAACTCTCCTGCCTTAACATGGACACATGAGAAAGAAATCAATTCTGAGTCCTTCGCAGTAGGGATGTAGTGCTGGAAGGGATCTCCTATTTTACCATGTCTCATCCCTTGCTATTGTCAGCAATCACATCGTGCAATCTTTTGCACAAATGTGAAGCTCCAAACAATCCTAACAAGTTTTAAGATTCTCCCACTACCCCAATTAGTAGGCTCTTCCAGAACTTGACAGCTCTGAGGCTTAAACAATTCTTCTTATTTCCAGTCTCAATTTATTCCTGGCTGAAGCATGCCCACTTGTTCTTGCGCCAACATTGTTCCAAGGCTTAAATAGCTCTGCTCCCTCCCTGGTGCTTATCCCTCTGATGTGTTTACGCAGAACAATCATATCCATTCTCAGCCTGTGTTTCGCTGGGCAAAATAAATCAACAGTCTCCTGCCCCTTGATAGGCACTCTCTTCCCCTGACCATCCTGCTAGCCTTTGTCTGCATCCTCTCTCTTTTCAATTCTTCTCTTTTCACTGCGGATGGTGAGAACTGGAGACTGTTCTCCATGACCTGTGTCCCACGCAGGGTCCCAAGCAGCGCTCAGGTTTTTGCTGGTGCCCCAGTGGCCAAAGAAGGTCTGAGTGTGGAGATTTTTATAGGACAAACTTCTTTTCCCAGTGGATTCTATTTTCAACCCTTGAGTATTGTGTGGAGTTCAGCCCTGTCTTGGGGTGGTTTCTCGATGCC
This sequence comes from Numenius arquata, assembly GCF_964106895.1. Lineage (NCBI taxonomy): Eukaryota > Metazoa > Chordata > Aves > Charadriiformes > Scolopacidae > Numenius > Numenius arquata. The sequence continues at coordinate 16,166,588 of NC_133576.1, read as the reverse complement.
ACTAAGGAGCCAGCAGTCCCACCTTGCTCTGAGGCTATCGTTGCTCAGCTGCCAATAAAGCATGCACGACTTGCTTGCAGAACTGTAGTTATAAAGTTACCCTTGAGGTTTTGACTCATTTGGTGGCACTAGCTGTAAAGTTGGCTCTCCAGTTTCCCAGTGTAGCAAGGCACCCTGAGCTGTATCACTGGATAGCTTTAGCAGAAGGTTTTGTTTATGTGGTGGTTTTCTTACAGAGCAAGAGGTCCACGTGGATTTTTCCTGTGATGCTTTCCTGGACACTCCGAATTCCTGTCAACAGGATATTGAGAGGCCCAAATAAAATTATGTAAGTGTGGGCATGCTTTTTACATAATTTAGTATGTATCTGACCTTCTACCTCATCCACAACGGTTCATTTTTCTCTTACAAAGGTGTGCAGAGTGCAGATGACAGATTTTAGGCTAGGATAGCTCTACTTTTCAGTTAAGCCAAACCTGGGCTTCAGGAACAAACAAGCCAGTTTCAGCTCCTCAAAGTGTAGGAACTCAACCATGCACCTAATTTTTTTTTAACTCTGTGACTCAACCCTTCTACACAGGATACTCTATTAGTACCATGCCCTTTAGATTTGGGAAAGGCAAGCAGCTGTGGAAGTAAGATGCAATATTACTTTAGGAACTGGCATTAGAAGTGACTAGCTGAAAAGGAGAGACGCAAGGGCTGCAGTCCTTGGGGGCTGAGCCTTCCTCTGGATGCCTCTCACCAGCTCTTACTTGCAATCTTTGCATTATTCTTCTCACTTTTACAAGGATGATATAAAGAAATCCTTTTTTTTTTTTTTTCCCTTGACATACTTTATTCTGGTCTGCAATGGACCGTTCTGGGTTGATGTCCCCAGGTCTGCAAACTTATGCAGATGTATCACTATGCTGTTGGAGGTTCAGAAATAATGGGGTATGATACTGGGAGAGAGGTGTTGAAAGGTACCCTTCTTTCTGCACTCTTTCTTCCACCTGAGAAGCTATGGGTTACAGAAATTTTTCCTTACTGACAGCCGTCCATCACTTTCATTCAACTCCGCTTTATACATCTCATGGAATCACGGAATCACGGAATTCTCAGAGTTGGAAGGGACCTCTAGAGATCATCTAGTCCAACTCCCCTGCTAAAGCAGGATTGCCTAGAGCACATTACTCAGGACTGCATCAAGGCGGGTCTTGAAAATCTCCAGAGAAGGGGACTCCACGACCTCCCTGGGCAGCCTGTTCCAGTGCTCTGTCACCCTCACCGTAAAGAAGTTTCTCCTCATATTTAAATGGAACTTCCTATGTTCCAGCTTGTGGCCGTTGCCCCTCGTCCTGTTACTGGAAACCACTGAAAAGAGTCCAGCTCCATCATCCTTCAACCCACCCTTTAGGTACTTGTAAACATAAATAAGGTCTCCCCTCAGCCTTCTCTTCTCCAGGCTAAAGTGCCCCAGCTCTTTGAGCCTTTCCTCATAAAGGAGATGATAGCACCATTTCTTATATCTTGGTCAAAATCCTATGTTCTGACTTTGCTGTGTCCCAAGATCTCAGCAAACACCATGTTGTATAGAAGCAGCACAGCACAGAGATCTGCCTCTTGGTGGATTGGCTCCCTGCTTGAGAAAATGGAACTCTGAGAGAGCACATGTGGCCCAAACTGATTTGGGTCCTCCCCCGTGCCAGGCAAGTGCCAGCTTTGCACCCTGGCACGCTTTCTGTCTGCACAGGGAGGCAGAAGTATAACAGGAAACAATACTCAAAAACCTAAATAACTTCTTTTTTCCTCCTAAAATCTTTTGTTCCTGAAACCAAAGCACAGTAAATCAAGGGGTTCTGCCATAAATGAACTTGAAGTGCTCTCTATAAAAAAAAATCCAACCCCAAAACAAACAAATCCCCAAGTCCCCGAAAGGAAGAGGAGGAGGAAAAGACAGGACCTTAGAGAGGATTCATAAATCACATTGCAATGGACCTGGTACAGATGTTCCTGCATTCAGCGCACCAGGCAAAGCACAGTACCATAATGGGACTGACGGACCACGTGTGAAAGCAGACAGAACACAGCTGACTTGGAGGAGTCGTGGTCTCTCTGGCATATATAACACATGCTCAGTCCCTGCTCCAGTGTCCCTCAGTCCCTCCTGCCAAAAAATAAACAAGCCAGATCAAACCTGTCATGGTCTGGAAGCCTTCAGCTATCCCTTTATTTTAACATGGTGCAGCATGGTCTGGTTTCCCAGCACTTAACGCTTGGGCATAGCGCTGAAAAACTGATAATTCTCCAGCTCTTGGATTGTGGCTTCCCACCTGGCTGTCCAGGGAGTACCCTGGCCCTGGGCAGCAAGAAACTGGAAGGAGTGGGAGGAAAGGGCCAGCGGTTTCTCTACAGCCAGACATTTCCCAGTTTTTCTGGGGGAGGCGCTCCTTACTGACTTGCCCAGGAAGCCCCAGCACTGCAGCATTTGAAGTCCCAAAGATCACTGCAGAGGGCCCCCATGCCCTGAAGCATGCAGCCAAGGGCTGAGGGGAGCTTTTGGTTTCACAGGACAGAGCCAGACAGGAGGGGCTGTGGGGCTGGGAGCCAGGTGGACCCAGCCCCACCTGGGTCCAGAGGCACATCAGGCTGTGCTCCTGTCTCCTGGGGTGGAGGCTGCCTGGTACTGGTGCTGCTCTGCCTGCACACTGACCATAGGTGCGAGAGCATGGTCAGTCCCAAAATCCTCAATCCCAAAGCATCCTCATTCACATCCAAGGGGTTTGCAGCTCCTTCCCTAGTTCTCCAAGCAACCTGAAGGCTACAGATGATAGAACAAAACAGCTCATGCATCACCCAGCAGCGATGCCCTCCATCTGGGAACAAGGGAAGCAGGTGGCAGATGAAGTTCAAAGCCAGGTTTTTCTGTGGTTTGCCTCAGAAAATGACTTGTCCTTATTGCACTGCAGAAGCCTGAAATACTGCTGTTGTCAGAAATGGCCTCAGGACATTCACAATTCCTCAGTGTCTTCTGGTGGGTACCCACTGCAACAAGATTGGCATGAAGCTAAATCTAGGTCTTACCTGTGCTCCAACGAGCTGCAGAGTAATTATGCTTTTGTTTCCTGTGCTCCAGGGTCCCCATCTGCCAGTATTGCCAGGCCCTGGTGAGTGCAGAGACAGGCAGCCACCTTGCCTTTGGTCCCTGACAGGCACAGAAGCAGACAAGCATCATGTGATTTGGGCATGCCAGGGTGGGGTATGTCATTTTTCTCTGTCTTGGTTTTTTTTTGGTTTTTTTTTTCTTTGATTTGTCCTCATTTCAGGAAGAAGGAATCACTCTCATTGGAACTGTTTTGTCCTTTGTGTAAGGGGAGGAAAAGACACGTCAGGAATTCCAACAGGCTCTGAGGCAGCCAACACCTGGGTGGTGCATTGTGTTTAAAATGGTCTCCAAAAATAACCAGGACCGCAAAAGGGGGAAAATTAATAAGGATAATTAACTGTTTTCCATCTCCAAGTGCTTTGGAGACATGAGCTAATCAGTCTGTAGACACATACAAGCACACACAATGTCTGTAATTAGTTTGCTCTTCTACTTCCTTACCTCTTCCCCCAGCAGATTGCCCACCAAGATCCCTATCAGGCAGAACAGGTCTCTTTCTGCCCCTGCTGCAGAGGCCTGACAGTCTTGCCTCTGCTCAGAGTGCACTGTCTCTCTGTCAGTCTGTCTGTCTGTCTACTTCCCTCCCCTGCTGGCCATGATCAGATTTCACTAAATGAATCACAGTCTAGTGGAAACTCCCTCCAACCCTTGCCAAGAATTGCAAAGTTGATGAAAATGGGACTCGCAGCCAAAGGGAGTTTAGTATGGTTCCTTACTGGTTCCAACCAACTGCGTTCCCATTGCAGTTGGTTGCTTCTGGTTGTCCTATTTCCGCTTTCAGCCTGGCACCTCTCCTCCACCTGGAGCATCTTTCCCAGGATTATCATGTTGATTACTAGATGCCACACCACACCTCCAGGGCCCTGCTGTCAGCACGGGTTGTTTGATCATTTCCTTCCACCAAGGCGTTCCCTGTTTGCTTTTTTTTTTTCAGTGAAGAGGACTTGTTAAGACCAAGTGCCCATCTATCCAGATCACCAGTGTGGGTTTAAACATCTCTGTTCGCAGTTCTCTGGTGCAGTTCTGCCCTTGAACCTTACTTCCCTCTCTGACAGCTTCATGGCTCTGCTCGTTCTTCATGCTAGACCTGCATGGTCTAGCAGAGCAGGTACCCTCTGACTGACAAGTCCTCTCCCATACAAGGCCTGGACTCTTTGTGGAACCCTAGACAATGTTACTTTGCTTCTTTGAGCCTCATTTTCTCCACCAGTAAAATGAGTGTAGTAAACTCCCTTTTGTAAATGCTTTGAGGAAGACACTAGATTTAGTACTGGAGGGGTATCTCATGACAGAGAGGAACCACTGCGTGGTCTCTTGGGGCCCTCCAATACACAGAAAGGAGGTTGCTTCATACCGTCCTCAACCCTCACGGCCTTTTCCTCAGCCCCAGGCTGAGATGCTGAAGCAGAGGTCCTGGGGGCTGTAGAACTGGAGGTCTTCATATTCTCAGTCCAGGTCAAGCTGGGGTGGCAGATCATTTTGAAGAACTGCTGAGAGAGAAAAGCCTCAGTGCTGTCAGCCTTAGCATTTCTTCTCTGTGGTCACCAGGAACATGCTATGGAGTGTCACCATGGCCCTGCAGGAGAGGCCCAATCAGACTACTGGCCGCTTGTGTACTTTGGTCAAGTCTCTTTGTGCTGGTGTTGTTCACACATCCAGAAACAGGCTTGCACCTCAGGCAGTTCCTGGGAAGCCAATGAAGAGGAGCCCCTAGAGGTTGGTGTGTTGATAGGAAGCTCTTCATCACCGTGGCTCCACAGTGGGGTGCCAGGGCTTCCAAGCAGAACAGCACACATGATCCCCTCGGGGCTCTGGGGGTGTGGGGACGTGGGGAGGCTGCAGTTCCATCTGGCTGCTAGCACAGCCTCCCCAGGCAGCACTGTGGCTGTTGCAGACTGCAGAGGAGCAAGACCTACATATTGTATACCTCACCTCCTTATTCTCCAGCCTTCACTTCTCCTCCTTGTGTTTCCCCTTCTGACCCTTGCTTTTTCCCTTTGGGGTACTTCCTATTCTCTGTCTTTCCTCTCTGAGCCTCCTTCTTTTCTGATCCTGCCTGCTCTCACCTCCCCATCCCCCTTCCCCCTTATTTTCTCTCCTCCCCACTTCCGATCCACATCCAATCACCCCAGCTGGCTCCTCTTCTCCTGGAGGCCACCAGGGACGTGTGACAGATCAAGAGGGAGCAGCAGCTCAGGCTGTGGCCCTGGGTGCCAGCTCTCCTCTCCCAGCTCCACATCAGGAAAGCTCAGTCCCCAGCCAGTCTGGGAGCTGGTAAAGCCCAGGTGTGCCACAGCTCTGCCTTGCCACCCCACTGCACAAGCCTCCCCCCAGGAGGGGGAGCGGCCCCCAGGGCAAGCATGGGGTCTCCACCAGGAGAAGGAAATGTGCCTCTGCCGCCTGCCATCCATCCCACACACGACCACCTCTGCTTGGGGGACAACCACAAGCCCTTATCAAGATTTGGCCCCTTGCTGCGAGGAGGAGGGATCGTTTTCCTTTCTGGGTCTCCCTGCTCTCCCTCTAACCCTCTGCTCTCTCCTTCCCTCTCATCTATTTCCTTTGACATTGGTCCCAGGCCCACTGCCAAGTCTCAGATCCATTAGCGAGGTGCCTTGCTGACTGAAGCACAAATCAGGATGGATCCGGGTGCAATTAGCAGCTTCTAGCACCTCATCTGGAAAGCATTAGCTTGGCTTTTGGGGGAGGGGGTTATGGGTTGGGAGGAGAAGAGAGAAATAAGAGGGAATGGATATAGATGCCAAACAGAATAAATAAGCTATTTCTATCTCACTCTCAGGAACTGCCATCCAGCATCTAACAGCAACAAACAAACAGATCTGCAATAGCCATCTGCAGGGGACATAGTTACGGTACCAAGTCGGTGTGACCCATAGACCTTCCTTCCCAGGACGATCTGGTTATCGGGTCCAAGAAGGTACAAGATGGCATGAAGTTAGCCACGGCTTGTGAGTGATGCCCCTCCCAGTTTTCTCTCACAAACCAAGGTTTGTGGTTATGGTCTCTCTAAGAGTTCTTTGGTCTACCTTGTCCTCCTCCTCCTTCGGTGCTTTGCTCCATCTGGCTCCCAGTGCACTGAAATCTGTAATAACATGATGATGTGGTGTCTGTCTTATACTTGAAGAGCCAAGATAGACTAGCCCCTATTGGTTATGATGGCCCATATGTGTGTTGTAGACACAAGCCCCACATAATATAATTCTCATCAAGTCAGGACTCTGTAGAGAATATTTTGGCCTTAGTTTTCTTCACCCAGCCTTGTAGATACCTTTAAGGAAAACTGGTATTGCTCTCAGCAGAGACACAAGCCAACACCTGCTCCCTTGCCAGCTTGCTCTGGTCTCCATCCAGGATGCATGGATGCACAGGAGGCTGTGACTCTTGGGAAACCTCAGTCCCAAGATGATGGTACAAAGGAAACATACTCATAGTGTGGCCTTTGTGTTCCCAGAAAGGTCCTGCTCTTTCATGGGCACATTGGTGCTGTCACAGAACATGTCTCTGAGGGATTAAGATATTGATGACCATTAGAAAAGGTGACTGTCAGAATGAGTTTGAAAGCATCCTTTTGCTCCAGAACAAGGACTGGCAACATGTACATTTGTCCCCTGTCATTTCTGCCAAAAAACAGGCAGCGCATTTTCCTTTAATTTGTCCTCCATTCCCTACCTTACGAAAGGAGTCAGTCTGCTCATTCCCTCTGCATTTGCTTTCTGTGGGATCTCAGCTTTGGGGAGAAGGCAGGGTGGGAGTGGAGGAACCAAGGGCTGTCCTAGGCCCCTCTGCAGTGATGGAGCAGTCTGCTGGGAAGCAGGACCCCCAGGGCTACGGGGAGCTGCTGGCAGCAGGTGGCTGGCATGCCTCTGAAGTGGCGCATGTCAAGCTAGGAGCGTTCAGGGGAAAAACCAAACACTGACCGCAGTCTCCTCATGTAGGAGAGCCCACTAGCTGGCAAAGCAAGAGGGGCTGTCTTTTATTTATTCATCTGTGTATGATCCCAGTACCCAGATGCCAGATTCCCCTCGCCATAGCACACACAGGCCGTTCCACATCCCGGGGCCACCTGCTGATGGCCAGGGGCTGGGGAAGCCAAGGCTTCCTCTGAGCCAGTGATCTCATATTATTTCTGTGCAGGCAGCAGCTGGAAGTAGCTGGAAACATCTCTAAGAGTAATTTTTCCTATACTGACTGCTGCCGGACGATGGTCTGTGAAGCCCTGCTGGTTAGTGAGCTCATGGAAAGGGGACCTGCACCTGGGCTCAGTGGCCAGTCATGTTCTGAAGATTTCCAGCCCTGAAATCATGGTGACATAGATGTAGGGGTGCCTGGAAGAAATGTTGAGGGCCGATAATATTTGTTGGTTCAAAGAGTTTGGGATGTGTTGTTATATTCTGTGTTCTCTGTTGTTTTCCTCCTGCTAGATACATATACATCAAGGCAAAGGTGGTGATGTTTTATCCTGCCAAGAGAAACAGGATTGGCATGATGTTAGGATAGCTTAGTAGGACAGTGAAGTGGCTGGAGGGAACCCTGTGCAACTGCCCTCTCTGCTTTTGGCCCAAGGAGGCAGAAATGCAAGTCATGAGAGAAAGCCTGCACCTCCTCTTGGCCTGTCTATGCCTCTCGCTAGTAAGCTGTGGCAGGAGACATTGTAAATTCCCCAAAGCCAGGGCCGCCAAAACACTTTCTTTGAGGGCAGAAACTGTGACGTGCACCCTTTCAGCGTCCTTGTTCATCCACTCAATGCGTCAAGGAGCTGCCCCTGCGTACTCTGTGTTTCCAAACACGTGAGAGGTTGGACATGCAATGCCCAGAGAAGAAGGGTGTAAAACAGCATCCAGGAGCCCCCTCTGGGTGGGGAACAGCAAGTAGGTGGGAGAGGGGCAGAAAGGGCAGAGCGGGTGTGCAACGAAGGGTGCCAGCATCAGGGCAGTGGGAAGCGCACCCCATGCCAGGTGCTGCTGTGTAGGAGCAGGGGATGAGGGAGGCTACATGCCCCGGAGGCTGCAGGAGCCAGCATCTGCCCTCCCTCTGGTTGCGAGTGGCTGTGCTTTGCCTACACGCTCAGAGGCAGAGGGGGACACCCGCGCATGCTCTGCCGGTAGCTGCCTGCACGTACTCCCTTGTTTTCCCGGCTGGGGTGGAAGGAGAAGGCCTGGTTTCGGTTAAGCCCTCAGTCACACAAAGATGCCTTTCCTATTACTCTTTTGTTTTTCCTTCTAAGCAACATTCCCATTTAACTCTTCCAACACTCTCCTGTAGTGTAGCCTGCCCTGCCCGAGGGCTGGCTCAGGTCAGAGGCAATTCAGGAACAAGGGGAAGTTTCTTGGGCTCTGGGGCTGGAAACTCCACAGCCCTGCAGAGGGCCTTTGGGAAGCTTGGCATATGGGAAGGATGACACCGTTGAAAAGAACTAGTAGGCCGGGATGAAGATACTCCAGTGGCGTAGTGCTGAGCGTGGTAGAAATACCTAAAGAGTCAGTCATGGCATTATCATGACTGAATTTGGCTCCAAACTTCAAATCTGCAAAGGGGGAGTGGGGGAGGCGGAAAAGAAAACATGCAAGGGCCTTTTCAAAACCCAAGACCACAAGAAAAAACTTCCTATAAACAAATCAAATGGAAATATTTTTTTAGTTCTATAAACATTTCCCCTTGAAGCGTTCAACCCAAATATTGCATCACTGTGCTAAGACATAAACAAATCTTGCAGTGAAAGAGATGCACACCAACAATAGACTAGCCTGTTTGCCTTGTCCGGGCTGTGAGAAGTGCGAAAAATAAACAAACAGGGCGAAGAGTGACAAGCAGAAAAGAGATGTCTGAGGAGTACTTGTCTGAATATTCAAGGGAGGGAGGACCACCCCCCAAAATCCCACTGAGGTTCAATAAGGAAATTCAGCTCCTTCAAGATCGTCAGAAAATCACAGCTCTGGCAGGTCATAGGACACCAGCCAGATTTGCCTTTCAGAAAGTGAGGAAGCTTCTGGTTTTTTCCTCAAATATATTATTAAAAAAACCACCTTTGACATTAATATCTCTTGGGTAGAGATGTATTTATTGTTGCAGTGATTGTAATGGTTGTAGAAAGAATAAAGCTGTGCTGTGTTTTATACCTATGTTGTGTTTCCCCTATAGGGAGCACAGCCACTTGCCCGCAGGCACATTGTTGTTTTCTGAGCAGCAGTGGGAAAGGAGAGCCCGACAAGGATGGGCTGAGGTGGAGGCAGTTGCAGAGGAAGGTGAGGGACAAGGTGTGCACCATAGCATGACTGCGCTCATCAATTTTGGTACCTCTCAGTATTGTGTGCGTAGAGTCACAATACCATGCTGGAACCAATATTTGGCTCATCCCTCATACAGACACTGTAAGTGTTACCAGGGATCTCCCGGCTTTGTCTCTCCCACCAAGAGAGAAGCGAGGAGCTGCACAAGTCACTCTGATGGGAGGGGAATTCACTTTTGTTCCAGTTCACGCAAGAGACACTGTAGAAAGCGCCACCAAAAAAAAGGCTGCTTAGCAGCCTTTTTGTCTCATGGGAAAGTTTCACGACTAGAAAGCTAGTATAACTTGAAACCTCTTGGGCAGATAAACTGTCTCTGTATTCTGTTGAGATGAAACAGAAATATGATTTTGCTTGATCCCTCAGCTGGCGTTGCACTGCTCTGTCAGTGCAACCAGTAGAAGCAGCTATGATTTCTCTGGTGGCTTAATGCCCTCCCTCCGTGACTCCTGCTGGCGCCAAGCTGTGCTACGCATGGTCCTCACGCTCAGCAACCCTGGCTGAGCTGCCTGCGGCGCTGTAGGGAACAGCAAACCTTCTGAGACCATTTGATCTCCCTAGACCCTCGACAAAAACTTCTCCGTGCATGCTTTGGTCTTGAGAAAATGACTTCAGGTGCTGCTGTGGGAGCTGATTTATGAGGGGAGGCTGAAAGAATAAAGGGTCTCACACACTTCTCATGTTACATTGCATCCACGCTGGTGTGAAGTCAGGGGCGTTTACGCCCAGCTAATGGAGGGAGAATTGGGCCCAGACCCAATATATCTGTCTGACCAACAGAGAGGATCAAAGACCTGAAAAACGCTAAGCAGGGGTGGTCCAAAAATATTAGAATCAGAAGTAATGGGATGAGCTTTATCAGAGTAAAATTTAAGTTGTAGAGAAAAGATTTGTAGCCAACATCCATTCCTTAAGCCCTTGTTCTGCCTTCCACAGGAAGCTTCTAGGTATGGCTCACATCAGTCAGGAAAGGGGATTAAACAGTTTTTGGGTTTAGCACGGTCTGGCATGCAGCAGGCAGACTAGATCGTGAGTATTTTGAGTGCTGATGGCTTGCAAGTCGTCAGAAGGTGGTCTGCAAGTGGATTACAGCATCCTTTTCCAAATTCCTGCCCATACACTCATGCCTCATGCAATATCTAACACATGCAGTCAAATGAAATGGTGACAAACAAAAACAGCTGGCAGAAATAAAAAACGCACAATTTCAAAGCTTAGCCTGATTTTTATTTGGTTATAACCACAGGCTGCTGTATGGTATCATGACACGAAAGAATCTGTGTATTCCTTTTTTCTTCTATGAAAGGTTATTTTGCTCTTTGGAGTAAAAAAGGATCAGAAACACTAAGTTTTTAAAGTTCATCTAACCCTTGTTCTCAGAGACTGTGAATTCCTGAGCACCACGGGCTTGGTATCAGCTGCAGTTCTTTTTTCTGAAAGGAGACCTGGTTCCTAAAGTTTGAAACAAGTGACTGGTAGTAGCTTCGCTCTCCTGCTCTTTAAAATGCCATGGAAGTGTAATATTCACAGCCGAATGCTAAGACAAAACAGGGCATATACACACAGAGGCACAGAGCTGTAGGAGCAGCTCTTTCTGCCTTTTACAGAGTCTCCGGATTGCAGTAAGGTGACGGTATTCAGTGAAGACACCAGGCAAAAGTAAAGAGGAGAGTATTAAAAGGATACTGCAGATAGGCAGTGCATAGCCAGACTAACCCAAAGAACAGGGACTTAAAATGGTTCAGAGTCAGTGTCTGCAAAGCTTAACATTGGGGAGTTGGAGATATTGCTGAGGATGACAAAAAAGGGTCATACAAGGAATAATGAACATAAAAAGGGAAATTGCAGGTTGGTAATATAATGATGTTTTGGGAGATACGTTTGTCTAGCTCTGCATTAGACAAGAACACAGCAAGGAGCAGCCCTGTCTTGGGGCACTGTCTCCTGCAGGCTCCCCCTGGTTGTCTAGCTGCTGGGGCGTAGCTGGAGAAGGTAGGTTTAGGGAGTGTGACACCTCTGACATTGCTTGGGAGGTCAGGAATGTCCTCTGGCTAGATGGCCCCTCTGGGGAGAGGGGATTTATAGTGGGGTGCATCCTCGGGAGCTGAAGGCTTGCACCAGCCCTCATTTGGCCCCATGAGCTCTCAGTTGTCCCCAGGGCACTAAGAAGCACCAGCTCATGCCCAAGGCTGGGGGTTTCCGCTGGGGACTGAGCCCGGAGCGGGACCTGCCAGCACCGTGGGGGCTTCCCTGCATTCCCCTCAGTGCCTGGCTGTCTCCAGGCCCTGGCCGTCAGGCTGGGATGTGGGTTAGCAGATTTTTTCCAGGCTGTTTCTCCGGGATCCCTGACAGAGCCCATCAGAGCTGCCTTTTATCAGCACTGCACGCCTTAGTGAGCCTGTCATGACTCAGACACAATGTGCTCTCTGCCGGATTAATCCAGCTGGCTTTCAAGCTCAGGATGTGGGCAACGGGCGGGGGGGGGCACAGAGGCAGACGCAGGGCTAGCTGGGGCCCAGGAGACTGGGGATCCCCAACCTTTTCCCTTGCTGAAGTCAAAGACTTGTTTGAGGGCTGTTTCAGGGGACAGGGGAAGAACAAGCCATAGGCAATGAAAAAGAAAGAAGGAAAGGCAACAGGTGTGTGGGAAAGTGGTGACGGAGGAGAGATTATAGGCAAATAATATGTGAATAAATGGACTACAACAAAGAGAGAATGTAATGTAAAGGGAGATCTGTGTGCCTTAAAATGTAAGCTTCCTTGTTGATAGACATGACAGGTAGCTATTTCACATAGGTGTAATTACTCAGGGGCTGCATCCCAGCTAAAGGGATCTTTTCAGCTTCAGCATTAACCTGGAACACCTTTAAGATACCTCCGTATCTTGACTATTGATGTCTGTAAACCCTTAATAACTTACTTCAGATTAAGGAAAGCAGTAAAAAGTGTGAAATCCTAAACCCAGTGAAATCTACACTGGTGGGAATAAGACTCCCATTGACTCCTGTAGCACCAGATTTCCATGCAGAGTCTTCACAGAAACTCCACAGAGAAAAGAACTGGTTCATCTAACATGAGAAGAAAGTAACCGATTTTTTCCAAAAAAAAACCTCTGCAAGCCTGGAAAGAGATAACAGGGGAAACAGATTGATAGAAGCCACTTCACCCAATACTGCACAAACATCTCGCACTCCCTGCTATGATTCCGAGCTGAAGGTATGCATACACCAAAAAAAACCCTGATGTTGGATGACCTGGGGATGTTGCAGACATATAATATGAATGCATATGCTAACACATTATCTATAGTGCATACATACATATATACATCCTCCAATTTGAGAGTCACAAGGTTAATTTGAAGTTAGCTATTCTATCCCATTTTATGCACGAAAGCCCTATTTTCAGCACCTGCTGCCTACGTTCCCATCTCCACTTGGAAGGGTGAACCACTTTATAACATCCTAGCCTGTCTATCCACTGCATATGTGCCCTAAAGTTTCCAAATAATTTTCCATTCAAGGGCCTGAATAAGCTTGCCTGCTGTTGAAATGTCACCTTCTCTGGAGAAAAACACACCACTTATTTAATAGCACATAGCAATATTGTAACAGCAAAAGATTACACGCGTGGTCTTGTTTTTACATCGTATCCATCAGGGGAGCATTTCCTGTCATTACTTTAATTTTGGTGATGAGCCCAGAGGCAGGAGGGCACGTACTACCAGCATTACCTCTTTCTGTACACCGCAGGTTTCTCTTGTATCCAGCCTTGGGACTTCCCACATCCAGCACTGGCAGTGAGGTGTGTGGTCATGATCACAAACGTGGTTGCATTGGCTTTCAGTGCATGAAAAGTTTTAAACTGTAGAAGAGTTGTTGCTAAGTTCTGAGGAAGAAAGCGGGATTCTAGGGGGGGAAAAAAAGTCTATTTATTTAGGGCATTTGTCTGAGCTCCTTACTCAAGCAAAAGGTTTTACCCATTGCATTTTATAATTTCCAATGAACAAAACCTTTTATTAAAGATCCAGTCCTTTGCCCAAAATGTTGGCTGACATTGTAAAACACTCCCCAAACGCAAGAGGACCTCTCTGACTACCAGTCCCGGAACATTTTAAGACAAGGAAACAAATGGTCCTGAACTGGGTCATTTCATAGACCTGGGAGCCCACTGATTGTCCAAATCATTCACATCAATGAACACACTACAAATGGAACAGTAGTTCTTTACAACATCCCCTGTAGATACATAGTACAGAGCATAGGTACAGCTATACCCATATATAACACATTTTATACCAATATACCTATCATTGCACAAAAGGAAAGTGATACCTTTGTGGGGATATGTTTCTTCTATACTGTTTTTACTGTGTCTGAAATAGGAATTGTACCAGTAAAACCATCCTGTTGCCAACCCTTCTCCAACAGAAGGCAGAGCTAGCACCAGTTTACTGAGGTTTATTTTATTTCAGAATATATACGTTACCCTTTGTGTGCAAATGCATGTATAAATTCTGAAGTAAATCTCAGTGAATGTACAACATTTTTGTCTGACATCAGGGTGAACTCATCACAACCGAGTCTGTGTCCCTGACTTGGACCCTAGTGGTAAAACTAAACTGACATCAAGTTGGTTTAGTTTACACCAGCACAGATTTCCTAATATAGACAGGCTCTATCTCTTGTCCTCCCGTCCCACCCCCCTCTTTAATTTGGCTCTCTGAGTTTTGATGACTGAATCACTTCCCTCTTTGTTTCTCTGATTTCTTTCCTAATCTTCTGCTCCTGAAAGATGCTTAGTTCCTGAATCCCTGTACAAATACACTTTTCTTTCTAAGCCTCTCACCAGCCAAACAAGGTTTTATTTGTTTATTTAATTTGACATGCCGAGAGAGAAATGATCCCATTTCCTATGGATTATTGAAGTAACAAATAGCTTTACAAGAGGGTAAACAAAGTAAAACTCATGCTGAAACTCCTTTGAACCAGGGGCTTCCCACTCACATCCCTCCCTAATGTGAGTCTTTCCCCTCTCCTCCCCACCGCACACGGGATGACTTTCTGGTCACTTTGGACCTTGGCCACCACCCTTAGACTAGCCCACTGCTGGGTTTGAGTTACTCACGGCCTCCTCATCCTTCCCTTCACCAAACTCACCATGAGTTACTCAAAACATGGCCAGACAGCTTTGAACTCACGCTGCAAAGGAACTTTTTCTCTATCTTGTGTTCGGCTCCATAGCCCAATTCTGCCCCATCAATTTGCCATTTTTGCAAAGATGCCGAGATAGAAAAACCTGGGGATGAACCCAGGAGCCTTCATGGAGACAGGAATGCTGCATTGATTTTTGTTGGGATTTTTGGCTGACTCAGGTGCCAGGCATGGACACCTGAAAGCCTCACTCTGCGCACACACCTCCTGCAAGGTGCATTTCTGGAGAAAAATAAACAAAACAACAAAACCCAGGCCTGAATCTGGGCTAAAATTCAGAAGGACTCAGAGCCAGAGATGCTGATGGGCACCCCCCAGGACAACAGACCCCAGCAGCATGCAGCTCGCATTTTTTTGGGGGCATTTAGGTTTAAGGGCTGGGGCCTGGCCTGCTCCCCCCCCCCCCGCCCCCAACATCCCTTTCTGTTTATTACTCCTGCCGTAATTGGGAGGCATGTGTGGATGAATTAAACATAGCAGGACGGATGAGAAAACTCTCCCTCTTAGCTGGCTGAATGAGCAAATTTAACTGAGCCTGTTACCCACTGAGTTTCATGCCGACATGCCAGGGTCCAGTTTCCTTTGAGTTCGCCCTTTCATGCGGAGTCCCTCCGTGCCCCCCGCCTTGCTCCGCACAATATCAAACAGCTGGAGTTTCTGCGGCCCCGAGGAGGAGCCTTTGCATCCGACGGCAGCAGCAGTGGGAATTTCGCCTGGGATCGGAGAGGGATGGGGCCAATCCAGGCAAGCCAGTAGCTGAGGACTCAGGGGCTCTGGCACCTCCAGAGGGGGATGGGTACCCCCACAAATGCAGCTTGTGCCTGGTCACTGCCCACGGTAAAAGCTTCCTTATGCCTGAAAGAATGGGGCTAAAGGAGTGGTTTTTGGCTTTCACACTACTTTGAGCTTCAGCCAGGCCAGTGGCATCCACAAGTCTGTTCTGGTGGGTAGTTTGAAATAAATGGGTGCCAGCCTAGAGCCGGAGTCCCCGGCACAGTAGCCGGGCAACTGCCTGAAAGCAGGACTGCCGCTGGCTTGTCCGGAGATGCCCAGGGGACACGGCTGCACAAACCCAAAGCATTTCTTCCGGCATTAACAACGGGGGCAGGTGGGAAAAGCAGAGTCGGAAGGGCACTGCTGCGCTCCATGTTTCCTTCTCCCTAGGGATAAACAGGGAATGTAATCCTATGGGGCTGCAATCCTTTCTTCCCTAGTGTTAAACAAGCCCTGGGGCACTTCTTTGCACAAGGTAGCTCTAATCCTTTTCCCTCGCCTCTTTCTTCCCACCTCTCTAAACCTAAAAGTAGTCAGGGCTAATTCAATTCCTGGTTTAATTTAGGACAATTTATGACTGCTCTAAATTAGGAAACCCCTGTTTTTCAGACGAGGCAGGTGCTAGAGGTCTCAGCACTTGTAAAAATTAGGCCACTTAGTGAGGTGTCTACATACAGATTTAGCACCTGAGGACTGCGTTACTAAGCAGCGTAAAGAAAAACCCGGAATCTGGGGAACAGTTCTTTAAAAGATAATTAGACAGCAAAGTTAACATTGTGGAGGAAGGAAGTTTGTGTTCAACCCGATAAGCCTACCCATTCAAATGCAAGTTGAAGAGCCATCAATACATATTCCCCTGGAACTCAAGAAACCCTCCAGAAAAAATCAGTTTTGACATTTTCAGTACTCCCATCATAAACCAAGGAAATAAGAAACCCAAACCCAAATATGAAAAAACCAAAATCCTTCAAATCATCCTTATGAGTGAGAAATGGGTAATCCAGGAGCACGAGCCCCTACAGTCCCACTAAGTATGAATAACTCTGAAGCCTAATGATGACATGAGGATAAACTTTAACTGTTTCACCTTCTTCTCTAACTGAAGGACTTCAGATTTAGAAACTACAGATCACGTTTGTCATCTATGCTTGGTGCATGGCAAAGATGTGAGAAACCTATCCTGACCTTTCGGTGACAGCAGATTTGTTTCAAGCTAGTCATTATTGAAGGGCTTTGAAAGATGGAGGATTTCTCTGCGCCTCTGAGTAAATTTATGTTTTGGGGCATGTATTCATCCTCTGTTGTGGGGGGAGGCAGTGAGCAGGAGCTGGTTTGGTTTAATCCCAGGGAGTGGAGTCATTGCATTTTTCTGAAAATTTGTGCCTGAGATGCTTTTCTTGAGAGCAAGCACCTGCCAGGAGGGGTGGCTGGAAGAAAAGATCTTTTACTTCTTGTCTTGGATTTCTCCACGTCACCTCCAGAGAAGCTGCACACCTTATGGGTTAAGAGAAGGAGTCAGTCACCCTCCTTGAAACCAGTTGGCTAAAATCACGCATAGAGTGTTTGACCTCCATGGGAAGGAACTGTCTTCCTTTAGCAAAATATTGACCTCATGCTTGGGGTAAAAACTGCAACTTGAAATAAACATTTGGGTGTGCAAAGTTTTGCCTTTCGCATAGTTGTTTCTCTTCCTCCTTCTCCCCTTCCCTGCCTTCACTTTTGTTTCAGGCATCTTGAGGTCCTGATCCAGATGGTCTGCCCTAGGTCCCACAACAGGGCAAGCAGGATAGGAACCCTCTCCTGGAGGGAACGAGCCTGTGGGTGATGCCAGGTGGGGAAAGCACCTCAGGTCCCCTCACAAGCATTGGTTAAGCCTGTGAGGCAGCTCGGCAGATGCTTGAACTTCAGCCACACGACTGGGGAAACCGAGGCACGTAAGAGATAACAGGACTTGCCTCATCCCACCCAGTGGCGTGCCACCACCGGAGCCTGGAGAAGGGTGGGAGCCTGGGCCAGGCAGACTCCTGGCAGTGCTCGCTCATGGTCGCTCCTCTGTTCTTCCAGCAGGTGCCTGGTGGCGTAGGGACAATCCTACAGAAAAGGGGAAGTTCCACAGGTGGTTGGAGCAATTTCTACGTGACTCTCTGGGCTCGGTCCCTCCTGGGAAGAGGGGGGAAGGTCTCCCAGGAGGTCTGCCACAAACGGGCATGCATCAGCAGCCTATTTCGTTACAAGTAACGACTGTCCGGTCTTAACGGCCGGGATGGCTGCCCGCTGGTCTCTCTGTGTGACCCCCGGGGGCGGCCACTTCAGCCAGCGAGTGTGCCGCCCCACCACCGCCGCCCCGCCGCCCCCCTCCCCGGGCCTGGGCCCGGGGGAAGCCAGGGCCCCGCCGCCCTCCCCGTATCCCACAGCCGGCGGGGCGGCCTCCCGCCGCCCGGGCCAAACTCCTCGGCCCAACTTTCTTTCCCGCTTCCGCCTGCCGGGGCGGAGGGGAGGACGGCGGGCAGCGGCACTGCGGAGCCGGCGGCCTCCTTTGGGGGCGGGCACCGGCCAGGCGATGCCGGTCAGTGTTATTATGGGGGGGGGGGGCGGGACACGACACATAGGGGTCGGGGCACGGCCGCTGCCTGGCTTTTGGGGAAAGGGGGTGTGTGTGCGTGTTATTTTGCGTTTCTGTCCCTCCTCTGGCTCCTCCTTCTTCATCCCTCCTCCTCAGGGGGAGGGGAGGAGGGAGGCTCTGGGGCAGGAGTAGCCAGAGCAGGGAATTGTTTGGGAGTTCAGTCATCCAAAAGCCGTCTCCCGTATGGAGGGTCTGGCTTCCCGCATCCCGGCGCCTCTTCCCTCCTCCTCCTCCTTCTTCTCTTCCCCCTCCTCCTCCTCCTCCCGCCGCGCCTGAGCCCTGCGCGGCCCCCCATCCCCAGCGGCAACCCGCAGGAAAAAAAACACAACCACCACCCCCAAACCAAGGGCACCCCACCTTCCCCTTCTCTCCCCCAAAACCAGGCTTTCCCCCGCTCTTTTACTTTTTTTTTTCCTTTTACTTTTTTTTTTTTTTCTTTTCTCTGTGTGTGTGTGTGCTGAATTCCCCGCAGATCCGGCCTGGAAGTTCCCCAGCTCCTGGAGTTAAGCTTCTTTGTTGCTTCCCTTTCGGTTGGGGGGCATCTTTGTGTTCCCCCCCCCACCCCCCTCAAACCCCGCCTGCTGCAGCGGAGGCCGCGGTGAGTGAAGCCAAAGGAGGGGGGACGGGGACCTGGGGGGGGGGGGACGGGGGACGGGAGGGAGGACCGGGCTGCGGCGGGGGCGCGGGGCTCGACCACCCCCTCGCCGCCTTCTTCATCCGGCGGCGGCCCATCTTTGTGCCAGAGTTTGGGAAGTTGGCGTGGGGATGCGGGGAAGGGGCTCTGCCTCGGGAGGCGGGAGAGGTGACAGGGGAGGAGCAGAGACCCGCAGATCTGGCTTCCCTCGAGCAGGTGAGATGCGGGGATGGGGATGGCGCGGGGGGGGGGGGGGGGAGGGGGAATCTCGACCCTTCGGCTCTCCAGCTCTTCCTCCTGGGTCAGGCGGCGTTAATGGAGGGCCCAGGCCCTTGGCTGGAACTTCTTCCCCAAAAGCTTGGTCCGAGGCATCACCCCGTCCTCCCCGCCAGCTAGTTGAGGAGGGACAGGGTGCGGTGGAGAGAGGGAGAGGGGGGAAAAGCTGGGCAAAATGAACCCCGGATTCACCCTCTGTGGCTCCAGCTCTTGTCAAAAGCTGATGGGAGTTTTGCGGGCAAGAACCGGCTCCTGCAGATGCGAAGGCATTTCGGTGTATGCCCTGTGAAGGGGATGATGCTGCAAAAGCAGAGCGGGGGTGGGTAATGTGCCAGTAAATTTTTTCTCCTCTCCTGGTGCTATCGTAGGGTTTTTAAGCCACCGGGGCAAGGATGAGGAGCGATTCGGGTCGGGGGAGGTAATTTTCTGCCCAGCGGTGGGATGCTGTAGGATTTGTGCACGCGTGCCTCTGCTGCTTGGACGGCAACTTTGGCAGGTCCTCTGCATGGTGACTGTAAATAGAAAATGTGTTGGGGAGAAAGTGGGATGCTGAATCCATATCTGTGTCCAGACGAAACTTTTTAAAGTGCTCTGAAGATATTAATAATGACTCTGAAAAATAATAGCAGACTTTTCCCAATACCCCTTGGCTGGCAAAAGGTATTTAATACAAATCTTGTATTTTTGGGTGCTTCCCCAACTAACGATAGTACCCCAAGTGTTATTTCATTGGCATTGTGGGAAAAGCAGTTCAGGTCTATTAAAGGGGGGGTTTTGTGCTTGTTTGTTTTAAAGAAACTCTCTTGACCTCTCTGCAGCATTATGCGAGTGGGATAACAAGAATACACACACACACTGTGCGCCCGCGCGTAATTCCCAGTGTGTCTTAAATTGCTTGTTTTTTCTCGGTGCCCAATTCTCTTAATTCCTACACCACCTCTGTGGTGTCTTTTTGATACATTCATTTGCAAACTGCCATTAAAGTTTCTTTTCCCATGGGCTAAAAAACTATTGTGGAAAATATTAGAAGAATGTGGGTGTTTTGTAAGTAGGATTTTATCTTAGTTTTCTTTTCTTTTGAAACTAACTGCCTTAGTGCGTGTGTATATTTAGGGGAGGGTTCTTGCATATTTATGCATATATACATACATGCACACACTTTTTTTAATTGGATTGGGTTGGATATTGAGATTTATGGTTCCAGGAAGGATTTCAGCAGAAGCACATCATGGGTTTGCAGTGAAGATTTGTTCTGTTTAATTTAGTGACCTAAAGAAATGAAGGTGAAGTAACTTCCAAAGCTAATGGGAGTCATCTTGGGATCTTCTGAAGTAAATAGCACAATTAGGGAGAGCTGTGAGCTCCCTGCTGGGTGCATGATATTCTCTGAAAAAAAAAATAAATGGAGTTTTGTTCTATGTACTTTTCTTAGCTCTCCCCTCTAGATACAATTACAGGGACTCACCCTGCCTGTACAATGCAGATGAAGTTCCAGTAAGTGTTTTCTGCGAGGGCTGAAGTCAGATACAGAGCAGTCCTCCCTGCTGGAGTAGTTCCCACAGGGGAGAATAAGGCAGGTTCATCTGAAGGGTGCACAGGGGTCCTGTGCAGATTTGAGAGGCAAGTTCAGTTTTCTCCCTCTCTCATACATACGCATAGCCACAGGATGTTTTTTTGAGAAATGTCTCAGTACAAGTAGCTGAATCCACACACATCTCTGCTTGGTGCAAAGAAGAAATATTACAGGTGAATGTATGTACTGTAAACTGGCATGTAAGTCTTACGGGTGCAGTGTGTCCCTACAGTCTGGAAAATACGGCTTTTTTGTATCTTGTAATGACAAGATACTGAAGCACAGAGTGAGAGGTTCTTAAAGATTGCAAAGTGAAACCCAGTACCTGGTGTTTGCAGACGTTT
Source organism: Numenius arquata (assembly GCF_964106895.1). NCBI lineage: Eukaryota > Metazoa > Chordata > Aves > Charadriiformes > Scolopacidae > Numenius > Numenius arquata. The sequence continues at coordinate 16,145,698 of NC_133576.1, read as the reverse complement.
TTCCAGCCCTTTGGATGTGATACTCCTGGCTTGGAGTTTCGCTCCACTGAAGGACAGGGGAATCATTGCCCAGTCCTCCTCACTCCTTGAAGCTCTGCTATGTCCTCAAAACTAACAGCAGGTGGATCCCTCCAAGCCCTCAGTACCAACTTGCAGCCCCACAGCTTCCAGGTTGCTGGTACAACTCCTTCCACTTGACTCGGGCCAGCAGAGTTGGCCCTTTGGGAGCCAGCTGGAGCCTCCTGCTGGGCAAGGAGTGAGGGTTGCAGGTGGGGCCATGAAGTCAGCAACCTGCTTTTTCCCCATCCTCCCCAGTGATGCAGAGGGGAAACTTCCTGAGTTAAGAAAATGAATCCATGTAGGGCAGACACGAATTTTTGCAGTTTCTCATCATTGTTGCTGAATGACAACACTTGACTAAAACACCAGCAAATCTACTGGCCAGTGCTTCCTGGCCTCTTCCTGAATTGCATGTCCTCAGGAGTGCAGAAACCTTGCAGTGTAATACCACGCACAGAAAAAAACCCAGTTATTAGTTTTTCTACCCAGGCTGTGGGAGGGAAGATGGGTGACAGAGCAGGAAAGACACTCTTCAGGTGGAAGCATGGGTTTGGATGTGGAGTTGTTTGGGCTCAGCACATGCATGCCCTGTGTGAGTTTAAAAGAATTTTCTCCACAGCCTTGGTTTTCCCATGCAGAAAATGGAGCTAAACCCTGTGCCAATGGGGTGAGAGCTGTGGCGGGGCAGATGCTGCCATCCATGTTGACTCTTGTCAGCCGACCAGCACCCAGCCTCGCATCTCTCAGAGCAGAGGACCTGCTCTACCATGCCAAGCTTCTGTGGGGCTGCCGCAGGGCTGGAGAGACACCTCTACGCCTCCAAAATCACTCCCTTTTCCCAGGAAAAGACAGGCTGTCTCCCTAAAATGCCCGTTGGGTACCTTACGAAGTGGGGGAGCAATGGCAGGGGAGAGTGCATTGGGGTCTGCATTGTTTTTTTTTTTAGCCCAGGTTGGCCCATGGGTGGATTTTTAGAGACCTCAGGCTCAGCCTCAGTTTAATTGCTCAGCCCAGGAGAAGATACAGCAGCAGTAGGCCAGCGCAGTTCCAAGTTAGCAAAAGTTTCTTTGGCAGTAAATAATGGTTGACCGGTCATTTTAATGCCTGATGCCGAGTGCTTCAGAGGTATGAGGTGCAATTCCCTTAGACTTCTTCAATGTGCAAAGATTACTTGATGTATTACTGCTGGCATGTTACCGACCAAGGCTTGCAAATCTCTTGGTTTGAACCGTTACCTCCTGGGCTAAAAACTTTGCAGTGCGAAGTCTATGGTTGGGATGGGATAATCCCGCAAGGAAAAAGCTCTCTTGCAAAATCTTCAGAGACTTCCTGTTTCTGGTTAGACTGAAAACATCCTGAGGGAAAAACCTGCTGCTGTGTGTTTTGGTGCTCCTGTGGTCAGTCTCGGTTTAAGAGGTTGTTACATACTCCAGTTCCTAGGCCACGAGAACAATTTAAGGAGAATAATGAGTAAACGAATTGCAGGTCCTTAGGTGGAACGCGGGTGAATATCCTCTTTCAGTTTTCTGAATGTACCTTGGGTAATTGTTCAACAAGAGGTATCGCAAGCATCTTTTTTTATTTTCTTGGTATTTAGTTTAGTTCCTCTTGGCCCCGAATCATACGACATTGCTTCTGGTGCTTCATTGGCTGAACACAGTGCTTGAAGCCAGTTTTCTGGAGGGAATGCTTACAGGGTAGGAAGCTTTCAAAATTTGCTTCGTATGCATATTTGCACATAAGACTTTTTAAAAATCTACTCTCCACAGGAGCTTGTACTCCAGCTGTATGAGTGTCCGTGGGAAGCTGAGACAAAAGGAGTGTGGATGCAGTAGAAGCAAGTTGGCTGAAGAGCTCAGAAAGATATTTGTCGTAGGGGAAAAAAAAAAAACCCACGCTCAATACTTGCACAGTCCTAAAGCTGCTGCAGGCAGTACAGGGCTTTTTACATAAACGGGGAACAACAGATCCCTGCCCTGAGGATGTTGCATGCTCCTTTTATTAAAATGGCCTCTCTTCTTCCCTGCAAAAGGACAAACGGGATGGGGAGGCTCAGCTGTGCCTGATGGAGCTGTTAGCAGAGCACCTGGCAGAATGCAGACAGGGTGCCTGAGAGGGGCTCTCAGGGCTGCCCTTGTGTGTTGCAGGAGCTCTTGAGTAAGAGGCAGTGCCAATTTATTTTGGCTCTGGTGGGATCGATGGAGGGAAATGTGCTTCAGGGAGCGTGTGGGACGTGCTCGAGCTTCTTCGCCCTCCTCGCGGGCAGTGTGCCAGCACAGAGGTGAGAGCCAAACTTTACCCTTGCTTTCTGCTCGGCTGCTCTGGGGAAGCTGCTGCCCTGTGGCCAAAACCCTTCCCTGAGCTCCCCTTAGACATGAGGATGGCGACTGCACCTTGTGCCCCTGCAGCGGGTCGGAGGCTTGCTGGGCAAAGTCCAAACCACACCACAGCATGTTGCCCCTGTGAAAACCCACTGTTGTCAAGTTCACAGAGGTTTTGGGCTGTGGTGTCTCTATATACATCTGTGAAAGCCAGATGGTGTTTTGGAAACCAGTCATTTTTCATTAACTTCCGTGTCCAGTGTAGGCAGTAAGTCTTTCACTGTGAGTCCTGGGGTGGCAATGCCATTTTGGCTTTACAGGGTCCACCCTGGCAAAGAGATTAGCCAGCAGGTTGTACTCTTATGGAGAGCCACAGTCCTGGGGCCCTGCCAAATGCAAGGATGTGTTCACTGGTTGCAACGTCAGCGAGTCTGAACAAGCTTGTGCGTCTAAAGACTGTGCATCAGGCCCTTCTGCTGTTCCTCAAATCATAAGAGTGGAGAGGAAAAGGGTGTAAAGATCCCTGTCAGAACTGTGTTGTCAGGTTTCGTATGCCAAAATGAGGTTGCTTTTTATTTTTCTTCTAACTAACAAAAGGACAGGTTAGGCAGAGCTCTATGAATCAACGTGTTGAGCTTAGTGTGGTTAAGAAAGCTTGTGGTGATACAAACCTACTGAGGTACTCTTTGAGAAATAAACCTCACGTGTGGATACGCTGACCTAGAATATAGCATTTATATGCAAAATACAGCTTCCTCTGATAATGTCACTGTAATTTATCCTGGTGCTTACAGGTAGAGCAACCACTGTGCTTAGCGATGCCGGTGTTTCTAGGGCACAAGCCTGGGATGTGAGGAGAGCTGGGTTTGGTTCTCCTCTACACCACAGATTTCCTCCCAAGTTGGGGCAGGTTGCTCTTTGCCTCAGCTCTCCACCTGCAAAACCTGTAAGTGGCACTTCCCTGCCTCCTTGTGGTGTTGAGGTTAGGTCTGCTGGAGATGGGGAGAGACCATAGGTTTGCTGGCCCTTGAAAAACCTCTGGGGTTAGGACCACAGGTTGTTTTGAGCAGAGAGCCTCCTGCGGCACTGGCAGCCTGATGGGAGGCTCCTGCAGTTCCCTCTGGGGACATGTGCCACTGCCTGCTGGGTGGATGTGGGCTCTGTAAGGGCTGCGTGATGCTTTTGGTTTGGAGGGTAGGCTGGGTTGTGCGGCTGTAGGGAAGCCGCTCTCTGAGCGTGACCCTTGGGGAGTCTGGCGTAGGTAGTAGCACTGCAGCTGCAGCGAATTTATGGCTCCAGCCAGCGGTGGTACAGAGAGGCCATTGTAATCCTATGTACTGTACAGTGTACATCTCAACAGGCAAAGTGGCTCCTGGGTTGGTTCCCCCCCCCAGCTCCATCCCTTCACGTCTAGCTTTATGAAGTTCCTCCCCTTAAATTGCAAATTTGGCCTTATCTTCAAAGAAGCCCTTTGGTGCCAAGCTTTTAAAGGTAGGGAGGAGGCGAAAGCAAAAACATCAAATCCATTAACAGCCCAGTTGCCAGAGAAAATGTTTTTTAAAACAAAATCTGAAACCTTAGTGTTTGAGATCCAAAGCTGAGATTGAATACAAGTATGGGCCTTGTCCCCGGAGAGTCGCAGCGCTGGGAATACGCTGGCAGAGACCATGGAGTGAGGATTCTTGTGCATGCACGCACACAAATAGACAATTATTTGGAAGCCAGTAGTATTCTGGATGCTGAATAATAATTTACTTCATCTAGTGTGTTGTGTCCCAAGTTGATCCCTGAGCTGTAGCTGAGGTTGGGAGCGTTCTTGTTGCTCCAGCCCTCCGCTGGATGGCAGTCCCCCTCTGGGGCAGGAAGGTGGTGCTTGCTTGCATGTTCCTCAACCGTGGGTGGTAAAAAGGACTAGCTGCCCCCACTTCTTTAGAGCTTGCTGCTGTCAGCGAGAGATTCCTTTGGCCCCCCTAAACAGTTATGGGAATGTGAATTTTATTTTTTTTTCTCCCAGAAGAAAGCTGCTTGTTTAACAAACCCAAGCAGTGTCAGATTGAAGGGGTGGGTTTGAGTCCCAGCGTCAAGAGATGTTTTCAGAGATGTGCCGGGTGGGATCTTTCAGAAACACCTGATGTGACTTTAATGATGTGGTGGAGAGTCAATGAGACTTGTGCATTGAGAGACCAGACAGCCCTCCCCTCACTTGTAAGTACAGGGTTACGCTTGGCAGGTTTGTGGGATGGTCCCACTGTTACCAGTGTAGCAGCTGCCCAAATTAGCCCTGACCACCTACTCCTGCATGGAAGTGGACTCTATTTCAAAAGTGGCTATCGGGGACATCTTGTCTTGCAAGCAGTTGAGTGCAGCTTCTAAACCAGAGCCATCTGGACAGAAGGAGAGCATGATGGCCCAACTATCCAGCCTTAATGAGGTCTGAATCCAATGAGGAGTACCCCATCACTGGCTCTTTCTTGCAGCGTGGCCAGTCAAACCACAGCAGAGCTGTGGGATCCTGGCAGGAGAAGGGCTTGACATCTACTAGATTTTGAGTCCCTGTGAGGACTTCTCTACCCCTTAGCTGGCCAAGCAGGATATCTAGCGTGTCGTCCACCTCTGTCGGATATCAGCTTGTTAGCCACCTCTGAAGCTGGAGGTTTGTGGGGTGAGACAGGGCTGTGAAGAGGCTGGAGTGTGGAGGAGTCCTCGGAGGGGCATGCCAGCTGCTCTGGATGTGTCGATCATCACTGTTTCATCACTCTGATGTTGCTCTTGGGGTGTCTGGGGCTGGCCTGAAGGGAAAAGGTCTTTGCTTCCCAACCTGTGAGGAGCAGAGCTTCTGGTTGCTTGCCAGCTTGTGCCTGAACACTGTCATAATGCTGTAGAGAAAAAGTCCAAGCAGCAAAAGGCCTAGTTACTTTTGATGCCCTTGCTGCTGTGGGTGCCTGAGCCGCTGTGAATGTTGCGAGAGTAGTGTAGCACATTGGCACCCCAGCTCCAGGCCTTACCACAGATGCCTGCCCAGCCAGCAGAGAAGGAGAAGGTCTTGGGATCATGGTCAACTATGCTTGCTAACCTTGAAGCCCATTAGCTCGATGACGGATGCTGAGAAAGCTGAGGTCAGTACCAACATACGGAGCTGGAGCCTGGGTGTGTGTTTGCTACTCCGCTCTTGGCAGGAAGGGGAGTAGCTAGTTGGGGAAGCGTTAGGGAAAAGCAGTATGGTTTACATGGCTACAGCAAGACAAGCCAGCCCTGTATCTCACAGGACAGGCACCAGTCTGCTAGCAAGATCTAGCTGTACTTGCCTGGTATGCAAATATGCAATACAAGCTGTGGGATCCTGCTGTCTGTGTCATGAAGGCTGCAGTCTTTTGGGGGAACAAGGGTCAACTATTTACATCATGTAGCAAGTCGGGTAGGAACATACTTGCTAAATGTATAGTTGTCCAGTTTTTCTCACGGTTGCCTGGACTGCAGATTTGGGGAGGAAGGAAAAGGAGCACAAAGAGAACAACATCAAGAACAAAGTGGCAAGCCATGTTTATCATTGGTACCTGACCTGCACTCTACCCCATAATCTGTCTCCCCTGGGATAACTTTGGACATCCCTAACCTCTGAGCCACTTCAAAGAACCACCTTTAAAAAAACTTCCCAAACTAGTGACCAAGCAAACAAGCAAAAATTTCAGCAGCCACAGAAATGTGAGCATAACCCAGCATAGCTCCAGCATTGAAGATAAGTAGAGGTTTCTTAACATTGACTCTCTAGATGAAGGCCTGAGAAAGGCCTGCCACGCAATCTTCCCCCATCACCATATTCCAAAACCTAAATTATTATTTGTATTACAGTTGTGTCTACAAGTTTTAACCAAGGCTGGGATCCAGCTGTGTTAGATACCATGCTAACTCGAAATGGAAGATGGATCCTACACCCCTGTTCAAAATAGCAAGACAAATGCGGAACAGGAGGTAAAAAAAGCATGACAAAGGACACGTGCCTTGGGGTGAGTCAGCAGGTCAGGACTGGAGCTTAGTACAGACCCCATGTTGCCTGATACTCAGTCCCATGCTCCATCCTCTGTCTTGGCCTGCTCTTCAGAAGAGGAGGTCAAAGTCAAGCATCGTCAGGGCTTGACTGAGAGTTGTCTGCCTTGGAGAGTTGTTCATAGCAGAATCTTGTCTTCCGTAGCCCTCAGCTCACATCAGTCTCTCACATCAGAGTGATGTGGCTTCATGTGCTCCAGTAAGTGGTTGCCCAAATGGAGCACTTAGGACTGCAGGTGGTGTTGGTAGCATCTTGCTGCTGTGGTATGCCTTGCTTTGAAGGGGGCAGCCAGTCTTGCGGACCTGAAACTCCTGCCAGTCTTTCAGGAGAGGAGCAGGAGATCTGCCGGGGTGCTGGGGGAGTGGCAGGGGGAAAGCAAGAGCATGTGGCTAAAGGGGAAGGAAAGGAGCCAGTTACGACTTTAATTCTCTCCTGTCAGCTTGTTTTCAGTTGCGGCATCGTGCTTTGAAAGATAGGTGGGAGAGCAGAGAGCCAGTGTAATAAAAGTGTTTTGCTTGCAGCGTGCAATCTCAAGTAAAACAATCTCATTACATAAATATTGCGTGCCCTTTTTCTCGAGGGGGTCTGGGACTGTGCTCCTCCTGCTCTGGAGGCACTGGCTTTCAGGGCACAAGCTAAAGATAAACTCTTAACAGATGCTGCTAAGGCCAAGTCCACGGCTCGTGCTGTGGCCCAGGTGCAAGCAGAGAGGTTGCTCACCTCCCCATGGTCAGCACAGAGGTACTTTATGCTGTGGGGAGGTGCAGGAGGAGGAATGAGGAGCAGCAGGCATAGGAAGAGCTGCAGGCCATGCTGAGTGTGTGGCTGGGGACACTCAAGGGTACCCACAAGCCAACCTGACCCCTGCAGGCACCAGTAGCCCAGGACGGAGCAGCTCTGTGGACACTAATGGCAGGACATGGGCAAAACCTGGCTTGATGGGGTAACTGGGAACTATCTCTCAAGGGGGATAGGATTGCTTCAGTGAAACCTGGGCAGGTTTCTTCACCCCTCCTTTCTTGTCTGACTTACAGCGCTGTTTTGGTGAGCTGGTGGGGATGTATATGCATCCTCATCTGGCACCTGTGGGAAAGAAGTGAAAAAACTCTCCTGGGGGTGCTGCTCGTGGCCGTGCCCTCCTGCTGCCTGAAAAACAGCCTGAACTGCAGTCAGAGGCTCTTTGCTTCGAGGAATGCTTTGAAACATATTGTTTATAATGGCACTGTGTTGCCAAGGGCTCTTTGTGGCTGGATGAAGAGATGACTCCTTGTTCTGCTCTGCAGGGAGAGGAACCTATCTGAAGCAGGAAGCAGGACTCCTCCATTTTGCAAGTGGGATTGATCTGCCCTCTCCAAGCTAAATAATTTAACTACAGAAGAGATCTTAGATGAGGTGTTTGGGCCCTTATGGTTTCTCCCTGGCTCAGTCAGCGCCTTGGGAGTGGGAAGAGTGGTGGGAGATGCCAGACAGCTGCACAGCTACAGCCTTTTCTTCTCTGTTGGTCCCAGGTCACTCCTTGTGCGTGAAAGACTGCAAGGAGGTACCAACATAGCTGTTGCTTTCATTTCTGTCCAGCTGAATTAGGCAGGGTGTGGGATGGAGAAGGTGTCAAAAAATGGGCTTGTGCTACCCATCCCTCCTTGTGCTTAGGGAAAAAAATCACATCCCTCTCAGTTTTTCTGGGGAGGCTATTTCCTCTTTTTTTTTTTTTTTTTTTTTTTCTTTCCTCAGACCCCACAATGGGGAGGGAGAACAAGATTGCAGCTGAGGCTGCCTGTGTGCCCCTGTTCCCTGCATGCATGCTGCCTCCCAAAGGATGTGGGGGCTGCCGCCAGGCTCTCGCACCCTCCTTTCTCCCCATTTTCTGGCTTTAATTTCCTCTGTTCTGCCTCAGGTCCGTCTATGCCAATAACAGTTGCTGGGGCTGAGAAAGGCTTGTTGGGCCGTATCCCGGACGTCCCTGTCCTTACTTGTTTTGGGGAAGGCTGATAAGGAACAACTGGGGGTGCCTCCCCAGGCGCCAGCCCGCTGCTGGAGAGGTGCTCCCAGCAGGGTCCTGGCATGTCGGAGCGGGTTTGGGGAGCCCTTGCCCGGGCAAGGTGGCTGCCTGCAGTAGCAGGCAGGGCTCCTGCCTCCCCAGAGGTTATTCTGGAGAAATAACGTCCTTGGAAGGACAGCCACATCTCTCCGGCCCTTCTTTCCCCCGGCTGGTGGATTGGGGCTTGGGGCTTCAAAGGCAACGTTCTCAAGTCGCTGCCAACGTTTCCGATCTCATAACATTTTGCAAACTGGGAGGGTTTTGTGTTAACTGGTCTCCTTACTGGCAGCCAGAGAAGCAGCTCAGTGGGGCTGGCGGAAACGGCATGCACCAAGGTGCCAGCATGTGCAAGGGGCATGTAGGCAGGGAGCCAGAAAGTGAGCTGTTAATGAGCCACAGATCAACAGCTTTATATGGGAGCCTGCCGCCTTGGGCTTCTAGAGCTTTCTGCCGAAGAAATATATGAGTAAAAGCTGGTGATAGATAAGGGTTGGGAAGGAAGACCCTAAAATAAAGATCCTTAGAAAGGTACATCTGGGGTGGATCTCAAGAGATTGCCTCTGCCAGAGGCTCCTTGTGTTTTTTTCTGAAGGTTTTCTTAACTACTTGGAGGCTGCAAGAAAAGACTCGTTTTCCGTGTAACACTTTGGTAGTCGATGGGTAAGACCAGCAGAGGTTTCTCTGTGGCTTTTATAGCTGAGGCTCTCCAGAGGCTTTGCTGGGGTACAAAGCCCCAGAGGCTGTGATGGATGTTTTCCCCTCTTGCACGGGGAAGGACGCTCACGGCAGATGTTTGTTATCAGCAAAGCAGGGAAACAGACAAACTTCAGCTGGTGAGAGATGCAGAGAGAAATTATCATTGTTTCCCTGTTGGGCTTGCAGAGGGAATTCTGGAAGCTGCTTTTTGTCCCATTGTTACAGTTTATGCTTATACCCATTGTTACAGTTTATATAGCTTCTCTCTGTCATGAGGGACTATTAAAACCTGCAACGTGTTGTGGATGTGACTATACAAGAGCTGCATGCTTTACCCATCCCAGGGCAGAGTGTGCCAACTGCACAACTCGATTTAAAATCACGGAGCAGCATTTCCTCAAGACTGAGGAGTGCTTTTCATCCTAAAAGAGTTTATGGTATTTTCCAAATTAAGAAATGGTCAATAGTTTCCCTATTGGTAATTCTGAGATTGTATTTCTCTTATATAGCTGAGTTTTCCCAGTTGCTACCAGGAAGGGGGAAGTCTTTATTCCTTTCTGTTTCTAATATTGCATTTGTGATCTGTAGCAAGTGACAGTATTTAATGTAATTTGGAGGGTAGGTACTGACTGAGCTGGTCTACAGATGACTTTGCACTGAAGAGTGAAAGTTTTTTTCTAGGGGTATTTAGTGCTGTGGGACAGTAACAGACTTCCCTTCTCAAAGAAAGTGTTGACAGTCTCTGTAAGCAATTAGAGATAAATGTCCTTGAGGCAGAGGATGTCTCTTTATTGTAGTTTTTGTAGAGTACCTAATACTGAGGTTTTAAAGGAGTCTCTGTAAAATAAGAGAATGGAATATTCCTTATGTTCCTTTACTGGACAGTAATTTAAGGATCTTCGGAAGATCCAAAGAATTTTAATTTTTTTCTTTTTTTCCTGGCAGAACAGTGAGCAAATGTCAAAGATTTGCTGTGTTCTCCCAGGCCACTGCTGGGTGAGTCTTTGGAGAGGATGATCTGATCTTGTCTGTGGAACTCCTACGAACGCCTCTCAAGCAAAGCTGATTTTTGTATTAAAAAGAGTTTCTAAATTGATAAAGCAATTCACAGCACAAAACCATCTTAGTCCTTTGCGAAAGAGGAAGCAGTAGACTTCTTGGCTTAGACCATTGCTGGGGCTTTTAAGAATTTCTTGGGCTGAACAGTATACGTTAATAGATAGAGAGTAGATTTACTTCTGTTCAGCTTCCCCTGTTGTCACTCCCTGAGGCCCAGGGGCTGGTGTTGCTGGTTCTTTGTGGTCTCTTTACTGCATATGGTTTTCTCCAAAAATGACTAAATATATAAAACAAGGATTGGGTTTTGGGGTTGGTTTGTTGTGTTTTTTTTTCTTCCCCTATTCTAGGACAAACACTGACCACAGTCATGTATTTGTTTTTCTCCTTTACTTCCAAATGCAGTCACATAACAATAGCCTGGAAAAAAAAAAATACTGGAAGTGATTTGGTCATGAATTTGTTTCCTTTTTTGGGCTACAGGGAGTGGGTTAGCATTTGGGTGAGGAGGCTGGGAGCTCCAAGCCATCTCTTCCAAGGTTGAAGGGGGCTTAAATGGGCCATCCCGGTAGAATGAGAAGTACTGTAGAAAGGTAGCCTTTGAGGAGCAAGCACTTATATTGCTCCATGTGCAGAGCCTCACGCTTGGGTCCCCTATTCTCAGCTGGCCCCAAGACGTTATTTTCTATTTACGTAATAATAAAGTCTTGTACAGACGCTGCTAAACAGGCTTTGTCTGCCACTGGCAGGCAGGGACGGCTAGAAGAGAAATGCTCCCTCCCGTATCAGGCTTCTTCAGAAGTGGGTGACTGTTTGCTTTCCTTAACAGATTGCTAATAGAAGGTGGTGGGTGGTGTTGTCTTTCTTATTTATTTTATGTAGGATGTCATGACAGATGGTTATTTTGAATGTTGTCCGCAGCTGTAGAAACTGATTGCTTTCTAAACCAAGTTGACTAGGATGGAGGCATGGGAGCTGATGAGACAGAATGATCTGCAAAAGAGGAAAACCAGTCGGAGTGCCAGTTGGCTGTGTTCTGTCGTCTCTCTCTGAGGAGCAGGAAAAGAAGTATTTTGGAGACGGGGTTGGGAGATACGTTTTCAGTGTCTGGATCTTTGGGTCTTGGGAATTGGTATGACAGTTTACAAGGAAAATGAATGGTCGTCAGGTGGGTGACTGCTGCACTGGTCAGGAGGGTGGTTGTTAAGATCTCAAATGATACAGGCAGTGAAACCTTGAAGTTTTATTGATGGTTCAGTGGATTTGATCCTTACAAGAGAGAAAGCAAAAGCAAGTGGAGTTTATGCATACTGGAGACAGAATACTATCTGATAAGGGCTAGACCAGTAGGTAATGTTTTCAAATCGCAGTAAATTTCCTTAGAGTATTTATTTATTTATGGCTTTGCTGAAAAAATTTCGACCAGCTGTGTTTAAAAATATAACAGTAATGAGATACTTAAAAAAAGGAGTTAATCTCTCCCTCTCTTTGACATGCTGCAGAGCGCCAGCTGCAGCACAGGCAAGCCCTGGGGAATCAAAATGGCATAGCCCTGCAGCCTGCGAGCCAAAGTCACACCTTGGGAAGCCAAAACCCAGAGGGAAGCACCAGCCTGCAGCAGGTCACAGGGATGCTGGAGGAGTGACCTTTTGGCTATCCTCCAGGGCCAGCAGGTTCAGCCTGCCCAGCTCTTCAAGGCTCCCCAGATCTCCTGCAGCCCCCCAGCCAGTCGCCCTAAGGGCAGCAAGACCCAGTTTTGTCTGTGCTGCTGGGAAGCCTTGAACTGTCTCTGACACCCCGGATGGGGAAATGCTGGAATGAGGAGGAGGGGAAACCAAGGGCTTTTGTATTGAGGGAACAAAAAACATCCTCTGCGTGTCCCTGGGTTCAGCTATTACAGACTCTCCAAATTGGACTGTTTTTTGTTTTGCTTTTAAATGCTTCTTTAGCCAATGTGATATTTTTTTATTTTTTGGCTGGAGGGTGTCTCTTTGGGAGACAGAGCCAGTCTGGACTCTTCATTTGGCCCATTGAGCTTATCCACAGAGTATGCACAAACCCCCTCCTCCAGGCTGCATTTCCTCTAGGATTCCCTGTGACTTTCCAAGGGCCAAGCCTTCCTGCTTGACAGTGAAGTTGGAAAGGCTAGCAAGGGTAAGCCAGCAGTGCTGTGTCCTCCAGCCCTCTGCCAACAGGGGCTCGGTGTGGGGTGGGGGAACACTGGGAGGACTACAGCTACAAGAGTGGTGAAAAATGTATGTGGTGATTGGCAGGAAAACTGTTTTGAGGAAGAAGATGTCTCTTCTGATGATGGTGGGGTGGCACGTGGTAGACTGGAAAGGTAAAGTTAGATTTGTTCCTAGGTGGAGGATTGTGTGAAGAAGGTTTGTCTCCTCTGTGCCTACTGGTTTCAGCTTCAAGATGACATAACACAAGAGAAAAATCTTCTCTCCCCACCATTTCCTTTTTCCACCACTGGTAGCTAATCAAGATTCAATTTTAATGACTTCCCTCTACTCTCTCTGCTTCCTCTCCCCCTGCCCCACACATGCCTCTTTTTTTTATTTTTTTTTAATGCATTTCTTTTTGGCAGAAGTTGAAACGCAAGAAGCATTTGGACCAAGATGAAACCAGTGGAGGAGCATGTTGGGCAGTGCAGTGCTTTGTTCTGAGTTCAGGGGGAGAAGAGGGGGAAGCAAGGGGAGGTGCGATGTCATTTCCCAGATGGGGACCCTGCCAAAGATGTTCTTGCTTTGGAAAGCAAAGAGCGATTTTTGAGGTTATATGAGGTTTAACCCTTTGTTATCCCACTTCTGCTGTGCAGGGAAACCCCCTTAGTTCTGGTGCTATAACCGGGCCGTGTTGCGTTATGTGGCCCAAGTGACCTGAATGGTCTCGATACAAATTCTACTATTGTGACTAAATGCTAATGACAGCCTGAGGTTCTTGTTGCCATAAAGAATGTATGAGAAATCTGCATTTATCTGTGAGGGTCCAGAACCAGCATGATTGCCGCTTGAAAAACAAAATCAGCATTTTCCTCACAGGGGGTTGGGACTGCTATGCTGTTTCCTGCCCTGCCCAGGAGCACCTGGTGGGATTTGGGATGCTGTTGAACTCTGCTTCAGCTGTTCCCGTCAGGGGGCAGGGAGTACTTTTGCCTTGTGATGTGCAAGATGCTTGGGAAACACCTTGTCCTCTGGCCAAAGAAGCCCTGCACTGCTGAGACTGGGGAAGCAGCAAGCCCTGGCTCTGGATAGCTCGTGGGTGCTCTGGGGACTGCTGGGAGGTCACAGCACTGGTTCTTCCTCTCTGTTTTGAGCCAGTCTTCTGTGTGAGAAAATTGTGTTGTTGGAGGGTACGGGGATCGAAAACCTCCGTAGGCATGTACAGCTGTATTTGTGACTGCCTTGGGCCATAAATACTGCATGGTGCCTAGGCTGCTGATTTAATTGCCCCAGGGCTGTTGCACGGTTGCAAACTGAGGGTGTGAGGATAAGGATGGAAGCAGAGAAGGGAAAGTTAAAGCAACTCTATCTCTTCATTAAGATATTTTCCAGGTCATAAATACTTGGAGCACTTGTGTCAGGACTCCAGAGGAGGTCATGTACCTCCTGATTAAAAAAACCCAAGGTCTGTGGTGCTGGGCTCTTTGTTGGTATACAGATCCAGGCTCTTAAATCTGGATAGGGTTCTCCCAAGAAGACCACCCTCTTCTCTCAGAGCTGGAGAGGACTAATGCTGTATGCATAAAATGCATAAAGTGCCTTTGTGTAAACTCAGGCAAAGTCACTGTTCACCACAATTAAACCTGCAAACCCTTTCTTCATGAAGACCAGCAGTCTCTCTGGGCCTCTCACAGTCCCTTGTATCCAGCTAGGGAGATAACAGCTTTTTTAATTCCTCCATGAACCTCCTGAATGTGAACGCTATCTTCAGCTTCAGAGAAGGTGTCAGTAACTTTGGGCTGGAGACCACAAACTTCCTCTTCCCAGCAGCTTTGGCTGCAGGGTGTTGAATTTTTGGTGACTTGCACAAAGTGCAGCTGGCCCCAGATGTGCTAAGGGGTGGTCATAGCAGCACCACTGTGAGTGCATCAGTGGCCAGTGACTAATAGAGAAATGATGCAGGCCTTGAAACGTGCCTTGTGTCTTGCACACTTCTTTCTAGAAAGCCAAAAGAGGTCTGATCTGTGGGAAATTAATATAACACCGCTCTGGTGTCACTCATAGGGTTGAGGTGTGGGAGAATAGGGATATGCAGACAGAAGATGTGTGTGCATGGTCCCCTGTGATGGGTTTCAGCTTCATTTTTTGACATGTGCAATCTTGAATGCTTTCCCATGGATGTCAGTGAGAAATTTCATGTGCACAACTTACTGCACAGTATGTCTGAACTTATATATATTTCATCCCTTTTTTTTGGATCCCTTAACTCATCCATGTATGCCTTTCAGCAGTCTTGCTAACCATGGGTGGGAAGCACTGACTGATGCATAGGCACTTGGGTGGGAAGCAGAAGACCAATGTTTCCCTCCCTTGCTCCACTGCTGACTGTGTGCCTAAAAGAAACTTCCTTTGTCTCTTGGAGGTCCCCTTTCCTCCTGCTCATTGGCTTTAGCCAACTTAAATAAAAAGCACAGAGAGTGGCCATGGCCTTTGTGCAGCCTTGCTCAGTGCCACAGAGCACCCCTGGTTTCAGGGATGGGATCAGCCAAACTGCCCTTAGATCTGTGGTGTGTTTGGCCTGGGTCACTGGCTCGCTGTAAGCACGGTAAATACCACCACAGGCTTCTAGGTACAACAGGACTGAAAAAAATATGTGAAATGTGTCAAGGCTAGGTTGGATGGGCCTTTGAGCAACCTAGTCTAGTGAAAGGTGTCCCTACCCATCGCAGGGGGGTTGGAACTCAATGATCTTTAAGGTCCCTTCCAGCCCAAACCATTCTATGATACCAACAGCTGTTGAGTATCACTTGTTGTCTTGGAGGATTCCCTTCAGCCTGGAGTTTGGCTTCATTTCACTTGCCCAGGTGGTTGCATGCTTACGTGTGTGCTGCAGGAAAGTATCCATTGAACCCACACAGACTGCTATGCCCACACCTACCCAGGTTTGCGAATCCTGCGCTGAATGAAAATATTTTGAGGGTATGAATTGCTCTTTGTTCATCTAACTTGGTGGTGGGTCTTCCTGTAGTATTTCAGCCCCTTGGCTTCACTTGTGCCTGCTGATGGGCTCAGTTGGACTGGGACAGCTGATCATGGCGCATTTGCAAACCGTGCCACATGGACTCCACTGCTGCTTCTTCTCTGTTTACTTAGTTCTTGGCAGCTGCATGTTTGAATGTTTGCTTGACAAACACTTTCCCTGGAGTCTGTGATTACAGAAAGTTTAGTCTGACAAACCTCACTGAATTATCCTGTTCTCTGTTGTCAATAATCTCTTGGTTGCTGTCTCCCTTAACCACAATATTTTGTGTGTGGTGCAAATTCATTTTTTTCACCCTTGCTGTAATCAGCCTGCCCCTCCCTGCTTGGTTCGGTTACTGAGGCTGTATCCCCAGGATGCTGACATCTGTGTTTTACTAATCCAGAAATCCTGAGGCTACCAGGAAGCAGTACAGATAATAAGACTGCATACCTGTCTAGCACCTTTCATCTGAGAATCTGAAATTGTCTGACTCATCTTACTGCTTGTACCAGCTGGGATTTGCTTTTCCTGTTTTTGCAACCTGGGAAGCTGAGACACAACGGTAGGGGTATATTTTGTCCAATAGATGAAGAAGCAATTTCATAAATCTGGTGTCATAATCTCCATGATTATGAGTTTCTATCCCTCTCTGTCTCATAATACCTAATTTGTGCCCAAAAGGGTAGAGATCAGAGTGGTTGGTTGGTTTCAAGCAGCAATCCACAGCTTTTTTTTTTTTTTTTTTGGCTCCCCAGTAAATTCCACCCAAGAGCAAAAAGGGAATTGCAAGATTTCTCCAAGGTAAGTTACCTTCCTTGGCTGCGATCAGGTGTCCATAATGTGAGTCACGGGAAGGACAATACCCCAATATCGCCTCTTGTTGTCAGTCTGGTGGTTTGGAGCGATGCTGAGGGACAAGTGTTAACCGCGGGCCCAGAGAGAGGGGAAAGATCTCGCCGTGTGTTTCAGGGGCGGTAAGGAGACTGGTGGAAACATGTCTGCAGGTGGTTGGGTGGTCAGCCTGGACTGTTAATCTGTCCAGCTGCTGGCCTGTTTGGGATGAGATCCAAGACCAGGTAGGACACTGCTGCTTTTCTTACTGCCTCCAAACACAGCTGAGGACCTTCCAAGCTAACCTGGGCTGCTTTATGGTTTTGGGTGGAAACCACAAGCAAACCATGTCAAATCACTGGATTCGACCCCAAACCAGGCATAGCGCATGAGCTTCTGTTTCGTTTCGCTTGGAGACGGCTGGGAGGGGAGGGAGATGGAGGAAAACCTGCATGGATCTGGCACTGATGTAAGGACAGAGATGATCAATTCCTAATGCCTGCAAGTGCCATTCCCATGCCTAGACCAGACCGGTGAGGGCAGAATTATACTCGAGCTGACATCCCCTGGGAGCTTGGGTGTAAAAGGAGGGATATTTTGACTGAAACCCTTCCAGAAAGGGACAGTTGAGACGGGAGGGAAGAAATTTAAAAAATAAAAAAATGAGGAGGAGGATGATTAGGGTGAACGTGTGCCCTCTACATATGTAATCTCAGCTGAGGTGACGGCAAAGTTGGGTCAGTGTTTCCCTGCGCTTTAGGCCCCTGGAGTATAGTGTACATGGGGGCTAAGAAACCCTCAGGAAGAGAAGGGGGCAGTTGTAAGTCCCAGGAGGTAAAACTGTGTTTATTTTTCACGTGTTTCATCAGAACACATTAATTCTGCCTGGGAGGGAGGGCAAGCGGGTGCAAAAACAATCCGGCTCACTAGGAAAGGGGTGGGGGAGCATGATGCCAAATAGCTCGGGAAACATTGCTTTAGGCTTATCTCTCACCTCTGCATCCATGCAGGGCACCAGATGGGCACCCCTACCTACTGACCCCCCCCCCCCCTCCACGGCCATGTGCCAGGGTTTCGTGAAGCACCCCCGGCTCCCTGTCCTACACTCCTTCTCCCCCCTTTTCCCTTCTCCCGTGTGCTTTTATTCCTTTCGCAAACAGCGTATGCCAAGTCCAACTTCACAGCTGGCTCCGCTCCACGTGTTTGTTTTCTATGCCTGCCCGGCGCTCGCCAGCTCCGCTTGCGCCGCGGCTCCGAGGTGGAGGCAGCGGCGGGGGGGGGAAGAGAGAGCAGGGGTGATGGGGAGGGAAACAGGAGCAGGCTGTTGCTTTCCAAGCCCTTATTTGTTTAAAGCTTAAGCCTGTTTGAGAGAGCCTTTTTGGAGTGAGGGGTAAGTGGCAAGGGGTGGGATGCGGGGGGAACGGAGAAAGTAAACTGCGCGTCGAGGAAAGCAGACTTTGCAGCTGGAATTGCTGCTGGTGCTTATTGCGTGAAGGGCCTGGGGAGGTGCCTCCGTCTCTGTGCTCGCACTTGCTCTCTCAGTGCGGGTGCAAGTGTAAACGGGCAAAGAGAGGGGAGCGGGCGATGGGTCTCTGCTGTGCCCCCTTGGTGAGTGCGTAGGCACTGCTGCCCAGTGGGCATTGCCACCGTAGTTGCATCAAACACCAGTGCAGGCGCTGGCCACGGCTCTCACCAGTGTGTCCTGATGGCTGGCTGGGGTGTGGGCAGGTGAACCTCCCTTCCCAGGCTCTGGGGCAGCAGCCTGGTGCCTCTGCGGTAGGTTTCCCATCCTTTTGTCCTGGAGCATCCCCTTGCAGAGAGGGAGAAACCAGGTGCTGGCCCTGCCCATCTCTTCAGGGTGATGAGAGGTCTTGCTCTATCTCCTGCCCACGTTTGGGTTGCCATTCTCAACTGGGCCATCATTTTCGGAAAGGCGTATTTATTGTTGGAATGATAAATGGGGCAAATGACGTGCAGAAAAAATATTTTTAAAAACCCAAGAGATGCAACAGTCTCCTCTTCATCTCTGGGGCAGGGGAAATCTGTCACCCATCCCAGGACCCTGCTGTGAGTGTGTCCCCCACCATTTTTCAGCTCCAGGTGGGCCTGGAGGGATTTTGGGATTTTGGAGCAGCACGGCAGCTGCTGGTCACAGCAGGAATGAGGGCCGTGGCTCAGCCCATCTGGGTGCTGGCACTCAGCGCTGAGCCCCCGTACCCCACCTAGGCGTTTGGCACCAGCCGGAGCATTTTCTGCAGGCAGTCATTTCTCTCCCTTTGTTTTGCTGGCCTCGAGCTTCCTCTTGTGTTTTTTGGAGTAGTGACATGTCTTCCAGGGGAAATTTGTCCCAGCAGAGAGTCCTAGAGGCTTTTGACCTGCTACCATAACCAAAATGATTATTGTTAGTGAAAAGCATTTAAGTGACAGCTATAGAGAGTAAAAACTCCCATTTATTCCCCAATTTATAAAAGGGAGAAAATAACCCCAACTTCTAAATACCATCTTCAAAGGACAAGAAAAATGGGCTTGTGCTCTTTTGCATCCCAACAACAAGGCATTGCTGAAAAGAGTGCAAACTAGAAGGCAGTTTCTCTTTATGGTGGTGATGGGGATGTCTCTAAAGCCAGCCATCTGGGGATTAAACTTTGTATTGACGTTACTGGTGAGTACTTTGTCCTGTCTCTTTTGTATGCTCTTCTGGATTTTGATGTCAACTGTGTTAAACTAGCCTTGTGCTTGTTAATGCGGTTTCTGGGCCTGCTCCCATTGAAGTCATGGCAAAGATCAGGCTGATTTTGGAGATGGCAGAATCAAATCCTCTGTTAGGATCTTCTGGATGTGTTGTTTTAGCAGGTATTTCTGCTGTGCCGCTGGCTTGTATTTAACATAATCTTGGTCAGTTTTTTCACTGCAGCTGTTGTAAGCGCCCCTGCTCTTCAAATACACACTGGAAGAAGGCTCGAAAGCTAGGAAAGCTACCCAAGTCTTCGCTCTGCTCCAACAGGAAAATTTCCCCATTGCAACTTCCCCCAAGGAAGGCTTAACAGTGTCACTGACGGTTTCTGTGGGCTTTTCTGGTTTGGGTTTTTTTTTGTTTCTATGTTTGTTTCACTCTATTATTGTTCCTAATTGGACATGGACGAGATTTTTCTATTGTTCATAAACAAAGATGATTTTTTTTAAAATTATTTTTTATTTTGTACTTGAAGGTATTTCATATTTAAGCATATAAAGAAGTGGGCTGCTCTCAAAAACCATCTGTAGCTGCTGTCTCTCTGGCTTGTGATCCGCTCTGCAAACAAGAGCTTCCAAGCCCCAGTCCAGAAGCAGCCATAGCTGCTAAACCCACCAAAATGCTTCCTGCTCCCCAGGCTCTCCTGCAGCGCTTCATGCAGATGCTGACTGGGGGTGTTTGTCTGGTACACCACCCCTCTGTGCTTTGGTTTATATTATACGGATTCTCCTTTCAGAGAGAGGAGTGTTTCATCTGGTGGTTACCAGCATGAATGGACGCTGTGATATTTATTGTCTGTCCTGTTGCAAGCCTGACCCCATCATGAGACAGAGACAATAAAACGGACATCAGTCTCTTCAGGGCAGCTCAGTGTCACACCTTTGCCATGATTTGTGGTCCTCCTTCCCTAGGGCCTGTTACTAACAGCTGGGCCAGCTGCAGAGAGGCCCTAGGGTGATATTAGGTAGCATAGGATGCGGGATTTATAGTGTTGCTGCCACATCAATGGTGAAATGGTTGTTTTGGTCAACGTGGTGGCGTCCTGCGGCCAGGAGTGGTGAGGGCTGGCTGCGTATATGTGCTCCCTGAGAGCTGCTGGGGGAAGCAACACAGAGCAGAGCTCAGCAAAAACAGCTTTGGAGGAGAGTATCCTGCTCTTCCCCTGGAAAAATGTTGTTTTACTGGGATCAGAGCACACTATGGAAGTGTGTCTGTTGATTAAAATTTTACCTTGGAGCAGGATGGAGTTGCTTGTGAGAGCAGGAGTGGTTTCCTGCTATCATGAGCAACCCACGTTTAAACAAAGTGGAAGAGGGGCAGCTGGGGAGGGAGAGATTGGCTTGTGATGTGGCAGTCCCAGGTAACAGCCCCTGCTCTGAGGAAGGCAGGGCAAGGGCTTGAGCCTGGGCTCGCGCGTGGCTAGTGAGCCGTGGCATTGCCTGCTCCTTGCCTGCCCAGCCCCTGGAGCAGTGGGGGTAAATGCAGCGTAAGGAAATCGGCGAGAATCCCAACTCCCCCATTTCTCCTTCTTTGTTGACCCCCTCATCTTGATTTAATTTTCCTGCATTTTTCTTTCTGCCACCTTTATTCCCCACTTCCCTTTGGTACCTTGCAGAGCTTTTGCCCAGCATTACTTTCCCTGCATCTGCTGGGCCTGCCTCCTTTCTGACCTCTCCCTAACCCAAGAGGCAATTAGAGCCTCAACCTCAGACTTCAAGTTTTGGGTTGTTTTTTTTTTTGTTTGGGAAGGATGAGAAGGGAAAAACAAAAGCAGTGCCCTGACTAATGTAAACTAGCCACAGGCACATCTGTGCCTGGGCGATGATGGCTCCTGGTGGGAACTGCCCATCCCTCCCGGCGCTCTCCTTGGCTGCAGTTGCTGACAAGGAGAGGAACAACCTGACACTCGGCTCGCGTTAGTGTGGGATTCGGGGTGGTGGAGCTCAGACCAGAGCCAGCAGCATCACCCGGCACTTGCTGCCCATCCTGTGGGTCCCACAGTGCCAGCCCCCAGCAGAACCATCCCCCAGGCTTTCCTCCCCCAGAAGCATGCTTTGCCCCTCTGTGCAAATAGGAAAAGGTGTAAATAGATGAATTTTGTTATCACTTGTATCAAACAGCCTAAAGTGAATAACTTTTCTAGCCAGTGGTGTGAGGTCTCTAGGACATGGGGTATTTTTTGCTCTGTGCTTAGTACGACATCTGCCTGCAGCTCTGACTGCATTGATGCTGATCTCTGGCTTTAGTTGTGATGTGAACAATAAAGTGGGTATTGTCTTCATGTGTCAAGAGATAGGATGCTGGCGTTGACAGGCAAGTAATACAGTGCAGTAAATTCCTCTGCTTCTAAGACTGAAGGTGTGTTTTCACATCACACTGGTGTCAATGGGTGATCCCTTTCCTGCTGCTTCCCCTACAGTGTTTCTCACCACAAAAATGTGGTGTTGTCCCATTGCAAAGTGCCAGGTAAGTCAGGCTTTCTCGCTGCACTGCAAACTGAGTTTGTTGCAGGCATGGGGAAACTGAAAACGCTCCAGAGTAGGTAACTATCTCCTTAAGTGTGTGGCTTTATTGATGTGGTTTTCCAAGGGGATCCTGACCCTTTCTTGGGACACCAACTTTAACATAAGAGTAGGTTGAGCTGCAAGCCAGTATACACTTGGTCGTGGTCTCACTGGACCTTGATACCAGCAATTCTACTGATTCCCTCTCATTTGACGTTGAACTGCTCAGATACTTGACCTGCACCCCTCTGTAAGCGCTGGAGACGTGCACTCCCTTTGGGAGTACTCAGCTCTTTAAATTAGGATATTAGCTGGGAGGTTGGAGAGTCCACAGGTGGATCAAGGATGAAAAGGGTGTAGCATGTGGAGGAAAAGTTGGTCTAAAAGTTGGGTAGCTCTCCCAGGTTGGGACCAAAGCTCGACTGAGCCTTGATTAAGGCTTTTGACTGGAGAGGCATCCTGTCCCGGCCACAGGGGCAGCCCCAGTGACTGCTGCAAGGCTGCTTTTCCCCCTTTCACACTTGGGAGAAGGAGCCAGAGAGCAGCCAGCAGCTCCAGGCTTGTTGCAGCAACAACATCTGTTTCCTAGGTGCACTTTGTTTCTGAAGAGGCTGCACAGCACGCTCCATCTGCGCCCTTCTCTCTCTCTTTTTTTTTTTTTTTTTTTTTCCCTTTTTTGTCACTTGTGCTGCGTTCGGCAGCCGAGGACGGAGGCACTTAGAGGAGGCGAGTGCTTCCCCGGGAGGACCCTGCGCCAGCCTCTGTGCCAGCGCTGGCTGCTGGGCTCTTTCCACCCGAAGCAGCATTGTCAGCATCTTGACAGCTGGCCGGCTGCATGCTTATTAGTTGCTCCTTTCCTCTTGCCCTCCACCTCTCCTTCGCCCCTCTAAACCACCTCCATCCTCTCCCTTCCCCCTTCCCGCTCCTGCCCCGCTGGCCGGCCGGCCCTTCGGGGAGCCCCCAGCCTCTCCAGATTAGAGCTCTCCAGGGACTTGGTCCTTTTGAAAGGAAGAAAGGGGGGGGGGGGGAAGGGAGGGGGGAGAAGGAGGGGAGGAAAAAAATTTATTAAAAAAAAAAAAAAAAGAGAGAGAGAAAAGAAAGAGGGGGAACAGAAGAATGAAAACAGACCCAAGGGGCAATAGTCCCTCGAGCCATTTCACTGCATTACAATGAATATGGACTCTATTAAGCTCCGTTCTGCCTGTTAGTGTTTCCCAGGGCAACACAGCTCCCATATGGCAAGCATGCAGCAGATTAGGGTAGGCCTCCGGGCTTCATTGAGGGCCCGAGGCTTGACTGGCAGTTGAACCCCATCCTTCCCCCCCCCTCCTCACACTTGACACTGCCTGTGTTTATCTAAAGCAAAAAGGGCCGGGGTGGGAGAAGGGGGCATTTGGGGGGTTATTGTCCCGGGCAATGGGAGAGGGCAGGGAGAGGGATGGGGGGAGTGATGAGGGAGGGAGGTGGGATGGAGGAGAAAGGGGGTGGGGGGGCGCACCCCTCATACATATTCAGGAGGGGTCTTGAATGGGCAGAGGAGAAATAAAGCAGATGGAATTCATGTTAAAGAACAGCCACAATCGCCCTCCAAAAACAAGGAGAGAAAAGCGGGCAGCCTTAAAGGAGCGTAGGGAGCAGCGTTTATCCAATTAGCAGGGTTGTCAAATTGAATTTACTCAGAATGGAGGGGGAAGCCGGGGGGGAAGGAGGGAAATTAAGTGTCTAGGGCATGGGGGGAGCATGATATTGAAGAAAGGACTTGGGTTTTCTTTCTTTCTTACGCTTTAGCCTTGTCTTTTCAAGGGCTGGAGCTGTTTTCAGGGCGCTCCAAGGGGCAGCCAAAGCCAGCGTGCATACTCTGTTTTAGCACAGGGCTCCTCTTCTGGTAGCTGTGGAAAAAGGGAGGCGTATCCTGCGGGGCAAGGCCATCGTCGCATCCCTGGCCCGCCTGCAGCAGGACTGTCTCAGGCTGGCGGGTTCAGCCACCCTGGGACCACCGTGCCACAAGGCATCACCTGAGGCAAGCCGCACTCACTGCGGTGGCACCATTGCAGTGACACTGGGGAGCTCGTGGCCGGCATGAGGGTGGCATTTCCTTCTTCAAGCGGCCTCATGCTCGCTGGCTGATGAAATGTCAATGTGAAGGGTTTGCTGGTGCTTGGCAAAGTCAGCCTGATCAATGCCCGCTGGAAAGCGGCACTCATTTCAGAGGAACCGTTGGATGGAGAGGTGCCAGAAAACACAGGCACTGGGTCTTCAGGGGTGCGAGCAGAAGTCAGACAAGGGATGGGAAGGCTTTGCATCCTGTTGCTAATTCGAAGCCAGCGTGCCCGGTCCCCTCCCTGGTGATACTGCAGGCGGTTGTGGAAAGGAGCTGCCCAGGGCAGTAGCTTTGTCTCAAGGAAGATGAAAAAAAAAGTTACAAAGATCAAGTGGGGTGGTTGGTTGGTTGGTTTGTTTGTTTGTTGCTGGTTGGGTTTGCATGAGCAGTTTTGTTAAAGGAAGAGGAGCTGTTTTACCTGCGAGTTGAGTTTATTTTTTTAGAGAAGTGTCTATCGCCACTCAATTGCTCAGGACTTGCTTGGAAAAAATCTGTGGTTCTATTTTAGGGTCACCCAGTGCCTAAGCGCAGTTTGTACTTTGTGGGCGAACTCACTCGTCTGCATGGTGGTGGTGCCATGCCAGGTTCTGCTCTGTATTATTTTCCTTGTCCCAACTATAAGCATGAATTTATCCCAGGCTTTCTCTGTTGTGGCTTCTTGATGGACTCGCTGAGCTCACAAGTAGCCAGTACGAGAGTCTTTTGTGCCTAATCACTTTAAAAAAGGGAAAGGAGGGGGGGGAACTCCTCACACAGTTAATCAAGGGCTATGTTAACAGAGCTAATGCACTCTGAAGTCAGGAGCTTTCAGTGCTATAGAGGGAAGCAAGCAAGCTTTTATCCCCGCTTGCATGTACACTGTCCTACCTCCTTGACTTTAAACGCGGCAGTGTAACGTTGGATGCTGCCTCCCTGTGCCTCCTCCTGACACTACCCACTTCCCATTTGGGATCCTGCCTCTCTGTACAGCATCTGCGTCCCCATCCCTGTCCGATGCCTGTGCTGTTTCATGGGAGAGGGAGCATCTCTCCTGCAGCAAACCTCTCCTTTTCCAAACCCTTTTAGAGTGAGCAAATATAATTTAGCAGTGTGAAATTAATACTTGGAGTGGGGATGGGCGTTGGTAGAGGGTAATTTTGCCCTCTGGAATGTTTTTGTTTGATGGTTTTGGAGAAGCAGTCTGCTTCAGGGGTGCCCAGATTGCCATCTGTACCCAGGAATCAAATGGGGACTTTGCAGCTGACCTGCTCAGGTGTGTCACTTTGACAGGGTTGGTTTTTTTCAGCTAGAGGATTGTACAGTTGAGGGGTGTTTTTTCAGATAGGATGTCAAAGATTTGGGATCCAAAAACAATTTGCCTGATGGGATGAAGGTCCCAGTCAGAGAGCTTTTACATTTCGAGGTCTGCCACTGCTTTATTGTATAACCTTGGGCCAGGTTGGCTTCCTCTTCTAGCCCTTAGGTTCCCTCATTTGTAAAGCAAAGGGGTACTGTGGTTCTCTTCTCTTTTACGTTTTCTTTTCCAGTGCTTTAAGCTCTATGGAACAACAGAAAAATACTGTCTTGTATTAAAAATTAATGATTATGAATAAAATTGGCACGCTGTGCTGTGTAAGACATTTGCTTTTTCTGAAGAGCTTAAGTCTCAATGTATAAAACAGAGAACTGGGAGTATCATTGTCCCTACTTGACCCGTTCGAAATGGAGACCAGCTGCAGTGAATTCTCCAGAGTCACCCAGGGTGTCCCCAGCTGGTAGCTGGACCTGAGTTGCTGCAGCCTTTGCCTTAGTGCAAAGCAACCCCTTCCCCTTCCCGCTGTTCCTCCTCGGCACAAAGAGGAGCTGGGGGTCCAGCTGCCTGCCACAACCCCAAACCACCCTCATGTGCACTGGCACGCTTGATGTAGGGTCTTGCCAGTGGGTAACAGCGTGGATGCATCCGACCTGACCCACTCTGCCCCTGCCTACGGAGCTGGGGTGTGTGGTGTGGGGATGCTGCCCCGAAGCTGGGGCAGAGGCTGGTTCCTATTTGGGAGCCTTGTAAATCACAGAGCATGGCAGTAACAAGGGCTGCTTGGCCGGCCCTTGTTAAGCAGGAGGGGGCTCGGGCCTGTGGGCAGCATTTCCTCAGTAAAACCTTCAGTCTCTAATCAGCAAACACCTCTCCTGCTGCCTGCTCTTAATTCAGATCCCTTTTTCCTTTTCAGCTTTATCACAGACCCCCCCCTGCACACGCGTGCGCCTTTCTTCTCTTTTATATCTTCACCTCTGGTTTTTCTTTCTTGCTCAGCTCCCTTTGCAGTGCCCTCCATCGCCGTGGCACAGCTGGGGCTGTGCGGCACGGGGGCCTCGGTGGGCTTAGGTGTGTGGTGGGAAGCTGAGCCGACAGATTTTACACCCCCCACATCCCCTATATCTGATCAAGCTCTCGTTAATTTTGTTCTCCTAATGGCCCCTCCTTTGATTTACTGGGCTGGCTGAGAGGGATTTAGAGCCTTCACTCCACCGACAGGAAATTGTTATTTTAACCTGGCAGGAAAGAATTAAAAATAAATAAACAAATATTTTTTTGTTTGTTTTCCCTTCCCCCCTTGAAACTCTTTAAATGGCTTTAACTCTTTCTTTTCCCAAATAACAATTAAGCAGGAGCTGTTGAAGCTGATGGTGTTGGTAGCTGCAGAGGTGTCAGCAGCCGGGGGTATCTCCTAGCGTACCGGCCTTGGGGAGAGGGGGCAGCAGAGCAGGACACGGTCATACAGCAGCCCTGCGGCTCCCAGCACAGCCCCTTGCCCAGGACCACCGCCTCTGGGAAGGCAAATGGAGCACCTGGGGCTTCCTCCTCTCCCGCTGCAGCCCTCTCTGGCAGCGCTAGCAGGGACGCCGGGCAGATAGAAAGCTGCCTGATTAATAAAGTTCCTTGCTTTGCACTACTGCAGGCTGCTTAAGGGCAGTATTTTCAAAAGAGGTCAGCTCCCATTTAAGCATCGAAATAAGTTGGTTGCCTATTCAGGAGAGCTCAGCATGTCAAGAACTGAATGCTTTTGAAAATCTGGCTTCAATTGTGGAAGCTGAGAATTTCGAAATCTGGCCCTGGATCCTAATAGTTCTTTTGGAATTGATGTTTTCATTCATTTTCCTCATTATTTTTATGCTGGCCATTTACTTTTTGTACTTCACTCAGCTGTGAAAGAAATGGCCACATGTCCCTATTAAGAGCTCATATTCTGCCTGGAGGTTTGGGGAGGTACCATACACTTGTTGCAACACACCTTCTCTCCTCAGTCTCTGCTCAATACTGTTCAATCTGCCCAGTGCTGTGGCCAAATTTTTTGATCTCCCCTTTTTTCGCCCCACCTATTGCCCTTCATCTTTTTACAGACCTGGTGGCAGCCAGTTCAGTCGTTGTATCAACGTGCCTGGGTGGTCCTAGCTCACGAAGGGTCCATTACACATTTCTGCGCCTTTGGCTTTGCCCTTCTGGCCAGAGGCTCCGCACGACGCAGAGCTGCAGGGAGGTCTGGTTGGGAACATCTTTGCCTACCCCCTCCCCCAGCATGGGCTCCAAGGAGCAACTCTTTTCCGTCCAACATTTTTCCATCCTGCTGCCAAACCCATCCAGATAGGGGGAATGAGTCAGCTTTGTTCTGTAGGCTTCCAGCACTGAGGAACAAGACGTTAAGTCCTACCCCAAAATGTTTCTTCTATGTTGGTGGAAGGCTTTCTGTCCCCAGCAGCCCTGATGGTGCAAGGTACAAACAAAACCCAGGTTTTAAGCCTAAACTAACTCAAAGTCTTTTCCATATGAGTGTAGTTAGTGGCACATCAGTGGTGTCAACAGTGCATGCTCTGGTGTGGACAGACCTCGGGCACTTTTACGGCCATGGTCAGTGGTGGTTTACCCTAGATGGCTGCAGCATAATGAAGGGTACTTTGGTAGCTGTCTTACATGGAGAAATGAAATTGAGTATCTCAGATGCTCTCCAAGCTGATAGCAAAAGTATCTTGTACAACTGTATGTGCTGGTTGATGGGGGAAACTCTTCAAATTGTTGCAATTGTTCCCTCTTTGGGGGAGGAGTGTGATACCAGGAAGGATGAAATGCATGGGAGAGGGATCTTGCTGTCTTGTTGCTTTGGCACTGGAGGTTAACCCGCAGAGGATTTCCACGTGTAACGAGGCGGTGGGCTGCAGTAGCTAGAATGTGAGTCAACCTGATCTTTCTGGGTGCCTTCAGGGTATGCCTAGCCTGACGTATTGATGGCCAAGCTCTGTCTGTGCTCCTGGCCACCCAGAAGCCAAGCTTGACCTAATTTACCCTGCCTATCAGCACGGCTTGTTATCTTGGGCTTATGGCCACACTAACCATGACTAGGTAACTCCTGGGAAAGAGCTGTCTTGCCTTGAGCCTGCTGGGCAGGCTGGCCAAGGGAGCTCATGTTGGCCATATAAAGATGCTGTTTGTGGCATTTGCAAAGCTCCAGCTGCTTGTCAATTCACTTGGCATTGCTTCCTTTTGAAATCACCAGCTTCTTTTTCCTGTCTCCTCTCAATTTTATATAAATGTCTCCTCCATGACTTCTCCCCCAATCAGTGCTTTTAGGGGGGGAGGGGAAGGGAAGGGGGAGTGCAGGGTGGGGACAGCTTGTGAGGCTGTCAGAGGGACAGCCCAATTTGCAGAGATTCATGCTGTCACGATGTGGACCCCAGCATAGCCAGCCATGGACATTGACTCTGCACTGTGCTCTTGCACCTTTGCTGTCACCAGAGGCCAAGGAAAGTCATCTGAGAGTAGCTTGGTGAGATTTCCCCAAATGCTGTGGTTCCTTGCTAGCGGTAATCAGTCTTGCCTTGAGCGACTTACTGAGCATCTCAAGGGGAGTCTGTGGCAGTCTGTACTTCAGGAGTTAGGAGGTTTAATTTTGGAAGTTACGCTTGGAGGGACTTGTCTCCTCTTTCTGACTGAGTTGGGTTTGGAAAGGGCATGCTTAAACAGGTGATGGCTCAATCATGGTGAAAGTAGGAAATATTGCTCTGCAGAGGCCAGGTGCTCTTGAGGATGGTGGTTGTGGTTAATTGTATATCTGCAGAGAGAGCAGGCAAAATAACTGCTGTTTGGGCTGGCTGTTGGTTTGGGCTTGGGCTTCTCCCCTGCTGATGTGGATGTGCCACAGGAGCAATTCTGAAACGCCTTTGTGATTCGTGTGTCATCCTCTTACTGCTGCAGCTGGAGGGACCTCAAAATCCTGTAGCTGCATGATGATGCCCGTAGAGGGAAGTCTCTTCTTAACTTCAGCCCTTTGCCCTTGGTTGAAGCTGAATTCAGTCTAACATCTGAGGTACCTCTTTGGTGCAGCCACTTAGATCTTTAATCTGCCTGACCTGGCTTGTTTGCTTTAGCATTCATTCATGACAGTCTCTCCGAAACAGCTGCTGCAGCGTGCAGCTCTTCACAGCAATCTGGGTTGTGACGAGTGACTTTTGGCTTCAAGTTTTTTTGAGATTGTTGATGCTTTCAAATGTGAACCTGGTGGTTTGTCCGGACAGGGTAGTTCAACTCAAAATAAGCTGTGTGTTTTAGGCAGAACAGTTAATCTGAAATCTTTCCCTAGACTGGGTCTCTTAGTTTAAAGTAAAGGTGTGTTATGTCAAATTAGTGTAATCCACCCTCAGTTCACTGCACTGAATTTTAACAAATTTAGAACTGGGCACTTCTTTTCTCCTGAAAAAGCACCCCATCCACTTCAGAATAATTCCTTGCAGAAATGCCCTGAAAAACTTTCACATCTCCTAGGGAGTCCCGTCTGGATTGAAATACAGGTATGCCCAGTGGCAACATGGCCAGTGTCTCAGGAAGAGACTGTGAAATGGCAGGATCATGTCTATTTTCATGTAGCTCAGGACTTGTACTGCTCATTTACTTTTGCGTTCAAGCTGGAATATATTCCAGACACAGCCAAGAAGTGGCAGCAACACTTAGTGAATATCTCCAGTGACACTTTGTTGGAAATGTTTGTGGTTTGCTCCTTAAAATTGCCTGGTGTGCATTGCTGGCACAGTGCAGGAGCTCACTGCGCCCAATCTCACGTGGGGAAGGAGAGAGAGTATGAGCAACCTGGTCTAGTGGAAGATGTCCCTGCCCATGGCAGATCTTTAAGGTCCTTTCCAACTCTAACCGTTCTGTGATTCTATGTGCCTGCGTGCACACGTGTGGATTTGTACTGAGGGCTGAGGAGAGAGCCTTGGGAGACTCACGACCATGCTTAGGGAGAGACTGGAGAAGAGAAGTCCTTGCATGACTGTCAGTAGCCTGCTCAGGCCACTGGCTTGGTGAATTCCTGGGAGTTCTAGGGGTGTTGGTAGAGAAACCAGGGAGGGCTGGAAAGCAGAGGGAAGTCTGAGGGTCTCATCCATCATATCTCTTGTCACCTGCAGGAATCCGCTGCCACATCTCCACTGCATCCCCTGAGGCAGCTTATGGGACCCGTCCCTGGGCGCCTCTGCCCCAGGACACACCGCATGGGATGGCAATGACACATGGAAAGAAGAGACCCATGTCCCCTATCCCTTGCCTCATCCTTGCAGCCACTGCCTATTTTGCCAAACTGAGTAAGTTTCTGGTTTTACGTCTTTGTTCCATTTTGTTTATGTTTTGCCTTGAGGCTGGTTAACATAGCCATACCTCAAGTGCAAAGTGGTTTTCTCTCTCTGCTGCTTCCTCAATAGCCTGTACCAAAGGTCTGGGTTCAAACACTCCTCCAGAGGAGAAAGGTATACAGTTGGAGTTGGACATCTTTGTCTAGTGGTGCCAAGAAGAAATGGGGCTGGTGTACATCTCAGAGCACTAGGGTGGGTGTGTCGGGAGCTAAGAGGAAGGTGCAGCACAAGCAGAAGCAATGGGGAATGCAAAATGTACCAGCACTGCAGCTTTTTCCTCTGCCTTTCTTTTGCTGAGTGTCACAGAATTTTCTTATTCCCATTTTTCCCTTCTGTGTAGGTGAATCTCTGCAGGTCACAGTGCAACCTGCCTCCATTGTCCAAAAGCTTGGGGGCCCAGTCAGCCTGGGGTGTGTGGTGGATCCCCCCAGAGTGAACCTCACCTGGAGACTGAACGGGAAGGAGCTGGCTGGATCGGATGAGGTGCTGGGTATCCACATCGAGCGAGGGAAGCTTGTCATCACAGCTCTCAACAACCACACTGTGGGGCGATACCAGTGCATTGCTCGTGTGCCCGAAGGAGTCATTGCCAGTGTCCCTGCAGTGGTCACGTTAGCTAGTGAGTAATTCTAGTCCTCTGCCACCCCCTGCATTGCTTGGGCAATGAGACGTTCACCCATGCTCACTTACTCATGCTGTCGTCAAGGGATGGCTCCTTTGGCTTAGGCCGTTTTGTAGCATTTTTGAGCGTGGACTGGCTGTCATGTTGTGGCCCAGCCATGACCCAAGCAGTCCTCCTGCATGGTAGGCTGCATACCTGTCCTGCAGTGACAGATTTTGCAAGACCACAAAAAGCAGGATATACCTGGGGTTTGTGTGCCTGGTTGGTTCCGTGGCTGTCACGCTGCCCCATCTGGTTGCTGACTTCGTAATTGAGGTTATCGAAAAATACCAGCTGGTGCTGATGGCCAAACCACCGCCTGGGCTGCTGCGGGGCTGCTGCCAGGGCTGGGTCAGTATGTGCTAAGTTTTGCTACCTTCCTGACCCACAGAAAGCCGAGTCCCTTGCCCTACTTGTGCTCTGATGGGACCTGCACTTTTTTGTGTTGCCCCTGGGTTCATCATAACTAAAGTACCAGCCCCTGCGCTCACAGTAAGGAAAGGTTGGTCTGGTTGTGGTAAGGAGGCGCACCCGAGCACCTGCATTAAGTGGCTGGTGGCCCGCTGTGTGACATGGGGAAGATCCCTTGCCAAAATGCAAGGTGAGGGAGGGAGTATTGGGAGAAGGGTCGCATGGCAATGTTGAAGGCAGAGTCTGCGCTGTCCTCATCTGGTAAGGCAGGCACAGAAGTCAGCAGGAGGCAGGTACAGGTAAAGCAGCGGATCTAAAAGCACTTGTAAAGAGGCCTTTGTTTTTAAGGGGCAGGAGGCTGCATTCATTACCACTGCTGTTGATCCCAGGTGGGCCTGCTCCCCCTTCCCAGGGTTTTGTCCTCTTTCTATGAGGTTGCAGTGCCGTGACAGCAAAGAGACACTTTGTTTCTGAGCCGCATCCCTGAGTGAGGGACGTTGCTCCTATCCCTGAGTTTACGTGCTCCTCAGTGCTGCCCTCTGGCATTGGCAACGGACCAAGGAGATGTGTGTACATGTGAGGGCGTGTCTTAGAGTAGGGAACTTCTCTTACAGGCGGCTGGTTTTGGCCAGATATTATGCTCAAACGTGAGAAAGTGCTGTCTTTGGATGCATCTGAGAAGGAGCAGCCCATGCCTGCTTGGAGATGGGGGGGCTCTGTGAGGACCACCCTTGTTTAGGCAACGGAGAGTCTGATCTTCTCAGAGACCCGTGCATTTTTTGGTGGAGCAAGTGTGTGCAGAGGAGACCGTCATCCCCTGGCAGTGACAGCCCCCAGGTGCGGAAAGGGCTTCGTCTTCCCAGCAAGGGGGAGCTTGGAGCTAAGTCCTAAGAAAATGAAGAAGCAAAGATGTTTGTGTAAAGTGGAGGCTGGCTTTGCTTTAAAGCCAAGAGCTATTGGCTTCTCACTGATACATTAATCAGGAGTGAAATGTTTAGGCCAGGCTGGGTGGGAGGAGGAGGTGAGGGAAAGCGAGGGGAGAGTTGCTGAGTTCTGAAACGGGATGGGAGGGGGTTGTCACGGGGCCGAATCTGTCGGGGGATTTGGCCTGAGCCCCGTGCTGAGATTAGGTTTCGGAGAACACATTCCAGAGCAGAAAGGGAGCTGTGTGCGCTGGTGGCCTGATAGAGGGAAGGAGAGGAGGGGAGAGGTGGATGGGATTACCAAGGGCATGGTTTGCATTTAGGAGAGCGGGGTGTGCACGGTTCCTCAGCCTGATTGGTTCCCTCTTAGGTTGATCCCCTTTTATTTTTTCCCCTCACTCCAACCCACCACTGCCAGCTCTGTCTCCTGCGACAAAGCATGGCTGTTTGACCTGTCTGTCTGCTTTGGTCCAGCATCAGTGGTGGACAGGAGACAGGTCCTAGAGCACCAGAAAGTCCCGCCGTGTCCCTCAGGAGAAATTTAAGCCACAACTGAGTGATTCCTCAGCCCTCTCTAGGAGGCGAATCACCTTCAGCTACTGGATTGTGGCGTGGGGATGCAAAAGAGGGGGACTTGCCCATTGCTGTAGTCCCTGCTATGGCAAAGGCACTACTGCCAAGGGGAGGTCAGGAGCACCATTCAGTGGTGCTCATAAAACTGGAGCCAGAGACTGGTTGAACAAACTACTAAACCATCATAGAGTGCCCCTGTGCTGCACTGCATGGCTCCCCTGTCCTCCGGGGAAACTGGGGATGGCAGTTGGCTCACATGGCTCACACACCTGGACAGCCTCAGGAAATAGAGATGCCCCCAGGTGGGGAAGACTTAGCAGACAACAAAGAGGGAGAGAGAGGACAGCCCAGGAAAGATGTGGGGCTGAAGGTGTAAGAGGGAAACTTTCCGGAGGGGTTCAAATGACCAGTTTCATGTTCGTGAGCTAGAGGCTACTTCTTGCAACAGTGGCGTTGCAGTGGCCTGAAATAACAGGGAGCACCGATTTGTGATGGGACTGAGTTTAAAAGCTATGGTAGCAGATGTGCCACGGGCTCTCACTCCTGCTCCAGATCTCCTCTACAGGGCCTTGCTCTGAGCTGGTTCAGTGGGGACCAAGGTCCTGGGGGTGGAGAGGGAAGCCCCTGGCAGGTTGACATTGCAGTTGATGCATCTCTTCCAGATCACTTGCTGGGCTGAAAGAAAACCCTCTGAAAGTCTTAGCCCCATCCAAAAATTATTTTGGGGGGCCAGGGGAAGAGTGAAACTAGAATGTGAATGAAAGCAGCGGCGGGGGGAGTGGTGGAAATATTTTCAAGGTTTAAATTTATTTTGGAAGGGGACCTGGAATCATTGGAAAAAGTGACTTGGTAGGTTTCAAGAGGTGTATGTAACATCATCTGGCCAACTTGTAGGCTATTTCCACTCCGCCTCCTTTGGAGAAAACACCCTCAGGCGCCCCAGACTGTGCGTGCCTGGTCCCTCAGGGCCTCCTTGTGCTTTGCTGACAGTCAGCAAGCAGCAGCAGATAACCATCTCTGACGTGCTGGCAGCCACAGCGTAGCCTTGGGACTGATACCTCCTTCTCCCGTCTATGGTACAGTGGCGATGAGTCCATCTCTGCTCTCCGTGACTCAGAGGGCTGGTTGAAACTAGCGTTTAATTCCTCCAGCAGAGATAAAATAGCTATTGTATAGCCGAGGGGTGGAGGGAGGAGGGATTTGCAGAAAGGGGAAGATTTTATAAAGCGACAAAAGGAGCAGGACTTCAGGCATTACTTGGGTACTTTTGAGTCCACTTAGAGGCGATCTGGTGTCCCATGATCCCACACTCAACCTTGGCAGCCTGTGGCACATCGATGCAGATAGATACCTGCTGGCCTGGCGTGCTGCACAAGATCAGCCCCGCATGGCCCCAAGGCAGCCCTTTGGCCCAGCAGCTGTGGGCTGGAGGCCAGGACAGCTTGAATGGATGGGGCAGTGGTGTTCCTGGTTTTCCAAGCCAGACCCTAAGCTTTCATATGGCTGAGTTTGCAAGGAAGAGAAAGGTGTTTTCTCTGCCCACTTGCAGGTGGCAAATTTGCCATCATGCCAGAAGCCCTACTCAAGCCCCTCTCCTGGGTGGAGGAGCTATATGAAAAAGGTATGGTTGCAGTGGGCTCTGGTAGGGCCAGATAAATCCACTAGGGACACAAACACAGTGCTGTGTTCTGGTCCTGCAACAGCAAAAGGCTTGGATGGTCGAGAGCCCTTGGTGGAGCTCATGGGGCAGCTGAAGTGTGGGGCTGGAGCAAAGGCAGCAGGTGGAGGTGGCGAAAGCCATGCAACTCCCAGCATTCGTCTGCGTGTGTGGAACATCAGCGCAGTGAGCACAACAGCAAGCCTGACCTGGATAGATGTGACATTTAAAAACAAAAAAAATAGATGAGGGGTGCGGCAAAGGGTCTCCACCTGTATCCCCCATGACCAGGGATGAGAAGAGCATGGGGTCCCTGTGTCCCTGGGATGCTGTGGGACAAGGGAGGCTCATTGCCCCGTGGCTCTCCATCACCACCGCTGGCAAGGGCAGCCCTTGGCTTTGCGGCAGCACATGGGAGAAGCCGGGCCTCAGTGTGCAGTGCTCGTGGGCAGTGACCCTGCACCGGGTCCGGCCGGGCATCCCCCAGGAATTTGCAGCTGCTTTCTGAAGACAGCCCCATTCATTTTCCTCCGCCTGGGCCTCTCCTCTGACGGCTCCCTGGAGGCGATGACGGGAGGGAGGGAAGGAAGGAGGGAAGGGGGTGGCTTCGTGTTGGAAAAGCATTTGCTGAGCAGGCACGGGGGGCTCTGGCCCTGGGGGCAGAGGCGGCGTGAGGAGGGGAGAGAAGGAAAACACAGGTGGTGTTGCTTGAGCCGGTGGAGCTGTGGCACGAGGGCTGTGCGACGGGCCCGGGGCGACGTGGGGGAGCGGGGCAGGGGAGGAGGGATGAGCTTGGGGGTGTATGAGCAGGCGGGAGGGTGGGGGGCTGTGCCTGTCCCCTTGGGGCAGGAGGGGGCTGGTGGGGACCGCACTGGTGCCCAGGCCCCTGCGGCACTGACCGGATGAGGAGTGAGACCCGTAACCCTGGGCTGCTGTGACAACCAAGGGGGGGATTAGTGGAGGGTGCCTGCCCCCAGGCTGGGGTACCCCATCCCTACCCATTCCCCTTCTCCGCATCCCTCCCTCACCCTCCCCTACAGTGGGGAGGACTTTCACCTTGAGGGCTGGATTTTTATTTACTACTGTTTCTTCTCCTAAGTTATTTATGGTCTCCTACTCATGTAATCCGGTCTGTCTCGCCTGCATCGTTGCTTGGCCCCTGGCCCTGGGATCCAGCTGGTTTCCCTCCCCGATGACAGGGGCGCAGCTAGCCACAGGGCTGTCCCTCCCTGCACCCCGGCTCGCCCCATCGCTCCTCGGAGCAGGGTGCAGATGGACACAAGCACTGGCCTTTGGTTGTGCTCCCTTCTAAACAAAAAAAAAAAAAGAAGAAAATATTTTTTTTTAAAAAAGCCCTGTTATCCCAGTACAGCTGGGATTGGCAGTGTTCTGTCTGTCTGTCCACAGCACCTCCCGGCCAATGGCTGGTGGAGGAGGACTTGCTGCTTCCCTGTGATCAAGCGTGTCTTTTAAGGACAAGGACATGGGCTGGCACGTCGGGCGCTGCCGTATGAAAAGGAAAACCCAGCCAGTGGAGAGGGGATGTGGTTTCTCCCAGCTGCGGTGGGAATTAGACCCGGGGTGCAAATTGCATGTTAGACGTGGGGCATGGTTGCTGCTGGCCGGGCGGCCAAAGGGGTGAGTGCTGCATCCCCCCCGCCCCCGGCACTGACTCTCTCCTCCACCCCTCCCTGCACTGCCTATTGTGGGGAGGCATGTGTGGCTCCCCACATCTTGGGGAAGGCTCATTTGAAGCCCCCAGGGTGAAACTGTGTGTCCTAACATGGCAGCCTCTGTTCTGCTGCGCTGGGGCCAAGTCCAAAGGGGTGTGCGAAGGGGGGGCTCATCCCACAAACAGAGGGTGCCCCCAACCACCCCTTGCCAGCTGCAGCCGACCCACCGGTGTTAATGGGTGGCTGTATGCGCCTGTACCAGCGGGGAGCAGGGCGGTTGAGACTGCCCATGGCCAAAACTCACTGGCAAATAAAACAGTCTTGTTCGCTGTGGGGGAGCAGGAATTTAGGGGAGTAGTTTGGCAGGAAGCTTGTACACTTGCATATTGGAAAATAGTTTGTCCCAGTGCCCACCTGATGTTTTTCCCCTCTCCCCTGCCAGTTTCGCTCTGCTTCTCTGGCGGTCCCCAGTTCTTGCTCCCCCAGCCACCCCAGGATCCCTTTACTCTGTCCTTTCCCCCTCCACCCACAGCTTCGCCCCTCGTCCCCCATGGCCGGGCTGGGAGGGGAAGGCAGGAAGAGCAGGGGGTCCCACTCCTCCCCACCATGGGGCTGCAGCACTCACAGCTGTGAAAGTGGTGGGCTGAGCTGCCATCTGGGGGGCTGCACATGAGGGACTCCCACATCTGCCCAGCCCAAGGTCATCCTGGGGGTCCCCCGGCACGGGGACATCATTTTACATCTCCGAGAGCGTGATGCTCCCTTGTGGGCTGTGCTGTGCCAGGGCCGTGGGTCTGCTCTTCCTCCCAGCTCCTGGGCCCCTTCTCTTCGGGGTCTGTGCGTGCATATGTGTGTGTGCAGATCCCTGCCAGCATTGCTGGAGCCTATGCCTTGGCTCTGAAATCTTAATTTGGCTGTGATGAATCCAGACCACCAAGGCGCACATTAATTTTCCTGATGCTCGTTTATATTTTGTTGATCGGAGAAATATGCGTGATGTGGGCAGGCAGACACTGGGCTCTCGCCTCTGCTCCACCTCTTTCCATTTCTGTGGCTCTTACTATTTTATTCCTTGATCAAATGTAAAGAGCAAAGAGGAGAAAATATCCCCGCACCCTTCCCCTCCCCAGCAGTAACTTTCGTTGTTGGAGGAGAGTGAGACGCTGCCAGCTTTTCACAAGTTAAGAGTTAACCTTCATCTGGCTTTAATACCCAGTGGAAACGTGGCTCCCCTCCTCAGCTTGTCTTAGAGGATTAATCACATTTCTGAAGTTCACCCGTATTCCTTCTTTTTATTATTATTTTTTTTTTAATTGAAAGATGCCAAGAAATTCCAGAAGTATTAAGCATGTTCACTGCAAATCATTTTTATGACATTGCAAAACCTCCCCTTTTCTTTTCAACCTCCTCCCCTTCCCTCAGATCTGGGCCCGGGAACGCTGGCTCCCCCGGCAGCCGCCCGGCAGCCCCTCCGCACCGCACTCGGGGAGGCTTTCTCGACGCCTTGCCAAGAGAGCTGGTTTTTATTTAAACTCCATAAAGGATCTTGCTTTAATCAGAAAGTCTGCTTGAGAAATTTCATGTCACTTTTCCATGACTGTGGGTGGGAGAAGCTTGGAGCCAGAGTTGTCTTTTGCTCTTGGAGCGCTGCTGCATTTCCCAGGGAACAAAAACACATTTTTCTGCCGGCTGGGGCTGCCAAGGGAGGCTGCCTGCCGTCCACCCGCCGCCAGCCCTCCTGCTTCCCCCCCGCTCTCCAAACTGCCCGAGGTCGCGGGCACCACGTCCCAGGGTGGGTTTTGAGGGGTAAGGGAGCTGTTGACAGCGCGTGGCCAGGCCATGCCGTGGCGACGGATGCGACGTGCTGCCTTAGCATGGGGTTTTGAAAAGGGAGTGCGGTCTCATCCGGATTTGGCAGCGTGCCGCTCGGGGGACGAGTGTTAGCGCTGGGTACCGGGGAAGATGGGCCGGATCAAGCCTTGATGTGACAACGTGACTTGTGACTCACCGTGGGACGTGCGGTTTGTCACTAGTGGTCGCCTGGGCTGGTGCACGGCAGCGTAAAAATGTGTGTGCAGGACTTTCTTCCTGGCACAGGCTGACTGAGACAAACTTTGGGCTTGCAGCGCCCCGGCGAGATTTGCCATCGTGCCCAGGGAGAGCAGGGACTAGTGTCATCTCCAAGTAGCTTGGTGGGGCCGGGCTGGCACGCTCCTAGCCCTGCCACATCTGCGGGGTTTCACCACAGTCCTCTGCTCCTTCTTTGAAAATGGGAAAAAGAAAATGAAAGGTCAAGCATCCCTTTCCCCTCCCCCTGTGCTGCCACTCCTGCAGCCTGCATGGGGCCTGCCAGGGCAGCGACCCCCGTCACCGCCTCGTAGGGGGACACGTGCTGGCATGGGGTGTTTTCACGGCTGCTTTAGGGAGGGAGCAGTTGTGCCATGTAGAGGAGGAGCTGCTTTTCCTTGCGAGTCCCTGTTCTTTGAACTGGAGCTTGGGCACACGCGAAGCATTGTGGTTAAGCAGGCTTCAGCAGTGAGATATTTGATGGGAGCAAGAGTGCCTGGAGCGGAGATGCTGGTTGCTCAGGCTGTTGGAGGAGCTCAGGGCAATTCTGGGAGCGTCCAGCATTCACACACCTTCTCCCACTGTCTCATCCACCATCTGTACACCCTTGAAGCAGGCTGGGCTCCCTGAGTTATGACTCCAAAGTTAGCTTCTCAGTAGCAGGACGGCAGCCGTGTTTGAAATAGCGGGCGGCAGAAGGACCATTTTTGGCTGCCCTTCAGAGCTGCAGTAAGTTGGCTCATTTTTTACTCTCAGGCCAGGACTTTTCGCACCCAGTTTCTCAGCCGTGGAGCAGGCGGTTTCTCCAGAAGCTGTGTTTTAAGTTATCCATTTTGTAGGAGGGAGGAGGAGTGAAAAAATAAAGCTGTGAAACCAGGCCAGTTTCCCTAGCTGTTGGGGACGGAGCAGTCCTCTGCCGGCACCGCAATGAAACAACCCCAGGTCTGCAGGGAGAGGATGAGCCACTGAGATGCCCTGTCATTCGCTGTCTCTGCAGATCTCAAAGATTTCAAGTTTGACGGCCAGCATGTGATTGAGGTGGATGAAGGGAACACGGCTGTGATAGCCTGCGACCTGCCTGAAAGTCACCCCAAGGCTCAGGTCCGCTACAGTGTGAAGCAGGAGTGGCTGGAGGCCTCCCGAGGTGAGTGCCACAGGGGTCTGTCCCGCTGGGTCCCCTCCCAGGACACTCAGTTTTACCCTTCTGTACCAGTAGTAGCTTACTCTGCCTGCTGCCTCTTTCTTGGCCCTTCACCTCTGGTCTGAGCACAAGCTAATTTAGCGTCTCTGTCAGGTCTCCCTGATGTCCCCGCTACCTGGGACCGGGGAGCCACCTGTAACACCAGCTTGCAGTAAGGCAAAAGGAAGCAGAATTAGGTGATGCACAGTGCCACTCTTCATTGGGCATCTCTGTGCATCTGTGAAGCATTCTTCTAGTCCATCCTGGATGAAGGCAACTTTGAATTTGGGGAAATTTTTAAAATTTGGATCTGAATTTTGCAGCTTCACTCCATCTGTTGCATGTACCTGTGACAAGCTAGCTTCACCTGAGGCTCTGTTCCTTCCCTCATTGCATCGTTCGCCCTCCCCAATAGTTGAACCAAAAGGGGTCGTTTCAGTGCTGTTGGTGTTATCACATTATTTTTTACCTGCCTAGTTGTCCACCTTTTCTTCAGGGCACTGCATGTCTTCCAGGAGGTTGGGCAGGAGCGTGTCTTGTGACCACATGCCACCTCCTCTTCTCTCTCTACAGACAATTACCTTATCATGCCATCCGGGAACCTTCAGATCGTCAATGCCAGCCAAGAGGATGAAGGGACTTACAAATGTGCTGCCTACAACCCCGTGACACAGGAGGTGAAAACCTCAGTCTCCAGTGAGAGGCTCCGTGTGAGACGTAAGCTGCTCTTCCTTCGCTGCACATCTTCTGCATAGCGCTTCCAGCCTTGGGAGCACGTACCAATGCTGTCACAGCTGGTTTTCTCTGTCAGCTGACATTATCAGTTGCTAGGAAAACTCCTTTCCAGCAGCAGAAAGCCCCAAGGTGTGCTCCTGGGGTATGTGTGTGCAACCCTGGGATTGCTGTACCTCCTCAGGACTTGTTCTTGGTGATGGGCGAGCAAAGGTCCCTAGCCCTTTGGCAAGACCATTTGCTGTGTGCCCACATCCCTTAAGGAATGCCCCTCTTGGCCTGTGTTGCCATTTATCCACCCCAGCACACTAGCCCCACCATTACCCCTACCTGCGCTCTGCACAGGGTGCTTTCCTACTGGCCATCTTCCTTCCCACCCACCTCCTTCCTCCTCTTTTCCTCACCAGGCTCCACAGCAGAGGCTGCCAGGATAATCTACCCCCCCGAAGCTCAGACCATCATTGTCACCAAGGGCCAAAGCCTCATCCTGGAGTGTGTGGCCAGCGGGATCCCCCCGCCCCGGGTCACCTGGGCCAAAGATGGCTCCAGTGTCTCCGCGTACAACAAGACGCGCTTCCTGCTCAGCAACCTCCTGATTGACCCCACAAGTGAGGAGGACTCTGGTACCTACAGCTGCACAGCTGACAATGGGGTTGGGGAGGCTGGAGCCGCATTCATCTTCTACAACGTGCAGGTGTTTGGTGAGTGCTGCCGTAGTCCTTGTTTCAGGATGATCTTGGACTTTCTCCACTGCTTTGAGGGGAAAATACTAGTGCTGCTGTACTCGATCCTCTCCCTGGACAAACCACAATGTAATGTAAACCCCTTCCTGTGGTTCCAGTTTTTAGGACATGGGGCAAATTCTTCCTTGAGGGTGGTAGTTCCTCCTTCCTGTCTCTCCTGGCTGGAGATGATGGATCCTCCCCTCCTCTGCAGAAGCTCTTCTCTTGTCATTTGTGGCGCTGGGTTTGCTTTAACACTTTCTAGTGGAGGACTCGCTGCTTCTTAGACATATTTGACATTGGCATAGGGAAGACATCAGAGTGTCTTGCTTTTTGTCCTGTTCTATAGGGAAGCTCTTTATGGGGTGGGAAATGTAAGGAATACTACACCTTAGATATTTCTACCTTGCATCCTTCCTCTTCTCACAAGCATTAGGGATGCTAAGCCTATGTTTTATTGGATTGCATTTCATCCAGGTGCTGATGTGTTGTTTTGGCACAAGCGCAATCTTCAGAGAGTAGCATTTCAGCTCAGAAAAATGGGACTTGCAGGTGGCTGCTGTCATCTGAGAGGGGCAGATGGCCTTGGGCTACCTCTCCTTGCGGTTCACTTGGATTTTGAAGGGGAGGTGCAACGAAGAGGATCCCTGTGGGCCCCCCTAAAGGGAGTGGGGGGTGGGCTAAGGAGCCATCACTCTGCCCTCATCCCTGCTGGAGAGGAAAGTGCAAAGCCATGACTGTGCCATGCTCCCTGCCAAGTGGCACTCCTTGGGAAACATGTGTTTTTTCCCTGTACAGAGCCCCCGGAGGTCACCATGGAGCTGTCCCAGCAGATCATTCCCTGGGGCCAGAGCGCCAAGTTCACCTGTGAGGTGCGAGGGAATCCCCAGCCCTCTGTCATGTGGCTGCGCAATGCCGTCCCCCTCTCCGCCAGCCACCGGCTCCGGCTCTCCCGCAGAGCACTGCGGCTGGTCAGCGTGGGGCCCGAGGATGACGGCATATACCAGTGCATGGCAGAGAATGAGGTTGGCAGTGCACAAGCCATGGTGCAACTGAGGACAGCACGGCCAGGTAAGTCCCTCTCTCCAAGCTTGTTTCCATTCAATCCCAGAGCCTAACACACAGGAAAAGAGCAGGGGGAGCAGGAGAAGAAAATTGGCTTGTAATCCTCCCGCTTGTAGTTGAGCTGCCTTGCTCTTCCCTCCCTTTTACCCTATACTTTGAGTGCTTTTCTTGACTAGGATGTCCGTATCTCCCTGTAGGAACAGATGGTAGCAGTTTTGCTTCTAAGTGCAGCGCCATGTGTGCCTACTTGAGCTATCTCTACGTGAGAGGCA
Organism: Numenius arquata; assembly: GCF_964106895.1. Classification (NCBI taxonomy): domain Eukaryota; kingdom Metazoa; phylum Chordata; class Aves; order Charadriiformes; family Scolopacidae; genus Numenius; species Numenius arquata. The sequence goes on along the minus strand of NC_133576.1, from coordinate 16,103,532 downwards.
TAGGACATCTGGGTGTAGTGCCTCACCCCATGGCTTACGCAGCTCTGCCTCTGAGCTTGCACTGAGCAAGAGCATAAACACTGATGTGGGTGGATTCACCTGGGGTAAGAGAGGTACCACCTTGGACCCTGCTGAACTTATCCAGGGTAAGAGGGGCTTCAGAGAGGGAGGAGGCCCCATGTGGCCAAGGCCTGTTCTCAGAGCGACCCCAGTAAAGTGTGTTAGGTTTATAAGCAGGAGAAGGAGAGATTGTTGCCAACACCTTTTTGAGTGGCACAGCAGCCAGCACCACCTGGGATCTGATACCTCTGAGGTACCTGTGGTGCAGTGGGGGTATAGCGCTGGTCTTCTGAGAGGTTCAAGGGGCCTTCACTGCAGACTGGGACAGACAGGCACTTACTCTGCCTCGACACCTTGTCTTTCAGGAGCTACACTCAACCCTGGGCGAGATGCCCAGCTGAGCTCAGCTCAGCCTCCAACACCACCTTCCAGGGATAGTGCCTTAAAGCTGCCCCTGGATAAAGCTGGACTGCTAAAGCCTGGGACGACCCCGCTGGCAGCGTCTCTGCAGTGTGCAGCCAACAGGGAGCTGGTGTCTCCAGCTGAGGCCCCCATCATCCTCAGTTCTCCCCGGACATCCAAGACAGACAGCTACGATCTGGTGTGGAGACCCCGGCCTGACAGCAAAGCCCCCATCCTCTATTATGTGGTGAAGCATCGCAAGGTATCGCTGTTCTGTCCGGCTCCCATGTACCCTCTGTGCCATTCCACAGGCGGGCTGGTGGCCTCACTGCACATTTTCCTACCTCGTGAGTGGGTGCATTGGGGCACAGACACCCATTGCTCACTGGTGGTGCTGTTTGGTGGGATCTCCTCAGCCACAGCCTCAGCCTGTTAAGGTGTGATGAGTACGGGCTGAGAGGAGCTGCTGGCATATGTGCACATACGCATTAGTCTGAAGAGCTTTCACTTTCCAGTTGTGTGCTTACACAAGTGGGAAGTCCTGAGGGCAGAATGCGCAGTGGCTCTGTTATGCTTTTGTCTTGGCCCAAGCCCCAAGGACACCTCTGCCTTGAAAGGCTTGGGCTGCCGGACACAGAGCAGCAGCCTCTCTCTCCTGCATGTACCTGCCCTGCTCAGCAGCACTGAAGCACCCACGCTCAGTGACTGTGAGGAGCCAGCAGAGAGCCGTCATAGCCACGCTAAATCCTCTGGGAAGGTCCTCAACCATCAGTTTTATTCTGGAAGGTGAAAGGCAGTGGACTGTTGAGCATGTCTCTTGGCTGTTGGTACAGCGTGAGCACACGGTACACTGCCGAGCCCTGCTTGAGCCCAAGCTCAGCACCACAGGCAGAGTGCGGGCAGAGCTGTAGCTCAGTGGATTCTCTAAATAGCAAAGCGATATTGAGGTAAAAATTCTGCTTCTGAGTTGCAGAGCATCTCTTCCCATTTTGCTGCAGATAAACGGGGAAGAAGGGGGCTTGAATTTATCTGTTTGCTGTTTGTGTTTCCTTTGAGTAGGCAGGGAGTTGCGGTAGAGAGGCAGGCTTTGGGGTTTGACTACGTTCCAGATCTGGCATGTTTTGGATTCCCAGCCACTGCAAGGCACAGTTTTCAATTATATGTGAATATATATATATATATATATCTATTTTCCTGGAATTGCTTGATTTTGTGAAAATGTGGTATAACAGGAGGCTGTTACAATCTCTACTCATCCTTGATTTCTTTCTAAAAACTTAAGCTGAGGCTTTCAGCTAACCATCTCTTTAAAGACCCCTTTGAACAACGGCAGAAGATGCCAACACAAGAACACAATAGGGCAAGCTTAAATAAAAACAAAAGATGCCAAAGGCCTCACCAGACTGTTGGCTCTGGTTGTCTGCCAACAAGAGATTTGTCCCCTGATGGTATATCATGTAACTACCAATTCTGCATGCGATCTTAACTTGCAGACTGGAGTTTGTCCAGATTTTATTTGTTTTTCAGCGCTTCACCTGGAAGGGGCTGTAGGGCAGTGGGGGTCACCATGGGTCACTGCAGTTTGCAGTAATATGTTTTCAGTGTAGTCCAAATTCTCAGCTGGAGACTCTTTCTTGGGATGCTTAAGGATTGTGTGGGAAGGAATTAGTCCCAATAACCCTTAAACTTGTTTAGAAAGAATCTCTTTCTATCAGAGATGCTCAGGATCAAGTTATATAATGATCTGGTTTTGACATCTCTGACTGGAAAAGCATGTGTGCGGAGAGGGAAGGAATCAATTCAGCAACAAAAGAAAAGGCCCTTTGTGTGAAAGATGGCTATAAGGAAAGTAAAACCGACTGACAGGAGGCTTACATTTGTACTGGGCAAGGGTCTGCTTCTCCTCTGGAAAATATCTGAGGATGTCTCTTTTTTTCCCCTGCTCTTACGCTGCCCCTAAAATCTCCGCAGCCTGCAAGCAGTCAGATGCCACGCAGCCATTATCTTTGTTTCTTCAGAATTTCTCTTTTTCTTTCCTGGATATTAGCAGTCTTTAGGGCTCCCCTCCCTGGCCTCACAACTCGGCGGGCTTGGGAATAAAAATAAAACGAGGCAGGCATTAATCAGTCAGTGTCAAACGCTTGGAGAATATGAATGATACAGCAGAGTCTTGGCATTTCCGTTTTGTTGCGTTGCCTGCATTGCTAATGCTCCTTTCGGCACTGGGTCACTTCAGAGTCCTGCCTGTTTGCCTGCAAAAATATTATCCTTGCAGCTGGGGAGAGGGAGGAAGGTCACACCTTCCCTCCCCCTCCACATGGCACATCAGGACATCACCGAAAAACGAACTGTGTTTCCAAGCCTTTCTGGGGGCCACAGCCATACACGGTCTCTTCCCTGCAGAAACCTGTGCTCACACGTTATGGTTCCTCATTTCAGCCAGAAAGTGCCAGCGGTGAGGCTGGATAAAACTGGATAAAAAGCTGTTAGTCAAATGATTTAGGTCCAGATGACCAAAGTCATGTCTGGGTACCTCATCCCATTGAGATGACCAGCATCTAAATGAGCAGCTCAGCAGCTGGGCTGCAGGAGAGATTTGGCTCCTAAAACAGCTTGAGCCTCTGGCTAATGGTGGGCATGCCTGTGCCAGAGCTTTATGCACGTTGAGGGGCAGTGGTATCAGAGGGGACTGGCAGGCAGAACTGAGTGAACCTCTGCGGTCAAGAAGACACCCTGGTGCTTGGGGACTCGTCCTGCTTATTCCTGAATCCTTCAGCTTTGCAAAATCAGGTTGGAAACATCTCACACCTTTGCAGGCAGGGAACTGGCCTCCAGGCAGGGAAGGTAGCCCTGGTTGATACGCAACCTGTCATGAAAGTTTCTGAGCTCGGTGCAGGCAAGAAGCCCAGCCTGCCCCCAGCTCTGCAACGCTTGCGTTGGTCTCTCAGCAGGTCACCAATGCCTCGGACAGCTGGGCAGTGAGGGACGTCCCAGCCTCGCAGCACCGCCTGACCCTCACAAGGCTGGACCCTGGGAGCCTCTATGAGGTGGAGATGGCTGCTCACAACTGTGCCGGCGAGGGACAGACGGCCATGGTGACCTTTCGGACTGGTAAAGGTCAAACCTTTCCCTGGGTGTTTTGCTCTGAGTCAGGGGAGGGCCCCTCTGAGACATCCCGCCCCAGCTCTGAGGTGCAAGGACCAGCTTTAGGACAGAGGGGCTGTTTCTGCTCTGGAAACCCATTTTAAACACCAGCTTAGAGTGACTCTGTCAGAAGGGAAAGTGGAGGGTGGGACTGAAACGGGATGGGGAAAATCAGATCTTCTTCTCTGCCTGGGTCAGAGTAAGTCCCTTCCTCCCTTGATGTCTCAGCTGAACACCTGCAGAACCATAGAAAATAGGTCTGGCAGGGATGTCAAGAGGTCATTTAATCCATCCTCTGCCTGAAGACAGGATCAGCCTCTGGGGGTTGTTCCCAGCAGGTGTTTAATCTGTCCTTGAAAGCTGGTCCTGCACTAAAGGAAACTCCAAGTCTTCCACACAGTCTGCTTGGTGCTGAGCTGGTTTTGCCACCAAAAGGATGTTCCAGATGTTTCCACTAAGTCCCTCTGTCCCCTGGCTACTTTTCACATCTCCAGCAGGTGTGGGGAATGACACTCCCTTTGTAGTAACCTTGCTCATGGTGGTGGGCTTGCTCACATCTCCCCTCAGGCCTCCCATCTTGTGATAATTACTGCCTTCTCAGGCAGAAATCTAGCAATGTTTCAAGAAAACTAATTAAAAGTTTTAGAAAATTAAATATGAGGGGGATGTATTAACAGTTTAACAAACGTGTCCCTTTAGCCTTAGTTTCTGCCTGCAGGTTGAGTGCTTTGAACCCCTGGGACTGTTTGACTTCAGAGGGTACTTACCTCAGCATCATGGCTGGGAATATTTTCTTTGCTCATCACAGCAAAAATTAACTCTGAGCCGTGTCTTCATGCCACTAATGCCACCTCTCTCTTCTGCACAGGCCGGCGGCCAAAACCGGAGATTGTTGCCAGCAAAGAGCAGCAAATCCAGAGGGATGACCCAGGCACGAGCACTCAGAGCAGTAACCAGTCTGACAACAGCCGTCTGTCCCGTAAGGCCCTTCCTGAACTGGGCAAGGAGGGAGGGCAAGGGGTGCTGGATCTCATGTGGGTTGCAGTGGCCAGGCCGTGCTGGGGTTGAAGATTCCGCTGGGTAAAGCAAGACTGTCCAAAGTTGGATGGGTGGTCTCTAGCTCCTGACGAGGAGAAGTCATTCTCTGACACCACTGCTACTGCACTTGGCAGTCTTAGGAGAATCAGGCTGTTCCCACTGCCTGTCCCCACTATTAATGCAAGGACTTGTCAGAAATGTGGAGGATTTCACATGGAGGGTTCAGAAAGCCCTGCTGCGGAGTCTGCGAATGCGCAGTGCTGTCATGCACCAGTGGGTGCTGGGGGAATGTGAGGAAGAAAGGGCAACCAAGTTCCTGCAGGTCCTGGCGTCCTCCTGGGTCAGCCAAGCCCTGACAAGGGACAGTTAGTGCCCATTCTAGGGGTGCAGGGTGCTCCATTTGGGTATTTTGCTGCACTGGAGAAACATCAGTTCCTGCCTGGTTAATCCAATTCATTGTTTCCCACCTTGTGCCTGCCATTACTATTACTCAACAGTACCATTATCCTTTCTGTGAAATGCTCTCCTTCAATCCTTAGTGAAGTCCTCTCCTTCAGTCCCCCACACTCACTCATGTGTTGCTTTTTCTTTCATCTCCACAGCTCAGTTAATCTCTTTCTCTCCCATTTTCCAATTGTTTTCCTATCAAGTTACATTTCCATTTCAGCACTTTTCCCTATTTCCTCCTCATCTGGTTCTTCTCAGTCTGTCCTGCTTTCATCTCCTACACTCGTCTGTACCCGGTGTCAGTTGTCCCCCCCTGCCCGGCTCACTGCTTCCACATCAGCCACGCCTTTTGCTCTATCTCCACACCTATCATCCCTGCATCCACATCTCACTGCTTTCCCTCCCATGGTGGGCGTACAGTCCTCAAACCTTGTCTCATCCTACTTGAGTTGGGAGCAGAAAAGGAGCAAGATGCAAGCAGGAGTAAAAGCTGTTTGCACGGCACAAACTGAAAGGAGTGAGGATTTGGGGGTGCCAGCTCTAATGGATAGCCAGAAAGAAGAGAGCATTTAGGACTTAAAGAGCATGTGGGTGGGTGCAATGCAGTCCTTCACCCACATGTTTCTGAGTTACAGGATCCTCCAGACACGGCAAGAGGAATGTGGTTCATGTCCTGATGTCCTTCTATGCCCCTTGCAGCTCCAGAGGCACCGGACCGTCCAACCATCTCCATGGCATCAGAGACATCTGTGTACGTGACCTGGATCCCCCGTGGGAATGGCGGGTTCCCCATCCAGTCTTTCCGTGTGGAATATAAGAAATTGAAAAAGTTGGGAGACTGGGTCCTGGCTACCAGTGACATTCCTCCCTCTCGCCTCTCTGTGGAAATCCCAGGCCTGGAGAAAGGTAGGCAGGTGTTCTCCTCCCTGCTTCCTAGAGGTCTGCAGGAAAGCTGTGCAGTCCCTATAAGATGGTTAGCCATCTGTCACGTTGTGCTTAGCCCTGGTCTGAGCGAGCAGCAAAGACTCCCCAGCTCCTGCCTTAGGTGCATGGGGAAAAGCTGCAGATCCAATTTCTCCAGCTGCAAAGACCAGCATGGATTTGACCTCCCTCAGGGAGGCTTTCACATGCTTTTCTCTATTACAGGATATAGTTACTAAAGGCATTTGTTTTTGCCATTTACTAGGCAGGACAGAACTTCCCTTAGCCCCAGGGAAGACAGATGGGCACATAATTCCCATTGTACTTCACATGAGAAAAGGTGGAATCACTTGAGCTGGACAGCTTAAAAGGGCAACATATCTACCCCAATTTGAAGACCAGTAAAACAATGTTTGGGTAAAAATTATTTTGGCTTTGAGCTTTTAACTGATGTCTATGTACTTGATTTCCATGTAGAAGAGGAATAACGCCTTCCTTTACCTGCTTTTGGGTCAGGACGTCCTTTCGCGCATCTCTGAATCCACCCACACACCTTTCAGTACTGCTACCTGACCTCTAGACCATCCAGACAAGAATTGGGAAAGGCAAATAAAAGCAGGCTCCATCTAGCACATGGCTGAAATCTGGCTGTTCAGTGTGTGTACTTTGATCAAAACCTCTTCATGGGCTCTCTGCCTTCTGGAGAAGATCTAGCCCCTCTCCACAGTCAGGCCTGTGCTGCCAGTAGAAGTCTTGGAAGACTCCAATCTCTGCAACTTTTTTATTTCCCATTTTTCCCCTAGGCACATCCTATAAATTCCGTGTCCGGGCACTGAACATCCTGGGAGAGAGCGAGCCCAGCGCGGCATCTCGGCCATACGTGGTGTCTGGGTACAGCAACCGAGTCTATGAGCGCCCTGTGGCTGGGCCATACATCACCTTCACAGATGCCATCAATGAGACCACCATCATGCTGAAGTGGATGGTAAGGTTTGTAGGGGTGGAGATATCTCAATGTGCAGGAAGCAGGTGTGTGGGTGATACTTGCCTGGCTTGCACATCTTCCAGGTTACCACACCAGTGCCTGTCACCAGCACAAATGGATCTGAGATCCAATAGCTCCCTCTGGCAAAGCAGGATTGGGCTTGGTGCACACAGGAGTGGGGAAAGATGGAGAGCCTAGGAAACCCTTTCCATCTGAATCCAACATTGTACACAGGAGGCATTTCAGCGGATAACTTCAGGGTCTTGACCATTTTGTTCAACAACGCACAGGGCAGCGGCTTGTTCTTGCTCTCCTGGTCAAATTCCTGGAATCCATTAGCACCTCTGTCCCAGTAGTCCCCAGCAGATATGTCCTTCACTCTCGCTTGCTGGGTAGCAGTCCTAAGTGCTGATAATCATTCACACTGTCCACCCCAGAGGATTTATTTAGAAGTGGGCAGGGTCTTTTGGATCACACCAACAGCTTAGAGCTTATTCAGAGTGACGCATTGCCCTCTTCTCTCCGAGCTGCTTCTAGCCAGAAATTGCTACAGGGCAGGATGGGCACTGCTACTCATTCAGACACAAACAGTAGCTGATAAAATAGTGGTTGAAAGATAGCAAGAACACATGGAGCTGGGACAGTACTGCCCTGGGTGGGGGAGGAACAGAGCTGTCTTCAGAAACCCAAGATTCCTGTGGTCACTGGTTCATGGCAAGATGCAGCTTGTCTGGAAGCCATGAGCCTATTGGAGTTAAGGTGAAGGTGCGCCTGTCCTTGCCCAGCTGAGTCATTGTTGCTGAGGACTTTTTTCTCTGAAGCATTGTCTGTGGCTGCTGAGAGGGAACAGAGCACTGGATGCTTGGGGTGACAGTACCAGACTCGTGCTTTGTCTGTTACCTGAGAGAAGCAAGGTGTGAGAACATAAAATAGCACTGAGCTCTTGGAAGGAACCCCTTACTGTGCAAACCTGCTTGGTCTTCCTCCTGTCCCATCCCATTTGTCCCCAGTGCTCCTCACCTAGTACTATATGGAGCACAGACATCTCTGCTAATTTCTGCTCTTTCTCCCATTGTCTGCAGTATATCCCAGCCAGCAACAACAACACTCCCATCCATGGTTTTTACATCTACTACCGCCCCACTGACAGTGACAATGACAGCGACTACAAGAAGGATGTAGTGGAAGGTAGGAGATAGTGAGAGACTGGCCCCAGCTGCTGGTTCCTCCTGGAAGAGCGCACAGCCAGAAGGAGCACAAAAGGCTGCTGCTGTCCCAGCCTGCTTTACTTAGCACTGCTGCAGAGCTGGGCCAGCTGCATGTTCTCCAAGGAAGCTAATGGTACCGTGTGTGTTCCCTCCCTCAGGAGACCGCTACTGGCACTCCATCAGCCACCTGCAGCCAGAGACCTCGTATGACATTAAGATGCAGTGCTTCAATGAGGGTGGCGAAAGCGAGTTCAGCAATGTGATGATCTGTGAAACCAAAGGTAACCAGCTTCACAGGGCACCTCTGGGAGCGCAGCCTGCTGCCACCCCTGCCTGCAGCTGTCAGGGCACAGTAAGGCAGGTACCATCCCTGCCTGATGGTGCGTCATCCAAGCTCAGGCAAGGAGATGGAGGCAGCACTGGGGCAGCAGAGAGGCATAGGTTTGTTGATGCTGTTGATCAGTATGTGTATATACCCACACCAGTACTCGTGCAGGGTCCGTGACAGTTTCCCTCAGAGTAGCACTTACCTTTTGTTTTCCTAAGCATCATATAGATGGTGACGGGAACCAGAAGGGCTAACTTTCCCTTGCTGTGCTGAACCCCTGGGTTTGGTTATAAGCAGGTTCTATGTTGTCTTCCAGGCAGTTGCACTGTCATGATAAAAACAGCATTAAGTCCAAGTGTATGTTTTGGAGAAGCTATTTTCCTCCTTTTGCTTTAGCAGCCCAAGAGCCTGGCAGATCTGCAAGCCAAGCACAGAGGACTTGTCTGTACTGCAATATACATCAGCCTAGGAGCTCCTCGGTCATCCAGGAGCACTTCTTTAAAGCCACCATAGAAATTGGTCCACTCCACAGCAGCTTAGACATCCCTGGAGAGGGCTGCTATTTCATCTGCCATGTCTGTGTCTAATGCTCTTTCTCTCTCTTCCCTTCGCAGCTCGGAAGTCTCTTGGTCTGCCAGGTCGTCTTCCACCCTCCACAGTGCCCCCCCAGCAGCATCCCCCACTCAGTGGTGGCCACAGCGGCCTTGGGACAGGAGCCATGGTGGCCCGTTCCAGCGACTTGCCATACTTGATTGTAGGCGTTGTGCTGGGCTCTATCGTACTCCTCATCGTGGCTTTCATCCCTTTTTGCCTGTGGAGAGCCTGGTCCAAGCAGAGTAAGGGTTCTTTCTTGAGGGCTGATTTACAAGATGTGCTTTGCCCTGTGGGTTAGATCTGGCCCTGGGCGTACTTGGGTCAAACACCCAAAATGTGAGGGCAGCACATTCTGGGAAGCAGGGAGAGGGGTGGGCAGAGGGCAAGTCCCAAATGTCCTTTGGAATCCCATAAAGACAAAAGTCACAGTTTGTCCCTTGTCCTGCTTACCTTGTTGAGAAGGAAGTCTGTGACTAGACTTCCTAGACCAGACAGGGGGAAAGGGGGAGTCCCTTTGCCTTCATGTAGGGCCCCTTTCCACCATTTGTTTGCAAGGGTCCTTTGGGTGCTGAAATAGCTGCCTGGTAGGACGGTCTCACACTATTCCTGCTGGCAGCTCACTTCAAGAAGCTCAGCTTTGCCTCTGCCTTTGGCCTCAGACTTCCTTTTTCTTCCGCCTGCAGAGCAAACCATTGACATGGGCTTCCCAGGAGCTGGGCTGCTGGTATCATCCTGCCAGTACACCATGGTGCCTCTGAGGGGCATCTCTGCTCCTCGTGCCAATGGACATCCCTATGTTAATGGGCAGCCCTACGCTAACGGGGCACATCTGAATGGCATCTGCCCCTCTGCAGGAGTGGGCTATGCAAGCACCAAGCCTCGCGATTACAGTCCAGATGAAGTGCCACAGGTATGTCCACACCTGCAGTTAACAGTTAGTTTGGCATGAGCTGTAGGCCGTGGTTGAAGTGAGAGAGCTTCTCCAGACATGGCTGGCACCCTTTGCAGCACATAGAAGCGGCAAGACTAGCTCCTTCTTAAAAGGGATTTCCCCTTTGCAGTGGAGTCTGAAACATGGGAGGAACAAGGTGGTCTCCAAAACACTGGTGAAGAGGTGGTTTCTTGGGGTAGTGGCTCTAAGTATGGAGGAGGAAGTGAGCAAAGGCTGCTCTTAGGGAAAGGTTCCTCTTTCTCCTGAGGCAAGCTCTCAGAGACTGACACTGTTGAGCACTCTGTGTGTAAATAGTAACACAGGCCAAGGCAGTGCCACAGCTGAGACTATAAATTGGATATCACCCCCAATAATTCAGCAGTAAGCATGAAGTGAGCTTTTCAGTGCTCAGTTCTACTCTGTCCTTCGTTGCAAAAGTTTCATCTTTCTCTGCCTTCTGTCATAAGAGCTTCAGCAGTCTGCTCTGTGGCTCTGGATCAGCACCCGCCTCTTAATGCTGCTTTGTGGCATTGCTCTGCTGAGAATCCTTCTCTCTCCTTCCAGTCACACGAGGAGACCAACGCCTTGCTGCAGGCGAGAGTGCTGCAGAACGGGAATGCCCAGCAAGACTACCAGCCCTCCAGGTTAGTCCTGGCTTATGGAGGGGGAGGGTGGAACAATCCAGTGGGGGCCACAAGACTACATGCTCACAAAAGCTCACCCTCAGCACGCTCCCGTCTGTTCCAGTTCACTTGGGAAACAAATCCATACTCCAGCTCTAAGCCTTCTGGTACAAGGAGGCCGTCTAAACCATCTTCGTACAGCTCATGCCTCTTATGGTTTGAGGAAGGGATAGTTTAATTGTAGAGATTGCCAAGACCTACTTCCCCTTGCCCCCTTTTCCTCCCCCTGCTCCTAAGCGGGAGACTGAAAAGTAAGGATGAGAGACACTAACATCTATGACTGAATGCTGACAAACAGCTGCCCCAGAACCTGGTCAGGGTCCAGTTGCAGGTCCTTTGTGTCTCACTGTTCAGATGTCAAGTCATTATTCCCCTGTTCCTCAGGAGGTACGACTTCTCCCAGCTCCTGTGGCATCCACTAGATTTTTGAGTCGTGGATACCAGGTCACATCACCTCATTCCCATCCCACAAGTACAGCCCAATTTCTGCCCTTCCCCTCATTTAGGAATGCTCTATGTCATTGCATTGATGCAGCTGGCTGGGATGTTACATAGGTCGTATCTTTCAAGGAGGAAAGATCTGGGAACAGTGCTAAACCTCTTTGCCTCCCCAGATTGCCCAACTCAAGAACAGAGGACAGCTCTTTCCTCTACAGTCTCCCTGATGACTCCACTCACCAGCTTCTTCAGCCACAAGATGACTGTCCTCACCTTCAAGAGCACTTTGTTGGCCTCCATCATCCAGTGATGGGCAGCAAAGTGGGAGGCCCCAGCCTGGATGTTCGACGGGATCCCCTGTTCCACCAAGGTCAGTGCTCTGGAAAACTCCATGCTTGCTTCATCGCATCATTTTAGGCTCATCTTGATGTAGAGCCTTTCTGAAGGCTTTGTTCATGCTTGCTTCTGCGGTGCAGGACAGTTTTAACACTGCATAGAACAGCATGGAAAGGCCATACTAGCCAGTTGGTGGCTGTAAATTGCCTCAGTCAGTTTTAAAGGACGCATTTTTCATTTATCTAAAAGCTTGAGCTATGTGCTGCCAGAAGGGCACATACCCACCTCCAGTTGCAGAGATGCTGTCCTTCTTTTAGTCCTTCTTAATTTTGCATTTTCCAGACCACCAGTAAAACAAGGTCCCTGAAAAATTATATGAATCCATCTCCCTAGGACCTGATCCATTGATCCACTCCTGTAGCATGGATCAAACTTGTTGTGTGCAAGTGTAGAATCAAACTCCCATGCAGCCAGGACTTTCAGAATGCAGATCTTCCTGTTTGATTAGAGTACCTATCCTCATAAAGCAGACTGTTGACTAGAAAGCTGCCACAGTATCTCTCAGTTCTGTATGCATTGTAATCATTTCTTGCTCCTTTCCCTTTCAGGAAGCCCTTGCTGCCTAGGCCTAGTGCCAGTTGAAGAGGTAGAAAGACTAGATTGCTGCCAGTCCAGAGGAGATCTCCATCCCCAGAACCCAGTGATCACATCTTTGGGTCACAACCTACCAAGACATTTGAACGGCAGCCCGCCACCACTGAGGCCCTTAGAGACTCATTCTCCCACCAGCTAGGGACCAAGCTGCCTTTTGCAAAAGACTTATTCTAAAGAGAAAAAGAGAATGGGTATTTATTTTTGTATAACACCCCTATTTATATATTTATGCACTTGTATATAGATGTATATGTGCCTTTTATAATGCTATGGAGACAGAAGGCATCCTCAGCAAGGTCACAGGAGGGCCCAAGAAACAAGGCAGCAACCATCCATGGCACGGGGCTGTTCATCAGAGCACAAGATTAAAAGAGCAGCACAAGAGACGTCGCAGGACATGGGCTCAAACAGAGCTGCCACCATCAAGATCTAGCACCCTCTTGCAACAAGGGCTTCACGAAAGATAACACTGTCGAAAAAGTCTTTTCCTCTCCCCCACGGGAAGGTTTGTCCCGAAAACACACTCCTGTGAATGGACTGGAGTTATGCACTCTGCCTAACCAACTTAACCCTTCACATACACGCCATCTGCAGCTGCGTATCTGTAAAGACAAACCCACGCTTTAACATCTAAAATAAAGGCTTTAGTCTTTTCTGTGGCTGGCTGTATACTAAATCCTCCCACAGAATGAGATACTTTTTTTTAATTGCAGATAGACAGCAAGCAGACACTTGGGGATCGGTGACATTTCCCTGCACTTACAGTTTTCCAAATAGCCACCAACATGAATCTTCATTATGCTGAGCTCAGAAGAGGGACAGCCGCTACCTGTGCCAATTAAGTGACATCAAACATCTAGCGAGGAGCACAGCTAGAGGAAATTTGCATTTATCTCTGCATTATCAGCTGCATGAGTTTGGTGATGGGAGGAGGCGGCAGATGAACACCCAAATCTCTGCAAATTTTGTTTCCTTATCCCCCACCCCTATCCCGTGGTTTTTCAGTATCCAGGCCTTTGGATAAGGGTGGGGTTTTTCCCCTTAAGGCAATAGCGGGTGCTCAGCACCTTCATAGGGACCCGCTGAAAAGGCAGGCTGCATGTGTACCATTCATTCCATTGTGCTGAGGCCAGCAGGGGCAGTTCTTGTGCCTGGCTGGGGTCTGGTTGGATCCTGGCTGAGCGTACATTGGACAGAGGAGCAAAGACCAGTGGCAAAAGGCAGGGAGTGGGGCGGAAAGCGAGAACAGCTGCAGGTTGTTCAATCTATTTAATTAAAAATTAACAACAAACCCCAAACCTCCCCGTGCACCCTTTTTGCACTGGAAGAACAGTGCAACACAACCCCTGCACTTCAGGGATGAAGGAAGTTATCATAGTAGGACAGGGTAAGTGCTGTAAATGACCATGCCCTGCTGCCATACCAAATGCCAGAGGCAAAAAAAGGATAAAACCTGAAAACATACAGGGCCTGGGCTCTCACTCTGTTGAAGCCAGTACAAGCCAGTGGAATTACAGGCTGACTTTGTATTTGCTATACCTTCCTCCCGCCAGGTAAATACCATGTCCTGCACTGGAAAACTGCAGTTTTCCATTGCCACAGAGCAGAGGCAAGCGGGAAAATACTTGATTGGCTCCATACACTGCAGGCCCTGAGGACAAAGGTCCCTTTGCTTTCTCCAAACAAAGGGCACTTTCCTTCACTCTAACTAGCTCGGTTAGCAGAGAAGTGCCACAGCTGCTAGGATGTTCAGTAAATAATAAAACACACCCTTAAGGCAGACCTCTTTCACCATTTTTGAGACCACAAGTGCCAAAGGTATATTTGCCCACATGACACTCATATCCAGACTTCAACAGCCACTTGTTTGAAGAACAGACATACGCATACGTGCACACACACACACGGGGCATCTGTCCAGCACAAATCTCTGCAATGGGCTGATAACAGCACTTACTAGTTGTATTTGCGCTTTCAAATTCCATATCTGTCACTACAGTCATATTTTGATAGGGAAAACAAATACAACCCTTTACAACTAAAGCCCTGTATAGCCAAAGCAATTAATTTCACACTTCCAGATACAACTACTGCCACAGTTAACCATGTCCATTTTTAAGGGAGGCTTGGACTGTTAGCCACCGCTTTTGGCTTAAGAACAGGGAATGATTCAGTTGGTGTTTCAGAGTCCTGTGGCAATGAAGGTTGCAGAAAGAGGCACTCATTTTTTCTTCTAAGGAGAGCAAGTTCTTCTCTTAAGCAGCCATCTTTTCTGCTTAGAAGATGGATTTCTTCTTTTAGGAGGGCTGTGTCACGAGCCATGTGCTTGAGCCGTGACTCCAGCCTGGCCTTCTCTTTGATGGCAGTAGTTCGGGTGTCCTGAAATTCTGCTCCCTGTAAGGAGAGGAAAAAAATAGCTCCTGTAAAACATGGGAGAATGAACAGTGGAGATTTATTTCAAGCAGGAAAGTGAAGCTTTTTAAGAGGCAGGACAGCCTCACGACTTCTTCACTTCTCAGGCAGAACCACTTGGAAGTCAGAGTGAGGGACCAAGAACTTAGACTCAGACTGCTTTGGCAGGGGGGTTGGACTAGATGATCTCCAGAGGTCCTTTCCAACCCCGTGTGATTTTGTGACTGTCACAGGTGGCTGCCTTATTCCCTAATACAGGGCAAAGAAGATACTTCAATTCATTTGGCTGTTTCCATGTAACAAAGGAGTAATTTTGATTCGCTGCAAGGTGTTTTCTAATTACAATTAAGATGAGTTTGTTTCAATATTAGAAAGCAGCTAAGTAAGAAATTAGAAGCCAAGGTATGACCTACTTCAGGATCAGCTCATTCATCTTCCTTTCTACAAGGCCTGGAGCAGCCATTCAGCCTGTGCCGCTAGGCAATATTAGCCTGAACTGCTGACTGCAGAGCAGGATGCAAGACCAAAAAGCTGGTGAGGGCCAGATGATCCCTTATTCATGTCTGAACAGTCCCAAACCTGCATGTAGTACAGCAGCTAGAAGACTTACCAGATCATTCTTCAGCGAAGTCAGCTTAGTTTCAAGCTGCTGCTTTTCAAGGCAAAATTGGTTCAGCTGCTGCAGCTTGCTGGTGTTTTCCTTTGTCAGCTTCATTAGCTGCTGCCGCAGGTCTAAGATTCTTTCCTAGAAAGATATAAAAGGTTGAGCTGGGATGAGAGAGGACAAAAAGTGTCAAGTGGGGAAGAAGTGCTAGGCACAACATAAGTGTCACGCAAGAGAGGTAAACAACTGACCCTGCATACACCGCCTGATCCCACACTACCTTTAGTGCAATCTGGTGTCGTCTTTTTTTTTTTTCCTTTTTAATATTGAAAATGCCTGAGTAGGTAAATCAGTTAGGCAAAAGCGTGGGAGAGAGAAAGCCATTAGTGTTCCCGTATGTGCCCTTCTGTAAGGTCAGCATAAGAATGTTACCTGCTTGCATCACAGTAGCTGAACCGTAGGCCCCCCCAGATAGACATGAACTCTTCAGACTGCACAGATTAGCACCCCAGGCATGAGCCAGGGCTGCCCTCTACTCAACTAGTTTGTCACCAAAGGCAGTGGGAGGAGGCAGTAGGTACCAAATACCAGCTGAAAACCAAAGGAAAGCACTCCGGAAGAACTTCACATGGGGACTGAAGCAGAAGAAAGCATTTGAGGAAAGTAAAAAGATTATTAACTACCTCCATGAGAAAATAGGATGTGCATTAGCAACTGGAACAGAGGTAGGAATGGTGATGGGAAATAGAAGTTGGACATTAAGGTCCATTAATGACAAGTGAAAAGAAACAAATATGTAGTATGTTCACAGAAGATTTTAGTGTAGCTATTCAGCCCCAGGGAAATGAAGCCTTACAGATCATCGTAACATAGAAGTCTTCCCCCTTTTCCTGCTCCTTACCTCCCACTCTTTGAGCTCCAGGGAGTGCTCATATTCTTTCTGCATTATTTGCACTTTCAACTCTTCCATGTGTATGTTAACAGAGTGTGCTTGAACTGCTTCAAAATCAACCAGCCGGCCAAACTTCTTCATCATCAGATGATTGCACTTCTCTTCCAGTCCTAACAGAAGGGGCATGGCACAAATGGCAGCACTGCCTTTCATGGGTTAACGAGAATTCCTGCCTTACCCCCCAGCTTTTTCTCTGAGCTCTTTGGTATTTGCTCTGTAATAAATAATTCACACAAAACTACACAGATCTCATAACTGAGTGTAACTGTTGTTTGTATTTGTCCATGACCCTGTCCGTGTGGTCACTAAGCCACACTCTAAGCCAGGCCTAGTAAGCTACTCCCACACCAAAGGCTACATCAGGCCTGCGCAGGTTTGGTGGTGGCTAGACTCATCTTGGGAAAGTAAACATTTCAAATAGGGCTTGTTTCATTCTTCTTATGTTACACAGAGGATGAAGTTGCCAAAAAAGCTTATGTAGCTTTGGGGAAAGTACTTTTTTCCTAGCAGTTCTGCTTTATAGCCAGAAATAGCAATTGTGTGTCCTGACTTACAGTGTCTCATCTCAGTCAACTCTCCTTAATACTAAGTTCCCAAATTATTTCACACAGCCTAATTAATGATTCTGCTGTGCTGGAGAACTACCAGTACTTCATCAAAACAGTCCACTTGATCTGTTCTTTCTGTTTTATTTTCTGCAGTAACCAGCTGTTACACTCACACAGATGTTAAGACAGACATCTGGAGAGTTACCCATCACCAGAGAAGGGGACAGAATGAGCATTAGTATGCTGTGTTGTTTAGAGTCTCTTGTTACTTACGTCGAATCTCTGTCTCCATCTCCTTTTTGTCCTGCACAAGCTGCTTATGTTGCTCCTGGGCCACCTTATAGATCTCTCTTTGCATTATCTTTTCATTACGTAGGTCCACAATTCTCCTCTGCAGATACTCTAAGGTCTGGTTGGTAAATACCAAAGCCTGGGAGAAGTCACTGGGCATCTCCCCATTAACCAAGTACTCCACCTATGAGAAACAGTAAAGCAAGGCTGGCTTTACTTATTAAGTGTGCTGGTGATTTCTCTGGATAACAGATGTGTGAGCATTAGAGAACTAATGAGTGAAGTAATGTAAGTGTTTTAGGCCACGGAATCACAACCACTCAGCAAAGCTTAAAGACTACTTATAGCTGTGATGACTGCCTACATATGAAGCTGTCTACCCTTGGACCTGGGACAAAGGGGGAGTAAGGGACTCCCTGTCAACTGTACTTTTGAATGATCTGGGAGCTGCAGGATTGCATAGTCAGGTCTTAGACTCTTCTGCCTTTCTTACCAACCTTTTAATGAAGGGAGATAGAACAAACTGGGAGAGCTGAGCTTGTCTCAGAGGTATATAAGGCAGAACAGGCAAAAGCCTATCTTCTCTCTCTGATTCAGCCCAGAGGAAATAACAGTATTGTCTTGAATTTTCCTTTTCATCTTCTACTTATCATCCCTGTGCTAACAGCTGTGTAGATGAACGCACTGCATTCAATCCAGCATTATTGAATCAGGCGAAACTCCCATTAGTTTCAATAGTTTGAGGGCTTTTTTGGTTCAGTTTTTGGGCTGTTTTTTTTTTTTTTTTTTTTCCAGGAGAATATCAGTAGGTATGGGCCTGAAGGAAAATCCCATGCCAAACATATAAAACACTTGATTATGCACATTTCAGAATGGGCTGACCTGCCTGTCCTTAAGTCTTTTCTGTCAGTATAGGAGAAGGAAAAAAAAAAAATCTAGAGGAAATAACAGCATGAAGTTCAATTAATGGCACTTCACTCCCAGGAGACTATGGTGGATCATGAACTAAGGGCCCCAAAGAACAGTAACACCATTATTTAGCTGCACGTAAGCCATTCTGCACCTGCAGATGTACAACATCTTGAATTACCTGATGGAGTTTCAAAGGCACAACTACATATAGGTCATTCAGTCTCTGCTGCTTTTCCCACTGAAAGGTCTCCAGTTCCTTCTCTGTGGTGTTCAGACTGATTTCCACTACTTTTGCCTGCAGAAAGACAAATTGTGGACAAACAAAAATCCAGCACTACTCAAATACATAAGGCAGCAAGGTTCTATGTTAGAGTTCCTGATCCAAAGGGAAAGAAGTATAGAAAACATTATGCTTTTTTTTTAAACATACTATGATAGATGAGTTTCACAGGCAAATACGAGGATCATCTACATATTTAAGCAAGATTCTACCCTGAATACCTCTGCACACATGTACACTTATAAATGTCTCCTTCGAAGACAAGCCCTGTATCCAGAGACAGTTGCTTTGTTTAGCGTCTAAAACACTTCTAGATCTACCAAGCTTGCAAGATACTTTTTATTGTGTTTTGCCTGGAAATGCTTATTGATTCTTCATGAGAAAGAAACAATTCAGACTCAAATGTCAGACCCCAGGGTGAATATGTGGCAGCTGGCACTTAGGAAAGCTTTTAAAAACTAAACAAAAAATGCTGTAAGTTATGCATATTTGATGGAACATTTCTGAGACACAATAAAAGCAAGACTTGTGTAATGTTATTTTGGCAGAACCCTCTCTCTATCCTGGATAACCCTTCAAATTAAGATATTTTTGAAGTAATATAAATCAAATGTCTTGATGAATGCAGGAGCTCAAAAAAATCTAAAAGGAAAACTTGCACCAAGAGAGTTTTTTCAGTGATTACTATGACAAAGAGCAAAATAAAATAACAAAAAGCAAAAGAAATAGATGGAAGAATAACATTTTTATGCATTTATTTTAACCTGCATTTGTGTTAGGATAAGTATTCTTTAATCTCTGCATCCCCAAATTCATGCACAGAGGATAGGCCAGGCTACACCAGGTGTTTCATCTGAAGCAGAGAATCCCATTTCTGCTGCTGCAGGATGGTCAGACAGTTGGAAAGGAATTGGACCCCAAACCTGGATCCAGCCTCATAGCAGCTAAGGTTGGACCACCTTGTTTACCCTTTTCAGGAGGACAGGTGACCCATGTTGAGCTGCCTCCTGTCTCTGTGCTACCACAGATATCTCTACCCAAACTGAGGCCTCTCAAAGGCTTAGGAATTTGTTTTTAAATCTTAGTCAAAATCACTAGCACAACACTTTCACTGTAATGGAGCCAGACAATACTGGCTGAGAAGAAAAACACTTCAATACCTTTTTGACCAAGGCATTATATTTCTTTTTGAGGTCAGCAGCAACTTTCTTCTCCTCTGTTAAAGCTTTCTCAATGTCTAACCGCTTCTGCCGGAGCTGGATGGTGTTTTGGAACAGCGCCTCGCTGCAGTCTGAGAAGGAAAGAGTCAAAATATAGCTTAGTTTTATTATGACTGTACTATAGTTGCAGGCTTGAGCTAGTAGCTTCTCCTACTGTGCACACTGCCCAGAGCTTCCCCATAATAAGTCCATTTTCTTGGTTCCCTACAGCTTTCTCAAACATAAACCACATGGGCCACGTTCCTCCATGAGGGGGTGAATGTCCTGGATGCATCATTTTCTTTACATTCAGTCAAGACAATTTGCTTCCAGAAATAAGACTAAATGCATCAAAGTGAAGTACTCAAAAGTTAGCTTTTGTAACTAATGCAGTCCCAGTAATTAATACATGTTACAGTATAATCTTCAATTATGTGAACTTGTAGTTGTTGTTTATCCATAGCACCCTTCACTATAAATGATGAATTTGCTGTAGGGGTCATTTATAGCTCTATTTTTAAACAATGGTGTGGCTCATAGGATCTGTTTCATTTGTTTCACGGTAAGGAAGATTAGTGAATTTTTATCATCTAGTGCAGTGATTTCAGTCATACTAATCAAGTGCATAATTATGCCCAAATCAGCAGGCATAATAAAAAAGAGTCCAATAAAGGCAAAGCAAATGACACATAAAGAGACAAATATGAAGAGGGTAATACAACATGTAATTTCCCTATGAAATTAGTAATTTGGACTTTTTTAATAAAAAGTAAAAATCTTCATTTCTTTCCATTTCATTGAAAAAGGAGATGAATGAGGAGCTAATCAAAAATTCAATTTATGGAAATGATGTTAAAATCCAATTTAAAAAAATATAAGGTACTTTGTTGGTAAGTTCTAACTAAAAATAAAGCAGCGTTGTTACACAGTTATTGACATATCACTCAAAGTTGTGGTTTTTTTGAAACACACACCCCCCCCCCAAACTAGTTGAAAATCACACAAAAGAAAAGGGGGGTGGGTTGCTTGCTTTTGTTGAATGAATGAATGAAGAGGATTTTGCAAAGTAAAGCATTAACTTCACAGCTACCCTTAAGAGAGCAGCTCAGCAACAGGCAATTGCTGCATCAATCCACGAGGTGGTAACAAAGAGCTTAATTTAACAGCACGGAAGGGTCCCAGCAGAACTTCCCTGAACAGGGATGCAGCTAGGCCGGGCAGCAGGTTTCCAGAGAGCAGCTACAGCCCCGCTCCAGCTCCACTCCCGAGAGGAGCCTTTTCTTTCCAGAAAACAGCTGTGAAATAGTGAATGGTTCTTTATGCAAAATAATTAATTCTTAGTGCTTAGCAAAGTTTTATTTTTCCAAACTTTTTAATTAGGGTACCCTGTACTACCAGTGGTTTCATTATTTTCACTGAGATTTCCTGGGGAGAAATGCTGCACTCAGGAGGGGTACACACATCTGGCCCTTAATGGCATTAATATGAAATGAATAATGAAAAATTCTGTGTTTTCTTTTCAAGCACACAATATTGCTCCTAAAGCTAAATAAGTAGTCAACCCAAGGAAAGGAAGGCTTAGGTACTGTTTGGGCAAACAGTGTCATCAAAGACTTCATCTTCAGATCCAGAATTTTCTTCATCGATCCCCAAGCTGGACTCTTCATCGTTCTCCTCTTCATTCTCATCTTCTTCACCTGGAAGAAAGGACAGTACTGCTGGCTTGCAGAACACTCCCAGACCCACTAGCTCCGTATTATGCCAGTGTGTTGGTGAACACAATCCCAATAATCCATGAAAGATCATCCTGGTAATATGTGAATCCAGGCACCTTCTGCCCATTGTATTGATCTGATAATTTCACAGAAAAAAAAAAAAAAAAGAAAAAAAAACAGAGAGAGAGAGAGATCATCTAGTAGTGCCAAAAATAACACTGGCACATTTTGGGGGCTTCCCACTCTTTATATGTGCTAGGAATTTAAACTTTGTGGGTTTACCATTCTACTACAGAGATTAATCAACCAAGCAAAATACGGATGCACAAAGCTGTCACAAAAGCATCACTGTTGTCTGCGCTTTTGCTAATCATGTCCCACTTGAAATCAAAAGCCAAGTCAGAGAGAGAGCACAAGCATTTCATCTCAGTAAGGCTGCCTAGCCCTAACAGTTTAAAACCAAGTCACTAAGATAAATTAAATCCTTTCATAATATATTTAGACTAATAGATAACTACAGATTAGGTCTATGATCTCTCATTAGTCAATGGACAGATTAAAGGAGAATGTCATGAATGTGGCAGAGTAATTAATCACTTATCTACATCTCCCATTGGTACAGCATAGGAAGCATCTATTTAAAGCTTTGCCTCTTCTTTATACCAATTATCAGTCCTCAGTATTGACTTACAAGAAGTAAATTGCAGGATCTGTCATCAGACCAAATGTAGTCATGTTAGAGACTGAATTACATCATTGTTATCATTCAAGATGGCTGCCACAGAACATGGGTTGGTATATAAACAAATCTGGGTAGCTCTGATCTATGTTTTTTTGAACCGAGTTCAGTGTTGCATGTACCCAGGGCTCCAGCTAAATTGAGAGACATTTAGTTGTCCGCACGGAAGTATGTGAAACAAATCCATAAGGCGAAAAGAACAGTATCTCCAACCTGCTTCTCTTTCAACTTCTTTTTTTTCCGTGCACTCAATTTTCTTCTTCAGAACCTTGGTCAGAAAATGGGCAAACTCATTGCCTTCTCCAAGGGATGCTTGAAAGTTGGCATAAAGAGCTTTCTCACATTCCTGAAGCTTTACAATCTCACACTTTCTGTCCTCCATCTGTGCAAGGTAGCTGTTCAATTTTGACTAAATGAACAAAAAACCTACTTCAGTTAACAGGTACAACCCATGTGTGCATATACAGGATGTATCTGTGAAGATCTAGAAATGCAAAACTTGTCTTTCTCTCTTTAAATCCATGCTTCAATCAAGCAAAACCTAGAAGTATGTTTGTAAATTTAAGTATATTATTTGCCACTTATTCTACACCTTGAAGTACCTATTAAAATACAACTCTTAGGATTATGAAAAGATTAACTTATGGAAGTTAAAAGCAACCATCCTAGGTTGATCATCAAGAGTTTCTTATTTTTCAAAATTTAGCATTAGACATTGGATCAGTGCTAAAATGATGCAAAAAGATGCCACCATTTAGTTTATGACTTGCTTTTGTTTCAAGCCATGCATTAGCGGTACTGTTAAATCCAGGCACATGGCCTGCTTACTTGCATGTCCTCCTGCTCACTGATGAGGTTGTTAATATGCTCCTGGAGAAGGTTCTCATGTTTCTCAAGGTTCTTCAGGATAAGCAGCTCTTCATACCACGTGATGTAGCGCAGGTCAGCACTTTTCATCTGCACATCCAGCTTCAGTTTCTTGTGCCGCAGAAAGCGAAGTTCAGCATCAAAGTTGATCACCAGTGCATTGATCTGGAGCATACCAGAGAGTCAAATGAGGAACAGGGAAAGTATTAGGAGTGGAGCTAAACATGTAAAGCTAGAGAAAGGAGCAGAAGGGAAAAGCTCTCTCTGCCAAATCAACAACTCGCCCATGCTATTTACTATGGATTACTGAAGTGCTTAGAAAGACAAAGTAAAATCCCAAATGTGTCTTCGTTCTCAGCACAATAGTAAAAGAATCACCAGGGCTTCACAGGAGTGTTTCACTGCATCCTAGTCCATCCCAGAAGTATTTTACTCTTAGAGGATCATAGAATAGTTAGAGTTGGAAGGGACCTTAAAGGTCATCTAGTCCAACCCCCCTGCAATGAGCAGGGACATCTTCAACTAGATCAGGTTGTTCAGAGCCCCTGAATGTTTCCAGCAATAGGGTATCTACCGCCTCTCTGGGCAACCTGTTCCAGTGCCTTACCACCCTCATAGTGAAAAATTTCTTCCTTACCTTATATCTAGTCTAAATCTCCTGTCTCTTAGTTTAAAGCCATTACCCCTTGTCCTATTGCAACAGGCCCTGCTAAAAAGTCTGTCCCCGTCTTTCTTATAAGCATCCTGTAAGTACTGAAAGGCAACTATAACGTCTCCCCGGAGCCTTCTCTTCTCCAGGCTGAACAACCCCAACCCTCTCAGCCTGTCTTCATGGGAGAGGTGCTCCAGCCCTCTGGTCATCTTCACAGCCCTCCTCTGGACCCACTCCAACATGTCCACGTCCTTCTTATGTTGGTGGCCCCAGAGCTGGATTCAGTACTCCAGGCGGGGTCACACAACAATGGAGTAGAGAGGCACAATTGCCTTCCTTAACCTGCTAGCCACACTTCTTTTGATACAGCCCAGGATACAGTTGGCCTTCTGGGCTGTAAGCAAACAATGCCAGCTCATGTCCAGCTTTTCATCCACCAGTACCCCCAAGTCCTTGTCGGCAGAGCTGCTCTCAATCCCTTCATGCCCCAGCCGATACTGACACTGAGGGTTGCCCCAACCCAGATGCAGGACCCTATACTTGGCCTTATTGAACCTCATGAGGTGCAACAAGCTTCTTGAGCTTGTCCAGGACCTTCTGGGTGACATCCCGTCCCTCAGGCATGTCAATTACACCACTCAGCTTGGTGTCATCTGCAAACTTGCTGAGGGTGCGCTCGATCCCACTGTCTTTATCATTAATGAAGAAATGAAACAGTACAGGTCCCAGTATGGACCCCTGAGGTACACCACTTGTTACCGATCTCCACCTGGACATTGAGCCATTGATCACTACCCTCTGGATGCAACCATCCAACCAATTCTTCATACACCAAACAGTCCACCTATCAAATCCATCTCTCTTCAATTTAGAGAGAAGGATGTTGTGGGAGACCATGTCAAAGCCCTTACAGAAGTCCAGCCAGATAACTTCCGTAGCCCTTCCCCTGTCCACTGATGTAGTTACTCCATCATAGAAGGCTGCTAGGTTGGTCAGACAGGACTTGCCCTTGGTGAAGCCCTGCCGATTGTCTCAAATCACCTCTCTGTTCTCCATGTGCCTTAGCATAGCTTCTAGGAGGATCTGTTCCATGGTCTTTCCAGGCACAGAGTTGAGGCTGGAAGGTCAGCAGTTCCCAGGGTCCTCCTTACTACCCTTTTTTAAAATGGGTGCAATGTTTCCCTTTTTCCAGTCACTGGGAACTTCAGCTGATTGGCATGACTTTCAAATATCATGGAAAGTGGCTTGGCAACTACATCAGCTAATTCCTTCAGGACTCTGGGATGCATCTCATCAGATCCCATTGACTTCTGTATTTTAAGGTTCTTCAGGTGATCACAAACCTGGTCTTCTCTTACAGTGGGAGTGACTTTATTCCCAAAGTCCCTGTCTTGTGGTCCATCCACTCAGGAGGTGT
This sequence comes from Numenius arquata, assembly GCF_964106895.1. NCBI lineage: Eukaryota > Metazoa > Chordata > Aves > Charadriiformes > Scolopacidae > Numenius > Numenius arquata. The sequence continues at coordinate 16,078,775 of NC_133576.1, read as the reverse complement.
GGGAAGAGAGGTTGCCAGTGAAAACTGAGGCAACAACATTCTCTTCAGTGAATGTTTTACAGTAGCCTGAAGTAGTTCATGGAACAATACCAGATGTAGCAATAAATACGTCTTCTTCCTTGACAGACTTCTTTCAGAATACCTGCTGGCTGTCCCCTTAGACATTTACAGTTAAATCAGTATTAGCAGCTGCCAACATTAACTTATATGGTCACAGCAGCATTTGGATGTTCCTCAAAATCTTCCCACACATGAACACAAAGCTGTCTATATTGAAGTAGACCAAAGAGTCAATGGCCAATAGCAGGACTTAGAGAAAAGACAGTAAGAAATAGAGCAAACAACTGAACATCTCTGGCAGGCTCCTCTCTGTACCCTCCTAAACTCTGACTTAGGGATATCCTGAGCTTGAAGCAGTATATTTGTATTCAACAGCTTTGAGGGGATTTTTCTTCCAGACTTTATCATACCGTAGCTTCCCCCACATCCTAACGCTGAGTTCCAAAGCTTAGTTATTGTTGGATAGGAAAACTATTTCCATCTGCATATTTCAAGCTTTCTACATGACCATGTCATTTGATATCTATCCTTCTTTTAAGAGATGATTCCCACTCTCCTTTTCTTTGCTAGTCATAATTTTATCACCTCTGCTACAACTCTTTCAGCTGCCCCTTTTCCAGGTCAAAGACACTTTATACATTTAGATGTGCCCTTTAAAGAAGCTTTTGCGTGACTAAGCATTTTGGTTACTCTCTTTTGTACCTTTTCTAACTCTATAAATCACTTTTTGAGACCAAAGGGTCAGGACTACAGTCATTTAAGAGCTGAGAACACCATGAAACTACAAAGTTGTGGTGATACTCCTTTTTTCCCCTCTTCTAACATTTTACTTGCATTTTTTGGCCACTAAGCTCATAGTTTCACAGAACAATCAATAAGAAATCTAAGATTTGTTTTTCAAGCAATAATAGTTAGTACACAGTCACAGTTAGGGATTAATACTGGTTTACACTGTAAACTTGCACCAGGTAGCATTTTCCTGAACTTCAGGAAGGCAAGAGTAACTGCAATCCTGAGACGGAAGAGGATTTGGTTTTATTTCTGATGCAGTTGGGATTGTTCAATCTCACAAAAATAACTTTTGATTTCCTACCTTTTTAACCAAGGTTTCCTGCAAGTATAGATTTTTTATCTTCTCCCTCTTTAAAATTTCCAGTTCCATTTCTGTTGGTTCTGCCTTCTCAGTCCCCAAAACCTTTCGCTGCTCTGTGACCACAGATGATGCTATTTCCATTGCTTGTGTACCTGCAACCTGTGCCATGGGGTCAATCTCCTTAATGGAAGGAGCTCGAAGAAACCCATGCCTAAGTACATCAGAAGAGGGAGACCCTTCCAGTTTTTCCTGGAGCTTTGCCTTGGCCTCCTGCTCCTCTTTGAACTTCAGGAGGATGTCACTGTCATATTCAAATTTTTTTTCAGGAACCTCATCTGGGTGTAACTGAGGAATCAGGGGAAGAGGGAGACGTTCTGATAAATCCAAGGCTGCCTGTATGGATTTCAATTCTTGCACTAAACACTTGATTTCATCAATAATAGAAACCTTGAGATCCCGCAAAGACATGATCTCTTTGTTCATATTAACTTTCTTCTTATGGGTCTGCAAAGGAAAAACAATGTCAGTAGTATTCCCCAGGAACACTTATATAGTATGTTGCCTTCCCCAACACAAGTAACGGTTAACAGGTTTGTCATACTGACTTTCCTTCTTTCCATACTAGTTTTCTTTTCTGTACCAACTCCACACATGAGCATTTTTAAACAGCTGTCCTTCTCTCTGTGGTTTTAAAATCTTTGAAACCACCTATCTTCCTCTCCTTCACAGAAAATCATAAAGGTATAAGATGGGAAATGAGATTTCCCCATTCTCTCAGTTTCTGACTTTGATTGTGAGTTTCTTGACTTGAGATGTTGAAGCAGTGCAGAAAGCAGACAGAAGCTGTGAAAATAAGCTGTGGGTTTTAGATAATTAGTTATTTGAGCTGTCTCTCATTAAATACAGAGAGTATCTCAGTTTTGATACATGGCCTTCTTTTCAGGCATATAGTACAAATAACACACTAACAAAAAGAAAACTAGATTTCTTTTAGTATTTTGTAAAGCAAGCTTCCATTCCCAAGACAAAAGAAACAGACCTGAGAGAACGTTTACTGTACACACTGCCAAATGCACAGCTGTACAGAAATCTAGACCTCTTTGACATAGTCGTTGAAACAACGCCGTTATCTCACATAACCTCAAAGATACTGAAGCAGTTGTCCATAAACATAGGTTCTGGAAGGCAGATAAGATTCTTGTCTTTTATACATGATGTTGAAGCTGAAATCACAGCTACTGCAGGTGGTTAGAAGTGGAACAAAGTTCTGAATTTTTGAAGCATAGTAGATAGCAATATTAAAAGTAAGAAAGTAACAAGCTTTTGGATTTCATACAAGCCACTAGATTTTCAAAAGAAATTCTCTTCAGGCCTTCCAGCTATCCAGAGTCCCAAAGTCAATTCAGAAAACTTAGACTATTCAGCTGTTGCCATTCTCCAACTCAAGATGAAGATCCACTGATCTGAAAAGTGACACATATCAGGTGTCAGAGATGGGAATTAAACAGCCAAGTAGAGCAAAACCTATTTGTAACAACTTGTTTGCATCTCGCTTGGCCTGTAGGCAGACCTCAGTAATAATTCTATATTCAGAATTCAGTAATGATAATTCTGTTCAACATCATTATCTGGATGATGGGACAAAGTGTATCCTCAGCAAGTCTGCTGATAATGTCAAACTGGGAGGAGAGGCTGATACACCAGAGGGTTGCGCTGCCATCCAGAGGGGCAGGCTGGAGAGATGGGCTGACAGCAACTTCATGAAGTTCAACAAGTGCAAGTGCACTTGTTGCAAAGTCCTGCATCTGGGGAGGAACAACTCCATGCACCAGTACATGCTGGGGGCTACCCAGCTGGAGAGAAATTTTGCAGAAAAGAACCTGGGGGTCTTGGTGGACACCAAGTGGACCATGAACCAGCAATGTGCCCTTGTGGCAAAGATGGCTAACATTATCCTGGTCTGCATTAGAGAGTGTTGCCATAGATCAAGAGTTAGTGATCCCTCCTCAGCAGTGGTGAGGTTACATTTGGAGTGCTGTGTCCAGTTCTGGGCTCCCCAGTACAAGAGAGAGATGGTGCTACTGGAGACAGTCCAGTGAGGGGCCACTAAGACAATTAGGGGACTGGAGCATCTCTCCTATAAGGAAAGGCTGAGAGCTGGGACTGTTCAGCCTGGAGAAGAGAAGGCTCAGGCAGGGATCTCAACAATGTTCATAAATACATGAAGGGAGAATGCAGAGAGGGTAGAGCCAGGCTCTTTTCCGTGGTGCCCAGTGACTGGCAAGAGGAAATGGGCACAAACCGAAACATGGGAGGTTCCCTCTGAACATCAGGAAACGCTTTTTTACTGTGAGGGTGAGGGTGACTGGGCACTGGCACAGGTTGTCCATTGAGGTTGTGGGGCCTCCATCCTTGGAGATATTAAAAAGGCACCTGGACATGGTCCTGGGCAACCTGGTCTTGACGGCCCTCCTCCTTCTGACACATCAGAAGTGTCTTCCAACTTCAGTCATTCTGTGATAAGGAGACACTGTATAAATTTACTCTTTTCACATGAAATAATAATAAAATGTGACCTAATATTAATGTATTTGGCAGAAACTTCCCTGATCTTTATAAAAGAAAACAACCCTATACACCAGCCACCTGAAGGAACTGGAATTCATCTGTATAAACGTGGAATTCATAACAAAAACTATTTCCCTTGTTTGTATTGGCTTGTCCTGCTGAGTTAGGTTAAACACTGGGTATCTAGTAACATCAGCACTACAATGAAGTACGGGAGCCCAAGCATGAGATTAAAATGATCCAACAAGTTCCTTGAGACTGTAGCATTGCTTCTGTGATGCTTAGGCCTTGCTATCAAAGCAACCCAGCCAAGAAGGGCCTGAGATTAGGCAACTGGTTCATGAGGATAAGACTGGGGAAGATTCAAGGCCAGAGAGCATAACTTACACTTCACCAGAAAAAGATAAACCATACAGAAAAGAGGCTCCTCTGTCAGGAGGAAGAAATAAGGCTTCCTACCAAAAAGAAACTAGACAGTTCCAACCTCAATAGATATATTTCTTCATTGTTCTTTTAGCTAAATAAATGTCATTCTTCTGCACTCCAGCCAAATAAAATTAAAAACAGTTCCTATGAGAAGAAGGATGGGGGGGAAAGAAGTCACAAGGAAAGCAACAAAGATACTGCACAACATTTGAGCTTCTTGTGTCTTTGTGGTTAAAAGATGTGTGGTAGCCGCAGGAGTCCTGCCACAGAAAGGCAGCTCCAAAAGACCTGGTTTCTCAGGAAGATTCCAATGCTTAGTATCCAGAAGGAGCAATTGCCAAAGTGAAAATATTGGGAGGCTACACAAGAAACTTGCCCTTTCTCACATCCCTGTTTTTGTAGAGGTATTTGATGGCAGGGGTTATTTAGCTTAGTGTTTTAAGGATACCAGTTACTAGGTGGTACAACTTTTTGAAGAATTCAAGAAGACAGATGTTCCTGCTGAAGCACTGGAAAAGGTAATTTCTCATTTAAAAAGAGCCAGCTGAGAGCTATCTTGGATTGATTCAGGTTTGAGTTTGGTGAAGCACTAACAGTTCACAGGAGAAAGGCTGATCTGAAACTAAAGCTGACTCAAGACAGTCTGTCCTCCAAGGCCTCTTTGATCCATATCCACATCCACTTTTATTTCCTTTCAAAAAATTTCTTCAGTGACTAATACACTACCCTCTCTCCCCTAAAAAGTAGGAAATACACACATCAATGAATCAGGTTACGTACCAACACTTCCAGTGATGTAAGTTGCATCACCTTCTTTGCAGCATTCATATGCTTGTGTTCAGGGACTCTGTAATTAGTGGCAGTCTTCAGCTCATAACATCCCATATTTTCCTGTGCTTTTCTGATGTCCTCAACATCCTTGGGATTCTCATAGTCATCACTAGGTTTGCTTTCGTATCTGGTAGGTACAAAACAAAGCTGAACTTTAAGACAGAAAAGATACAGATGAAGAACTAGGGTCATTTCATACCTTCTGATTTCTGCAGCAAGGCTTGGGAGGTGAGCTAGGGATCAAGAATCACACACCTCTTTCAGAAACCAACAGCTACTTTGAGAAGAATATCCTTGCACATTTGAACAAAACCCTCAGATATTTTTTTTTTTTTCCAATAAAACCCTCTTATAACATAGCTCTGCCATGTGACAGGTTAAATCTCTACACTTGGACTGAGTTCTGGGTTTAGCAAGTACATGCTGCTCTCATCCTCAGGGAGCCAAGTGTCAACACTCCACAAGCCTGCAGCACAGAATACCTGATCCTAGTCTATACCGTTAAACACTTAATAACCTTAAAAAGCCTTGTATTCTGACTCTATATTGGTCCCATTCCCTGTCATTCACCTCCTAATGAAGAACTTCTGTATTTCCATGAGCACTCACAAATGTCTTGTCCCTCTTTCTTGCCTCTCAAGATAAAGACCAGCATGGAACATGAAGGCATATCACAAATGCTCACATAACAGCCATGATGCTAGCATAACTGACCTAATCCAGCTGTTACAGGATCTGCTCTATGTGGTGCTGGTAGGGTTAACTGAGAATTAACCCTATAATGGTCTAGATGTCCCTCAGTCATGATCCATTTAGACACCTTTTTATTCCCTATCTGAAGATGCATCTACCTTGCTGAATTTTACTTTCTTAGTATTTTAGAAGAACAGAAATGAACTGCAAGATTTTAATGCTCTCTTGAGACTCAGAGATACATAAAAACTCATCTGTTTTAGTTACAGCCATTAGGAATACAAAAAGCTAGGCAGAGAGATTATAGTGCCATATGACAGCTAAATAGCATTACTTGACCTCAGACAAGAAGCAGAACTAAAAGAGCACAGGGTCCAAGACTCACAATTCATCCCACTCTGCCTTCCTCTTCATGATCTTAGCTTTCACCTTGTCAGATTTCTCAACAATTCTTCTGATTTGTTTGCGTTTGCTTTCTATATACCGTGTGGTTGGCTTTCGGATCTCTGGCATCTTCAGCTCTTCAACCTCATCCTCGAAAATTCTATCATCCGAACCTAAAAATAACCATGTGAAGATGTAAATACCATGCAGCACAGTGCAGTCCCAACTATTGGAAACTGCCTGGGACAGCTCCTGCAGAACCAGTGTCGATCAGTATAGTTCCACTGCAGTGCATATTCTGAATGTATTCAGGTTCTTTGATTTAACTCAGTCACGTTCTACCCACAGGATTGACAGACAATTGCTGAGATTGACCTAAACGTGGAAAACTATGTATGTGTGTTACTACGTATGTAGGTACTAAAAAAAACCCAACAAAACCAAACATACCACAGTTATATTTCTTTACCTATACCTAAAGAAATTATAATTTCTTTAGCCTGGACTCAGGAAAACAAACAGAGATGAAAGACCATATTACTGAAACCATATTACTGATTTAAATGCTCATCATTAGCCTTATGCATACGCCTTGTCTCTCTGATGATCTTTTTTTCTGCTTCTTTCCATTCTCCTTTAAGTACTGTCTTCTTCCATGATGGACATTCTTGGTAGTATTTCTCAGACATTGCTAGAAGTCTGTAGGTGGAAATCTGATGGTTGCTTTGAATAGCGTGAACAACAACAGTTTCAAATTCCAGTGAGTCCCGAAATCTGAAAAGTCAAATTAGACAAAACTGTCTGATGTCAGTAGGTGCAACCCACCATTTTTCCTTGACCAAAAGGACATGAATAATGTAATTTACTTATTGCATATATAATCAATACATGCAAATTCACAAGTCAGTAAGTAAGAGCATGATGACATCTGACACTATGTATTGACTTTTATATAATCTAGGAATGGAGATGCTCAAAACTAAACATACTAACACCCCTCTCAATATTGAAACTTATGCCTGGTTCTTCATGACAATATCCTTCATCTTCCATTAAGGACTGATTAAAAACTTTCCCAGTCATACCCTGGGAAAGGTGTTTTTGTTATTATGTATTATTTCTATCCTGTATTTATTTTTAGGAATTCATCTTTTGCTATATACTTAGATTTAAGAAAATCAACCCAAAATGCACCTCGTGCTTAAACTCGTGTTCTTGAGAAAGTTCATTTCATAACTTTAAACTGTATAGGGAACATTGTGTTAGCAATGGTACTACAATATCTGACAGACATGCGACATGCCTGAAAAACAGGAGTTCATTTCATAGGTCATTCTTCAAAGTTCCAGTAAGAGTTCTTGGATCTTACTGAACTTACTGACAAAAATCCAGGCAAACAGCCTCAAAAAACCCCCCAGTTTTCTTCATATAGAAGTGAATCAGAATGAAGCTACTTCCTTGATTTGCATTTTTTGGTAAAAATTTGATTTTTTACCAAAGATTCAAAAGAAGTAAGTACACCCAAATATCAATATATACTCGTGTGTATATTCCAAGTAAAATAAGAACAGAATACTAACAGAACAGAAGAAATATTGATTATATGAGAGGAAAAAAAAAAAAAAGACATTCTTTTTCCTTGTGGCAGGTACAACATCATAAGTGATAAGCCACATGCAAGGTCAGAGGGAGAAGTAGAAGAAACATGTTACTTACTGATTTTGTAGTTTCTGCAGTCCGATCAAGTGTTTCTCATGCTCCCAAGCCAGTTCTTTTTGTACTGACTGGATTCTCTGTGCTGTCTGCCTCTCCAGCTCCTCAAAGATCCTATGGTCCATCTCATACTGCTGCAGAAACAAAAAAAACCCCAGCATCACATTATCCTGGCTGTTAGGTTTTTGTAATAAATATTTTTGCCCAGGTGCTAGAATTCCAGGAACATCAACACAGTCCTTTACCTCAGGAGCTATTCAGATCTCCACAGAGAACCACATTTTTCTCACATGCTTCTTAAATGGCATAAATCATTAGCTGTGACTCAGAAGTCCCATCAAATTATATATTCATAGAACTACCTTAATCCAAAGGGTTGGCCCAACACATCACGTAGCAACATTTTACAAGAAGGTGCCCCTAAAGGTAAATGACCCTTTTAAAAACCAGATGTACCTCTCTGTGCAGCTGCATGTGCTTGGGCAACTCCTGATTCTTTTGAAGAAGAAGAAGAAACTCATGCCTCAGTGCAATTAACTCTTCTCTTTTCTTTTTTTTTTTCCCTTCAGCTTCCTTCATTTTCCGTTCATACTCCTTTTTCTGTTTGACTTCCTCAATGCTGAAAACACATGAAAAAGGAAATGGTGTTATCTGAATGGAAGAGAGGAAAGATTACAGCTTATGTAATTTTTTAGATTTCCTTAACAGGATTAAACTCCCAATGAACTCAATGGCTCTGAAGGGAACTTAGAAAGGAATCATCTTGTACATTTGTAAAGTCCTAACATCATGGGGCTTTGACCTTGACCTTGTGTCTCTGTAGTCTGAAGCTAAGCAAGCCTCAGAGTACCATATTTAAATTACTACCACGGAAAAGTAGATGAAATAGAGGGAAAGGCTGAAAAAACTGTGTGTGTAACAAGGAAATTATCCAAATTCAGGGTGGCTAATTTCTCCCTCTTCTTAGGAGGCAAAAATAAATACGTGGTCTGAAGAAAGAGCTACCAACACTTGAAAGTCTTGTTCATCATTGTCTAAGCATCTCTTACTTGTCAGCATCGGGATCCTCAATGTCTTCAGCAGCCTTCTCCTTCTCAAGACCACTCTGGAATAAAAATGTTGTCTTGCCTTTAAACAAGCAATAATAGTTTCAACAGACAATAAAGCTTTTTACAAACATTAGGACAGAGCTCCCACTGCCTCTCACAAAACCTAAATAAACCTTCATGATCAATATTGCTATATGGGCCTTAAACACCAGGTTTTAATGTTTCAAGAAGAAAAAGCAATTTATTTGGTTTAGGTGTCAAAGAACTAATGAAGCATAGTTCTTAGGGGTAGAGAACACAAATCCTATATCCTCCCCATCAACATTAACCATTACATCATTGCTTGTCCAAACCTTACTCTGTCCAATAGGATCTTTGGTTCTCTATCCCCCAAACCCAATTCTCTTGTCTCCCCTCACTGTCACATTGACAGGAGACGACATATCCTGGGCTAATTCCAAGTTACATGTGTAATTCATCTGGTTTGCTTCTGCTGACTGCATAATGGGTTCACAATTATTAGCTGTGAAGAATGACAGATGGATGGACACTACAGTCACACAAGCTTCATTTCCCTAGGCAGTCACGCTCTGAAAAAAGAGGGGAGCCTATCATCCTACAGTGAATACAGTCATGCTAAATTGATCTGTAATTTAACTCAATTAGTTTCAGAGGATTTGTATTTGATTCTCTAAGAATCCCATTACATTTAATGAAGATGGAATTTTTAAAATCTTGCACATGACTTAAAATTAGAGTAGATACTTAATGAAGATACACTTCGATAAGGAAAAAACTCTATTAGGATAGTCATTAAGCAATGTTGCTAATATGTACAATAGAAATTGACCATAAAGATCTTTATATAGACCTACTTAACATACTCAAAATGATAAAACTATATATATGCTTTATAATTCTATATTTTTCACTACTTGTAATACTGGAGGTAGCAAGGCTCTGATATCACAGGTTCCAATCATTCATTTAGTTTAAGAAAATAATTTTGAGTCTAGTCTTAGAATTCCAACTAGTTGTGAACAATTTAACTAAATGACCAAAAAATCACAACTTCCTTTCTGTTAAGCATCTTTAAAAACATAGTTACCAACTAATATTAAAACAAATTCAACTTTTAAATATTTTTATGTTGACACTTTCAAGATTTTTAAACTGTACTGAATGTATACCTACTGCAAAATTCAATGTGTGTGACAGCATTTCTTTACTTCACAGGTCTCACTGCTTCTTTCAAGTTATATTTGTTTAATTCAAGCACTCAAGAGTGTTTTTTTTTAAATGTGTGCAATTTTGAATGATTCAATTAAGTCTGAATATTTTTAATGGGGGAGTTGACACCTCTCTCTTCTTGTGTATTATCAGTAGAACTGTTATTGAGTTTCAATGTCATCTCTTCAAACATGCTAAAGGTGATAAGGTCTACAGTGATTACAGGACACCTGTAAAATCATTACTGCTAATGTTGTCCAAGAGTGAAAGACCAACAGGATCAGCTTCATGCTGTATTATTTTGCAAATTTAAAAGGTCCAACTTCTTGTATATGGATGGTACTAGATGCACTGAGAAACAATATATTCGGTATTCTCCAATATTATTCCTAGAATCCCCATCTAGAGCAGAATCATACTTTACTGGAACTAAATTCAAGACAGGGATTAAGTACGACAAATCCTTGTGGTTCTTTCATTCTAGGAATATGCATGATCACACCTTTGAGTGGGAAAAAAAACAGTAGAATTTTACATATGAACACCACATACTATGCTTATTTGGAGAAAAACACAAAACATTACGATGGAACAATGCAGTTATAGTGCCTGTTTATTAGGGAATGTTTTGCAAGAACTCTTGTTTCAAATTGTTTGGGAAACCTCAGCTTTTGCTATGAGAGATCTATGATTCCAAGTAATTGAACTGGATTTTTCCCACCTGCAGTAGTTTTAATGTAAATAGGCCTAATTCAGCGATAGAGGGTAGCAACTTACCCTAGGAGAAGGAATTTTGGCTTTTAGCTCTTTGTGAACATCCTCCGGAGACAAGATGTTGAAACTAAAAATGTTTCCATCTCCGCCACAGGTAATGAGAAACCTGTCATCATGACTAGAACAGATCCCCTGGATCTGGCCATAACCATTGTCATGTACATTGAAGGACCAGTATTCCTTCAGGGTATTCACTGTGAGGTCTTTATCTTTGAGGGGATAAACACGCAGTGCACCATTCTGCATTCCACAGAACATCAGTAGTCTGCTGGTACTGTCAAATAAGCAACAAGAAACAGTAATAACAGGCAACTTGTAACGAGTAAGGCCACAGCTCAAAATGTGATACTTCTTTAGAAGAACTAATCTATCTGAATAAACATAGCCTTCTCAAGTTTGTAAGCTGGGAGCAAAGTATTTGGACCATTTCAAGTATGTGGGATACTACTACAAACTTTTTTCCAGCTAACTGGCTGCTCGGGAATGTTCCAGCACTTGCTGGGTATCATGAAACTGGTCTCAGCCCTGAGTTGTGCAGGGTAACAGACACCAAGTTGAGAACCAGAAAAACAGTTGTCCCTCCCTGCCCTCCATCTAGTACGGATGGTGGTGAATGCAGCCAGCTGTAGACTAAAGCCTGAACTAAGCCTGCTTCCTTAGAGTCAGATCATGTCTAGCCTTACAGTGGACCTAATATTGGGAGTCTGAAAATAGTTTACCCTTTTCATTTGTACAGTTCACAGAATGTCCTGAGAAGCCTGTATTCTCTGCACAAGAGGGATGGACTGATCCCTATATGTTCTCATCAAGGGCTAACCATGTCCTCTCTTTGCTAACTACCAAAAAGAACTGCTGTTCTGATGATTACAATTTCCAGAGGCTTTTAATGGGTCTCCTGGAGATCTACAATCTAGGATGTTTGAGTGCTAATCAGAGTTTAATTAGAAATCAGACATTTTCATCTTTGAAGGGCTTTTAAAATTACTCTGTCAGACAGTGACCAACAGTGTCCATTAGGAATTTTAAGTGAAATTCAATGCCAGGAAAACCAGAGATAGTTCCTGCATACTACAGTTGACCCGTGATTAAAAAAAAGGACAAAGCAGTATACCCTCCTCCTTTCCAAGTTCAATCAAGCTTTATCATGAAGCTAACTGTTACACTACAATGCTTTACCAGAAGGATATTCGGTGGATGGGATTGTTGTCGGTACCCTCAATAGGAATCACTTCAAAGGGTTCATCTTGCCTGTTTTCAGGGTCTTCTTGGTGATCATTTGAGCTGAATTCACAATGATAGAGGAAGCCTGAGTCATACCCACCCTGAAGAGGAAAAGGACAACAAAGAAATGGTAACAAAAGAACACTGAAGCAGCTGACCAGGTAAATGCAATTTTCAGAATAATTCTTCCTTTCTTAAGGGTCTACTATAGGTTAGAAAATATTACTTCCAATTATTTAGTGGTCCTACTTACCCACAGAGAAAAAGCTATCATGATCACTGGAATAACAAGTGATTATTGGAATTACCAGTATGTTAAAGATTCTACCTTCTGCTTGTGCTCATTCAGGCATCACCAAGAAGCACACGTACTGGAAATTTACTGAACAATCTGAACTGGAGTAACACTACTGATTTACTTCACAAACACCAATGAAACTATCAAGTATGAAGGCGATTCTGTGTCCTAGAGATAGCAGGTTTCAAATAATCAGTTTCCTAAGGCACCCAGATGTGAAGGGAAGGTTGCCACATTTTGCAATCCTGTCAACATGAAATAAAAATTGATTTACCAAGGAAAGCCAAAATTTTCCTGGTGATGAATAAAACCCACAGAGGATGGGACTGGGCTCCTCTGGTATGTAGAGAGGTGGCAATGGCTCTTCTTGGGGTTCTTCTTCAGGTTCTTCTTCTATCTCCTTTCCCATCTCCTGTTGCCGCTTTATCCATTCAAGCCTTTCTTTTTCCTTCTCCTGCTTTTTTTTCTCTCTCAGTGCAATCTCCTCTTCCAGCTATTACAACAAGCAGAGAAACATGAAGATATGAAACAAAGGCACTCCATGCTTTACTGTCTGAAGGAGTCTTATAAATGAAATCCAAGGTGGTCCTGGCATTATATATTTTATATATTTATATCTTTTCCTTCAACTAAGCAGAGATCAACCAGACTTCATGGGAGTCTCTAGTGGAAATGCCCCCATTTCCCTCCTCCGAAATACTTTAACTCGTTGTCCTTTCAAGCGGAAACCATTCTGCATGAGAAGCAGACTTCTGCATTTCCTCAGAGACATTATTCCCAAAATTAACACCTATTAGCACATACTACTTTTGCAGAACTCCTAAGCCCTGTCCTCTGCCTGCCCAGAAGAAAGAAAAGCACTGGAAAGCTGAACTCAGATTCCCAAATTCTAATGTATTACTGATGTAAAGTAAAAAGAGAAGCAGTAATGGATTTTACTTCTTCTGAAGAATGAAGGGAAGACATCTACGGATTTATAAAACCTTTAAAAACCGCTTTCCATTCAAGCCTACTTTAGCATAAACAAATATCAAATATTCTCTAAAACATCTCTAAGAAGATATTAGATAGCAAATCATAGAGAAAGGTCTGGAAAGTATCACAAAACAGCATTCTTTTGCCTGAAAGCAGAATCAGCTAAACCTTAAATATTATCAGCTGATGTTTGTCTGACCTACCCTTTAAAAGATGCTATGGGGACTCTACAGCGTATGCAAACTATTTCAGTGCTTCACCACCCTTTCTGTTAGAAATCTTTCATTACATCTTATCTAAACCATCCTTGTTGCAACTTATTAAATATTGATCTATTCCTAGAGGACAGATAGAGTAATTAATATTCTTTCTCTCTGTAGAAAACTTTATTTTTAAAGATTTATAGTGTCTCCCGACAATATTTTTCTAACTTAAAAAAACAAAACCAAACACCAAATCCAAAACAAAAAAAACCCAAAAACTCCAAAAATCCACACAAATTCTTCCAGTCTTTGCTTACGTATGTATGCTAGCTTTATGATCATTCTTGTGGTTCTTCCTGTGAGAAAACCAAGAAATCTTTCTCCTGAAAGCTGACTTCCTCCTAGTTTTAACAAGATATGAGGCTTTGCTTGACATTCAGTAATGCACCACTCAGAAGACAGAAGCAGTTAATAGAGAATGGAGAGAAGTCACAGGGTTAAGAATAGAATCAGAGAGGCTGCTGGATTGTAATGGACTTAACATGTGACTGAGCACCTGCTCACTGAAGCTCTGCTCCTAAGGGGTCATCAGCTTGTTTTTTAATTTCACAAAATTAACTACAGCTGAGAGCTGTCATAACTCCTTTGGCCCCACACATCTTCTAAAATGCTAGTTATAGAATCATAGAATGCTTCGGGGACCTTAAAGATCATCAAGTTCCAACTCCCCTGCCCTCCCACTAGACCAGGTTGCTCAAAGCCCCATCCAGCCTGGTCTTGAACACTTCCAGGGATGGGGCATCCACAACTTCTCTGGGCAACCTGTTCCAATGTCTCACCACCTTCAGAGTAAAGAATTTCTTCCTAATACTTAATCTAAATCTCCCCGCTTTCAGTTTAAAGCTATTACCCCTCACCCTATCCCTGATAAAGAGTCCCTCCCCATCTTTCCTATAGGCCCCCTTTAGGTACTGGAGTTTAGTTCTCATTCAGAAATAAAAAACACACCTTTAAAGTTATTACAACATTTTAAAAAACCAGAAATATATAACTGCTGAAAAAAAAGATGTTTCATGTTTGCCTCAAAGTGACCACATGATTGTTTTATGACTGTTCAAAGCAATTTCCTACAGGGCTAACATCAACCACAAGAAACATACTTTTTCTGAAAATTACCAAATTACCAAACCATTTCCCTTTCACTAATTCTGTCTTCTAATTCTAATCAAAATGCATATCATGCTTTCAGTGTGATGTATGTTCTATTTGAGTAAGCAAACAACAACTTCTAATTACCAATGTTGAAAACGGACTCTACCTGGCCTTCCTCTTCAAGAAGCTTAGCAAAATACCTATGATTGAATACAAGGAATAGAAACCTTTTTGGGTAGTTTTGTCCTCTGGCACATGAAGAACATGTAATTCCTCCACAGGAAAGTTTTTTACCTTGATTCGGGATTTAATACTATAAAAATGGAAGTACTGCGTCGGCAGGTTTTTTATTTGATAGGTGGACACTGTATCGTGTTCCTCAGGGAGAGGGGCAGGAACCTGGAGAACAAAGCCATTTTCACAAAGGATGAGCAGTGTGCTCTTCACCTGTACAAAACCACAGAAAATACAAGTATAGGGCAGATGTATACATGGAATTGAGAGAAATTAGAAACAGTCAGAAGATGCATAGGCACAAAGCCAAACTCCAGCGAGGAGGCATTAACTCTAACTGTGCTCTTATTTAAATGGACATCAGAAACCAGTGAGCTTCTTTTATGCTCTGTATCCTAGGCAAAGCTAAGGAATTGAAGAAGTCCTTGCCATATACAAAATGGCTATCGTTCTGACACTGCCTAGCTTCGAAGCAGCATGATGATATTTTGGGAGTTTGATTAAGTTAAAGGATGGATCTGACCCAAAAGTTAGGAGCTGAAGTTGTTTTCATAATTGCTTGAAAGTTCATATATTTCTATACTAATAAATCCCTTTTATCTTCAAGACTGGGCTCGGGATCTTGCCAAAGGCTATTTAGCTTTGAGTTTGTTTGTTCTTTGCTGGTACCTGCCAGGTTCTTTAAAATGCAAAGTTAGGAAGAATAGGCAAGGTAAGGGTAATAATTATTTAGTGTTTTGAGATTTTAAAAGGCAAGCCTGTATTTATTTTCAATTTTTTAAGTGATCTGGAGAACAGAGAGAGGATTATTTTATCTGACCCATCACTAGAAGTATACAAAGGGGGCATATTAGAGTTGCTATGGAAACCTTAACTAGAAATGATATGGTTCTTATGTCTATAAAATCCCAGCCTTACAAATGCATTCATTAAATGTACAGTGTTTAATCACAAACGCGGGTTTTTTTGAAGAGAGAGAAAGTAATGTACCACCAGATGCTTGTACTATGTTTAGTAAGTGTTTGTATCTAGCAGTGGAGACCTGATACCAGTAGACAAATTACTCAGAAGGAACCTAACATATCAAAGACATGATGGGTGCTTTTTTAGTAAGGTGTACCTTGTACTCAAGGAAAGGACTCAAAATTCAACTGTCTGATCAAGATCTGTCATTTCTTCAGTAAGATAGAGTTCATACCAGCAAGATTTCTTTTACCAATGCAGTTTTTATCAGTTCCCATGAACACGCAATAACATATACACTTTGCCACTGTGCACCAGTAACATACCTTGTTGGCCACTTTGTCAGCATTTAAATATAATGAACCATCTCCCTTCTAAATAAGAATACTGGACCAACCAAAATTTCAGTTGTTAATCTAACCTTATAAAACTTTCTAAATATTACCAAGAATCTATTTGAATATGTCACTGACACACTTCAAACACAGATTGTGAATTCCAAGAAGCACCCAAAAGCTTTCTTATTGTGGTCCCAAAGCTTTAAAAAAGCCTGTTTTAATATGGTCAAGAGGCACAGGCAATAATGCTCAAATAACTCTTTATCAGACAACTGAAACCTTCCAAAAGCTAAGGCACAGGTATTACTCACATGAGAAGGTGGAGACCACTGTAATGCCTGCACAGGCCCAGGGACACAGATGAATCCAATTGGCTTGTATTCATCTTCAACAGCAAAAAAGAAAACAGTTTTGTCTTTGCTCTGAGAAAAAAGCCCGAAAATGATGACTGAATCAAAGCTGACCAAAAATTTGAAAGACTGTAAGTACTTTATGACATAAATACATACTTCAAATATTTTATGGCTCAACAGAGGGACTTACAAGTGACCTGGAACTTAGAATTGAATTTCCATGATGATTACAAGGAGGAAATAAAAATCCTGCTCACCTTGCTCCAGGGCCCTGAGTACACCGATAGCACTGAATTGCCCTGATGGGCCTCACCTGGCATTCCCAGCCATGTGCTTTCTGCCCATTGCCTCAGAAGCTCCTTTAAAGCTCAGGCTCAGGCCTGATTTTTTAGATAAGACAGCACAGGCTGATTTACCTGGATAACAAGGAAATCCAGAACTGGTACACAACATGACACATGGCAGCTTAAATCCTGCATTAAGTGGAATGCGTGGTGATTCAGCTCAAGGAACATGCAACTGCAAATGGCTGAAGGGCAGCTCTTAAAAAGAAAGACCACATTGAGTGGAAATCATCTCAAAGACTAGCTGGCACACAGACAAACCGAGTGGTCAATTCTATTGTAACACCAAGCAGAGCTGGCTAGCAGCTGGAGTGCTGCCAAGGTGTTGTATGAACGGACTCGCTTTTACTAATTCCAAGATACTACTAAACTAATTCCAAAATTAACCAAATCCATCTTCAAAAGGGATTACAGTATTCACTCTAAACAGTCCAGTAATTCACATAATGATTTGCATGAATTGCACGGTTGCTTTCCTTCAGAAAACAAATATGAGCGCAAACAGATCTTTCTCTTCCCCCAGCACTGCAGAGAACTACAAGAAGCAATCAAGAGCAGTAACAGAAGTATAACTGTGTTGTCAGTAAACAAACTTTACCTTATCTCTTTAAATAATCTCTACATTTGTGCCTTAACAAAAATAACCAAAAGAAGCAATACGTACCCCTGTGGCAAGCACATCTCCATTTCGTTCATATGCCAAGGCTGTAACTGCAGCAGCATGAGGTTTGAAAGCTTGTTTCAGATTTATCTCTGCATTCTGTGTATTATTCTGTCCTGCAAGAACAGGCAGTCCTTTGGGATCATAAACCTCAATTATGCGGACAACACCATCTTCAAATCCCACAGCAATTAGACCTCCTTTTGGATTTACCTTTGAGTAAAAGAATGAAGAAAAAAATCACAGTGTACACCTGAGAGCTTAGAATAAGAATCTGTATGGCACATGCTCTGGTGCTAACCTGTAACTCATCTTACATTGAAGTGTTGCTAAAGGACAAAGAATGTTTCATACATGGGAAATGTTGTTTATTCTCTCCCATAAAGGGAGTGGGAGGACTGGGGTTTATTTTTTGGTTTGGATTGGTTGGGTTTTTTAGTGATAACATGCCATTGAGACTAGAAATGTTAACAAGGATGTGGGGATGTGGTTGTAACTTCTCAGGAAGAGGTAATTCATATTGATATATAAATATCAGTCCCTTTCTCTTAAGGAAAAGAGTTGGAACTCAGAAAAGGAATTATTATATTACCCTGAATATAATATTAGGCATTGAATATGGGTATGATTTTTGAAGAGGTGAGGGAACAGACTTGGGTCTGACCGAAGCACAGTTGTCAACAAGGACAGCTACTTGAGATGGAAAGAGGAAGCTATGGAATCTTTACCATAGGCCCTGTAGGTAAGCCAATTGCTAACAGTGTAGACAGGCTTGAATTGTGAGAGAGGAGAGTTAACAGAAACAGGCCTGTGTTTTAGCTGGATCTAGCTGGACTTGCAGATTTAGCTGATATTAGCTATACACGGTACTGTCTTGAAGTGATTTACAAGGTGAGCCAGCTCCAGACATGGCACAGATGAATACTAATGCACACCAGAAATGAGACCAGAATTACAATTGCTGTGTGAAGAGATGAGAGTGAATGGATAAGATCTGTGAGCAATTGGCAAAAGTATGATCTTAGGTATGAAAATATTTATTGTTCAGAAGGGAGCTGGGGGTAACTGTCTTCCTGTTATCTGGGGAGATCAGCCCATGATGCCTTATCTTCAAAAGCCGCTCTGTAATAATCAGGTGTACAATAGCATCGCTCGGTAAATGACCTAGAGGCATCACTCATGGACCTCAAATTTATGGCTCTGCATTTGACTCCATTAATTCCATATCATTCCTCTACTAGGGAGCCAGCAGTCAAGACACGGCCTCCCCAGTCCTGAGGAAGGATCACCTCCTTCAACCAACTGGTAACGTCCTTCCTAATGCAGCCCAGGGTGCTCCTGGACTTCTTTGGGTGCATTGCAGGATTGTGGTCAGCTTGGTGTCCCCCAGGATCCCAAGATACTTCTCTGTAGAGCTGCTTTCCAGCTGGTGGGCACCAAGGCAGTACTGGTGCCTGTGGTTATTCCTACCCAGATGCAGGACTACGCATTTTCCCTTGTTGAATTTCATGAGATTCTCCTCAGCCCAGTTCTCCAGCCTGCACCAATAATGACCCCTAGGGTACAGTGCTAGAGACTTGCCTCTAACTGGACTTTGTGCTGCTGATCACTACCCCCTGGGGTCCAGCCATTTAGGCAGTTTTAAATCCATGTCACTGTTCATGTATCTAACCTGATGTTGCTGGCTTGCCTATGAAGGTTTTGTGGCATACAGATGCTTCAAAGTATATTGGATGAAATTTTCTTACATTAACAGCACAGATTTTCAAATACATTTGAGCACCTTAAGCTATGTGTAAGTATCTAATGGGATTTTAAATGCAGCTAGATAAACTAAGTACCTTTGATTTTTCAGATTGTGTTTAGTACCAACTTTTGTAAAACTGAACTGAGTCAGTTTTGTAATGCTGAACAATTTATTGTGGTGGTCAGTTTACCTCTTGAATATATAGGTCATCACCTAATGGCATCCCTAAAAGTCTACATGGGCAGAATTATAGTTATAAGAGCGTTGTCCCAGTGTTGCCCTTGCCTTGGAAATTCAAGTAGAGCACTTTCCTCCATAAATTTGCTTATAATTAACCCACCAGGCTCACTATGTTTCCTCAAGAATGTAACTAGACACTATTTTAATTAAAATTAGCAAATATGTCTAAAAGTGATAGACTCCACACTCCACAAATGATCAGTTCTGGCAACAGTTTTTTTATAATTTATCTCCAAATGTTTGTGGATTGTCTGGGCTGTCATTTCAAAATGTGTTAACTAACTCATGTTAATTGATAATTACTCTGCGTGGGTTAAATAGAAGCTGTTACTCTATAAACTAAGGCTTCTTCCTGGGACTGCATACTGAGATCTGATTTTAAAATCTCAGGAAGACACAAAGTAGGATACTTGATAATCCACAGTAAAGTCAAACTGTAGACATACTATATACATACATACTACTCCATGAACTTACATATACATACTACTACAGTAAGTTCCACCATGGCCTAACAGTGACTTCTTTAAAGTCTTGTATAGTGAGCAACTTTCTTGATGCTGAGAGGCCCATAGGCCTTTGAATAACTTTCAAGTTATTTTAACACACTGGTAAAAACTCACAACATGAGGTGCCCACATCAGTGCTGTTCCTCCTTGTTTAAACTTAATTTCACTCAGTTCACTGTTGCTGATGAAGTCAAAGATACGCACTGACCCTGTGTGGAAAGGAGACAGTAAGAATTAATTTCTTGCAATGACATTTACATTTTAAGATTTATGGAGAAATGTCTATTTGTTTGAATAAAAAGCTGGATAGAATGTTATTAATTTTTCTCTTAGAGTATCAAATGCCTGCCTGGAAAGACCTGACTGGTGGTTTCAGAGTACCACAGCTAGCATGGTGCTCATGACCAAAACATAAGCTTTCTTCACTCTTTAACTTACACGCTCCCAAGAGTTGTCAGGGCAGAGGGCTGTAACAAGAAGCCCCATGCAGACCACCATATGTAATTTTCAAATAATCACAGAACTGAGGCACGCTGTAAGGAAAATCTGTACTGACAATGCAGGAAAAGATGATATACTACTATTTGGGACTGCCTAGGGAGGAAATTATTTAAATGGATGAAAATGGGAGATTGTCCAAAGAAAAGCCAATTTCAACAGAGGTGAAATTAACAGATTCATAGACACTCACATTGGTCTGCATAAAATTCCATTCCAGTTGGCATGTATCTTAAGTGTCATTTGCTCAACTGGTAGGAATTTGTCGTCAGGCTACAAGAGCATGTATATTGTGTAACACAGACAAATGACAAGATACTGCTCACAAAAATTGAGTTAAAGACCTTGTAGCATTTTCTGAGGAGTATAAATGACATTGTTAATGTTCTGGCCAGTGGTTCTTCTTTCAAAGCACGATAAAGCTAACTGTGAGAGGCCTAAATTGCAATATTTTTAGAAATTAAATAAATATATCTGTAATTACATGTTAGCTGTTGTTGAGAGCACGATTGCTATTGCATTTTCTGAGAAAGCCACAAATATTAATATTCACAATGACTTACACAATGCTAGAGATGTATGTAATTCTTTACAGAACAAAAATCCCGACACTTATCAATCCAGAGCTTTGAATGTAAGTGCTGGTATTCAAACCAAATGTCTCATCTTTTCAGCCATTCCTTCAGAATGAATAGAATTTACAAAGTTTCCCATTAAAAATTTCTCTTGTTAAAATCCCAGGCTTTTAAGATGAAGTAGGCTTAATACATTATTTCAAAACATTAATGATTTGTCTTAACTATTAAAGAACTGTTCCCAGGAATAACAATTGTCTGTAAAGTGACTTTTCAGGAACAAATACACAACTTCAGTTCAAAACAGAATAGTTCCAAACCAAGCATCATTGCTTTTCAAAAACAATTACAAGGGTATGAGAGGAAAGGAATAGTGTACTTACGGTCAAGAGCAGTGGTGGCCATAAGGTATGTAATGGGAGAGACACTTACAGCCTCGATCCTTCCAGAGTGAAAGGTATAGAGACACTCTGGATCATGGGTCTGCAGGGCAAAACAGAAGAACAGAAATTCTGCTACATTCTGGAGCTGCACTGATATGGTATTATGAGCCGTACCTACAGCAAACCTGAAAAATCTAGACAGTTGCTGTTTGTGTGAACAAAATTTGGCATGCATGATGCATATGCAATTCCCTTTTTTTACAAATTTAAATGTTCATAAGAAGATCATGAGCAAAATTAGTGTAGGAACATTAAGTTAATTTAAAATTCCATCATTTTCTATGTGAAAATAAAGGAGATGCCTTTCATTAAGTGGTTTTAGGCTTTGAATTAGTATTTTTAACAAAGAGCTGTTGCTCTGAAGTCAAAGAAAATGCTCTCAAACCTAGGGCTTATGCTGCCTGGGAAATAATTTCATCACCCAAAGAATTCTAGGTTTTCCTATACATTTTTTACATTTTTATAGTAAGCTTTATACATCTTTTATTTACCATTAAATTTTTGGAATATAATTTTATCTGTTGCCACAGACCTTTATTCCACTCAAAGGGTTTGTTCCCATTTACATTAATATGTTTGGGACCAAAAATTAGATGCCCCCATTTTAATGTGTCATCTCTTTCTCCATCAAAAACATCTCCAGCAGTAACACTAGTAACCAGTAGGATAAAACATGCAAAGTATATTTCATTTTCTCCTTGTTCTTCCTAGTTCTTTATGTCATTTAGAGACAACAGTAAGATTCTTTCAAACACCTATCTAAATAGGATATATCAATACTCCTTGAATTAATTTCCTGCATACATGCAACTTTTATTACCAGTTTTTGAGAATAGAAATCCTTTAAGGTAACCTGAATTTGGCAGCCAAAATGTCAGGAATCAAAAATCAAATTACTTTTTATAATCTTGCACAATCATTATAATCAATAACACTATGAAAATAATTTTTTTAAGAAAAAAAATAAAAACATGTTTCCATGCTAAAATCTTCAACTTTGCAGCTTCATAAGACACAAACTTCATTCCAGACGCGTGCAATATAGTTAAAGGAAGTTATTGCAAAGGAACTGAAGAAATCAGAAGACAGAAAAAGAAAACAAACTTACCATATTAGAAAAAGTCAAATCGAGCTTCCAGATTGCTCCATTGGTATCCTGAAGAAGAAGAACAAAACATGTAACTTGAATATTTTGAAACTCAATTTGGAAATAAAACTGCCCACGGTAACTCCTTAAAAATTCCTTAATGGTTATTGTGAAACAATTGAATGTGGTGATGTTGGTCTTATCAGTCCTATCCATCAGTCCAGGATAATATAACCTGGATAATACCTTTTGACATTCTCCTATTCTTATGCAGTTCTGGCTCTGAAAGGCAGAGTCTCACATGTTACTATACACTAAAAATATAGAACAGAGTATCATAGCATAGTTCAGTTCAGCAGGAAGGGACCTACAATGACAATCTAGTAATGACCACTTCAGAGCTGACCAAAAGTTAAAGCGTATTATTAAGGACGTTGTCCAAACGACTTTTAAGCACTGACAGGCATGGGACATAAACTACCCTTCTAGGAAGCCTGTTCCAGTGTTTGAAAGAAGATGATGATTTTATATATGTATCTATCTATATATGTAAAAGAAATGTACTGATTTGTAATGGATTCCTACTGTTACTTAACATCACCTCCCTTATTCTGTGTTTCTCCACAGAGGTGTTATGTACTTGAATGTACCTTACCTGAGCATACCAAACGGGTTGTCCAGAGTCATGAATTTTTGACATGAAACTCAGACTGACATTCCTGCCAACATGAAGTTCATTCATAGGCTCCACTTCCAGTAACCCTGTGTCATCCACAGAGTCAGCAGCATCTATTGCCTCAAAATTCCATATCTTCATGGCGTTAGAAGCATTAAAAAAAATGGGGTTTTATAAGGCCAGGTTATGTTTTCATACACAATTAATATGGAAATTCAAAGTTATAAGAAAGCAGGGGAGCATAGATTCTACAGGTAAAGTAGGAAACCTGTCATATTTGCCTTGCTGCTTTGAATGTAACCTAGAACAGTGACAATCAGCAGACTACTATCTGATATATTTGGGTGCAATTCAAATTAAATGTCAAAGTTCTCTGTCCAATTCTGAAGCAACAGTAGCTTAAATTCAGCCCTGGCACTAGTAGAGCTATACATGGCAGCTTCAGAACTATAGAGAGTTAAATGATATCTGCCTGCTCCCAGAATTGCTCATGCAGCGCAGAAGAAAGAATGGGAAATCTAACACATCCGTGTTCTGTTCTTTGGGATAAGGACAAGACATCAGTCGGCACCCTTATAACCAAGTGCAAAAAAGATTGCAAAATCCTTGATAACTGATGGGTGAGATCAGAAACTGGTGGTATAGATAAGGAAAACTTTTGACCTTAATTTATAGAATTATCTATTAACCTCAGGATGCTTTTTTTTTTAATTGTTCCTCTATTTCAGTATACATATCTCTGAGATGCTAGTAAATTTCCATGTCGTTTTAACATTAATAATCTGAGCTTTCAAATACTCAGAAAATTAATTTCAAATATGGCTGTTGTTTATCCTTTGAAAGAACACCAAATGTATTAATAGGCCTGAAAATTATAAAGATTAACCACAACTACACATGAAAAAAGTTACCACAGAACAAAGCTGTTAGAGAATCACCGAAAATTATTCTGATTTACTAGAGTAAAAGGTGATTTATTTACTACTATTAAACAGAATGTTGCATGAACACTATCCAGTTAAAACATATACACCGTGGAGATGTGCTCTTATTCTGTTTGTTCTCAAAATTCATTCTCAGAAAGAAACTGTACTTCAAAATTGCCTCCATAAATAAGCCCAGGTAACGAAAACATGTAACATGTACCTGCTGACCACAAATTTGCACACCTAAAGGCAGAACAGAATTAAAACTCACCCGAATGAAGCCATCTTTTCCAACAGTGACAAGTTCTCCTTCATCCAGAATTAACTGGCTGACAGGGCCACTGTGACAGGGCTTGTGTCCAGCTCGACAGAGCTCTACTTTAATGAGGCCGCCTTCCCAAAGCAGCAAGTTGCCCCACTCAGTCCCCGAGATAACCTTCAATGCAAGTGATGATAAGCACATAAACACCTGCACTTAACCATGCAGAAATATTGGCAAGAATTGGTTAACATTTGTGGCTTCCTTCCATTAAAGCATTAAATTGATAGCAATGTACAGATATTTGCAAGAGAGGGCAAGAAGATTCAATGTTTTAAAATGTGACATGATTTACATGCACTAAAATGGTTAAAGATTAGGGCTAACAGTCTTTGTATTTCTTTACACTAAGGCTTTCACTACCCCATAAGAGAAGCCTTCGCTCTAAGCCAACAGAGATCTTTTGTCTGGGAATTACAATACTAACCATACTTTTCAATTATTAAAAAGCAAGCCAGGTTTTTGGCAAATTAAAGTCAATATTAGCTTATCAGAGCAGTGCATTGAGGGATTAATTCAAATCACTTTGAAGCAAATAGTAACTCTCCAACTTACTCGCTAGACTTTATAGCAAAACCTGAGAGGGAACATAAAATCAATTAAACTTTTTCTTACTTACCTTCCCATCAGGCAACTCCACATAACCTATAATGTCGGTCACTGCTGTTTTTCCAAACCTGCCCAAAGCTCCTTGTAACTTGAGACCGGTGAATGTGAGAGCCATCTTCCAGAACCTGAGTATAGAAAAAACACCATGCTCTTGATAAAAGATTTCCTAAACACACTCTTCAGACCCTCTCAGACATTGTAATAATCTTACCAGGGATGCCTCTGAGGTAAGGTCTGTTCATTTATTATTCTTTTTCACAGGAGACCTTGGATTTTTCTTTTTAAAATGAGATAAAGCCTTGTAACTGCACAAACATTTCCCTATACTACCCCTATGAAAAAGCTAGGAGAGGTATTTGGAACAGGCAGAATGAAGATTAAACTTCTATTTAAAATTGATAAGTGTAAAATACATAGCTACATCTTACCAGCTACAACCAACACATGTACTTAGGGATACCTATTTTACTCTTGCTGTCTCCAGTGTATGATGCTCAACTTTGTAAATACAAGGGACTAAGGTCTTCACTGAATTTCATTCAAGTACCGCCATGGACTTGAGCTTGCCTTTAAAATCTCACTGAGCCAAAGGTTTTATCCTAGATCTTCACAGCTATTTCTATTTTATCATTATATTTTTAGCAGTATGAAACATAACTTTAAATTACTACATTACAGAAAAAATAACATCTACTACAATTAGGGATGGTTCACTCTGTGTGCAGGAGATTACACTTAAGACAGGCGTTGGAAATTGGAATTTGACACCACCTTTGGGTGAAAGGTCATGTTTATCATGTTATAAAAACTATGCCAGAGTTTATTAAAATTATTTTAGCTCAAAAGAAAGTTTATAAGGGATTTTGTTTTTTCAGATTTCCATAATTGATGTATTCTAAACCACACTCGTTCTGGATCTAAATAAACATTTGCTATTTCAGATCCACTTTGCAACCAAACTATAGAGCAAATCTCAGATTTTGATGTGATTCCTCTGTTAAAATTTAGAGAAACTTCAGATGTGTTATAATTTTAAAGGTATCATTTCAATTACAATAGCATCCAAGTCATATCTTAAGTCTCTGCTGTATTAACATTGAATACTGGATAAATAGAGAATACAAAGCTAATCCCTGTCCCAAAGAGCTTAAAGTTGTGGGTTATTTTTTATTACAAAAGGATCCAGAGAATCCCTTACCAGAGAAGGGAGTGTATGGAAGCGTATCTTTTGTAAGGCTTCCTTGCAGGCTTTTGGTGGTATCAGGATTTCTGATCCATGGCTTGGCAACCAGTTTTAATGGCTGCCCAAACAGCAGATGAGTTCAAGAAATCAAAGGTAGAAAGCCCAGAAGGCACAGGAGGCATATGTGCTATGTTACCAGCTAGAAGACATGCATATATTAATATTTTTTACTAACTCTCCCTGATGCTTGTTGAAATTACAAGAATTGAGCCAGTGGTACTGACATTCAACATCAAGCACCATATTTTTGCACAGCAAAGTGGTTAAAAGATTTGGCTGCCTGATTTGAACTTTCTCATCTTTGTAATTGTAATGGCCGGGTAAATAGCATTTCTCGCTGGTCCATGTTTGCTAGCAATACATTCCTGTTAGTCATCTTCTACATGTTATGACTTTAGAGGTGATATATATTAATCCTAATCTGTAAACCTACCTGATGTGTCCCACTCCAGATGTAGTTAACTGCTCTTCATTATCAGCAGAAAATGTGACCTTGTAGACATCCTGTGAAAAAGCTTTTGACCTCAACACAATCTTTTCTTGTTTCCAGTCCCAGATAGTCAGCATGTAATCAGGACTGCTCCCAATACTGGCCAGCAAAGTGCCAGCATCATTGAAATCACCAAAAACATAAGCTTCCTCTGTTCCACCTGAAGAAACATACAAACCCCAGTACACACACACAGAAAAGAAGAAGAAACAATAGGAAAATCTACTTAGAGGGAGCTCAACTTTCACTGCAGTTATTTTTTCCACTAGGTAATAGCTCTCAGTTGGCTATTTCTACTAACTAAAAGTTTCCTCCCATACAATAATGAAAAATCTTGAAAGCAGAGTTTTCTATTTTGCTTTGAACGACCGAATGTTGTATTTCCTTCTAAACTTCTAAACTGATCCACTACTCCATCTGCTGGGATCTACAAACACTGGCCCACTTGTGTAAAATGAAAATAAAACTTTTTACACTACCTTGTAGTATTCTGTAGGGCCTCAGTGAAGGATAATCGTAGATAATGAGGTTTGGCTTCTTTCCTTTTTCTCCTACTGCAAAGTACTGCTTAGTAGGGTGTGCCTGGGAAAAGCAAAAGTCCCATTGCATGCTGTAATGACACCTTTGTCTCTATACTACTAGTTATTGAGGTATTATATTTACTCACTCATTAGTCAAAAGATATTGCCATAAATACTAGGTTGCATTTTTCTGTGCGTTTATTCTGAACAACTGCCAATCTACTGCTCAATATTAGCATGAAGGTACTATGCATTTAAACCATTATGCACACAAAATGCTATATTGCACATATAATGCAGAACCATGACAAAGTGTGAAATAATTTGCGTTATTATGCATTCTTTTACTGTTCCTACCTCAGTCAACTCAATAGCTGATCTTTCCATGAGCAGGATTTGTGTAAGCAGCCATCTACTTCAGCAGGCAGCTGCAGAAAAGCCATCCTGAATGGCGTTGTTCTGAAGATATAAAGATGTACCATGATTCCCCAGAAAAAGCTGCTTTCAATGGGGCAGAACAGTCTGAGGCTGGTATTCTGAAAGCCTTGCTCAGGGGGAATACAACTGAGAGGTGGCAGAGCCCTTCACCGGGCTTCAAATGCAGAGAGAGCATTTGAGAGTTACTAAAGTGAAACCAGATACTTCAGCCTAGGACTTAGGTATGCAGGTATTTGTCCTCTACCAATTATGTTGATGGACTGAGTAGCCCACACTGCATAGTCCACACATCCCCCTAATCAATACCAGACTTTCTTATACATATGCACGTGCAGCTGTAGAAATCTTCCATCAGGCAACCAAGTGAACATTTCACTTCTAGAAAGTGACTAATATCCTAAAACATGAAACAAAATCCATACCGTGATAAACCCAATTCCACCACCACCGCTGCTCCGGATATAACTTTGAGATTTAGTTTTCAGGTCCAGGAGCACCACTTGGTTGCCTGCTATATAAATCAGTGTTTTGCTATCCATCGGCAGCAGGTTTACACTTCTGGTGCAGTCGTATCCAAAAGAATGTCTGAGAACAGTTCAATAAGGAAAAGATTTGACACTGACTTTCTAGAAAAGTTTACTAAGTGGATAGAAACACTTAAACCAGAACTGAAATGGGAATACTGAATCTGGTGACTAAAAGCCTGATGACAGGATATAGTTTTGTTCAGTATACAGTGAAGGTAAAATATATCAAGCCTCTATAACTGAGGGGAAGACACAAGTGAAGAGCTTCTAAAGTTCATAGTCCATCCTTTCATCTCCACTACAGGGCTACACCTCTTGCCTCTGCTGGATCCTTTGGGACTGCAAGGAATTCATATTCTATCAGTACTTTCTTTTCAAACAAAGTGTAAGAGATGTGCCTCAGATTACTAGGAACTGTTTTACAGAAATGAGATCAAACCAAGGAAATGCTCAAGCTCATCTGTCAAATGTTTACAGGCAGATGTAGAGAAGGGAAAATCCAGTCTTCAATAGCAACTTCACTGTGTCTCAGAGAAAACCACCAGCACTTGTTAAAGTCACATATCATATCCTACTTGACTAGCAAAGGACTTACTGTAGCTCTTATTTGAAGGGCATCACTTCCTTCATTCTGACAGTTAAGATCTTCAAGGTCAAGACAACATTTAAGATTAAATTCACCCAGAACCATAACTGGTCAGGATTCTTATGTGTGTCTCAACCAAATGTATCCCACTAATGCTACACAGGCTACTCTAAATCAGACAAGTAGAATTTTAAGAACATATAATAAATATCCTTATCTTTAAATTTGCACAGCCCTCAACAGAAAGGATACTTAAGAGTAAGAAGATTAATTGGTATCCCAGAGTCTTCAGTTACAAATGGTCGTGAATATATATCTTCATAGTTGTAGAAGAAAGTTTCCGAGATTTTCTTTTCTACCTTTTCAGGCTTTTTTTGTGCCTCCAAGAGTACTTCACTATTATCTTCCTCTTCCAAAACGTCTTCTGCATCTTAGAAGTGGGAACATAAAGGAAATTTACATTGACGATAAATTTTAGGGTCCTTGCTGATATTTGCAAGGGAAGGATTCACACATTCCGTGCCTCCTTCAACAGAATAAGAGGCACTCCATAGCTCAAAACAGGCAGACCATGTCTTAGTAACAACTTGTCCTGGAACAGCCTGTAACAAGCACTCCCTCAGACTTCTAAAAACTACACTGTGAATATTCAAACCTGAAGAATTTAAAGAAAAATTTTGAGACTGTTTTATAAAAATTGATTTTAAAACTCTAGACCTAACAAAGTAGTTCAGTTCAGCTTTGCGTGGTGTTTAGATCTCAGCTTTAGAAACCAAATAAAGTTTAAAGTGTCTCTTTTCAGTAGCTATTGAACACACATAATTATACAAAATAATTAGTAAAAACACATACAACAGACCACCATAAGACATCATTGTCCTCAAAAAGGCATACTGCTAATGTGTAACCCAGTGTAGTTCATTGTTGGACTGCAGTGCAGAATACTGTCAACCTGACTTCCAACTAGTCATAAGCACTTGTTAAAAGTACCTTTCAGTTTGATACCTCAACTCAAATCCCCATTACCTATTTTGTAAGCTTGTCTTGACTTTTTTCTCTCCTAGGTGTTCTATGAAAAACAACCAAAGGGGTCAGAGACCAGCCATGGGAAAGTGCAAAATTTAGTACATACGGTAAGCCAACTGAAAGGGAGCAGAGAAACTCAGTAACTGTAACTTGACGGCACTGGTCTGAGATGCTGTTTGTAACAATAACAGTGAAAAAATGAAAACTAGAGTAGTGGGATTTTTAAGGTGCCAACATCTCCTGAGTGGAAAGCAGTACTCACCAATGTTCTCAATGTCTGATTCCACTTGCTCTACTTCTTCCTCCTGTTCCTCTGCAGTTGATGATTCTTTTGGAAGACTAGTTTTGCTTTCTTCTGCAAACGACAATTGGAATTACTCTCTTGGGTATTAATTCCTTTCACTAATTTGCTCATACCTATCATGTTAAATAAATACATAGTTTCATAGTAGTAAGAAAGAATACCTTCTGCCCAACAATGGACTTCCTGCTGTGTAGCATTAAGTCTAGTGAGAAGTTTGCCTTCAAAAAAACATAGTTTAAAACTTAGGGGAAGGAAACACACACATCCTATAACAGGAAAAAGGTATAATAGGAAGATCAAACAAATGCCACAAGTAATGCAGCGTCAAAGCGTCAAAAATCCTTCCAAAGTTCCACAGGAGACTCACTAGTGGATTTTGTTGTCCATGCTGCCTAGATCTAGTGTGTTAGATGACATGCAGAACACCTGAAATAAACACTGGAGAGGTGTTTCAAGATGAAAATGGTGTTAGAAAGAGAAATACAGGTCTCTCGATGAAAGAGACTGCTCAAGTTGATTAACTGATTGCAGTACTAGCTACAGAGATAGGTCTAAGCAGCAAAAATTTTCAGGGGAGAGTCTTTATGGGCTGAGGGACAGCGGGAACTGCAGACAGAGTGGACAGCCCAGAACTTCACTGGAAGTGGTCATCTTTGAGCAGAATCTAAATGAAATTTGGCAACACCAAGAGCAACTGAAGATGAACACATACTTGTAAGGAAGGGGGTGAGTTGTGGGAGAAGCCAGAAGCTACTGTAGGTTCAATATTGAAATCACTATATAACGGCGGGAAATATATTGAAATCACTATATAACGGCGGGAAATGCTCATGGACACCACTGTGATCTGCCTGTGCACCTTCTGCTTGGTTCTCATCACCTCCTTCCTGTTCCCTTGGAAAAGATGTCATGACCTCTATACCTGGTAGTGGTGAAGAGGAACTTTTAGTATTTTTGCCTTCATCTGCTGCTTATATCATTTTCATTTCCTCTCAAAATTCTCAGATTATAAGAGTGCTACAATTTCACTAGTTACCATTGTCCTCTGGAGTAGGAAAGATCCAATTTTTTTTCATATAAAAACAAAACACATTGATTATTTATATAAATGTCTCTGAAAGAAGCAAAAAAAGCAGAAGCATTGTTCTTATTCTAAATTTGTTCTGCCTTTTGATTTCAAACACGGTCTCTATTACCAAATAAAACACCTTAAAATGAACATTGAAGCAATTTTGTACAAATATTACAGCTATAAAATATTATCAGAAATCAGAAAGTTCACAAGTGGAATGTAAAGAAACCTTAATATTCAGAATAACAAATATAGGCAGGATGCAAATGAATCTCTTTTTACATGTAAACCTGACTTTGATACCAATAAAAAGGTCCTAAAAATGCATTTCCTATTTCTGGCTTTGGCTCAGAATCCATTTGGGAAAAGATTTTTTGAGGCATTTCAGACTTTTCAGGTATTTCAGGAAAGGCAAAGCGTCCAAACATAATGCTATCCACCAGAAGGACACTGAGGGCAAAGAAATATTGTAGACATGTCATTCTTGTCATTATATAGTCAACCTGCCCTACTAAATCTTCATCCAAAGGTTCCAAGTCTCTACCAGAAAGACTTTCCTGCATAATTTCATTTAAGAATTAAAATTAGTTTTTACCCCTCAAGACTGCTGAGAAAACTTTGAAAATAGACATGCAGAAAGTTTCACATTCAGAAAACAAATCAAAAGAAAACAGTTGCAATATATCTCAATATATTTAAATGAAATTCATGAGTTTTAATGGGGTAACACAACTGATATCACTAAGTTGAAGAAATAGTTACAGACTAGTTGCATAAATATATAGTGGAGTGTTCAGAGACCTGAATTCTAATTCCAAACCCGGTAATGATGTGTACAATTTGTATCAGCCATTTCACCTCTGGCTGTCTCAGTTATCTCTTGTGAAAAATGAGATAATAATACTTACCCATCTTAGCAAAGTGTTTTGATATCCATAGAGAAAAGTGCTATAAAATTTCAAATTATTGTAACTAATTAGCAATCATTTATCTTCTAAAAATTAAGACTATCATAGTTTTCATTATAAATTAATTCCTATCTGGAAAATGCTTTAGGCTGAAAGAGAGTATGAACATTTCTGCCTGCGTTGATATCTGGGTTCTAGTTAAAGCAAGCTATTGCAAAGTTCACTGTGCATATTATTGTGATGGTGTTCAAGCACTGTGCCAAAACAAATTTTGAAATTAAAGACTCTGAGGAGGCTCAAAGGGGGCACACATCTACTTTGATTGCAGATTCTGAGTTTCAAGGGCTGACTGATCCAGAAAACTTTTGTGTAAGTTCACTGTGACAAAGGTATGCTTCTCTCTGAACGCTGATTTTCTTTTCCTGTATTTTTTTTTGAGACAATTTTCCTAAATAAGCTAGAATTAAGGCTTTTGATACTGAAAACTGAGATAGTGCCAAGTAGAACAGGTGTGAAGTGGGAAAAGAAACCCAAGTTGCAAACAGACATTTTTGCCAAGCATAATTATACACTATGCCTGACCGGAACAGTATTACTTTTCCCCCCTTGTCTTAATAATTCAAGATACTGACCTGAAACGCTGTACCAGATCCACATCAGTTCCATCACTTCACTTTCTAAGAACTCATTCAGGAGTGAATGAATTCACTGAATCTGAAGATTTTCTTTGTTTCAGTGCCCGGTGCTATAAGCTGTGAATTTCAGCTAAGCTTCATTTTCTTTCAAATTGCCTTTCTCTTAGCTATGTTCCTAAAAGCCACAGCTCATTTCAGAATGGAGAAATGTGTTCATTCGGGTATATTCTTTCAGTTATTCCAGAACTAAGATGTTTCTTGGCAATTTTGCTGCTACGCAAGATCCTTATATACAGAAGCTTCTCAAAAATTCTCAGTAAATTTGGACATTAAGAGATTTATTGTCTCAGATAATTGTCTCATTTATTCAAAATACAAGATAATTAAATCAAATGGGTGTTTATTTGATAACACAAACAAATGCAGTGAGATGACACCACTTCCTTTGTATTTTGTCGTCCTACATTTTTCCTGTTTCCAGAAAAAGGTGTTTAAGTGTGTAAGCTTCATAAATGCAGTGCTTGCCTTCACAAACCCCCTGACTGACACTTCAACTGCATAAAATGCATCAAATTAAATAATGATCAAAACATGACCTATGGTTTTCCTTTAGAAACTGAACATATCTAATAGTTATTATTTTAAGCTGTCTGCCCCACCATTAACTGTGTGACTGTGCTTAAAAGACATCACCTACCTCACCTCAGGTTCTGTATCTACAGAAGAGTGATAATCAGTTTTGCCCACTAATTCAGGATATGTAGAAATAAGGAACTCTTACTGCAGAAGATAACTGCAGTGCTGTCAGTACCGGTAATAAACAAGAGATTAAAAATTCATCTCTACACTGTGCTACTTCTGCAGGATTTCATTTTTTGGTTCATTCCAAAACGTGCAATTTTTTATAGAAAAGCTTTGGTTATTGGCGGGCTTTGAAAAAAAAAAGTCACTTTTTCTTTCCTTCAGGACAGGTTGTCTTGTGTGTTATTCCTTTACTTGTTTTTATTCCACATGAAGGAACTCAGTTTGTCCCAGGACTTCATTTTGCTTCATCGCTTCCAATCCACCACAGAATCAAAGAATCACATGGGGTTGGAAGGGACCTCTGGTGATCATCTAGTCCAACCCCCCTGCCAGAGCAGGTCCACGTAGAGCAGGTTGCACAGGAACTTGTCCAGGCGGGTTTTGAATGTCTCCAGAGAAGGAGACTCCACTACCTCCTTGGGCAGCCTATTCCACTGCTCTGCCACCCTCAAAGTAAAGAAGTTCCTCCTCATGTTTAGGTGGAACTTCTTATATTCAACACTATGAGCCTTACAGACTACGCTCTGCTTTCTTTCTGGCCTGGGTGTAACACTGGCCTGATGTAACGATTGCAATGTTTGGCTATCATAAGGCGTGACTGCCATGAGGAATTACATACTAATCATCTGTTTCAGGCCAAGGCATCTTCTTCAATTCTACCTCTGCTTTGGATGCATCAGATTTCTTCCCATCTGCCAACTTCTGCTTGTTTAACTCATCTTCAGAAACAGTCCCCTCAACAGTTTTTCTTCTGAGTCTTCCATCTATTTATGAAAACCAGCATGCCATTGAAAAATTTTCTAAGCATTCCTTTTAGCCTTCAGGCCACATTAGAGTATATCAGTGATTTAGTGGGCAGCTGATGCGCGCAACATGAGTTTTGCAAAACTTACTTTCATTCAGAAAAATTTAAAGTCCTTTAGTGCTTCTATACACAAAAAAAAAAACAAAACTATCCAAGTGTAAATCAGGCATAGCTATCCAGTGCTGTCTGTGTATCATTATCAGAAAGAATTACCACAAAATCAGTAATAAAAGTCAGTTTTAGGCGATTGACCCAAAATCCCAAGGAAGAAATTTTTTGTACTAGAGAATATTGCTGTCTCTCTTACAATAGCTAGAAGACTTGAGAGCAAGGACAATAGTAGAACATATCGATTCTCACAGCAGTTAAGGTTAAGTATATAAATTATTTACTAGTCAGAGACTGAGACAGCAAGGATAAAGCTACATAGCGGGATCTAGACACATTGCCTTTATCATAAGCCCATTGTCTCTTTCCTCCCCCACTATCAAAGAGGGAAAAGTGGACAGGACAGCCCTGCTTAGAACCTCACTATTGCTAGGTTGCACACATTCAAAGTATTTTCCTATAAAATTAGGAGAAATAAAACCTAACTCTAATTTCCAGCCTTACAACTAAAGTAGTCCTCTGTATGATCCAGATGTCCTAGCTCTGTCTCGTGCAAGCAAGAGTTTCAAGTCTCTTAAAGTCTGCCTTGTGAATAAAGGTTACCAGGTTTTTATTAAGCAGAAACATGATCGGGTGACATCACCACAGTTACTTATTAACTTACAGCATAAAGGAAAATCATAAAAATGAACATGGGGACAGTGCCACAAATGCAACAGGTAATAAAATTAACTGCCTCACACATGATAAAGAAAAATCAACAAGAGCAACATTTCAAATGAAGTATGGGGTGGTCTATCTCAGCACCAGAACATTCATTCCTGAAGCCAAGCGTCTGCATGAGAACAAAGCCTTTTGTTTTCCAAAAGCCTCTGTGTAGGATGACTGGTCCCACATAGACTTCAGCACGCAGAGGTGATGGCGCCAGCCTTGCGGAGAGGAGCAGGCCCAGCACTGCCTCTGCCTGACACTCTTCCAAGGCCGCCTTCCACCCGGGCACCAGGAAAAGGCCATGGCGAGGCAGAAGCGTCCCGTGACCGGCTATTTTGCCGGCGACAGCAAAGGGGCACGCAGGGGACACCCGGAGCACTTCAGGGAGAGGAGGGAAGGGAGCGTCCGAGGGGCCATGGGGCGGGTGCCATAGAGGGGACTCGGCGGGGGGCTGTGAGGAGCCGCCCCGGCAGCGGCGGGTGCACGAGGAGCGGAGTGGCTACCCGGGGGCAGATCCGTGGGACGCGGGGACAGGCGGGGGCCTGCGCCCCCCCCCCCCCCCCCCCCGAAGGGGCGATGCGGTGCGTTGCGGAATCGGAGCGGGCCCTGACCCGACCATCCCCACTACCCCCGTACCTGGGGCCGCCTCCATCGCGGCGTTACCGGTTTCCAGGCAACCGGGCAGTCGGCGCGCGAGGCGCTCCGGGAGCTGTAGTGCGGCGGGAGCGGTGCGTGCATGCGCCGACTCGGGGGGCG
This sequence comes from Numenius arquata, assembly GCF_964106895.1. NCBI lineage: Eukaryota > Metazoa > Chordata > Aves > Charadriiformes > Scolopacidae > Numenius > Numenius arquata. The sequence goes on along the minus strand of NC_133576.1, from coordinate 16,042,649 downwards.
GGAGGGGCCGTCGGGCCGCAGCGGGGACTGGCACCTGCCGGCGGCCATTAACCGGTGTAAGGGCCGGGGCTGAGCGGGGGCGCACGGCAGCTCCGACTCTGCCATAAGTTAGAGGGGCTGGTGGGTGTTTGTTGTGGGTTGTTGGGTGGGGTTTTTTTTGCGTTAAAGCAGCAGAAGGAGCTGGGGTTGTTTATCCTGGAGAAAAGGAGGCTGAGGGGAGACCTCCCTCTCTACAACCACCTGAAAGGAGCTTGTAGAGAGGCGGGGGTCGGTCGCTTCTCCCAAATCACAAGCGATAGGACAGGAGGAAATGTCCTCAAGTTGCGCCAGGGGAGGTTTAGGGTGGATATCAGGAAAAAATTCTTCACCAAAAGGGTTATCAAGCATTGGAACAGGCTGCCCAGGGAGGTGGTGGAATCGCCATCCCTGGAGGTGTTTAACGGGTAGACGTGGTGCTGAGGGACACGGTTTAGCGATGATGTTGTCACTGTTGGGTTCACGGTTGGACTTGATGATCTTAAAGGTCCCTTCTGACCTAGGCGACTCTATGATTCTTTTAGCCACCGTTGCCATCTTTTCCGAACTCAGCGGGAAAACGAAATTAATTCCTTAAACTTTCTGCCCGCAAGACGAAGCGAGCGCTCCCGGGCGCCGGCCAGTTCCCCAGACGGCAAGAGCTCGGGTGAAAGCACCTATCTGTGCCCGTACCCTCACATACACCTGTGTGCCCATTTGGCTTTTTTAATATTTATTTTTATTTTATTTTATTTTTAAGCAGTTTCTGAAGCCGGCGGCCGGCATTTTGTCTTTCGGCTGTACGGAGGAGGAGGGAGGCGTACCTGCCGCCGGGCGGGCGGCGAGGGGCCGCGGAGGGAGGGGACAGCCAGCCCGGCCCTGGGACAGGTGCCACGGGAAGGGGAGGGCCTGTGGGCGCGGCGGGGTGGCCCGGCGCGGACGTCCCCGGGCGGGCGGAGGAGGCAGCGCCATGGCCCCGCGGGGGTGCTGCCGGTGGGCGCTGCTGCTGGCCTGGCTGCCGGCCGGTGAGTGGGGCTGCTCCGCGGCGGTGGCGGTGGCGGTGGGGTCCCGGCCCCCTCCCGGGGCCACTCCCCGCCCCGGGACACCGGTGTGGCACAGGGCGCCGAGGGCCCGGGAAGCGCCGTCGGGTTTCGCCCTGGGTTAACGTGGTGCGGCGGGGGGGAGCGGCGGCGGCCCCGCGGCGAGGGGAATGAGCGGCCCGGCCCGGGCGAGCGTTGTTCCCCCCCCTTGGTGACCCTCCCCGCTGGGCGGAAGAGCGGTGCTCTCCCGAGCTCGGCAGGAAAGCCATGCGGAGAGGAGTTTCGTTACCCTAAAGGTGCGGCTAACTGCTCTCCTAGGAGGAAGTGGCCGCCTGCTTCCTGGCAGGCTCCAGTATCGGTCCTGTGCGACCAGCTTGGTTTGGACCTAAGCACAGGGTACGGCCGCAGAGGGGTTCCCTCACAAGGGCCCACCCCTGGTAGCTCAGCAGCCCCAGACACTTTGGGGATCTGGTGTAGCAGCAGCGCTTCCATACCTGCTAGATACATGCTTTTATGGAGAATAGGAGCTCACCTCCATGTCCACAGGCGGCCTTCAGCAAGCAGAGTCCTTTCTACCAAGCTTTGCAGGTTGCCTGACAGCTTCTGACCTCCTGTAAGGAAATATAGTGATCATTCTATGATTTTGCTTCTTGGCTGCCTGGGTCTTTGCTGATGATTTAGCTTTAAATACCAAAGTTCGGTTTTTTCATAGGGAACCAGTAAAAAAAGAAAAAAAAAAATGAGGTATGCTTGTTGATTGTCTTGCTTGACAGCCATGTTCCTGCATGATGTTCTAGCTAAAACTTGGCTTCACTGGCTCTGAAGGTTAGTGTCTTCGATGCAAAGCCATAGGCCTGTGTCCAGATTTGTTCTTTCCAAGCAGGATAAGAAAGATAGCAGCATGCAGTGGAGTAATGCAGTCCAAATTTATGAACCAGCCTTAATTTCAGTTTTCTTGGAGGAGGTTAGTATGAAACATCAGACATGCAGAGACATTCAACTGTCCTCTGGTGGGAACAGTAGTTTTTAACCTCCTTAGAAAATAAGGAACTTGTCTCTCAACTGTTGATTACTTTGGAAAGCAGAGTTAATGAAAAAGGATCCCTTTCATAAAGAGCTTTGGTTTCTGCAACTGAAAGCACGATTTTGAGTATTCTTTCCAGAGAGATGCTGCTGTAGGAAACCCATGGAAAATCTGTTCTGTTTCCATGAGCCTTGACAGGTCAGAATTCAGTTGATTGACAATGAGATCAAGGTTTTGCCAATCTTGGGAGATTAGATTTTGGGTTGGTTTCTTGTGATTTCCTGCAGTAAGAACCTGTAGTTCAGCTATTTCACAATGAAAGCTGAAACAAAATGTGTTGAAGTACAATGCTCTTAAATAAGAGCAACTGTAACTACCTGTCACCAGTCTGGACCTTGCTTTGCTACAGCATTGTAAAAAATAGAGGTCATTGGTTTTGCTAGAGGTTTGCACAGCTGCTGGTGTTTCTAAGTGCATGTGCTTATATTTTACTTTTCAGAAAAGCCTTGGGTTCAGAGTTTACCCTGGTCCTCTCTGTGTTTTTGTGGTATTTTTAAGGCAAATGAGTTTGCTGCCTGTGCTTTGAGTTGGCAGAGCAGGAGTCTGTTTCAAATCAGAAACTGGGCAAGTACTGCACTGACAATACCCTACTGCAGAGTTACTTGTTGAGGCAGCATTGCACCTCTACAGCATGTTTTCCACCAGGTGGAAATGGGTGAGCTCATATTTGCCTGGAACATACTGCGGAGGTGCAGCCTAAGAGGACACTGAAAGAATGCTTGCAGTTGTGATCCAGATGTTACTACATAGTCCCTTGTTCCCTTGCTGTCATTGTGAAAACATGTTGTAGAGGGAAAGTCTTTGAATATGTGATAAAAATCGAGTGCTGGTTCGTGGTGACCCTTTCAGTTGGTAGCTTCCAAGCTTCCCCCCTTTCCTTCCTTCCTTTCCTGCTGTTGTGCTCCCCTGCTAAGAAGCAACTAGCATAGCACTGCAACTCCTGCCCTGTTCTCTGGGGTATATTCCAGACAGGGCATCTCACACTTGCTCCACACTATTTGTATTGCCTTATCGAAGGCAACTGGTGATAACTTTGCTATTGTTGATGACAAGCACAACTTACTGTATTATCGAAGTTTAAATAAGATAGAGAAATCTCTGGAGTGTGGCTAAAATAAAGCATAGCTTATGAGAAACTGTGTAAAACCTTGCTCAGTGGGTGCAGCTTCTCAGATAGAAAATGCTGTCGAGGTTGTTACAGATGAGTTCTAAACATACATAACAATAGCTTCACTTAAAAGGGAAAAAAGAGTAATTGATATGTACCGCTCTGAAACGGCAATAAACAGATCAAGTTTAACTATGATGCTGTCTTAGTCCTGGTCACCACTAGGTAACATTCTGATGACTATCTTAGCGAGACCTCAATAAAATTCATTTGGTGCTTATACAATGGCACTGCAGAACTTTTCTGCTAAGGATGGCAAGGTAAGGCAATCCCATCCTGTGTGCTTCTGGTCCAAATGAACTATCTCCCCCAGCTTGGAGGGACAGGTTTCCCCATGCAGAAGGAGGGCACCAAGTGATGTGCTACGTAATGGCTACTAATACTTGCTTTGGAGAAAAAAATTAGTTCCATAAGGCAGGCCAGTGCAGCTGGCTGAAGCTGCCTTCTGTCAGGGAAGGGTGAGGCTCGCATTCTAACCAGGATTTGTAACTCTGGATGGCTTCACCAGAGGGTGCAGGTCCTGGATGAGGCTGAGGAAGATGTACTTCAGTTGTTGGTCTGGTGCAGAGTGAAAGTTGTGATGCAGTGTCTGTTTCTGCTGGCTGACTGCCTTCCGTGTTCTCGTTTGCAGGTTGCCTCTCCCTGCTGGTGACAGTGCAGGATGCTGAACGTTATACCACCTTATTTGCCAGTGTTATCCTCAGGTGTGACTACAGCACCTCAGCACAGCTGCAAGACGTGGTGGTGACCTGGCGCTTCAAATCCTTCTGCAAGGACCCCATCTTTGACTACTACTCAGTCTGTAAGTGTCAGGCTTGTCCTCCAAGGAATATCTCTTCAAATGGAAAGGATGGGGAAGGTAGACTTATTGGGGAATACAGGCTTTTGACCTCTTCCTGCCCACAAACCAGGCCAGGTGGTGGTATTTCACTGCACTCCAAGAAAAAATAGGTCATGTCTGTGATTTCGTTTGCAATGTCAAGGCTTTATGATACGCTGTTGTAGCAATCCAAGCCAAAGCAGCTCATTTGTCCTCCTTGTTATCAACTCAGAAGGCAGAGAGGCTCAGTGATGTTTGACACCTGTCTATCTTGGCAGCCCCACCTTATGCTTCAGGATATTTGAAAGCAAGGGGCCTGCAACGAGTGCACTTTATGATTCCATGGGGGACTTTTTGGTTGGAGCTAGATACCTGTGACCAGGTGTTACTGATTTCAGAATCATGTTTAGAGGATAATCTTTCTTCAGTGGTGCCCAGTGAAAGGACAAGAGGTAACAGGCATAAACTCGAACAAAAGAAGTTCAATCTAAACATGAGGAGGAACTTTGAGGGTGGCAGAGCACTGGAATAGGCTGCCCAGAGAGGTGGTGGAGTCTCTGTCTCTGGAGACATTCAAAACCCACCTAGACATGTTCCTGTGCAACCTGCTCTAGGTGGACCTGCTTTGGCAGGGGGGGTTGGACTAGATGATCTCCAGAGGTCACTTCCAACCTCATATCATTCTGTGATTCTGTGAAACACGTCCATTCTGGAGGGCAGAAAGGATTTTAACTAATAACATGTAGTACTGGTGGCAGCATTTCATTGTGCAGACTTTCTGGTGTGTGCAGCCTTAATTCAGGAGTGTTTAAGACGGTTCTTAAGATGGTATACAAACTGCATCCTGGGCTGCATCAAACACGATATAACCAGCCAATCAAAAGAGATCCCACCGTATTTAGCATTGTTGCAGCCTTACTTTCTATACTGTGTGCTGTTCTGGGCCCCACAATTTAAGAAGGATGTGAAGGTCTTTGAATACATACAGAAGCTGATGACAGGGCTGGAAGAAATGTCCTATGAGGCGCAGCTGAGGACTTTGGGCTTGTCTATTTTGGAGAAAAGGAGGCTGAAGGGTGATCTCATTACTCTCTACAGCTTCCTGAGGAGGAACAGTAGAAAGAGAGGTGCTGATCTCCCTCGTATCCAGTGATAGGACACATGGGAATGGTTTGAGGCTGCGCCAGGGGAGGTTTAGCCAGGACATTAGAAAGCATTTCTTTACCAAGAAGATGGTAAAACCCTGAAACAGGCTTCCTAGAGAGGTGGTCAATGCCCCAAGCCTCTCAGTGTTTAAGAGGTATTTGGACAATGCCCTTAAATAACATGCTCTTACTTTTGGTCAGTCCTGAAGTGGTTAGTCAGTTGGACTAGATGATCACTGTAGGTCCCTTCCAACTCCTCTCCTTCTCCTCTGTCTGCAACATACTTAAGCTGGCCAGCCTTAGCTTAACTGCACACTTAAGATTGAGTTCAGAATGGGGAGCCTGGACTTGTTTGGTGACTTGGTGCCCAAACTCCTTTATGCAGTCTGGATGGGTTAGGGAGGCATGTTACCAAGGTGCTCTACAGCCTAGTCCACAATAGGTGGGTCCCTGGTTCTGCTGATCCCAGCATAATGTGGGTGCTTTGAGCCCAGGCTCAAGCTAATAGCCCCCAACAGGAACAGAGAGCATGAAGATCACAGTGTTTGCTTAGTTAGATCTGCTCTTCATGATCCATTGTAGATATAGCAATGGAGGAACCTTTGACAAGTTTTGTGCTCTGCTCTCTTCATTGCAAGCCCTTTACAGACAATGCTGACTGTCTGTATCAGTTGTCTCCCCAAATGTCAGCTCCCAAATGTGAAGAAAGTAGTTTATATTGTGAGTCTGTCATAAGAGTATTGGACAGAAATTGCCTCTAGCCCTCTATTAATTCGGCTCTCTACATGTTATCCTTAGCTGGAATCAGGTGATGGATTCTTTTCTGTCTTTATGAGCTCCACAACATCCAATATGATACAGGAGGGAAATCCCTACAGTGGTTCATGTATGTCTGGAGATTTTGTTTGGTAAATAAACACACTTTTGTTTTAGTTCCAGTACGCCTGGGAGTTTTGCGACTTCTTTTCTTTCCAGTTTATCTTCATACTGGGAGCTGCCCTCCAGCCTACGACCATTAGCTTCTTAATTGTCAGTGCAGGAGGCATCTCCTCTGCAGCCGCTGCATTCTCAAAATCTCTGCCATTCCTGTGGCTCTAGCTCTGTTGCTTTTGAGTACTCCAAAGCAACTTGTTCTTGCTGGTTTGAAGCCATGCTTTGTATTACTAAACCAAAGCAAATGCACATATGCGTTCAAGAGTTTCTCTGCTGTTCACAGGGATAGAAATTGGTCCTTTGAAATAACTTTTGGCATATTATTTGATGATGTGTGTTTGTAGCATACCAGGCTGCTCTAGCTCTTGGCCAAGACCCATCTGACGACTGCAATGACAGCCAGCGAAAGGTACGCATTGTCATCCAGAAGTATGGGCAGAAGGAGCCTGTGCTGGGTATCGACTACCAGCAACGAAAGATCACCATTCAGAACCGTAAGTGACTTGACCTCCCAGGCAGGGAGTGAACTTGGTAACTGTTTGAAATCTGGGCCTGCCAAGTGAAGAGAAGCGTAAACACAGCTAGTGTCATCTGTAGCATACATATTCTGTGAGGTGGCAATGAAATATGAGTTGTGAATGGCCCTGTCTCCAGCTGGCCGGAGGGTGTTGGAGGCACTACGAGCTAAGGATGAGCTGAGGATGCCTGAGCATTTTCCTGAAGAATGCAAAAGTAAGCTGAGGACTCCAGAAACTAGGAAACAGTTCTTTCTTTGAAGAAGTACTACAAATTGTCCATGTCCCTTATATGCTCCCTGATCGCTCTGAAGCAATAGCTGTTGTTACTGCCAGAAGAGTTATTGGGATGACTGGCGTAACAGAGACAGTGATCTGTGTTCCAGAACTAGTAGGGCTGGCAGCTGTGGGTATCTGTTAACACCCATCACCCAGCAGCATGCTGGTTATTTCACTCCACACGGAACTAGTCCTGCTTCTAAGAAGTGTTGCCTTCCAGCAACACAAACTAAAAAGGGACTGGCAGTTGATGCTGTTTTACAGGAGTTCTCAATGGACTCAAGTGGGATTGTTTGAAGATGATGTTTATGCTTGGGAAGAGAGTAGATGCAGTAGTATATGTCACCTGCAGGCAAAGGGCCCTCTTAGAGTGGGGTCTGAAAGTAGTGTCTGTCAGTCCCAAATAACCTGCTGACTCTTTCCCTCAGGGGCAGACCTTGTCATCAGTGAGGTCATGTGGTGGGACCATGGTGTGTACTACTGCACTGTGGAAGCACCAGGAGATACCTCAGGTGATGCTGACAAAGAAGTTAAGCTGATTGTTCTCCGTAAGTTGCCTGGGTGGCAGATATCTCCTCCTGTTCTATTTCTCCCCACCCCAAAATGTCTCCAGCAGTGGAGAGGTGCTCAGTAACTTACTATGCCCAGGTACATCAGGATTCTCTTTCTCTCTCTGTGTTTTCCATAGACTGGCTCACAGTACTCCTCATCGTTCTCGGTGGCCTCCTTCTCCTTCTATTGATTGGAGTATGCTGGTGCCAGTGCTGCCCGCAGTATTGCTGCTGCCACATCCCATGTGTCTGCTGCCCAACCCGGTGCTGCTGTAATGAGGAAGGTGAGATTCAAGTAAATGTGCATCCCTTCATGGCTTCTGTCAAGACAGAAGCTTGACTTGGAGCTTGATGAGCTCCACTTTCTCCCTACAGTTCAGCATCCATATAGACTACAACATTTTTTTGGCCAATGTGACTTCCATGACTGGTTTATTTGAGTTTAGAGGGGGGGAGCTAGGATACATGTAGCCCATCTTGCTCCTTTGTGTCCTACTTTCAGAAGTTCCTCCCCAACTCACACCTTGCTACCAACGTCTCTCATCCAGGGCAAGATCGCTCCCCTTGTATGAGTAGCTTGGGATTCTTCTTTCCTGTTTTGTGGTTCATATGCCTGTGCATGTGAGGAAGGCAAGCGAATGCCTTGGTGCTACTGAGGTACTCTGAGAAGTAATGATGTAAAAATTGGAATTTTCTATCTTCATGTTATTTTCAGAGCTGCTTTCCTTCTACAAGAAAAAGTTTTTATTTTATTTTGGGGAAGGAAGTGAGGAGAAAGAAAGGAGAAAGATAGTCTGTCAACCCTGCAAATGCATTCTGAGGTTTTGAGGGTCAATTGAAGTTTTGTTGTGCATCGTTTTTCGCAGTAATAAAGATTCTGAAGCCAGACTCTGTTCTCCTAATAAGGCCAGCGTTTGATTTTTGGCTACTAAAGTCATATAACCTCTGTGTTCCTGTAACTGAACCTTAGTAGCGACACAAAGTGAAATAGTCCCCTTGCAGTTTACTCAATCTGAGAGGAACGAAAGGCAACAAATACATTTATATATAAAACACTGAAATCACCGGATTCTTACTCAGATGCTACAAGGACAGGATTTATGAACAGAAATGTGTTTCTGGTTTCCCTGTACCTGAAAAAAAGCTATTTGGTATACCTTGGGTGTTAGTAAGCTGTGAGAGTTTTAGATTTAAGCTTAATTTGCTTAGCCCTTGCAAAGAGCAAACACAGCATCCTTCTCATTTGCTCAAAACAAAACAAAACACTTTCTGGGATCTTTACAAGCTGTCAAGTAAAATGCGTGGTATTGAGGAGGCTATGGAAACTTGGCAGAAAAATTAGTTTCCATGAAGGGAGAGAGAGGTGATGGAGATGAAAGACTCACACCTCCAGGCTTCCTGGTTCTTGTCAAAAAGGGGATTCAGAATATGTGTAAGTTCTTTTTTGTTTTTCTGTGCTGTAGGAGATGATAGCACACACATTCTAGATTGCTGCTTTAGTCTTTCCTGCCTCCTGTTGAGGATAGGTAGGAGGGATACTTGCAGGGTTCCCAAAACCTCTCCCTGCTCATAACAGAAGGTACAGACAAGTCCAGCCTCCTTGACTGGCTGCTGGAGTCTGTGGCTGTAATTTCCATCCCAGCTGCTTTCCCTCTTTATCCCCTTTGCAAAGGATCCTTGCCACCCCTCCTGTAGCACACCCTTCTCTTCACTTCATCCTGCCTCTGACTTGCTTTCTTGGACTCCAAGAAATGAACTGGAGGCCTTAAAAAGCCCAAGAAGGTAGATACAGGGGGTATCTTAAAAAACAGTCCCGAGGAGTAACAGTTCTACACAGCTGAAGAGAAGGCAGAAATCCTCAACTAAGTCTTTATGAATTACAGTGCAAGCCGAGTACGGGTGATTTCCTCCCAATTATTGGCCACTAGAGGGTAGCCTAGATCTGCTGAACAGTTACAGATGCTACTGAGGCAAGGTAATTCTGGGTGTTTTAAGTCACGTCATTAACTAACATGATTTTGAACCTAGTAATAAAAGAAGTGCATTGTTTGAGTTATTCAGAATTGGTGTACAGAAATATTAAACGTGCCCCAGGAGCAAGCCAATTACATTCCCCATGGAAACCTCTGAGAAAAGCCCACCAAGGTAAATATACGTATGACCTCCTTCTGTTCTTACTTGTTCCTTTTCTACTGTGGACTTCTTCCACTAATGAATTGGTGCAAAATAGGATACACTTGCACCTGGGTCTGACTAGGTTGGAAAATATTTTATTTTTTTTCATAATTGGATAATTGGCCGAGCATCTGTAAGGTCTGTCAAAGGTGAAGAACAACCTTTCTCAGCAGGGAGTAAGTGGAGGGAACAACATGACATTCTGCCAACGTTTTATAGCAGGTATGAGTTATGGAATTAGGGTGATTCTGACCTTCCTCAGATAAATATGTTCACTTTAAAGACAGAAGTAACTTTACTTCCATTTTGCAGGTGGAGGAACCAGACTATATATCAGGTTCAAACTGGAAGGCAAAGTATCTGGGGAAGGAAGAAAGGATGAAGGTAGTGAAGGAAGTCCACGGGTAATTCTGCATTTGTTCAGCTGTAGGGAGAGATCAGAGAATTACAGGGACAGGATGACTTTCGTCCTAGTGACTGCCTTCATACCCTATGGAGGAGAACCCTAAGTAGGTATGCCCACAGCTACTGGGCCTTTCACTCCCTGGGCAAAACCCTGGGATGTGCACTCAGCAGGTTCTAGGACATTCTCAAGGCGATAACTGGAGGAATGGAATAGAAAGAGATAAAGCCTTTCCCTTCTTTTTATCCTTTTTCACTTTCCTCTTTCTCTGTTCCTTGTTTGAGGAAGTTTGAAATGTAAACTGGAGGAAAATCCCTTGGGAAGAAAAAAATAACAAAGCAAGTTTGGCATAAAATGCTTGAAAGCTTCTACGTCAGGCCACACAGCTTTGAAGAAAAATCAGACTACTAGGATTAAAACCCCTGAAGTTTCCAGCTTTGTGGTTCACTCTGGTTGGAGCCAGGCTGGGGAAGGAGAGGGAGTTTGGAGTGGAAAACGAAATGGAGCTACATGAACTGTGGGGATAGCGAAGGATGTGCTGAGAGGTATGGTCAGTCCCTGTTTTGCTGCAAGTAGTACTCTGTATAAATTCAGTGAAACCACTAAAGGAGAACATGTTTAATAACTAGAGTGCTACCTGAAATGGAGAGCTCAGTCCCAAAGGGCTTTCAGTCTAAATGCTGCCTGCTGCAGATGAACCCAGGGGACAGAATTAATTGGAGCTTAGCTGTAGCCTGGTTTCTTAAAGAAGTGAAGCTTATGGAGTCAACCTGTCTGTCTATCCCCTGTCTCTTTCCCTCCAATAGCTTTTAATTTCATCAGACAGATTTATTAGAGGGGTAAAAGTCACAAAGGCAATTACGTTCCTATCTGTCTTCTGAACTGTATAGCCAGGAATGTTCTGTTCATACCTGACCAGAGAAGAGGCTGAAGTAAAAGCCTGCCACTTCTGAAACTCCAGAGAAGCCATATAAGATAAATTTTGCAAAGGCCCTGTTGCAAAAAAACTTCACCCAGTAATGACAGACAAACCATGCACAGTCAGGCTTTGTAAAATCTGGGGCTTCCAGAATTTACTTGCTCGTAAACTTAGGTTTTGATTGTCTGTGGTACAAGGAGGAAGTTTCTGTAGGTATTCTTCAAAAAGAAGCAGCAATGAGCAATGGTTTTGAAGACAGGGATGGTGAGTTTGTCTGAGTAGAGGAGATGAAATGGAAGTGCTGAAAAAAATTAAGTGGAATTGGAGCCTGACCGCATGAGTACGGGTCTGCAGTTAGCAGTTGTGGGAAAACAGGGAGCAAAATTTCCACTGAGTTTGCTCTTTTAGCACACTCAACATTTCTGTTGAGAATAGGAAATTTAGTTTGTTCATCATCTTGACCACACTGTCCTAAGGAATTTAATTTTAGCAGTCATGCTGAGGAAAGTTACAGAGAGAGACGACAAGAGTGGTTGAAAGACTAGAATGGGAGAAGCTGGACAGTGGATTCTGAATGCCATATTTGTGGAACAGAGAGGAAATGATGGAGTATGGTGTGGAAAATATGATCTGTAGAGAGTGTACATGAAGGTAGCAAAAAAAGGTCTCATTTAGCTGTAAATCAAAGCCAAAGGGGGAAAGGACCAATGACGAACTGAAAGAGTTTTAAGAGGGAGAAAACAGCGTGGTATGTGTTGCTGTATGAAGCATTATTTCCCACCTTTCTGCAACTGTAGTCGTAATGACAGGGCAGGTAGATCTCTTGCATATGGCTATGTGCTGTGTACTTAATCATAGTGCCATTTGTTCACAGTTGCTGGAACTGGACCCTGAATGTCAAGCAGTAACCCTTTTCTTCTCTTTTTGGTATCTTTTTGAAGCTGTACAACTTTGTATTGGAATTTCCTGTGCTGTATTTCACCTTTGTCATAGGGTGGAGAGAGCTTTTCATTCTGTGAATTTCCTGTATCTGACCACATCCAAAGGCTACAGTCTATCAAGCAAAATGGTACGTGGTCTGCAAGCTGTGCTCTCTCTGGATAACTGCTGTAAGCTTCCTTCTTCTTTTACAGTACTGAAACGGCATCGGTTCATGAAGCAGGCTCAGGCACTTGCACCTTGGATGTCACCCAACATGTTCTACGGAGGTGCTGACAGGAACTCACAACTTTCCTCTTACCAGCTGAACCCTCTACTGCAACAAGGTGAGACCATGGGCATCATTTCAGAGGGAATCCAGGATGAGAAACAGGTAACTTGTTAGGGAGGTTACGCAGGTGAGGCTTTAGCCTCTGTACTACCAAAAAGAGAAATGTTACATCTGCGGTGTACTGTAGACCTGCCTGAGTGAGTAAATACAGCCTATCCATCTTAAGTGTCTTGCTAGACTCGGTGCTGGGTGCAGTAGTTTAATACTAACTAAGGTATATCTGTGCTACACCCCAGTGACTGCAGGGTAAATATACCCAGCTTATCTCGCTTCATGTGGTAGAGGAGGGTGCTGTCTCTTTGTTCTGCTGTGCTGGTCACGGTCAACTCCTTATAGCCAAAACTGACATGACAAGTGAGGTGCAATATGTTTGAGTTCTTATCAAATGTCTAGTCTTCAAATGATTAAGGGCAAACTGCCTTCTGTGCAATAGATCTACCCTGTATGCAGCAAAAAAACTCTTTAGTGAACCAGGAAGAATTTTCCTGTTGTTCTGCCCCCAAATCACTTGCATTGGTGGTATTTATTTGTAACTTTAATGGAGGAGGGAAAATGGAGTCTCTGAAGGCCTAGAGAAATAATTAATAAAATAACTTATGACCAGTAATACTATTTAATTGCCCAAGGAAAATAGGAGAATTCAGAATAATGACTTCTCAAATAAATATAAGATATTTGTCATCTGAAATTAGCTTTTCAGCACTACACAGAAGTCACAGATTTACTCTGTGTCTGATGAGTCTTAACTGTTACTTGAAGAAATAGTTTGCAAACATCTTAAATGCTAGATTTGAGATGTTTGAGTATATACCTTTTTAGTCCACCAGTTAATTCTACAGTTACCATTTTTCCTAGCCAGGGCACCAGTTTTCCTTAGGAAGATCTAGTGACAGCAACCATGATTTAAGACAGAATACACTGAGTCTTCTCAAGGAAATCCATGTGCATGTTGGCAGAAAATGGGCAAGTAAGTTCCTCAGGCAGTTTCTTAGCCTGTGTTTTCACAGTCCTTGAATCGCCTGTGCTTGGGTAGAAGTATACATACATATGTGTGTGTATGTGTACATATATAGAACATTTTCTTTTTCTTTTGCAGTATTGGTTCATATTTCTTCCACTTCAATGAGATATGAGAGGAAATATTATGAACTTTCTCTGATTAATTTTTTTTTTAATAAAATTTGGTATCAGTGCTGTAGGAAAACAAATGCTCCTCTCTCTAAACACATAAGCTATATTTCCAGGTGTGATGGATGACTCTGATTTCTTACCTCTGTGCTGCCTAAAACAGCACAGGTCATGCTGCAACTTACTAGTTACTACTCTTTCCACCTTACCTTGTGTGGTCTGGATGTGCTGGTTGTAGTGCTTAAGACTCTGCAGCTCTTGCAGTGAGGAGGGACAGGAGAAGAGAGGCTCAAAAGTGACTCAGCCAGGATCATTACTCCAGAAGGGCCCTCTATTGTTTCTCCTTGACTTGCTTCATTCTCCTGTGCTTTTATCCTTAGATGTGTCTCTGCAGAACAGTCTTCCACTGGTGCAGCCACAAGCTCAGCTTTTCCCTAACAAGGGTGTTTTGGACTATCTGGAGTCCGAAATCCAAAACCTTAACATGTCACAGCTCCGGCCACCCTCCCACCAGCAGCAGGCTGTGCAGCCCAGCTTGCTGTCCTCTCTGGGCTCTGAGATCATGCCACCTCCTCTCACTGATCACATTTCCTCCATCCATGGGAGCAGTAACTCCTCACGGCCACAGAGAGCTGCCCATACCCCCAGACCCTGGGACTCTGCAGCAGAGGACAGGAGGGAAAACCGGAGGTTGCCCTTGCCTTCCAGTGAGGATTCTCACTCCAGCTACAGTCGGGAGCCCTGGGACAGGCGGCGAGAGGACCAACCTCAGAGGCAGAGGACAGGTGGCTACAATGGCAGGCCCCAGCCCTATAGGCGGGATGTGTCACCCCCACGTCAGGCTGAGAGAGGCAAGAGCAGCAGCAGCAGCTGCAGTTTCTATCCAGAGGAGGCCAAGGAGCGCTCCAGCCACCATCGTGGCTGGAGACCGGAGCCCACAGGGAGACCAGAGTACCAGCACCACACCAGGAGGAGCAATAACTCAGGTCAGCGGCGGCACAGCTACTCTCCCCCTTCTCGTCGGGGGTCATGGAGTTCCTCTGAAGAGCAAGTCCGTCTCCCAGCAACAAACCGCAGGCGGCGACACCGGTCTCGGGAATGGCCAGAAGATAAACCCCCGAGTTATCGCTCATTAGAAGTCATCCCAGGTCAGGAGAAGAAGCACAAAGGCAGCGCAGGGCCACGCTCGGTGAGTCAGCTGCCTTTTTGTTTTCCCAACTAAGAGAAGAGGTGGGTTTTGTGGAGTGAGAGTGAATGTTTGTTACTTTCTGCAGCCTGTTGTCTTTCAAACGATGGGCAAGGAGTATGGGGTGCCCTGCGCATCTTTGTCATTAAGAGGCTGCTGAGTTCCCTGCCTTCAGACAGGTGTTGCATGGCTATAGTGTGTTCAGGGGTAAAGTAAGCAATCAAATAAAGTAGATCCCCTATCACATCCCACGCTGGGTGACAAGTTATACCTTCTCAGTCCTGTCCCCACCTAGAGGCATTTGGGGCTCTTATGTATGTGTTGGTGTTAGAATAGCTGTTCTCCTGGGACTGCCTGAAGAGAAACCACTTCCAGAGTAGGTAGCAGTACTGAGTATCCCCCTGCAGCCTTCTCTGGTGTTGGTTTACTTCTGATTTCTTTTAACATGTGCATGATTCCCCTATTATTGATCTCCCAACACTTAATTTTATAGTGTCTTGGTGATATTTTTAAGATGTTTCATATGGAAAAGCATCCAGGTAATCCAGATGCCTAAAGCTACGTGAGATAGGCTTTAAGATCATGGGTGGCTATAGTGGTAAGAAATGTGTGATCCTCCAGGTGGAAGAGGATGGCTTGCTTTTTAGGACTCCTGAGAGCTGAACATGCATTATATGGGCAGTGAACAGCTATTGTTCACAGCTCATCAGTTTACACTGGGACTAGATTTCAGATAGCAACCTAAGTATGACCTAACCTTTATATCCAATTGCTAGTCTCCAGGTTAGACAGTGTATTCCCCCTTAAAAAATGAAGTTTTTTTAAAATGACAAAAAAGTTAAGTGTCCCTTATTACATATATGTGGTATTTTACCAGGTGGGAGTCTTCTCAAAGGGCTGTATTTTGCACATTACCATTTTCCCTTCCGAGTTTTGGAAGGAAGTGCAGTTCTAGTCTCAGCTGGGATGTATGTATGTATGAATGGTTTTGTTATGGTGCTCAGAGCAGGTAGGAAGACATGATTTCCATTCATCCTTTCTTGTTCCTGAATCTTTTATTTTCTCTTGCAGGACAGAGGAAGTTCCCACAGTGCAAGAAGCATAGTCATTTAATGCCAGTACTGAAAGAACTAAGATTCTCACCGGAGTCCTATTAGCTTTTCTACTATGTATGTTGGGATGGCTGGTTTTGATTGAACTGACAACCAGCAAAAAAACAGATGAAGCTGCTTCCCCTTAGACTTGTAACTCTGAAGAATTTATGTCTAGTGGCCATGGAAGTAATACATAACTCCTTTTTATTCTTGTGGTCCGTTGAAGACATTCTGTTGGAAACAGCAGATTTTTTTTTTTAGTAAATGGTGTATTCCCAGTCTTTAAAGAGAGATACCAGTTGTCTTTGTTAGTTGCCCTGCCACTGCAAGGAGCCCAGTCCGTAGAATGCTGGTCCTTTGCACACCAGTTACTGGAGAATGGCTCCGATGATCACAGAGTTGTAAAGTCACAGGACAGTAGAATAATCTAGGTTGGAGAAAGCCTCTGTAGGTCATCTGTTCCAGTCCCCTGGGAGTTTGGCATAGGGAGGCACAGCATCTCCTTTCTTAGGCCTTCTGTTGTGCGTCACAATGTGTAATGTTTGCTGCTTCTGCTTGGCTGCTCAGCATAGTTGAGCAGTTGCTTCCTTTTGTTCCCAGTAAGCCTCTCTCCCAAACAGACGGATCACAATGTTGGAAGGATGTTTGACTGCCTTAATAAGAGCGCACTAGCCCGTCTGCAAATTGCCAGTTTATCTACCAGCTTATATACTGACTGAAACAAACTGCCCTACTTTAAGCTTAGACCTTAGTGCCTTAAAAGGTACTTGTTCTAGCCTTTAACCCAGACTTGAATTTAATTGTAGACTTAAAGGACTAAATTTACCAAGGTTTGGCCATCCTTACAGAGACTGTACAAGGCGTCACTACTGTCCCTCACACCATGGACCAGAATTTCTTTCAACTCTAGGAAGTGTGACTTGTGGATTTATCTTTCTTAAGCCATGTACTCTTTTCCATAGATTTTATTTCTCACTTTTGTCTCTGTGCCATGTATTATATACACGGGGTGTGGGATAAAGGGTTGTGAAGAAGTCACAGTCACCATTTTTACTATTGTCCTTGATCTTTACCCTGACATTTATACCACTCCTGCATATGTGGTGCATCTGGTCTGTAGCTAGATTGCAGGGTTTTCTCATCTCTTACCTTGCAACTAGAACACAGGATTTCGGTATGCTCTGAGACCACTTGTAAAGGAGAACAACTTGCCATTTCTCCTTGATGTGATTCATCCACTGTTTTAATTTAAAATGTGCTGGAAAAGGAGAGGTTCTCTGGGTGCTGGCTGCTTCCACGGAAAACTGGCTTGCCAAAGGCACTTTTTGGATTCAAGAATCTCAAAGGAGCTTTTGGAGGACCACGTGAAGTATTTTGTAACCCAGAGGCACTAGAGATTGGCCAGTATCAATTACTGTACTGCCTAGCTTATTTCCCAACCAGTGCCACATGGGACACTTGCTACTATTTGTTCTTTAATGTCCCAATTACTGATGTACTTACGCTTTCCCTTTGAAGACTGACCTGAAGAGACTTTCACTTTGCTCACTTCCTTTTTTTCCTTCCTTTGGACAATGATGGGAAACATCACACTTGGAGCGAATACTCCTAGCTGGATATCCAATGCAGTTGCTGGTCAACTAAAGACTACTACAAGAGAGTGCTCATTTTCCTACAGTTTCTTGGCTGACAGTGCTTATTTTTAATTCCTGTGTATGGAGATGAAGCAGGAGGACCCACTAGCTTCTCTGGTCGACTTTGTTTCAAGAACTAGAGGCCTACTTTTTGAAGACAGAGGGCCTGTTCACCACCAGTTGGTGGCTAGCACAAAACGGAGCTAGAAGAGCTAAAAAAACAACTCCAAAATTTGAAAGGAAGGAATTTCAAGAAAGGAAGGCTGTATTAAGCATAATCCTTGTCTGCATTAGACCCAGACTGTGAATAATGTGAACTGACCCATGAGTTACATCTGAAATATAGGGAATTAAGTATGTTCGCAGAACTTGCATAGCCAGTATCACTCTTGAATCTGGTTCTCAGTCACTGGCTGTGAATCATTTTTATTCTTATTTAATGACATGCTGAGGGTTTTATGCATCCCCTCTTATCTATGATAGGCTAGTATTTTTTTAGTTAAGAGGAATTTATGGTGACTGCAATGACAGAAAATAATAGGGGGCTCCTTCCAAAACTAGCACCCTGGTTGGACTTTAGCATTGTCCTCTGGCAACTAGAAGCAAATACCCAGGGCTCTGCAGATTCTCCTCTTGGAAGGTGAATTAGTGGCTTGGAATTTGACTCTCTCCTTATGCTTTCAATAGGGCCATAAATCATGCAGGACTTCTTCCTGTCATCTCAACCCAGCCCAAATGTTCAGGTTTCAGGGAAGGGCTGTCCCTTTCTCCATCAAGAGCAGAGGCTATTGAGACATTCACTTGAGATCCCAAGACAGTATCATGGGAAAGAGTTCACTTTCCTTCACATTCAAGTGTCTATAAGCCAACACGTGTCCAGCAAGTTTGCCCATGAGCAAGAACCCCTTCACACAACAAGAAAACCTAGATGGCTTTGTTTAACAGTAGCAGCTGTTGAAGCTTGCTGCTGTAGTATGAGCACACTAACTGCAAAGGTTGTGCTTTTTTTTATCTAAATCCTGTGAAGGAGCCCTTCATTTTTATTTGTTCCTCTAGTCCCCATAATTGAGCCAGGGTGACTAATTGTAGATGTCTGAATTTGCACAATCTGTGCTGTGTGAAATCTGAAGAGTTTTATCGTACTTGAGCTCCTCTTCAGTCACTTTGTTCATATTTATAGAAACATTAAACAAAATTCTTCAGGGAAGATTGATTGTATCTCAGTCTTAATTCTGTAGCTTCTTAATTTGTAACAGAAGTAGATTAGGTTATCCGGCAGGGAGGCAGAAATGGTACCAGGTTTACTGGTCCACAGACCACTGCGGTTCATAAAACACCAGTTGGTGGGCTGTGAAATAATGACAAAGGAAATCTATATCTGCATGCTTAACAACTGCAAGCAGACAGAAAAGTGGGAAGGAAATAGGCTTTGCTTTGAATGCTTATTTCTGTTTTTAATTGGCCATAAATGAAAGCCGTTGTGACAGCACTGCACAATACTACGTGGACTCTTTTTCCAATAAGATTACAGGGTCTTTGACATTTCAAAAGAGAGAGACGATTGAGCAGCTCAAACACTGCACACTGAAAGAAAGAACAGTAGGAAGTAGCCTAGCCTTGTTCTTTCTAGGCTGTAATGTATTCATGCTTAATTTTTCAGCCATTCCAAAGAGCTGATGTTCGTACGTCAGCTCATTTATGATGAAAAAAAGTTGCATATGTTTCACATTTGAGAGTTGCTCCTATTCTAGACTTTTATTCTTCCTGCCATGCAGCTGAGGGAAGATACCTTACCCCCAAGAATGAATTTTCTGTCTCACATAAAGTGCCTTGATAGCCACCAGAGTTACCCTAATTTAAAATAATAATGTCATGAGTAAGTAACCGTGCCATATGGGGCAGATAAGGATGCCCGTGCTGCTCCTGTCAGCTGCTTTTCACCTCAGACCAGAGATTCATAGGAGAGAGAAAAAAAAATCATGTAATTTTTCTTTGATTAAGAAAGGACTTACAATATCTGGCTTTCCTGCTTATTTGTATAGCGCCCTGCCATTCTGGAATGGCCTTCCAGGAATGTAGGGCAAGGGCTGATTCTTTTGCAATCATTGATCTGGTCTTGGCAAGTGCCTGTTTGGCAGTAGAAAGTGCTGAAATGCCCAATTGCTATCTCCGGGATTGTATTCACGATAGCACGAGCTAAAGTTAGGCTAACTTTGGCGGGGGGGAAGTTACCTTGTGTGATAACAACCACAATGCAAAGCTCTTCAGCAGTATGTCTTACTACATAGCGTAGTTAAGTGCCCTCTGTGTTACTTCCTCCAGCAGCCCATCGGTTTAAAACACCCACTTAATATGGTTAGAGCCTTCCATTTGTTGACTTGACATAGGAGAGAGATGACACTTGAGGTTTTATTAAATTAACTCCCCACAAGTAATGACTGCTGTTTGCTATTTCTGCTAAGTTTAATACCTATAATGTGCCTTGTGCTGGTCTTCTGAATATTATTCCAGCTGTAAAAGCAGATGGTAAATGTGTAGATTCTCTTTAATGACTGTCAAATGTATAATTAAAATATGAGAACTTTCAACCAGTTGCTCTTGTGTGTTCTTCCTAGACGATAAATTGCTTTTTAGTGTTTGCACCAGAAGCGGAACTGAAAATTCTCAGTTCTTACTTCTGGAATTAGCCTTGTTATACATTACTAAGGATTTTCTGTTGTTATTTTTTGGACAAAAATGAAAAATGGTTTGCTTGTATGGGGTTTTTTTCTTGTTCATCTTATTTTGGAAAATGTTTTTCTTTCCTTTTCTAAGAAATAACATAATTTGAATAAATAGTCATCAAGAGAGTGGAAAAATGTCTGGGAAACCATTGGCAGCCCTCTTTAATGCAGCAATTGCTGACTTGGCTTCCATGTCTGTAAAATGAGAATGCTTCTGTTTGATTCTCAAGTACTTTGAGCTCCATGAGAAGAAAAGTCTTCTAGAAATTTTGTTTCGTTCATAAATGAAGATACTGGCTGAGCTTTTCACACTTTCCACATGTGACAGTCACCTAATAAATAAGCGGCTGAGGTAAAAACGGAGGTCTGTTTCGTCTCACACAGTAGGCTTAATTTATGCCTCATGTCCTCCCCATTCCTCTTACCTAGTGCCCTTTGTAGCTCAGTGTTGCAGCCTTTCTGTCTCTTCCCCCTATTGCTCAGTGGTTGCGCATGTCACACACAGATGCTTGGCCTGACTGAAGGCCCAGTGGGCACTAGGAACTTGAGCTATGGGAAAACAGGCTCTACAGCAGCAATGTAGCCACTGTCTGACTGGGACCAGGTCCCCAGGAAACCTGGGGAGAAGTTTTCATAGAATGGTTTGAGTTGAAAGTGACCTTTAAAAATTGTCTTGTCTACCCTGCCCCTGCAATGAGCAGGGACATCTTCAACTAGGTCAAGTTGCTCAGAGCCCTGTCCAACCTGACCTTGAACACTTCCAATGACAGGGTGTCCACAACTTCTCTGGGCAACCTATTCCTGTCTCACCACCCTCATAAAGAATTTCTCTCTTGTATCCAATCTAAATCTACCCTCTTCCAGTTTAAAACCATTTCCCCTTGTCCTGTCACTACAGGCCTCGGTAAAAAGATTCTTTTTCTGTCTGTCTTTATAAGCCCCCTTTAAGTACTGAGAAGCTGCAATAAGGTCTCCTTGGAGCCTTCTCTTCTCCAGGCTGAACAACCCCAGCTCTCAGCCTGTCTCCATAAGAGAGGTGCTCCAGCTCTCTGATCATTTTCATGGCCCTCCTCTGGACCCGCTCCAACAGATCCATGTCTTTCCTGTGCTGGTGTCCCCAGAACTGGATGTTGCTTCTGGGCAAGTTTTGACAGCTGGCTCAGATGTATGCCTATCTTGGCAGCCTGAGCAAAAAGGCTTGGACATGGGGAAAGAAGAAATGCGAGAGAGGTGAATGCTTACCCCCGTGCACCATTTGGTTAATGCATTTGTTGGAAATGGAGGGTAAAATACAAGTGAGCGTGGTAGCCACAAATAAATTCCAACTGTCTGAGCAGTGAGGTTACAGCACAAGCCTTCCTACAGGAACAGTGGGAGCAAAATTCAGCCCAGCTCTAGCTACTGTTAGTGTGGAATTTGGTCAACTTATGAAAGGGGTCTCTATGACATGGTTGCCTGTAGGGGACTCAGTGACCCAGGAGCTGCCTTCCACGTCTCTCAGGTCAGACTGACCCTCCATTACCAAATCTCAATAACAGGTCCAGAGTCCTCAACAGCTTCTTGCCTGTCCCACTGAGCTGGATCTGCTTGCAAAAGAGCAAATGGAGAAACAAAGCAGGACCTTTGACCCCTTGCTATCACTATATTAGCTCTGCATAAATGCCGGTGTCTCAGATGAGCATCTACCGCAGCTTCAGCCTGAGAAAGAGAGAGAAAGCAGGACAGGTAAGAGCTGAACTCTCTCTTCTGGGTGGTATGGACTTTACAGCTGGTGTATCTAGGACGTAGAGAAGTGAGTGGAGGTAGTATTCTATTTTGCCCCATTTCTTATGCCAAGCCAAAATGTGCGAGCCCTTCTCATGCTCCATAGCCAGGAATATTGCTGAAATGGAGGAGGGTGGGAGTGCTTGAGGTGACCTTGATCGAAGCTGAGGGATGGTGCTTCATAAGACATTTATAAGAGGGTCAAGCCCATAGTAGGGATTGAAGACTTTCCGTGCTGGAAGATAGGTAGCCTCTTCCCAGCTGCCTTCACCACAGGGACTACTGGCTCTAAAGTGGGTAAGATCCTCTATTTATGCTCTTGGGAAGCAAATTTATACCTTTTGTCTGCAGAGGGAAAAACTGAGTCTAGGATGAAAAATCAAGGAAGGGTGGCAATGGAGCCACTATTGCTGGTCAGCAAATGTCTAGTAAAGATGGAGTGGTAACTTTTGGAGGTAATCTGTGCACAGAAGGAAATAAAAATGGATGGAAATTTTGCTTAGCGATATGGTTTAGTGATGGGTTTTGTCAGTGTTAGGTTGATGGTTGGACTCAATGATCTTAAAGGTGCCTTCCAACCTAGACAATTCTATGATTCTATGATTATTGTGGGATAAGAAGGAGCATTGACTTGTAGCCACCTAGCACAGGATTTAGCAAAGCAGTCACACAGAACAGACTTAGAGCCTGTTTTGCCATTGCAGTTCCTAATGTTTTCTTCATGTTGCTCCAAGTGATCCAGCCCTTATTTATTCAGGAACATAAATCAATTTGAACTTCTAAACACCTTTTTAAGTGCAGTGTTCTTGAAAAGCTTGTTTAGACGTAATGTCATCTTTTTCAATGTGCCAAGTACCAAATTTTCAAGAATTCCTCCAATTCTTACTTTTTCAATAGACAAAATAAATGAGGCTGGATGAGGCTAAAGTTTGCACTTACTCCCTTTTGAGAACTTGTTCTGCCTGGACTACTATCTGTTTCATTAATCCCAGTGTGGAAATGACAAGAGAACCTAGCTGGGTAGTTGGGTCTTTCCTCAACTAGAGCAAGACAAAATGCCCAGATGACCGGGTCACTAAGACGATCATTGTACGTGATGCACTCACTAGCATCATGTTCTTTAGAGGCAATTTACCAAAGAAAAAGTGAAGCAAAAAAATCCCACATTATGAATTTTTCTGTTGTACTTATGTATGGAGGAAACCTATTCTGATCTCTGACAGTTTTAGTGGTTTGCTCATGTGCTGAAACAAGTAATTTTAGCTCTTGTATAAAAGAAGTAACTTTAACTGTCACATATTTCTTGGAGCTCTGAAAGCTATCATTCATTGTAGATTTTTGTTATTATACAAATAAAGGGACACTTTCCTTTTTATACTGTCTTTTCCTCACTTCTTCAGAGGAAATGCACCGTGATCTTTCCTGTTCTCTTCTTCATTTACTGGTTAGGTTTATGGCAAAAAATCCGGTGTTTAACTGACATCTTTTATTTCTCTGAAAACAAAGAAAACATTGTATGCTGATTCCAGCAGGTCTCTTGGTGTAGAGAGCGGAACTGGTACTGCAAACCATGGTGCAATCCAGGGCATTGGTGATAGCTCTGATTCTGCTCCTTAGCACCACTCTCCCCGGTAAGTCTGAAAAGCTTTGCTGTCTGCCTGAGACAAGGCCCAGCTCTACAAGTTCTCACTTGCCTTAGAGAAGTCTGACCTATCCATAAAGTAAGACTGAAGCCAGTAACACAGTTCAAGACCATGAATACATAGTGCTCAGCAGTGTGAAACAAATCAGTAGGGGCCTGGCATGAAAATCGTCTATACCTGATGCAAATACTCTGCCATGTAAGCCCTATGACTAGGTGCCCAAAAATGAGTGATGAGGTGCTTCTGGATGCTGCTAGAGTGAATTCTGGGGGAGGTGTTGAATCTCAGAATCTCAAGTCACTTCCCCCTGCGCCTGAGGGACGATATCAGAGACAAAGTGACTGGAGAAGCCTCATGGGTTTTTGCCTCCTGTTTCTCAGAAGTGCACTCAAAGTCCATCTTTGAGAGAGACCGTCGTGACTGGTTGGTCATCCCCGACGCAATTGCAGCTTACATCTATGAAACTGTGAACAAGATGTCCCCTAAAGTCGGCCAGTTCTTGATGGATGCTGCCCAGACTCCAGCAGTTGTTGTGACCAGGTATGGAAAGATCTCCTGCACTGGCGCTGCAATAGCCATGGGTGGAAAGGGAGAGGGAGAAGTGGGAGAAAGAACAGACTAATCATGTATCTATATGGGGAGACCAAATGGGAAATGAATCAGCAACCAAAGTCTGATGTGACTACAATGGGAGTGGGGTGCTGGAAAGATGGGATGGGACAATACATTTCATATGAAAGTACAAGCTCTTCCCAGGGGTGCACATTGAACACGACAATGCTCGTGGGGATAGCAGGTACTGCTCTTTTTACATGGATAGTGAGGGAGGGGGCAACTGGCTGGTGGAGGATCAGACCCCCTGCAAAGGTGCTGTGGTGCTGTCTGTGAGGGGCTAAGTACCAAAGGTGCCAGGAAACACTGCTGTCACTCAACACAAATCACAAAATTGGCTCTAGATGTACAGATATATTCCTCAAAGAAGGGGAAAGGGTTTCCTCCTGAAAGGAGAAGCGTGATGACCGAAGAGATAGTTTCATGTAACTCGTGGCAAACACGTACTGCCTATTCCTGTCTTATAAGGAAAGCCCCTCTAGGACTGCTGAGGAGCTTTGCACTCCCAGTGACTGGCAGTGTGATAACTACAGCAGAGATTACCCTCACATATTTGTGTATCTTACCACATACACTGTCATCTCCTGCAGGAACTTCCTCATCAGAGAAACAACTAAACTCAGTATACTGGCTGAACAGCTGATGGAAAAAATAAAGAACCTGTGGTACACAAGAGTTCTAGGCTACTAGCCGGATGAATACAAGTCAGAGTTTCCTGATGGGAGTTGGTAGCACCCTGCGGTGTCCTCTTTCCCCCTGCCCCTACTACTGACGAAGATCAGTCAATAAGACAGAATCGATGCTCCTCTTAATGCCTGTAGAGGGAACCCAGCTTCAAAGACCAAAGGATGGAAGGCATCTGCTGAAGTCTCCCCCCCAAAAAAAAACAAACGCTGCTGGGCATGGGGAAGGCAATGAGATTGTAGAGCTCTTCTGTAGCCAAATCCTGAAAATTAATTCCTCCTGAATGGCTTGGTCTTTGACCCTCAAATAAAAAAATGTTCGTTGTTACACTTCCTTAAGTTTCCTGTTTGTATTGACTGTTACAAAATCACATCCAGCTCAGCACCCCATTTTGTTGAAAATGTAGCTGTTACTTACAAGAAGTTGTTGCAGGCAATGCTAAAAAACCCTGACTATTCAGGGACATTTAACTAAGCTCAGGTTCTTCTCATCTGGGGAGAGGAGGGGGAGGCAGAGGGGCGGATGGACGATACAACTACCTGAGCGTCTTCTGGGGTAGCCACAACATGGCAACTGTAACTTTACATCAGGAAAGACCATGACATGTTGAGTCCTCCTGATTGTGTTCCTTGGTTGGGTAAGAAGCAAGCAGGTGCACCTGTATCAAGTGTCTGAAAATTTTGGATTATTTGGGAAAACAAATGCCAGTAAACTGAACTGTCCGTCAATCTGAGCCGGACTTTGAAAGTATGTTTCATCAGCCAACCACTGAGGTGACTGAATAACCTTTCCAAAGGAGAAACGAGGGGAAAATTTCTCACTGTCTTCAAGGTGGAGGTTGATCAGTTTATGAGAGGGGCAGCTATGCCCAGGACCGTCTATGAAGACCTGGCAGGTCCTTGTCAGCCCTGTGCAATGGCCTCATCTCAGATGCCCACACTGGATAAAGAAATCCATCTACTTTTTCATTAAGCAAGTTTTTTCATTAAGCACTTGTTTCCACAAGTGGGCAATTTGTCTGAAATCACAATGGGAGACTGCGGCAGAGGCTAGAACAAAACCCTGCTAGTCTGAGATCTAGGAGTCACATGCACATGGGCAGAGCTAGTGCTTAGGAGAGCATCGCTACAACCGGTGAAAGGAGAGTTGCCTGATAACTGCAAAGCAACACTACTGTCTTTTAAGGTGCATCTCCATTTACTTTCCCCAACACTGCAGTTTTAAACCTAAAACTTTGTTCTGCTTCAGCATTACCCTCAACTATCTATCAGGGCTTGAGATCACCAGGAATGGCCCTCACCTGGGACCCTCATCCACGCACCCTGACTATGGAACCAGGAGCCACATCTAAACTCCAGCTCTGGACACCCAGACTTGTGGGTGCTCTCTGCTGTCCTGGCTTACTGGTGGGTTTTCTAGCATGGATGCTGGGCCTACACTGTTGATAGCCTCATTCCACCCTTGGATGTGCTTCCCGGATGGACCTTAGACCTATGCTGTAGCCTTGCCTCCAGCTCTGCCTCCTGCTGTCCTGAGCAGGCTCCCTGGTATGGCTGAAGGACCCTGTCACAGTTACTACCTCAGCTCTGCTTGGGTACAGTGGGACTGTGCCCTAGCTGGGAGTGTCGCTACCTGTGCTGTGGCCTCTGCTGGCTCCTGGCTTGTCCTCCGTCTTGGAACATCCCAGCTCTTGATGCTCCCTGACACTATTTCTAGATTATCAGGTAATCAACAACTGAGTGAGGGAAGCAGGAAAAGCGGAGAAGCCCAAGGAGGAATGGTGAGATGGCGGTGTTTGGCCCTTCCCATGGAAGTGTGCAAGAGAGCAAAGGGAGAGATGGGGGTGTGACGGGGAGAAGCAATTGAAGAAAGAAAAAGAATCAGCAGCAATTCCTCTAAAAGCTGAATGTATTTCCTCAAGGCTATCTCTTCCTCCCCACTGGGTTTGACTATGGAAATTTAACTCAAATAGCCAACAAAAGGCTAACTAACAGATGAAGGCTGTATTTCATGCAGTATCTTTGTGCCAACCTCTACTATGATTGGTGGGAGAACTGCCCTGACCCCACGTACACAGTTCCGACCCTTTATTTTAACCCGTTCTCCACATTTTACAACAGTATTTGACCACCTCAGGAAAGCAGGCTTTGCTATTGCTGAGCTTCAGTGCTCCTGTTGCTTGGGCATCGTTGGGGGTGGAGGAAGAATGCCATAAGTGAACAATAAGGCTCTTCTCCAAACTGAAATGCTGGATGCTGAAAATGTGTGTGTCCGCTTTCTTTCTCAATGATCAGACTTACTGCCGGCAGTACTGCCAGCAGTCCAAAGTTTCCTACTGCCCCAATCTGAATTTCATCTCCCAAGACCTTTGCAAGTGAGAAGAGTTCGCTTCAGCACAAACCTGAACATGTTGGAGCTGTTGTCCCTTTGAAGCAAATTAGTAGGCTACCGATAATACGGGCAAAATGAGTCCCTGATGTTTTGGGGTTGGTTATTTTGCTGTTTTGGTTTGGTTTTGTAATTATCAGTTGGATCAGTTATCAATATAAACTTGCACTTAAGCATTTTTTCTGGAATAAAAAAAATCCCATTTTGCATTTTCTATGTCTCAGCAGCTGCTTGGTACCACGCGCAACTGGAATGAAATCAGTCCCTCCATGCAGAGCAGCAAGTTTTTCCATCTCCAGTTGCTTCACCACTTCTGCAGAGCTCTTTTGCAGATTTCTTTATTGCTGCCTGCTTTGCTTAGACTGTCTGTGCTTCCCTGGTCACGCATGAATGTGCACATGCATATGTATTATGTAAATGTACCAGTATTTAGAAGAAGGTTTAGAAAAGCACAGTTTAGACTGATAAGAGCATTTACCACATGAAAAGGCCAGAAACTTCAGCTCCTTCTGCTACAGAGATGATTTCCTACCTGCTTGTTTTTGTGTCTGCTCACAAGACAAGTTTTTGTGTCAGCCTTTCTTTTTTCCTAAATATAACACTTAGAGGAAAAGCCCTTCAGCTTAAATCCCCTCTCGCCCCAGGGAAGAATTCAGCATTCCGAGTTTTCTCAGGATAGAGCTTGTTCTTTTGGCACTTCAAAAGTATTTCTTTCTGAAAGAGTGAAAGTCATGAAAGAGCCTAAACGTGCTCCTAAGAGTTTGGTGTCCTGGAAATCGTTGTCTTCAGCCTTTTCAATCTATTTGTATGCACTGCCAAAAAGGGTAGGAAAAAGTCTGGAAAGCATAGGGGGTCATGTTGCATTCCAAGCCTGTTGTGTGACTTTATCAATGCCACCCAGCGGCATATCTGTATTGCACCAGCTGGAGCAGAGCAGTACCTGGCATGAATTCTATGTTAAAACTTAACGAAGTTTTGATATTTTGTTAAATGCACTTAATTGTAACCCTTTAGTTCTGCAATGTAACCTCCAGAAAATCCAAGCCACATGCTGATTAGCTGCTTGATAGCTGACCGATTTTAGTATGGAGGCAAAACTGAATCAGCCCATAGATCTCTGTATTTATTTGTACTGAATCTCCTGATCATGGAGTTATCTATGCATTTGTATGCTTTAAAAGAAATAAACAGAAAACGTCCCGGATGGTTAATCTGCTGTACAATCTACAATGCAGGGCAACCTACGAAGAGCAAAGTAGACAACCTACCACTGCCACTTCTGAGCCTGATGTTAACGGCATCACCCTGTGGTGCGTTCTTTAAAGGCAGAAACTAGCAGCCGAAATGACATTCAGGCTGGGATCAGGTAAAAAAAAAAAAAAAAAAAAACCAAACCAAAACCAACCAACCAACCAAAACTGAAAAGCATTTTATCCCAAAAGGGATCCTGAGGCAAATAAATTCATGGGACAGGTAATGAAAGGGCCATGTGTTTTACTCTCAAGGTCAAAATATTTCACATCTACTCCCACTTTTCAGTAGGAATTATCTTAATCTGTAATTTCTTTGTAAAATAGGGATGGAAATCATTTCCCAAGTGATGTCTGTGAAAGTTCACTGAGTGCTTCCGGATTCTTGGAGAGGCTTCACAAGTCAAATGTTCGTTTCAGTGAGATTCATGTCATAGAAACTTTCTTTGTGAGTAATCATCATTCACTTAGCAGCTTTGGGAAAGCTTGTGGTGTAACCGGTTCAACTGAGTCCATTGAAATGGAATCGTAAGAAATGTCAGTTTTCTGTTGTTTCTGAGATGGATGAATAACACCTCATGTGTTCCCAATTTCTGCAAAAACACCCTTTCTCGAAAAGTATTTATAATGGTGAATACTTCACACCATTTCCAGTGGCTCAGAGTGCTGACGGCACAGAACTGTTCGGCTTTTACACTTCCTAGTTCCCCTCACCTTTTACCTTTAACACCTGGAAAAATCGCAAATTAATGCTAATGAACGAATGTCTTGGCCTCTGCACTGCTGTCAGCAACGGCAGCTGTCCTTGTCGATGGCAACAAACAGGCCAAGCCCTTTAAGCAGCAGAAACCTGAATGCAAGCTGGTTTTCCAGGAGCTCCCAAGGAGCGATGAGGAAGGCTGGAAGAAGCCATGTAAGATACCCAAAATTTACGGATGGTAGTCACACTTGGAAGACCCATGCGGTGATCTTTCTCCACGCACACACGTATACACACGCTTCCATCTAAATATACTGTATTTTTTTTGTCCTGTGGTGATGGCAGTGCACGGGGATGGAGAGGTGTGGGGACAAGAGAGGTGCAGCCACCACCATGAGGGAGCAGGCAAAGATGGCGGACAGCTGCTGAGGTGCAGAGCTGACACAGCCTTTTTTCAGACCATTCTGCTCTTTCCACAAGCTTTTGGCAAAAAAAAAAAAAAAAAAAAAAAAAAAAAAAAGTACCTTTTAACAGATTTTATTTAAAAGTAAAACACAAACGGGGTGCGTGTCTGTGATGTCAA
Organism: Numenius arquata; assembly: GCF_964106895.1. Taxonomy (NCBI): domain Eukaryota; kingdom Metazoa; phylum Chordata; class Aves; order Charadriiformes; family Scolopacidae; genus Numenius; species Numenius arquata. The sequence goes on along the minus strand of NC_133576.1, from coordinate 16,012,943 downwards.
TAACGACAAGAGGCAGTCAGAGAACAGAGGCGGCTCCAGGTGTCCCGGGCCGGCGCCGCAGGAGGCAGCTGCCGCCCTCCAGCAGCGCGGAGGGACGGGGCTACCGGCCGCCGCCCGCAGCGGTGCCCGCCGGGGGCAGGCGAAGTGCCTCAGGCGGTGCCCGTTGTGAGGCTCGGGGGCCGAGGGGGACTAAAGGCGACCAGTGCGGAGGGCAGCGCCGTCCCGGGGAGCGGCGGGCGGGGTGACAGCAAGCCTTGCGTGCCAGGCGGCCGGCGGCAAGCGGCAGAGATCAGTCATCGTCTCTCTCCCTTTCGCTCACAGCCCGCTGCCTCCCGCCGCAGCGGCCAGCACTGACTCAGAACGGCACCCTCCCTGCCACTCGCTTCGCACGCAATGCCGCCGGCCTTCCCCCGCCTTCCCTCCTCCAACACCCCCCGCCCGGCTCCCGAGCCCGCTCCCGGCCGCCGCCGCCGCACTCCCGTTCCTCTCGGGGCCGAGGCGGCGGCACGGCCGGCAGCGGCCCGGGCGCGCAGGTAGGGTCGGGCGGCGGGGAGCCGGGAAGAGGCGTGCTGCCGCCTCGGCGCCTCCTCCCCTGCGCTGACACACACACTATCTCACGAATTTACCTCAGGATTTGGGGGGAGTGTTAGTTTTTGGGAAGCTGCGGTACCCCAAGCGCACCATCACCCCCTCCCCGGTTAGGCCCGCATCGGGGAGCTCGGGCAGCCGCCGCGGGGCTGGGCCGGGGGGGGTCTCCCCGCCTGGGAAGGCCAAGGGGGTCCCCAGCCCCGGCGGGAGTCGAGCAGAGGGGGGCCTAGGGCGAGGGAGGAGCGGGTTTAATAGCAGCGGACCAACGTTTAGGTGCGGCTGGGATGGGTAAATGGTTGCCGGCCAGCCGGCGAGGGCCCACCCGTGGAAGGGGAAGGGTGTTTCGGTGCGGGCCGAGGTGGGGTTGCGAGGACGTGGCTGGGATGGTGCTGGGTGGGGAGGGTTCGAATGTTGTTTCCGCAATATGTAGAAAGACGGTTTTTCGCATACTTTTGCCCGCTTACCTGCGTGCTTACCAGCGAGGTGGGAGTTCCTGTCCCTCGAGTGTATTAATGACTACGCCATGCTTTGCAGACTCTTAATTTTTTTAATTTTTTTGGGGGGTAGGGAGGGTGTGCCAAACCAAATGATCCTGTATCACAGAATTCCTCTTTACGCTTAGATTTGGGGATGATACGGCACTAGGTCCTTTTAAGAAACATGGCTGGTTTTGCTATTCACAAACCTAGAAAATTGCAGCACAAGTGCACGCTGTCTTGACAGCAGCTGTGATAAAACTGTGTTACTAAGTTTCCCAGTGAGACAGATGCAGCGGCGTTGGAATGTGTGCCACGGTATCAGGTACCATCCATGTCGTGTGGGAGACGCACTGGCCTGCTCACTGCTGCGCATCTGGAAATGGTTTAGAAGAGAAGTTGCTATCAACCCCGAGTTGCACTGATTACTGACGATCTTAACAGCAGAATAAATATTTACAAGTACAGCTGTGATATATGTCAGTGAAGAGCAGAGATCTTTGCACAGATTCCTATCTCCAGGTTTACAGTAGCGTCCCCATTAAACAGGTTCAGATACTGGGTTTGAGGCTGCTTTATTCACAGAGTCCACTTAAGAGATGAAAGCTGCAGGTGCAAGAGAGAATGTGTAACTCGGTGTTTGAAAACAAGGGGATTAAGTTCACTGCTTAGAACAACCAATTCAAGATCATTTTTTTTCTCCCTAATTGTACCATCTTCTCTCCTCTCCAAAGACTCCCTTGTCCCTTCCCTTTCTGCAGGGTGATGATGTTAAAGTTCTGGAGAATCGCCCTCTTTGGAGTGGAGTAGGGACCCTCCCAGGTAACCTTTCCTGCAGAGATGTCTTCAAAATGGCGTGCTCAGGTCGGCTTTGCCACTTGAAGAGCGCAGAACTGTAAAACAGCCGGCACAGCTGCGTGATCTGCAGGACTAATCTGTTTTCAGTTGTGGTCAGTAAAACACAAAAGTTCTTTTTTTAAAAAAAAAAACAAAACACCATGAATCAAACCTTGTTAATAGTTACAGGCTGTCCTATCCTTAGTTTAATGCTGTCTTTTATCAGTTAAACTGCCACTGTAGCTGTTAGCTAATTCAGCATTTTAGGTTCCCCATGTTTCTGAGCTGCTTTGCATGGTGTGAAAGTGGGAAGTTTCATATTTCTCCTTTTTGGGTGTCAAAAATTGTTGGAGTTACATACCTATACATTATTTTAGCAATTTAAGTAATTCATTAAGTCTTTTTTGGCAGGTAAAATCTTGCAGTGATTTTTAGATTTAAAAGGCACTTTTAGTATTGTAATAATAAGGCTGATGCGATAGAAGTCATATTTTGTAAAAATAACTCTGGTAGATATCGCTGGAGGGAGAGAATGCTAATTTTATTTGGAGTTACTCATTTTCCCGAATAGTACTTTGATACCTAAGAAAAATAAAGATCTACTATGTAAAATCAATACACACATACATGACATATAATATTTTACTATTTATTGGGCAGCAACGCTTCATCCAAAGTACTCATTGATCTGATTAACTTCTGTATTTGTAAACATGTCCTTTGTCCATATAAACTCTGTCCTTCTTCTAAGGACTTCTTATTAGTGGCCAGGTTTAAAAAATTTCCACTTCAATTGTAAGCATCTTTTGCTTTGTCATGTATTATTGTGGAGGCTGAACGAGGGAGGAAAGTAAATATTTCTGTATTGAATTGACTCAGTGTAAGTCAGTAATTTTTGCCAGCTCATGTGCAGTGTTAAAAATGTGCTGCAGGCAATTGTCATCTGTCAACCTGGAGAAAAATTGTTGTGGCAAAAAGCAAAATACAAGAATACAGGGCACTGTTACAAGTCTTTTGGGCAACTCATTGGCAGCCAGCCACCATAGAGGGCTGGCCAGGTATTGCAGACATTGCTAACTCATGTTATGTCATAACACATAAGATCAAAATACAGAGCATGAATGCACAAATTACTGACTTACTGCAGTAATCCACAAGCACTTGCTCCCACAAGGTACCAGAGTTTGTGATTTACTCCCTTGACTGAGTAAATCTCAGACCTGACTTACATAACTGGGTAAATCAAAATTCTGTTTTTGAAGCATCTAAACTGGTATGTGGGAGCATGTCTGTTCTCTGAGTGAACTGTTCTGAGCTCTCCGTATTGGTGATGCCAATAGCTGGTTATGTCCTCAAAGCCTACTGGCTTTCTTTTTAAATGAAGGTTTGTTTCCCCTCCTGTTTGCAAAGAAAGCATGTGGTTAAAACGTAAACTATGAGTTCAAAAGCAATTGAAAGGATCCTCTGAAGAAATTTGCACGGTATCTCATGATTTTCAGTGAATTTTATGAATTCTGAGAATAAATGAAGGCCTACCCTTATGTTTTTTGACAGATGCATATCAAGGGTAATCTATAGGTGTTTGCTCTTGGTGAACAAGATGATTGCCTGAGGTCTCTTCCAGCTGTGCTGCACTGGTAATGCCACTTGTGTTAAAGCATGAGTCAGAATACAAGTTTGCTTTCTTAAAATAAAAAGGAAGAAGGCTGCATGTCACTATTTGTCCTTTCTGTGAACAAGACACTATGTCAAAAAAACCATAGTATTCTCCAGCTGTTAGCAGACACTTCAGCCTTGTGTTTTTACATTACAGTTGATCACCTTCACTTGATGTGTGTTTCACACTAATTGAATCATGCCCATTGTGTGGTAGGAGCCCTTGGTTTGTTTTTCTGTCTGATAAAAATATTGATACTTCCATGCAAAGTCTGAATTCAGCATAAGATGAACTGACAATTGTTTCTTGTTGTTTTAATTTAATTATAAGACTGAAAATGTATACTTTGGTCCTTGTTCACTATGTGCAGCGTTTTGGAAATCCTGTTTTTATTGTAATCTTCCTTTTTCACTTCCTCTGGACCTTTTCACAAGACTTGATTTAGGGTACATGCTTTCCTATCTGGTCTTAAGGCAAATACAGATTTTTCTATATGTATTTTTATATATATATTATTTTTTTTAGCCATTTAAACTCACTCTCCACCTCTGAATTTCAAGTATGGATGAAGTGGGCATTGTCTAGGGGGGCATCCAGGCATAGAACAGCACATTAGCTGTAGCCCTGCTGCCTGTTTTGCCTCTGTCAGAGGTCTGGAGAGCTGGGCTGGTAGCTGAGTGCTGTGGGAGGGAGGGTGTGCAGGAGTGGAGATGCTGCTGGGGAAGGATGGCCAGTAGGGTGGGAAGCTTGCCTCCTTGGGGCTTGTTCCTCCAGCACCCACCCAGCTGGGTCCCTTTCCATGCGGAAACCTTGTCCCATCCTGAACCCGAAGCCTGAGAGTGGCAGGCTTGGTTTACCTGATCTTTTGGGGACATTCCTCGGTGATGCTTTCTGTCCAGCTGCTGGGCACTGGAGGAGGGTTCTAGCTTTGCCTGTTATTGAATGGCGAGGGGGGTCAGACTTCAAACACACAAACCACTCGTGGTTTGCTGTGCAATGCACAAGCCTACAGTGCAGCCGGAGCTATGGTAGCCACATGGGTTAGCATACCTGAGCTATTTTCATTTGACTAGCTTGCAGGTTTGGTATAGATGAAGAAATGCCAGTACGTACTTCAGTCTCAGCTTGCAACCCAAATACACAGTCCCAGTCCCATGAGGCTTGTTCATCCGTATTGATATTCTTTGCCACCGCTGCATCTTTGCTGCCCTTGCCTATGATCACTGTATTTATGTGAGCACATTCACAGCTTCCAGTGTTGCAGTTCCCAGTTGCTGCTGTGGCACAAACTGCACCTACGGTGCTTGCCTGGGGGAGGTCCCGTCCCTGCCCTGGCACTGCGCCCTAACAGTGCTGGCTCACCACCTTAAAACCAGATGAGAAGAGCATGCTCGCCTTAGCAGAGAACACAGGTGCCTAAATTGGTATGATCTTGCCCTGTGCTTTAAACAAGGTGCTTAAAGGCAATTTAAGGAAGGTGCAGCTAATAGTATCAGGAAATGTAGTCCAGCAGTACAGCTGGAAGCATCTGTTCAGATGGTTCCTCTCTATATGGATGAGTGAGGCCATATAATTATAGGAGTTTCATGGGTCTTCAGATCTTTTGGAGATGAATCATTAGCATGAACTCTGAAAGAGGGCACGCTAGTCCAGCTGGCTTCACTACTGGGCAAGTGGTGTGTGGGTTAGGCTTTCGGTCTTCTCATTCAGCCAAACCCCAACTCTCTTGAAGTTAATCATATAAAACTCCAGTTGATTTCAACAGAAACAGCAGTTTCCCTACTGTCTCTAATTGGTATTTATTTGGGTGACAGTAGAGGTAGGGGCCTGTAAGCATCATTGGTCTAGTTGCACAAGTTCTTAAAAATTAGAATAGTAGGAGGGTTACGTCTTTCATGAATCAGCAGGGATTTCAGACATTTTTAATAGCCTCAGGATGGTTGCAGCCTCTGAAGTGGCTATGCAAATGTGAGCGTGCAACAGCACCATTGATTCCTGCTGCCAAAATGTTACCCCTAGAAGCTATTGAATTGTAAGGGTTGTTCAAGGTTTCTTCTCTCCTTTTCTCTAGCTAGATCTAGTCCTTTTTCTGTGCAGCAGCTCTGCTCTGAAGTGTTCTCTCTTCTCAAGTGCTAGCTTAGTTTCTCATGGGTGCCTTGTTTTAGCACATTTCATATCTGCCATATACTCTTTGTTCTACTCTTGTCAAAAAAAAAAAAAAAAGAAAAGGGCGCTCTGCAGGGCTCTCCTCACGTCTATTCTCTTGATTTTTCCCTGAGCCTTGTTGTCTCTCCTGGCAAAATACCCACAAAGGCTTCTCAATTACTTGAGTGTTACTAAGTCGTCTGAAGTACCATGTTCTTTTACTAGAAATCAGAATATCCAGCAACTTCTCTACAGCTGAGCTGCTGTGAGATCTTGGGCATGCCATTGCACTTCTCAGTACATTTGTCTGCCCTTTCTTTGCTTCTTAGCACACCTCCATCCATAATGTCCTTGTTGGTTATGAAGAGAGTGGAAGTTTATATACACATATGTGTTTCCTGAAAGCTATCAAGCTTCTACTCTTACCTGCAACATTTCCTTAGGTGGCAACTCTCACAGGTTCAAAGCTATGCAAAACCAAATATGCAGAGCTCTTTTTTTTTTTTTTTTTTTTGTGTGTGTGTTAATCTTTTTGTAATGGTTTGAATGTTTTGCTGTGTGTGAGGCGTGGGTTGATGTTTCTGTGGTTCCCAGAGGAGGGAGGGTGAGGAGTGGGTGATAGGGGAAATGGGTGGTGTGGTCATGCAGGTGTTTAGGCAGTGCGTAGAGGGAAGTCAAGTGAGTGGTCAAGTCAGGTGCATGGTACCATATAGAGCCAATGTTTGCTGTGTATTTATTTATACATGGTGTTCCTCGGTGGAAAAACTGCTCTTTGCATTTTAAGTCTGCCTCTCTGGTTGTTTTGCGTACCAGTTTTAAAGCTAGACTGAAAATTTGGATTGATTTAAAAACCACTGACCAAGTTTCGTTCCCTGAGCAGAGTGCCACATAGTTTCACAGTCTGGTTTTCTTCACCTCAGATTGAGGGTAAAAGAAAGGGCATCTTTTGGGGAACAGCTGTTCTTTTCTATCGTATTAACTAGTTTTATCAGTTTAGAAAGAAAGATGGCATCAGATTCTGGGATCTCCATTGAACAGTAAAAGACGAGGGTTTTTTTCCAGAATTCACTAGTGATTTTTGGATGCAGCCAGTTATCTCCTGGTATTATCTAATTCCTTTATTTTTGAAGGGCCTTCTGTTTAGAAAGCGAATACTCAGCCCTTTCTGGTAATCAATGCTTTGCAAAGGGATCTGAAGCTAGACATTTACAAATGAAAGCCTCTGAATTTTGTAATCATTTTGTGGGAAGCATTTTATTTGAACACAGATTCTTACGTTATCTCCCCTGTGCCTTACTCTAGTCCCCAAAGCAGCAAAAATGCAGTCCAAATTTCAAGAGGAACATTGATCTCTTCTGAGATCTGTAGTTGAGGTGCCTCTTGTAAAATCCCATGTGCTCTAGAAAATGTGAAAAGTAAACAGTAGAGGAAGTATGTTCACTAACTAGACTTAGTGGGAGCTTCTGACTAAGAATACACTGTCTTACTAAGAAGGAAACTGTTTTGAAGTTTGAAAAGAGGTATTTTGGTCACAATGCATTGTTTAGATGATTGATACTGATAATGTTGTGTGCTCTCAAACCACAATGTGTGGCCTCTATTTCCAAAGCTCCTGCAATCTGTTAGAAAACATAGGAGAGGTGAACTGGGAAAATAAAAACCTACAATTCAATTTGTAATTGAAAATAAATATAAACCTAAGCAGCTTGGCCTTTGGCAGGGGATTTTTAACAAGTCACATGTGTAAGGCCGCCTTTCTTCGTGGAGGCTGCTGATTTCCAATCCACTTGCTTTCTCATCTCCTGTGTCCTGCATTCTTTTACTTTTTTAGGAGCACTGGTCTTAGCTGCTTGGGGCAAACTTCATCTGGCTTTTACTGAGAGTGGAGTACTCCAAAACCTCCTGTCACTTGCAGCAAGACTCCAGCAGAATACTGAACACCCGCATCTGCAAACTGAGCAGCTGCTTGAGTTGTTATTGAAACCTAGAGTGCACTAATTGCAAGCTTTGTGGTAGAATATTAAAATGTTATATGAGATAATACGAGCTTTTTCTGGTTTTCTAGGGCTATCCAGGCACCTCTGTGTGTGAAATTCGGTAGCATCGTAGTTAGTTGAGTCCATTTATTGCATCTCCAGTGCCTGTTTCCATCAGTTATGAATTTAAGTAACTCCTTCTTTGTTCCTATTCATGAACTGATTTCCCTTTCTCTGATGACATGCAGAACACTGACATATTTGGTAAATTGCCTGAGTGGATGGATTTCCCATTGCAGGATTGTCTTTAGGCCATTTGCGGTCAGTGCTTCCTGTTCTTCACTTGCCATGAAATGTGCTCCTTAACTGGGTAAAACCTTTTAAACAAGAGAAGAACTGGAGCTGCTTTTCAGTTAGAAATTTTGGGACATGTTATAATTTGTGCTCACAGCTTGCACAAGTCCCTGCTGACCTCATATGTGATCATACAGGGATAAAGAATTAATATTCCAGTAGTGTGTAATTGCTAAAAGTGCACGTAAGTGTCCCCACCCGTGAGTTGACATATCTTCATACTGCATGCCTTGCAAGCACCTGAAAAAAACCCTTCATTTGTCAACAGGCTTACTGTTCCTGTGCAGCAGTCAACAAGTTGCAACACCTTTGCAAAGTCAGGAAATGTTCTTACTGTAATTCAGCCTATTCAAAACCTGAGGCCCAGACGCTCTGCGAGGGGCTTTTCATCCATGTCTGATAGAGCCAGGACAAGAAGCTGCAGATGAAATCTTGATGCTCCTTACTCAGTGGAAGTGTTCCTCTTGGCTTCCAAGAGCAAACCTTTACTGCAGTACTTGTGGAGGGTCGGTCCAGTGCAGTGACCGCATCACTTGTCTTACTCATTTGAGGGCATTAAGTTGGCGCTGCTCATTTTGGACCTGAAAGCTGTTCTCTGTGTGATTTTCTCCTCAGTCCTCTGCAACTTGAAGTACCGTTTAGCAGCGATGCAGTTGTCACTGTTATCACATCTGGCACTGAAATGAAGGTTGCAAAAATTCTTTGCCCATTTAAGTAAGTATCAGATCTGGGTACAATTTTTCTTTGTGTTGAGATTAAATACTTTATTTCTGAAAAATGCTGATTCATCGAAGCCAAAATGGAGACCAAGAACTGCATCTAACCAGGTCCTGATTTATATCAAGAAACAGAGGCACTTCAACTTTGATTGTGCACATCTCAGGAAAGAGCACCAACCTCTAGATTGTTGGGGGTGGTGCTGGTGATGTAGTTGTTTTCATGAAAAACCTCAAGTTCTTGATCTCGTTCCAAGGCAGTACGAAAGCATCTCTGAAATCATGGAAAAGTTTGTGGAATGGGCAGATAAATGTTTCCATCCAGATCTGCTGACAGATTTTCTAATAATGCTTTGCTATCTTTTCATGGCAATGAAAGAAGTTAGATTGCTAAAAAACAAACCATATTTCTTAGGTGCAATCATAGTGGATTTATTTTAAAATAATTAAGAAAAAAACAGTCCAAATTACTTATCGAGATCTTTGGCAGGTGTTATATCAGAATTGCATGATTTCCATTTCACATAGCAAACCACTTTAGAGTCATTAAGTTTTTTTAACATGGATAAAATAAGCATCCTGTTATGTTACTCAAGTCTAGCAGGTTAAATACTTAAAATCACAACATTTTTGGTGTGATCCTAATCTGTATTAGTGCTAACAAACGAATAATGAATATTAACATGGAATAGTCAAAATTCCAGATGTAAGTTTGCTCAAGCACGTTGCCTTTTCTTTGAAAGAAATAATTGAAAATAATTTTTACACTGTTATGAAAATGTCAAATAGATCTGCAGTTTACAAGAGTAAAATAAGCACCTTCATAGGGTAAAGTCTTGGATGAAAGCTTAGAAGAATGTAGAGAGTTTTGGTTTGTTGAATTTGTTACCTCATTTGTATTTTTTTTTTCATTTATGTGGAGCATTTGCTGTGGCATTTATATGTGTGGTTCTCTTCAAGCCTGGCAATATCTAGCAAGTTTTTTTTTTTTTTCCAGTACTAAAGCTTTAGGCAATGGAAGGAGATCTTGGTAGATTTCCTTGGTCATTGTTCCAATTTGATCTGGTATTTTTAAGTATTTAAAAAAAAAAAAAAAGAAAGAAACTGGCAGCCCTAACACACAATTATTTAAGATCTTGTAGATTGATTATATTCCAAAGAATACTGTTCTGCTTTGGGTGGGTATTGAGGAAATAAGTAAGTCTAACTTAATAAGAAAACCCTCTTGAAAAAAGGTGTGATTTTTTTTTTTTCCTGTAATAAAAATCATAGGTTAGTTGAAATATAAGTCTTAGGCTTCTTTTTGTAATTAAAAAAATAAGTCTCTTGTTACGTACTAGTAAAGGTTGAAGGAGGATAAAAAATTGAGAAGAGACTACTGAGACTGGTTTTTGAGGGTCACTGCAAGTAAGATTAGAATTTGAGCTGACACCGTTCTGATTTTCCAATACTGGAAGGTCTGATAATACAGTTGATGCTCTTCATGCATTTGTAAGCCTGAAAAAGGAGTTTGGCTGTTAGGTGTTGGGAGAAAAGTCTGTCACGTGGAAGAAGAAAAACAAAATCTTTTAGAAGAGGTAGTAGGGGAGAAAAAAAAATATGCATGTAGTGAAGGGAGGGGAGAGCAAAAAGCTAGTGTGTGTCTCTGTTGCCCACCTGGTAGCCCAGACACATATCCTGCTGTCTTATTGTGTGCCAGAGAGCACGCAGTGTCACCAGCAATTGCTGAAACACACTTTTGCCCCCACCTACCCTGTAGTGCCAGCTCTCCACCTGCTCGAACGAGGGCTTGCTCTGTTAGCCCGTGAGTACGGTAGGGAACTGACTGGGGAGTTGGGCAAGATGTCCATGCCTTGGTTTCTAGGTTTGCACTGCCCTTGGGTGAGATGTGGTTTTGTTTCTCTGCCTACATTGAACAGCATGACCGCAAGGTTCAATAAAAAATGCAAATACCGGGCTTTATTTGTAACACCCAAAATAGTCACCCCCATCCAGATGTTTAGGAAATACAGAGGTGCAAAAAGCTATAGTGAATATACTCATGCTGCACTTACATCAGAGGGATACCTCTTCTGGTTTTAGTTTACACATTTTTTCCCCTGCTATCCAGACAGTAGTTGGGTCTTCAAGCTTTGCCCATTTTTTTGTGTTTCTCATTAATTATTTTAGCTGGTATAGCTGTCTTCCCTTTGAAACCTTTTAGCAGGTCTGCATGGGTGTAACCGGCCACCCTAAAACTCACTGTATCCTCTTCTTAAATAGGAGACAGTAACTCTTTTCTGTTAGACCACTCCCTAATTAGAATAAAAGTAACGTTCCATAGATTAGTAAAATGCCTTATTGCTATCCTTGGACTAATCTCCTGCATCTAATTGCCTAGAAAGCAATTCTTAGCTTCAATGAAATGTGAAAGTCTCTCTCTTTTCTGGTGATCAAGTGATCCAGGGACTATTGCTGCAAATCTTTTTAAGACAATTGTCTCTGAGTCCCTGTGGTCAGTTACAGTATGGATTTGTGTGCCAGCTTATTAATTTCCTGGCAAAACTGGGAAAAGGGAACACAGAACCAGACTCTTATAACTTAACTTGAAACACTGCTGCCCGGTAAAATCATATGGGGTTTGCTGTACAGCAAATTGCATGAAAGTTGTTACCAGCTTATTTTACTTCTTAAAATGTAGACCCAAAGATGTATATTTGCTTACTCTTTCATTGGCAGAGTTGAAATTGCTTTATCTTACAGAGCTGTAAGTACCATTACAAATATTTTACATAATTCAAGATTTGTTTCCATCTTATCACCTAGTGATAAGATGACATCTGCCTCTAGTCAACACCTTTGTGGGTTTTGTGAAAGCTAGTTCAAAAGCTTCAAAGGCTAAATGCAAAAGAGAAGAGAGATAAAAATCTTTAAAAATCAGGAAATAGAAAAGTTTCTAACAGTCTTTTGACTTAGTCACATTAGACGTTCTGGATGCTTTATGATATTTATTATATTTATGACAAGCAGTATTATATTAAGCTTAACATTTAACAAGAGACACAACAGAATATGAGATAATGCAACACAGCCAAGGTATCCAGTGCTGTCAGAAGTTTAATTCTTATTTTAACTGTGCACATTAAAACATTGTACTCTAGTTTCTTTGTCTTAAGCAAACATTTCTATCAATCATTGACATTTAGAAGGATATGAAAGATTTAATAAAATAGATGTAGTCAGCTTTATAAAAGTCCATTAGCAGTTTTCTGATGAGATGCTTAACTACTTGCTCCACACTTGTTCAGCTTGTAAATCTAGGAGGTACTACAGCTGTTAAAAATTGAACTTTGTTTCCCCACCCCATTTGCTGTCAGACTTGACACCAGTTGGGCAAGTGATGTCTTCCCCACGACGTATTAAATGCAAGACCTTTGCATTTCCCAAAGATTATTGGATCGGAATGAGCCAGCTTTATAGAGCTGTTTTATTTACAGAGCTCAACTCCGTAAATTAATTAAAACACTGGTCTTTTTGAATTCCTTTTCTGCGAGCATCCCTGCACGCAAGGTTTGTAAGCATTCTCTGTGATGCTCCATGCTTCTCACGGAGAATCACTCAGATGTTTGTGAAACTGGCTAATTTTGCTTTTCAGGCACATGTGCATTTGACTGACTCTGGTGGGAGAAAGTAGCCTTACTGCATATGTCTTTACATAAATTGGTTGCAGCTAAACAAAGCAGACCTGGACTTTGAATGGCACACAATATCGTACCATTATACGACAATCCAAGCAGTCAGAAATTGTGTCAGATCCTCAAAAAAGTCTTAAAAAGCACGAGTGTTTTTTGTTGTTTTTTTTTTCCTTTAAGAAGAAGGTTAAATGCAGGATGTCTTTTGCCTATCCTCTGGTTTCTCTGCCTTCAAGTTACCTTTCTTCTGAAATCACAGGGGCTAGAAACTTAATTTAATTATTGTGATTAAAACTAAGATTTAATGCCATAATATGACTGAGACTGAAGCTGAGACTTAAAGAAAAATGCACAAGACTCAAGTTGTGAGAACTGGTAACGCACAAATTCATTAAAACGTTGGATTTCTAAATTCAGAAAACCTCCAGAAAACCAGAATTGATCAGGTTGGTTTGAGGATGTTGCGACATGTTTGTGGGTAAGCTAGGAACCAAAGAGAAGAAACCCTTCTGTTGTGTTGCTTTTCTTGCTCTGCACGGAATAAAAACCTATATACATTTAAGTTCAAAGTTTGCCTCGAAGCGGCTTTGACTGAATCATGTGATTCTTTTCTGTAGTTTGTAGCACTTGTACTGGGGTTCCAGTGTAAGCATTTGTGGATATTTCTCGGTAAAATGGTTTCAGATTTACACCATGCAGTGACACAGCGATCACTGTGAACCGTAATTCTGTGGTTAAGGCTTCCTATTCCATTTATCTGTATTTAAAAGGAAGCAGCATTCCTCCCACCTGAAGTGCTGTCTGCATTACACTTGCACCTCTGTCCTTGTCGCTTGGTGTTTTTGTTTTCAGCTTCTCTCGCTTTATTCTTTTCCTGCCATCTTTGGAGAGAGAAGTTTCTTCCTCCACAGTCTGGACTACTAGTCAGAGGGACACAGAGCGCTTCCTCTTCCTAGCAGCATACTCTCCCGCAACAAAATTGGATAAGGAGTGGCTCAGGCGAGTGTCCAGAGTATCAGAGTTGCTGCCACTGCTGGTGATTTTCACCCATGGGCACAGGCACCGGAGCATGGCTCTGCGGATGTAGTTGTCAAAGCAATAGTAAATGAAGGGGTTGGCACAGCTATTGGCAAAAGCAAAAGGGCTGCTCACCTTAATGCCCAGCTGGGCAATCATGTTGGGGAAACAGTCAGGCTGCTTCAGGAGTCCCAAAAGGATGGCCATAAGCTTGAAAAGATTGAAGGGAACCCAGGAGATAACAAAAGCCGCCACTACAATGAAGACGATCTTGATGGATTTTCTCAGTTTCTTATCATGTTTCCCAGCTCTCTGATAATGCACACAGAGTCTCTTGGTGATGGAACAGTAAAAGGTTAAGATACTCAACAGTGGGAAGAAGAAGGCCAGGATTAAAAGCATCAGTGACACGATCTGTTTGTCTTCTGTCACGGCTTTGTCTGTGCAGTAAGTCTTTCCGTATTGCTTCTTCAGTTCTCTGGACATAAGAGTTGGTATCCCTAAGCAGCAGGATAATAACCAGACACAGATGCAGAGTCCACTGGAATAGGATCTTGTTCTGACCCTTCTAGCGATAGAGGGATGCATGATAGCAAGGTACCGGTCAGCACTCATACAAGTGAGGAGGAGGATGCTGCAGTACATGTTGACTGAGATGACATAGGAACTAGCTTTACAGAGGAAAGATCCTACCCTCCAGCTCCCGTCTGACGCCTCCTTGTCCACCCAGAATGGCAGCGTGATGAGAAAGATGAAGTCAGAAGCAGCGAGGTTGATGATGAAGATGTCGATCAGCCTCTGGACCCGTCGCTTGAAGACCAAAGCTACTATTAGAATGGAGTTGCCGATGATGCCCACCAGGAACACAGCAGTGTACAGGATAGGGAGGAAAGTAGACATATGTTGCAGATGCTGATACTGGCAGTTGTCATCGTAGTAGTAGTCATAGTTGAAAGTAACTGTAGTTACGGGCGAAAGCTGGGTGAGTTCCATTTCTGGCCAAGCTGTCCTCATCCTGACTCTGAGGAAGGCTCTGAGCTCCCCCTAACCCTTCCCTCAAGGTCTTTAAAAACATGTTAGCGAGTGAGGGGGGAGGAGGAGGGGGAGGGAGGAGGAGGAGAAAAGTGGTTTTGGGGGGGTAATCTATATACTTTTAGCCAATCACATAGGCAACGGGCAAGTGACGAGTCTCTGATTAGTCAAAACCCTTTCTTCAGAGTAAACATTTGCTTCTTTTTTTAAAATCAGGTTTAGTTTTACTGATTTTATCTTCATTTTGCATTTGCCTGTATAAGCGAACCAAGTTTGTTTTTTGCTTTTATTTTGGGGGGAGGGGAGGTAGTTTTCAAGATTATGAACCTTTTTTTCTTTAAGACAGGATATTGCTAGTTAGCAGAGGTTCAAGATTGTACTAGCTCAGAAGAAGTCAGAGAACGGTGAATTCAGGTGCCACATTCTTTATCTTTACTCAAAGCATTTTGTATAAATTGCTTTTCAGGGCAAGTTCAACTTTTCTGAGGCTTGGAGGTTTTTACTTTCTTTGTCCGGTTATCATTTTTGTTTTCTGTTGAGAGTAATTGTCTCATACGAACATATTTAGGGAAAAACATTTCAAACTACAGCCTCAATTCTGCCCTGTAGTTAGTTGTTCTGTATCAGTCCCAGGCTCTCCACTGCTCTGCCAGTGCCCCCCTCCCTGCCCTGCAGCCCCTCCAGTTCCCCTAGCCCCGGGCTCCCCACGCCCAGCCTTATGAATGTATTAGGAACTTAGAGGACAGTTTTCAGTGTGTTGTATATTCTTCTGCAATTTGAACCTTGATGTTCCCGTCCCCACGCAGGCTTCCTTATCGGCCACAATCTTGGTCTCCAGTGCAGTGATTTGTTCCTTCTTCTAACTGTGCAGCCCACATGGCTCCTGGGCCATTGTTATGTACAATGCTTGCTTCTCTTGAAGAGCTTCTCTTAAAGACATGATTTTCCTCACCTCTCATTCGCAATATCAATATCACTCCAGCTGTGGCTTACCTTACAGATCGTCTTTTCAGCCTTACATAAATCTAATAAAAATTCTCACTTTTTAAGCTACTGATTTTATTACAGCTTTGTGCAGTGCTTACTAATTTGAAACTTCTACTACTGGTCTTCATCATCCTTCCTCTCTTCTGCAGTTAATTTCATCTTCTTCTTCCTCTCCCTCCCACCAGTATGTTCACAGACCAGGCGTGTCTTCAGAATTCTCAAAGCTTTGAGCAAATTGCTTACCAGAGCATGCTTGAGCCCTGGCTGGATAGATTGCATCCATGTATATCTCCACTGACAAAGAGCAACGCCAAATCGCATGGACACTAAATTTGTCCCATCCAGTGCAGTCTGGATGCCCTCAGGTTCACTCTGCCAGTGCTCGGGTTATGTGCTCCTCTGTGGCAAGCACCTGGTAGACTTCCAGGAGCCTGGAAAAGCAGCCAGCAGCTATTAAACGATGGGCTGCTGGATCAAGGGATATTTAGGTGGGCACTCTTGCTTACGTAGATACACTGATACCTAATAAGGAGCTAGTTATATACGACTGCCTTCCTATCAGTGGGGCACTAGTGGACTCTAGCTGACTATTTTTCATGGAACGTGTAAGGATTTAATTATCTCATTGTGTGTAAGTCAGCCATCCCAAACTCTGAAAAAAAGATCAAGGTGTTTAAAACCACTCTGGTTTAGATTACAGATTTGTATGCCATGTAAGTGTGAGACTGTAAGGAAGCATAGGCTAAAATCATCTTCTCGGCTTCTGAAGATTACAAAGATATACCTACTTTTCAGCTAAGAGTTGTGTAAAAATGCCCGAGTATGTTACAGTTTACAGAAATTATTTTTGATGGATTCAGTGCAAAGGTGAGTTTGGTGTCATCTTTGCTTATTTCTGCTTCAAGGAATGTCTTTCAGTTTTTTTCTTCCAAGAAGCACTGGGAAGTGGAGGCATTCTCTTTCCATCACTACTAGAGTAGAAGATCAGCTGAACTCTACAATCTGCGATATAAGAGTTCTGCCTCTCTTGCAAAGATGGACCTACATGTTATTTTACTCTGCACTTAGATCCTGACAGCTTACATGCAGTTGCAAGCTTTAGAAATCAGGCACAAACTTCTCTCCCTCCATCTCACACCACTACATAATCGTTCTCGAAATCCACTCCTTCCCTCTCCCCATCCCTGAGCAGACAAAAAAGTGTGTAACTTTTTAAAAAGCTTAATGGAACCACAAAAATAAGCATATGTCCATGTATTCTTATGTTTGCAGTTCCTCACTTTCTTGTCTACCTGCAGTTTAATAGCCTTACTTACTAAAATAAAAAATTAGATAGTAAACCTTTTCCAGCAGGGATCAACTCTGTTCTCTTGAATATGCTCGGTATTTCTTGAATACTCTAAATAGATTTGTGGGTGTTGCTGTTTGTTGCCATGTTACAGATGTGACACTTCCTTATCTGGACAGATTTTCAAAGACAGTATGAAGCATTGTCATGAATAATGAAGTGATCTGTAATTAACCAAGTGAAGCAGCAGCAGGCATATTTGTTGTTTGTCTGTAAGCCTTGGGGGTTTTTTGTGTGGTATTGATTCACTTAGGGCTTCATGTAGGGTTTGACTCTTTCCAGAGCTCATTTCCCTAAAGTAGAGCCAAGCTCTCAAAAATACTCAGCACATGGAAATTCCCCTTATAACACTTCTGCATAGATACTCCAGAAAGAAGTACCTCCCTGGAGGTATTCAAAAGACGGATTTTCATTGTGCTTAGTGACATGGTTTAAAGAGGTGGTTTTTTGTTTTTGTCAGAGTTAGGTTGATGGTTGGACTAGATGATCTTAAAGGTGTCTTCCAACCTAGACAATTCTGTGTCTATGAAAGCTGGAGTGCTAAGATCCAAGAGATGTAGTGAGATGTTTTGTCACCAGGAAGACAGCCTCTGCCCTCTTCTTACCCCCCCTCCTGCATTTCCCCAGCACTTTCCTCCTCCCAGACCTCGCCAGATGCATGTAAAGCCTTTTCCCAAACAAAATTTTCGGCTGAAGCCACAGCTACTGGCTTGGCTTGGGTGCATCTTCTTCATTCAGGGTACCCATCTTGCCCAGCCCGTGACAGAGCTCTGCTGAGGCAGTCTGAAAAAATGCAGTCGCGGAGTTCTGAGTATTGAACCTGAGCGTGAACCTAAAGCTTTTGTAACCACACACTCACGACTGTCATCATGGCCGTGAATTTGGCCACTTCTGCTTTAAAGCGTATGTTTCTCTGATGGTCCTGCCTTTCTAAAATGCACTTGTGAAGTTTGTTGTGTCAGTGTCTGTACATTCCTTAAATCTTCCTCATAGAAAATACTGAAGTCTTTCCAACAGTAGCAAGGGAAAAGATTTCTTTTGTTCACAGTTCTGTAATGCTTGTGATACATGTATTATTGTAGCCTTCTAATTTTATGGCAAAATCAGTAAAAGAGATGTGCGGCAGAACAATCTGCACAGGAAGTATGCAGGGTTATTGATTTAGTTTGTTACACACACACGCATAGTCTCGTTGCACATCTCTGCAATTGAAGCACTTTTGGTAGCACGGTATGGGGTTTGTTTTTTCAATTTTTTTCCATTCTCTGTTTTACTGATAGTTTAAATGTGGTTTTATTCCAGCTTGTACATGTGCTTTTATATAAGCACAGGCATCTAGATAAAATAAGCTACGTATCTGTCAATTATTAATGATAAATGCTGAGAAGGAACAGGGGTTCATTTGGCTGTAAAAGAAAGTGTAGTAGTTTCTAAATGATTGTGCTTCAAAAACCTTCTGTAGGGAATAGAGACTCACAGACCTAATTAAAAAAACAACCAACCCCCCCAAACACACCAAATTGGCTGAAACTGCCTTACTGTACTATAACCTAGGTGAAGGCAGGCTCAGAGGTAACCAGATGAATGCTAACCAACAGAAGTTTCACCCCTGAACAAAGAGGAGAGGGTAGAACTGATTCAGGTAAAATCTGAAGCAATGCATTGGGATAGATTGAAATACTTTCATATTGAGAGCAATAGTCTCCAAAGTGGGGTGCAGGAAGAAAATATTTTTTGAACACTTAATAAAATAACAATTTTAAAAATAGTGTTTATATCCTCTTTATCTCATCCTTTTTTTTTAATTTATATTTTTGTGTACATTAATATATTACCTAGTATTCAGCAAGCTTATACTAGTACAGTAGTACATGTATATAATTTTTTTTTTTAATGTAATAGGGGTGGATGCTCAAAAGTTTTTACTGATGGGGTGCATGATAAAACAGTTTGGAGATCACTAACTTAGAAGACAAGCTGGTATCATTAAAGCAAACCTACATTATTCATCATATTTGGAAGAAGCACATCTAGAAGGTCTTCTCTCTGTGAAAATTATAATTATGATAGAGTTTTCTTAGCCTGCCGTGTTCTGTGCCACAGAGAGAAAAATACAGAAGGCAGAAATAAAACCAAGGTGGCTGTATAAAGAGGTCTGAGGGGAATCCATAGGATTTTCTGCTCTTTCTGGCTGTGTGAAATGCTTCTAGATGATGCCTAAAACCAAAAAACTAAAATTGCCAGTTTTATTATTACAAAAAGAATATTTGTTGGGAGAGGCAATATCTTGGAGTAAATTACCTAGCAGTATTGGAAGAAACGGGCAGACACCTTTTTCAGGTCTGAATCAATACTTCTAAAGTGAATGTGATAGATGAAAAAGGTTTTTTCATTTCTCATGCTGTATCAACTTCATTTAATACAGGTAGTGCCGCCTCCTACAAATGTTTACTTATTTCCTTAAGACTGTGAGAGCTAAAACAACACAGATTTTGTATGGCACAATTTTTTTTCAACATGCTAGGGTTTTGTTTGTTTGCAGCACTGATGTTAAACTCTCCGTCAGTGCCTCAGAACTTCTTTTAAAGGTACTAACAAGCGCACATGATCCAGGTCTGCTATCGAGGAAACTTCCGTTTTGCAAAATAGCAGGAACAGCATTTAAGCTATAGCCATCAGCATTATTCCCTTCATGCCTTTTCGTGTGCAAACTGCCACAGTTTCTGCACAGCAAAGCAAACTTCTGCTTTGAAAATCTTCCCAAATGATCCTGTTCTGTAGCTAAACTTGTTCCAGGAGTGGTTATGCTGAGGTGTGCTGAGGAGGTGTGAAAAGAGGAGAAAACAAAAAAAGATAGGTATTAGCAATAAATGACTGTGCGTTCATCCGTAATGTTTTTATTGGGTTACTCTTATTATATGGAGGGTATTTTTCCAGAAAAAAAAAAAACAAAACCAACTCAGGTGAAATCTGTAGACAGTATTTGAAACTAAATAAATAAAATGAAAACACATCTCTTCCTTCTGGCTGTTTTCAAGCAGCTGCACACATCATATTGATCAAGGCAGATAATGAAGAAGAGGCCACCATAGTCTAATTCAATAATGGAAGTAGCAATGGCTGCAAAATTTTGCAGAATTGATTCTTATTTTTACGAGATTAGATCTTTTAGTGGAAAAACCAATAGACTTGCCAGTGTTAGATAATTCACTATGATTTACAGTAAACGGTTCCAATTCTGGTTATCCCATTGCTTAGAATACAGAAGGTTTTTGTTGTGTTTTTTTTTCCTTTTTTTTTCTAGCTTCAACTTCTGATGGTTTTGTCAGGTATTCTGAAAGAAACTATTACCAATTTTTTTTGTTCCCTGTTGCCATTACATGTATATTACGGTCTTGCACCTCCTTAGGTCTCTCTTCAATACGTTAAATTGCCTGACCTTCCACAACAAATTTCACTGAGAGAGGTTTTCTGATCGCTCAGTGATTTTTGTGTCTCTTTTCAGGTTTCTCTCTACTTTATCAACATATCAAAACTAGAGATGCTATTTCAGCAGCCAGCAGCAACTCTAAATGTGATAGAACTTCTTTCCTCCCTGTGATTTCTCTGTTTATACATCTGAGGTTGCAGGAAAATTGTGGGTTTTGGCCACAACACCATCTTGGCAGTTGGTAATCCACTGTGACTGTTTGTCCTTTGAATTTTGTGCTTCCCAGGATAAAGTTTTATGTCAGGTAGCTATAGCCTCCACTCTTTGCTCTTAAATGAATGAGCTCATCAATGACCTTATTGAAATGCATGTTTGCTTGCCCCTGGCTACCAAATGATCAGGTCACCCTGTACCAATGCCCTTTCCATGTCATTATTTACCCTTCCCTCAGGCCTCTTGTCATCGGTAAAGATGACAAGATCTTTATCAGAGATACCCTGCTTTCTTCCAGGCCATCGATAAAGATGGTAAATATTTCAGAGTCTAGCATAAATCCCAGTTAGACTCCAAAATGTGTCCCTGCAGAGAGTTACATTATGAGGTGTTGGTGAGACGGTTCCATGATCTGGAAAGGTGGGGTGTATAGGCATAGGATTCTTAATTAAATATAATTCCTAATTATTAAGGATCTTATATCACTGCTTTCCCCTTTGCCATCCTAGCTTCTTACCACGCTGCAAAAACACTTCCTGGCTGCTCTGGGAGAGGAGTTGGTTGGAATCGTTCTCCAGACGTCCTCAGAGATGTGAAAACCTCGGATGTGATTCTGTTTTTTCTGAGTATTTGTTTGCAAGTTTGGAGGTTGGTAAAATCAAAACTGGGTGTGGTGGTCTCTCAGCAGGGGCGTTGTTAACCACATTTAAGAGCCCTCTTGTAACTTGCATGGGTATGTGTACCAGGGATGGAGGGAAAAGTCCAGCTTGGGGTGTGGAGCCATTGTTGCTAATTTTGGCAATTTTTACTAAATCTTTTTTGTTTCCTTACTTGGTTTTCCCAAGTCAGTCAGCCAGGATATCGTGTCACCATTTTTGCAAGCGATCAAGCAAAAAAGAAAGAAATGTGAGCTTTATGGCTGCAGGGGGAGACCAAATAATAGAAATTGCAGACATGAGAGTTTGTAAAGGTGGTTTTTTTATGCTTCTGTAAAAACTCATGGCTGTTACAGCAGGTATGGGACTCTGGGACCGTGACTCCGGATTCCCAAGCGCCCGCATCTTGCAAGTGTGTGATTTCGGCATTAATCAGAGTTAATTTTTCACCATGGGGGTGGTGAAACACTGGAACAGGTTGCCCAGAGAAGTTGTGGATGCTCCTTCCCTGGAAGTGTTGAAGGCCAGGCTGGATGGGGCTTTGAGCAACCAGGCCTGGTGGGAGGTGTCTCTGCCCATGGCAGGGGGGTTGGAACTCGATGATCTTTAAGGTCCCTTCCAACCCAAACCATTCTGTGAATCGGTGGCCAAGGGCGGTGGGAGGCGCAGTACTGAGGTGTGGCGGTGCGGGGCTGGGCCGCTGTTCCAGCCGAGCCGGGCCTGTATCAGTGGTGGGGCCCGGCTTTGGGGCCTGCAGGTGTCGACGGTGTGCCGGGCACCACCGGTGGCTGAGGGGAGGGAGGCGGGGTAGGTGGCCGTGGGCGTCGAAAGCCGAAGGGCCGGCCGGCCGGCCGCCCGCGGAGGCGGCGATAGACCACAACTCCCAGCCGGCATGGCGGCGGTGCTGCTGGGGAGAACTACAGCTCCCGTGGTGCCGCCGGGCCGGGCGCCTCGTTGCCGTTCCGTGAGAGGGCGGGAGAACTACATCCCCCAGGGCGCCCCGGGCGGCGGGGCGGGGCGCTGCACCCTCTCTGAGCACGGTGGGGCGGAAGCGGCGCGGCGGGGCCGGACCCGGCCGGGGGTGTGAGGCGGCGATGGGCGGTGGGTGAGGCGCCAGGTCGAGCTGGGCCGCGGCGGTTATAACCGTTGGAGGGGGCGGGGGATTGAGGGGCTCTCCTGGGGTTCGCTGCCTGCCGGGGGCCCCGCCAGGCGGTTGCTCCCCCTCGCAGGGCTGTCGCCTGAGAGGCCGGAGCGGGCGGTCGCGGTCTGTGAAGATGATCCGGCCGGCCTGGCCCCCGCCTCAGTCCATGGCAGCGGAGGGTGAAGCGTGTCGGCAGGGCTCGGGCGGCTGCGGGAGGTGCCGGTACCGGTACCGGTGCTGGAGGGCGGCCCGCCCGGGTAACCCTCCGGCTGTGGGGCTCGGCGTTTGCGCGGGGTGAGAGACGTTCGTATGATCGCTCAGCCTGGTGCTGCATGTCTGCCCCTGTGCGGGATTGATCCTGGTGGGGCATGGTGCAGCTGGTCTGAGGGGTCCTACGGTCATTTACCCACCCCCCCTTTTTCTTTTTTCTTAATGAGATGTCTGTTAAATAATTTCAAATTGAAACGATGATCACAAACTGTTTGGCTTGCTTTCGACTTCTAGATCACTTTTTGGGAACTGGTGGTGGTGAAGAAACTGAATGAATGGAACAGTTAGGGCAGATAAGAAGTTTGTACTTCATGCTCTTCGCTTGCCACAAGACACAAACAACAACGGTGTCTCTGGAGTGACCTGGAAACATTGGAGCTGTGTGTCCTGGGGGACTCTGAGGACCTCTGAAGGTAAAAAAGTGTTTGGTAGCATTCTTTCCTGACCCCCCATTTCCCTGAGTATTAAAAGGAGGATCCTGTTTGGTAGCGTTGCCAGCCTTCTCCACACATTTACACTTTCTTTTAGTCCTTCTGCCTATTCTGCTTTCCCGGAGAGCAGTCAGATTGCAAACGTGTTTTCTGAGAAAATGCCAGCACATGCAGCCTTACTCTTTTGTCATGTCAGGCAAAAGGAGTTTCTTAATTGTGGTGGCCTGCGGTTGGCTGAAGGGAGTGATTGCTGTAGCAGGATAAAAATATGCATGTTTTTTGTATTCCCCTCTGTCATGGTACAGTAACTTCTTAAAATGCTTCTCCAGTCTTACAGTTGACTTTTTGCCAGAATCCTTGCTTTTGTGCTGCTCTGTGTTTTTTCTTTTTCGACTCCACTGACTTGCCCTGGTTTTTTTTTTCCCATCTGTGGAGTGCGTGCATCTAGTTATTCCTTTGAATGTTGCTGCTAGTTTGGCCTTTGCCTTCTCTTTTATGAGCTGGTGCTTTGAAATTTTTACGTGTCTCACTTATTTCAAAAATTAGTATAATATATTCTGTGAACCACTTCTGCTTGAGTGCCTGTTTACTGCTGCCTTGTGTTGTCTTATATTCATTGCACAGCTTAGCTTCAGCTATAACTTGTTTGAAATAGCTTCTAGTGTTAGAATAAAATGTGCTGGCAGTGCCATATGAACAAACCTTTTGTGTAAAAACAATGATGGTTCTTGTTGACAGCCTATAAAGGCAAAGTACTTCCATTTATTATCAATCTTTGTCTTTATAATTGATGTCATTTTTTGTTAAGTGAGTTTATTCTGAGGCACCTCCTACATATTGTTCTGCATAGAACTTTTTGAAAAGTGTGGCATAATCTCATAAACATGCAGTGTCTTTCTTCATGGTCTTCTCTGGTAACTGTTTCTTACTGTGCTCACTACTGCCATTGAGCTCTGCTTGGGGCTTGAAGGATGGTTCTCCCTTTAACACAGTGAAGAACACCTCTTTTAAGTGGGGCTGTGCCTACTGTAAATGAATATGCATTGGATATACACAGTGAATGGGCAAAGTAGTCAACAACACTGGCAGGAAGAACTTCTGTTTCAAAATTTGCCTAAAGTGCTGTAGAGTTCTTCATCTCTTCTCTAAGCAGTTGAAGAATTAGGCAAGAGCATTGAGGGGACCTTTATTATAAGGAATTGGGGGTGTGCTCTTGCCCTGGTACTGTCTTGTCCATACTGAAAATTCACGTGTTCTTTCTGGGACAAAGGCCACACAAAGCCACTTGGGACTGTACCCACCTCAGCTGGTTTCTACCTATCCCTGGAGCTGTGCATTGCAAGAATTGAATGTAGATAGCCATGACCCTTTTACCAAGTCAGGAGTGACAGTCTTTGAATTTACTGTTTGTTTTTTAATCCTTCATTTTGCTTGTGAACTGGCCTTGGTTGCCAGCTGGCATCAACTCTGCCAACTCCACTGTAGGCCAATATACAGAAAGCTGGCTAGAAGTGTGTGGTTGTGTTCTGATACTTCCAACACCGGTGTTCTGCACCTCGCAGCAGGGATGTTGTGCCTGAAAGTAAGATATTTTGTTTTCTTCCTATATGTTAGGTACAAAGTTGATAGGACTTTGTTATTGTAAGCATTTATATTAAAAGGCAATGGCAGCAAACTGAAAATAATGTCCTGCTTACGTTCTTTTTTACCGGATACTACCCTGAGAAAGGAGCTTGTAGGCTCTTTGATTCCTTCTTCCAGAGAGAGCTCTTTTTAAAGAGAGGATTCTGTTGCAGAGGGTTCCTCTCGCAGTGGATGTGACTGCAATAGGGTGGAAAATCCAGACCAGCCTGCTTGCTAGCCTGTTCTGCTGCTTGCCCCGAGAGTGAGTTAGTTCCCAGAGGATCTGCTCCGCTCTGAGCTCAGCTGAGCAGGAACTGGGCAACACAGCTTTGGCCCCGGAGGTGCCGCTTGCCCTGTTTGCTTTGTGAGAAGTTTCTGAAGCGGAGGGGATCCCTCAGTGAACTCAGTGGGGATGAATAGTGAGGTCAGCCCTATACAGCAACTTGCTCTCTCCATATTATGCTCATCCGATAGCCTGTGTACCTTGAGCTAGATGCTAGGAATATTGAAGGAAAGTGTAAGTACATAACCAAGAATTAAACAGTGCAGAGTATTTGCTTTCAAGTCTGTACTTGATTCTAAGTTTTCTAGATAAATAAGCTCAGATACAATGTTTTCTCCCCCTCAATGTTTGTTCTAGCTTATAAAAGTTCACAGCTTGTGGATTATTATTTAAGTACAGTTGTGGTATGCAGACTTCGCAGTATTTTAAATGGGTGCTGCTTGTCAGTTCACTAAAAATCAGTTCTATTCTTACTTGTTGCTAAGGGTGCAATTAAGCGAGGCACACTGTAACATACGTGGTGATATGGGTACACTTTGTCTCTCCTCCCCAATGCTATTAGCCAGTTTCAACCAAATACAGGAGCAGATGCGAGGGAAGAGAAATAAGAGTGACATTGTTAGCAGCAAATACCAGTGCCTTTGAAACTCCCTGCTTTAAGTTGCACCTTGTTCCGTAGTCCAGAATTTCTTATTGGCATGTCTGACTTGAGTGCTCATCTTTTTCCTTGTGAATGTTGTGTTTTAAGGCATTTGCTGTTTCCAGTTGCGGTTCATTCAGTTGCAAAGAAGCTAGACCAAAATATTTTGATGAAAGTATGTGGGAGAAGGGAGGCGGAACAAGCAATAGACAAGAGCTGATTAGATAGTAGCTCGTGTAACCAGACTAGCTCTAGCTGCTGAGTTAATTTCAATTGGTGTTTTTGTGTTTGGTTTTTTTTTTTGGCAAGTGTCTCAAACCTGATTCATCATAATCCATAAATTTAATCAAGCATAGAAAATGCATGAGCACAACAGGCATCTGAGTTTTCTCTGACATATTGCACTGTCTGGAAAACATTTCACGTATTAGCAATCAATTACTCATTAAAGTCACGGTATTGTCATAAGTGTAAGCATGTGTGGTGTCTGTATTTTTTCATGCTTCCTTTGACCCTGAATTTATACAGTTTTTGAACATGGAAGGGGGGCATAGAAGACCCCTAATACAGGGAGCTAGAGCAAGCCCCTCATGCCAGTGCATAAAAGCCTTTCAGTTTTGGAAGCTGTTGTCGTCTTGCTCCCATGGAACAGAGCACCCACCCTGCATTGTTTTAGTTCTTCAGAAACACCATTGTACGTATTGTGTGGCATTATTGCAACATTTATCATCATTTCCAAATTTGTCTTTCAGTGCTTTCTTAGTGTTCTGTCTCTAGCGCATAGATACATTTCTCTGCTTCCCTAAAGGCGTTCTGGCATCTTGGCGTGGTTGCCTGTTGTGAACAGTCTGGAAGAGCTTTTTTGGCATGCTTGTGGTTCTTATCTTTGCTGTAAACACAAGCTGTGAAAGCCTTATGGGATGGCAGGCTAAAAATAACTTCTACCCTTGGTAATCTCTTAAGGAAAGATAAGTCTTCTGCCTGGGTGCTGTGGATGGATTCTCTGTGGTTCCCTACAGTCAGGATGACACGTGGCAGTGAGCTGCGCCATCTGCTTTGGGGACAGAGTTGTTGCTCTATCAGTCGCTGTCTCAGAGACAGCAGCTAGCGCAGCATGGCTGGGAGAAGGGCAATATCCATGCCTTGAACTCGCAAATCCAGCCGATGCTGACTAGTACTGTAGACTTGCTCAGTTCACTGAATTTCACTGAATTTTTTAGAGTTGGAAGGGACCATAGAGATCATCTAGTCCAACTCCCCTGCTGAAGCAGGATTGCCTAGAGCATGTTAGAGCATGTTACTCAGGACTGCATCCAGGCGGGTCTTGAAAATCTCCGAAGAAGGGGATTCCACGACTTCCCTGGGCAGCCTGTTCCAGGGCTCTGTCACTCTCACCGTGAAGAAGTTTTCTCTTATATTTGAGTGGAACCTCCTATGTTCCAACTTGTGCCCGTTGCCCCTCGTCCTCTCACTGGCAACCACTGAAAAGAGTCTGGCTCCCTCCTCCTTCAACCCACCCTTGAGATACTTATAGCATTGATAAGGTCTCCCCTCAGCCTTCTCTTCTCCAGGCTAAAGAGTCCCAGCTCTCTCAGCCTTTCTTCATAAGGGAGATGCTCCAATCCTTGAATCATCCTCGTTGCCCTTCGCTGGACTCTTTCCAGTAGTCCCCTGTCCCTCTTGAATTGCGGAGCCCAGAACTGGATGCAGTATTCCAGTTGTGGCCTCACCAGTGCAGAGTAGAGGGGGAGAATGACTTCCCTCGACCTACTAGCCACACTCTTCCCTATGCAGCCCAGGATTCCGTTGGCCTTCCTGGCCACAAGAGCACATTGCTTGCTCATTGTCATTTTGCTGTCTACCAGGACCCCCAGATCTTTCTCTTCAGAACTTGACTCCAGCAGGTCCACACCTAACCTGTATTGGTGCTTAACATTCTTATTCCCCAGGTGCAGGACCCTACACTTTTGCCTGTTGAACCTCATGAGGTTCTTCCTTGCCCAGCTCTCCAGCCTGTCCAGGTCTCGCTGGATGGCAGCATGGCCCTCCAGGGTGTCAGCCACCCCTCCCAGTTTGGTATCATCAGCAAACTTGCTAAGGATACACTCTGTCCCCTCGTCCAGGTCACTGATGAATATGTTGAACAGGACTGGACCAAGTATTGACCCCTGGGGGACACCACTTGTTACAGGCCTCCAGCTTGAACCTGTTCCATTAATCATTACCCTTTGGGTCCTGTCACACAGCCAGTTCTCAATCCACCTCACTGTCCCCTCATCCAGCCCACACTTCCTTAGTTTCCCAATGAGGATGCTATGGGAGACTGTGTCAAAAGCCTTGCTGAAGTCAAGGTAGATGACATCTGCTGCCCTCCCCTCATCCAGCCAACCAGTTATAGCATCATAGAAAGCTATCAGATTGGTCAAATATGATTCACCCTTGGTAAACCCATGTTGCCCACTTCCAAGAACCCCCTGCTCTTCAACTTGTTTGGAGATGACATCTAGAATGAGTCTCTCCATTACCTTCCCAGGGACGGAGGTGAGACTAACTGGTCTGTAGTTCCCAGGGTCCTCCTTCTTGCCCTTTTTGAAGACTGGAGTGATGTTGGCCTTCCTCCAGTCTTCTGGCACCTCTCCTGTTCTCCATGACTTTTCAAAGATGATAGAGAGTGGCTCAGCGATAACATCTGCCAGCTCTCTCAGCACTCGTGGGTGCATCCCATCAGGGCCCATGAACTTATGAATGTCCAGTTTGGCCAAGTGGTCCTGAACCTGGTCCTCCTCTACTGGAGGAAAATCTTCCTCTCTCCATACCCTCCCCCTTGCCTCCAAGGCCAGAGATTCATGAGGAGCAGCCTTAGCAGTGAAGACTGAAGAAAAGGCGGCATTCAGCAACTCTGCCTTCTCCGTGTCTTCCACCACTAGGGTGCCCATCTCATTCATCAGTGGCCCCACATTATCCCTAATCTTCCTTTTACTGTTTACATACCGAAAAAAAAACCTTTTTTGTTATTCTTAACTGTAGTGGCCAAGATGAGCTCGGTTTGAGCCTTGGCCCTTCTAATTTTCCCCCTGCATATTTTCACCACTTCCTGGTATTTCTCCTTGCCTGCCAGGCCCCTTTTCCAAAGATCATAAACCTTCTTTTTGTTCCTGAGCTCCAGCCAAAGCTCTCTATTTAGCCAGGCTGGTCGTCTTCCCTTCCTGCTTGTTTTTTGGGACTTGGGTATGGCTCTTTCCTGTGCTTTTAAGAGTGCCTTCTTGAAGTACGACCAGCCTTTCTGGGCACCTTTGCCCTTCAGGACTGTCTCCCAAGGGACACTTTCAGCCATGCTCCTGAAGAGGCCAAAGTCTGCCCTTCAGAAGTCCAAGGTGGCAGTTTTGCTGGCCCCCCTCCTTGCTTCAGCAAGAATTGAAAATTGTATCATTTCGTGATCACTCTGTCCAAGACAACCTCCAACGTTTACATCCCCCACAAGACCTTTGAGTTAACTATCAGCAGGTCCAGTAGGGCACTTTCCCTAGTTGGTTATCTCACCAGCTGCGTTAGTTTGATTCCAGCATGTTGGAAGAGGAAGATCATGCATATCCTGAGGGGACACTGCGTAAGAGGGATGATATCATGAGTTTGACACTGCTAGGATAACTTTGTATTTACTGTCAGAGGAGTTACTCACTTGGCCTTCTCTTTCCTTACAGCAGCAAGGGCGCAATGATGGATAACCGTTTTGCTACAGCGCTAGTAATTGCTTGTGTTCTCAGCCTCATCTCCACCATCTATATGGCAGCTTCCATTGGCACTGACTTCTGGTACGAATACCACACCCTGTCCCCAGCTGAGAACGTTAGTGAAGCTGGTAGAACCGTCTGGGAGGAATTTGTCAGCGAAGAGGCAGATGAGAAGACCTACACAGATGCGCTCTTCCGGTGTAACGGCACGGTTGGATTGTGGCGGAGGTGTATCACTGTACCCAAAAACTCTCACTGGTACAGCCCACCAGGTATCTCCAGAGCAATTAACACTTCCCACGCTTGCCTGGGGTGGTATGTGCTAACTTCCTCACAATATATTCATGCCACTTCGTTTCTCCAGAAGGCTTATTTCTAGCTTATGTGTTTGTTTTTTTAATAAAGACAGTCTAAATTTTTAAAGCAGTGAAAGGCAAAATGGTCTGTGGCTGTCAGTGCTACAGATTTGGATGGCTACAGATGTCTGGATTTGACATATGATACTTGATCTAAATTTAGTCTGGTATAACTTGATTTTCTTTTGCATCTGTTATCTACCTGGGCATGCATTTATAGCTGCTCTGCCAGTCACTGTCGTCTTAGGAGAGGTCCTGGGTTCCAGCAATGGAATAAAGATACTACTTTATCAAGGAGGCACTTGCTTCTTTTAGCTAGTTGTTCATTTTGCTCACGTGTCACAAATGTGCTGATACAACAGTGGGATGTTTTGGATTCCTTGTACCATAGTGCTGGATATGGAATGAAATACTTGCATTCTTTTTCACAGTGGTTGGGGGCTACAAAAGTGTGGTGAGCAATTATTTTAATTGCTTCAAATTAGGTTTCAGACACATACTGTGTTTGTGAAGCCCTTCATTTTGAACCCTCTTTTTAAAAAAAATATAGTTTAATCACTTTTTCTGGAGAATAAAGCATCACATTAAATACTTTTTTTTTCCTCTAATGATGATACTTATTTTGGAAGACAAACAGTGCTCAATAGTATTCTCAAAGCAAAATCTAACTGAGGCATAAAAGAGGAGAAATTTAGTATGAAGAAGCAGATATTTTCTGTTCTTTAAATAGTCCTTTCTATCCCATTTTTGAATGAAGTGTTTAGTACAATAACGTATTCTGCACATGGAGTTAATCACAGCTCAGTTAAGTGACTTGTGAGTACAAGAATATGTAACAATATAGTTGAGCATCATACGCCACATTTCTTTTCCCGATGTTTCAAGCATGACCCAGTTCTCTGTGGATAACCCAGGTAAACTTTTGAAGATTCTGCATGTATGAATGTTGTCCCTCATTGTAGTAACCACGTTATGTTAACTACGTTATGATAAGGCATCCAACAGGTCTGTTTTGAGAGGTAATTTTTTTTCTCTAAAATGTTTTTTCTCTGAGGAGCTTCCCAGCTTAAATGGTTGGGAAAAGAGGAATGGAAGGGAAATACCTAATGGTAATTTTTTCTCTTTTTTCCTCCAGAAACTGGTATGACTACACACTGCATCAGTTTTTCCCTCTCTGATCAGTTTATGGAAAAATACATAGAGCCTGGAAATCACAATAGTGGCACGGATTTGAATCGAACTTGTAAGTGTCTTTCGCTTCCATCAGGCAAACAAGTAGGATGAAAAAAAAGACGTTTCTCAAGTACAGTCACTGGTCAGGGAAGTGTCTGTGTCCTGCTCTGCTGCTTTTTTTTTTTTTTTTTTTCCTGTTGGTCTTCACAGTAGCACAGGCAGTAGCTTAAAGTTTAAAATGAAAACTTAAGTGTTTTAGCAAAGGTTTTGCCCATTAACGCAGTACAGGAATTTGGGAGTTAACAAATGAAGTTCTTCCTACTTTACTGGAGCCTTTGGTCCTTTTTAGCTGTGAATGTGGGGTGTCTGAAGCAAAAGCAATGTGGGTAGAAGGGAATATAAGACAGTGGTGGTTTCTAGTACAATTTCAACAAATTGTTTTGGTGTTTTTCACATGCAGATCTCTGGCGATTGCAGTTTCTCCTGCCCTTTGTCAGCCTTGGCCTCATGTGCTTTGGGGCTCTGATTGGGCTCTGTGCTTGTGCCTGTCGCAGCCTTTACCCTGCCATTGCCACCGGAGTCCTCCATTTCCTAGCAGGTAGGTCTGCTGCCATCTGCCAACTTGCCCTCCCTGCTCCAGAAGCTCATGGTAACCACTGGAACACTTCAACAGTGAGCTCATTGCTGTTCTCTGTTTCCTTCCCCAGGGCTTTGCACACTGGGACTGGTTGGCTGCTACGTAGCTGGGATTGAGCTGCTCCATAAGAAGCTGCCCCTGCCTGATGATGTGAGGGGTGAATTCGGCTGGTCCTTCTGCCTAGCCTGTGTCTCGGCACCGTTGCAATTTATGGCAGCTGCTCTTTTCATCTGGGCAGCTCGCACCAACAGAAAGGAGTTCACTCTCTTGAAAGCATACCGTGTAGCATAAGTGCTGCTACCGAAGTATAGGGTTTCCATGTTATAGCCTGTTCTCCCCTCAACCCTTACTACTTTTTTCTTTTAGTCAGGATTTTACCTTGTACTGTGTGGTTCTTGCCAGTTGAGACAGTTTAGCCTGCAGGCCCTGAAGACAAAGACCTCTGGGCTAAATGACCAAACTGCCAGAAGTCTGCAGAACTTGAACATGTTTTAAAATTTTTTTTTTAAGAATTATTATTATTTTTTAAGCTTCATTTGGTTGTTGAATATCCCCTTAGTTAGGTGTACATGCCCCTTCCTAATTTTATTACCCTGTCAGCCTGGAGGAAATAGGAGTAGTGTTGTAGGGTGGAAGAGAGATAGGAAAAGAGAAGATGCAGGTAAGCAAGGATGGGAAATGCAGTGCACAAATAATAAATAATCAGGAGCTGTCTGCTGTGTGGCCCAAGCAGGCAGAACATATGGAGAGCACCCAAGAGACATTGGGGGGACTTGGAAGGCTCTGTTACGGAAATACTGTAGCTAAATCAGCCCTGTAGCTTTGTTTTGGGTCTCTGACTAGTTTGCTACTTTTTGTGGCCTCTGGCAAAACGGATGCAGATGGAGCAGCTGGCTGTGGGACTGCCTGCACAGCACACCATCCCAAAGTAGACTATACTTGTGTTTGCTGAGAAGCAGGATAAGTTGGCCCACGTGGAGCTCCGTGCTGCTCTAGCTACACTGCTTCCAGGACCCAGGCTAGTTTGGTATCTGCACTATATGTGATTGTGCACTCTAATCTTAACTTGTGGTGCTTTTGCTTGCCATGAAATAAGGCTTTCCTCTCTCTTGTGTTGAAAATGACCCTTCACAAGTTTTTTGGTTTTAATTTGGTTTCGTGTATGTGTGTATATGTACATATATAAACTTAACGTTTTTTAAAGCTCACCTATTTATCCTACATAGCACACACAACAGGGTTTTTTTAAAAGGTGCTGCTCTTTTCCTGTCTTGCCCCAAACCTATTGTTTAAATTAAATAATAAAAAAAAAGTTCAGATATTTTCAGTATTGCATGAATCTGATGGGACAGTGAGGGTATGGTCTGAAGTGAATTTTACTTGGGGAAAGAAAAGCCACTATCTAGGTGGTTTCTCTGTTTTCAGGGAAATGTCATCAGAAACAAAGATGTTTGGTTAGATTTATTTTTTTTTAAATTAAGTTCTTGGACTCCTGCTAACTTCAAATTCTCTTCTGCTCATCATTGGGTGGGTGCAACACCCCATAATTTCTAATTAGTTCACAGCTGCTGCACATATTTCTTCTAAATCACTGCAGCTCTAGCCAGACCGAGTGGCATGTATTATCTAGAAAACAATGTTCCAAGACTAAGTTGTTTAATTCTAAGGCCCTAACTCCCCTTGTTTCTTTACTCCATGCTAAATAGGAGAAATACGTCTTAGAAGAATTAAATCCTGACAAAATGAGTAAGTCTGTGATGGCAAGGGTTCTGTGAGATACAGTTGATGAGAATGCCACAGAAATATGCATTTTTATCTCACATATGTTTTTTTATTTTTTGTGCTTTTGTGTTTTTTTTTTTTCAGTAGATACCTCTAGCCGGGCTGTCTTTGCTGGGTCAGCAAGCAGCCCCCTGAAGTTCAGGGTTATCTGCTAGTATGGTTTCTTCATTTTTTTTTATTGTGTGTGATAGGGATCAACCTACTTCTTCTTTTATTATCATCATTGGAGTCTTTACAAAATGAAAAAAAAAGAATAATTATGAAAACTGGGATGACTGAAAAAGCACCGGTAGTTCAACATAATCCTCTTTCTCTTGCTGTTGAGTAATTTTTCACCTTCCTCCTAAGACAACTTCTTTCCCTCTCTACAACATCTGGGGCAGTTCTAACCCTGTGAGATTGTGGTACTTTTGTGCAGTATCTGAGAGTAAATGAAAATCTGTGCTGCTGATAAGCACCGTATCAGTATGTTTTCGTAGTCATTAGTTATCTCTGACTTGGGTAGATAAGGCCTAGCTGCTCAGCTTGTCTGGCTGCTGATGTGTGAGAAATATTAGGGTATACCAGCCTTAGCTCAGGTCAAAAGGACTGGAAGGTGCTGTTCTGCACTTCAAGAGGAAACACTGCTGATCATTTTATCTACTACGGTTTGGGTGTGTTTTTCTTTTTTCAGGAGCTGGCAGAATAGTCATGTGATTTTAATCCGAGCAATGGGAATCCTCTGCATTTGGTCTCTCCCCTTGTATCTGCACCTATTTTTCTGAAGTGAAATCTCACTTCTTAAATGTTAGCATTCTTGCTTCCAAAACAGTGATTGTTATGGAGAGAAAATGGAATGTTAGAGGTGCTGTCAGTCCTTTCTTGATCATTTTAAGTACCAGCAAAACCAAGATTGCCTGCGTTTGTCTGTCTCATATAAATGCTGCTGGCTTTCTCTGCCCCGAAATGAAGAAAACAAGCTTTAATTGAGTTGAGAAGCTGCACATGAGCAGGCAATGTGCTCTCGCAGCCCAGAAGGCCAATCACATCCTGGGCTGCATCAAAAGAAGTGTTGCCAGCAGATCCAGAGAGGTGATTCTGCCACTTTGCTCTGGTGAGACCTCACCTGGAGTACTGTGTGCAGGTCTGGAGCCCTCAGTATAGAAAGGACATGGACCTGATGGAGCGGGTCCAGAGGAGGGCCACCAAAATGATCAGGGGGTTGGAGCACCTCTCCTATGAGGACAGACTGAGGGAGCTGGGGTTGTTCAGCTTGGAGAAAAGGAGGCTCCGGGGAGACCTCATAGCGGCCTTCCAGTACCTGAGGGGGGCCTACAGGAAGGCTGGGGAGAGTCTGTTTACAAAGGCCTGCAGTGACAGGACGAGGGGCAATGGTTTTAAGTTGGAGAAGGGGAGATTTAGATTGGATATTAGGAAAAAGTTCTTTACCATGAGGGTGGTGGAACACTGGAACAGGTTGCCCAAGGGAGGTGGTTGAGGCCCCTTCCCTTGAGATATTCAAGGTGAAGCTCGACGAGGCCCTGGGCAACCTGGTCTAGTTGGGGGTGTCCCTGCTGACTGCGGGGAGGTCGGACTAGATGACCTTTGGAGGTCCCTTCCGGCCTGGACCAATCTATGAATCTATGAATTGACCCTTGATTTGGAGCATTTGCCTAAAATGAGGGTCATCTTTCAGGGTTTTAGGTTTTTTTTTTTTTACCCTTGCTCTTGTTGTAAAGATTGCTTCATCAGAATGGATTTCAGTGAGAAGCAGACTTCATCCAGGAAGAGGGCTAGCCCTCTCTGTTGTCTGGGGTGATGGATCTGCATGTAGCTATTTTGCTTTGTAACTGTGCTTTACTCAAGGTGTCAAGGGAGCAGGAAGAGTTCTTGGATTGCTGGCTTGGGTCCACTAAATGGCATTGGAGGAGGACAGGAAAACAGAGTAGACGCTGAGGATGGAGTGGTTCTGTAAAAGAGAGATGATTAAGTGCACTAACAGATCATGAGACGGATCTTGACCCCAGAGTGTGTGGTGCAGGCCCTTCACACCGGAAGGTCCTCATGCCACATTCAGATGTTGATTGCATTCAAGAGAAGCTTGAGGCCTGTATGTGGGTTTGTGGTCATGTACATACATGCAAATGCAGACACCCTTGCTCGAAAAAGTGAAGAATGCTCCAGCTCTGGGAAAAAGTGGTGAGATTAAGGACAGATTTGTGTTCCTTGGTATTTTGTGGTCTGACCATGGGAGATTGTTACGGTTTGAGAGAACCCATAACAATCTATTGTCGTTAAACAATTATTCTATCACCCGATGACCTCTCCCCACACGGAAAGGGGAGTCGGGGAACACAAAGAAACACAAGGGTTGAAATATAAATAGGTTTAATAGACTAAGACTAAATAATTAACAATAATACTAAAGAACCAGTATTAATCCCAGTACTGATATAAGATATACAGGAATTACACTCAGCCAATTGTATCAGTAGGAAGCTGTGCACTCCCAGCAGGGACAGCAAATGTCGGACACTGTGAGTGCAATGGCTTCAGGAGGAAGGGAAGGCCTCAGGGTTCCGGCACTGGGGCAAGGAGTTGTCTGGATCGCTGCCATCAAGGGAGAGAGAGTGCTACGCAGCAAACTCTTCTAATTTATATTGGATGTGATGTTCATGGTATGAAATAATCCTGTTGACCAGCCTGGGTCAAATGCCCAGGCCTCGCTCCTCCTTGTCCCTGCACCTGGCAAGGCTCAAAAACACTAAAACCTTGAATCCCACACAGCCTGGCTGGCTATAAAGTAAATATTGTCACAAATTCAGACACTAGAACCTTCTAAAAGTGCAATTTTCCCCAACATTAGAAGAAAAGTTAGTCCTGTGTCTCTCAACCCGGGACAGAGATGTTTACTGATAGTGGTTCAGTGTTGGAGACGGGGATGAGGCGGATACACACTGAGATTTAAAAAAAAGGAATGTCCTTGTATGTCTGTGTGCACAGGGGAAATGGCACACATCTCTAACACTGCTGTATGGGCCGGTGAAAGTGAAGGGAAGACATACCAGAGGAAAAGGAGAAACAAAAGAGGAGGAGGAATCCTGTCAGACTGAGTGTGAGAACCAAGGATCCTTGACACAGCATGGGAGCAAGCTCCCAGGACTGCCCTACTCCACCACTACTGCCCTCCAGCCCACTCGTGGCGCCGTCACAGCGGCAGCATAAGCAAGTAGGTGAACGCTTCTCTTGTGCTTATGAGAAGCCCTTGAGGGTTCTGTCCCCCGAATCTGAGGTGGGCAAGCTGCATTTGTCCTTCAAGCATGCCCCTGTGACAACGTTCCTTCTTCACAGGCTTGGGCTTGTTTCCCTGCCAACCTAGTGAAACCACTAGGAAAGCAGGACTAGCAGAGAGCTGCACAGAGCAGTGAAGTGTTTAGTCTAGGTAGCAGCCTCTTCTCATTTTTTCCTCGAAGTGACATTTTCCCTGTCTTCTCCCCCCTTGCTCCAAATAGCTCTGAGAAGGGGATGGTCAATGAAGTTGCAAAGAGGGCGTTTGTTATTGTGGCTGTGAAGACGGCTCCCACTGGTGTGAGAGGAGAGATCACTGAAAACTGGAGAATACTCAATCCCATTTCCTTATTCTAATAAAAAAGCAGTATAGGGCAAACACCAAAAAACTGCTTTTTTGTGTAAAGGGGACAGTTCGCCACTTATGAAAGGCGTAATATGTTGTGGGTGCAAGTGATGGCATGGGCCTTGGGTTATTCCAAGACTTTCTAATCTGTTGTCGTGCCGGAAACTGTGTGGTGATCTAGTTTTCCTTCTGAATTGTGTACTGGCCAGGTGGCCCTTTCCTTGTGGAAAGTCTGTTGCAGTCTTTTTGCTACGTTGATAATGAATATCTCCTCTCCCCTCATCTAAAATGCTCTGAAGTGTTTTTTTGAGAAAAGTGTTTGGGTTGTTTTTAGGTTTGTGGGTTTTTTTTTATTTTTCTCTGGTCTTTGTCACTTATGGTTGGCACCAAGTTATGTACCAGTTCGCAGTCTGTCTCTTGCAGTGCTGTCGTAGTTCTGTGATTCAAGGCGATGAGTTCTGAAAACCTCGTTCCCGCTCAATAGCGTGTGTGTACTCAGCCAACACCTGCGATTCAAAGAGAAAACCTGAAATGTCAGCAGCTTGTCATCATCGTATCTCAGGCTGATTGTCCACCTCGATCTGTGTGTATTTCCTGCTTGAGTAGATTGTGTATCTCAACAGAGAGAGGATAACATCTTGAAGCTGCTTTTCTTTTTTCTATTTTTTTTCTTTTTACTATTTCCTCAGGAATAGCTAGAGTTTTGTGCTATAGAGCTCCTTTATAACCTGGTTTCTAATAGGAAAAGATCAAAGGTTTGCATGTTTACTACTAACTCTTTTATTGCTGTGGAATATTATTCTTGCCCTATATTTTTAAGCTACAACTTTCAAAACTGCAGGGTGTAAAGTGAAGCCTTTGTTCAAGTTAGAGTTCAGATACATGACAGTTGAAGAATTGGATGCTCTGTAACTGGAAGACTCTATAGGTATTCAGATATAGAAATAATAGCCATACACAAAATTACACTTATCAGTAGGCAGAGAGGTGCTTGTTATATGCCAAACCTTTATACAAACCAATGACCACTGAAAAAAAATCTGACAACAACTTATTCCACTCCTCGCTCTCCTCTTCCCTTCTAAAATTACTACTTTTAAAACCATAGGGACAGTGTTTTATTTATTGATCAGGTTAGAGCAACGCGTGTCAGATGTCTCTGTGCTTTCTGTGTACAGACAAGGGTGAAGGAGATGATTATTGATTTTTGCAGAGGATCCGAGCATCTCTATAGCTTTGGGTTTTTTGAGGTGAAGATTGAAAATTTTCAAGAAAACTAGAACCTTTTGTTTAATCAAAATTAATTGCTACCTAGTCCAAAAAAAAGTGGTTTTTTTAATAGCCCTCTTTTTCCAGCTTTCTCAAGTCTTTCATCTGCATCTTTTAAAGTATTTCCTACATTAAATGGTTTTAGAATCTTTTCTTTTTTAGCTTGGTGTTTGTGAAGATGATCTCCTGGTGTATTTTGTATCACTATCTGAGAAGAGGAAACCCTGCTATAGGAAATCCTGCTTTAGCAGGGGAGTTGGATTAGATGATCTCTAGAGGTCCCTTCCAACTCTGAAAATTCTGTGATATATGTAACTCTTTAATGGACCTACCCATTACATCTGGGCTAGTTCTCAATGTCAAACATGGATATTTTTAAAAATTTGGAGTACCTATTAAAAATAAGATTGATTCAAACATGCTTAACATAAGCCTTTCAAAAAGTAATTAATGAGGGAGTGTTTCCAGAACACTTTGTTCAGAAGGACTCCTTCTGTCCCATGTTATGACCTACCACGTGTCTAGGCCTTTGCCATCAGCCCTTTTTCCATTCAGCTTCCAAAGATGAATGTACATGAGTATATTTTGCCACACAATAACTTGATGGAGGACCGTTCCCCGTTGTGACTTCACCCTTTATCATCCTTATGATAAAAGAGTTGCACTACAACATCTCTGTTAGAAAGACTGAAAAGCCCTGTGAAGAAGCAGCACATGCAGTCTCTCTGTGGAAGAATCATCCTCCATTCGCTGTCTGCCTGGAGGAATCAAGGCAGACCCTTCCCAGTGGAGGGAGTGCAGCTCTGCCGGTGCCCCATCATGTTTCCACACCCATAAGCTCAGTGGTGGAGACTTGTGTTAGCTGTAAATGTTAGTACTGGGTGTCCTTTGCACCGTGTCGGGTGAGTGTGATTAGAGCCTTTCCCAACAGCGTCCAAGCGTGATGTGCCATGAGTATACCTTAGGCTAAGCTACCGAGCCAGTGCTGCACCGAATGATGGGCTTTTTCCTTCCTCTGAGGTCCAGTACAGTCTTGTACCTTTAGCTGATTTAATCTTTTGGGAGATTTCTCTGCAGAGTCTGGTAGCTGACAGTGTTGGCCAAGTGACCAGGGCAATACCTTTTTACGTTAAATGGTTTCTACGTAAATTCACTGAGAAACCTCCCTCATTATCAGAGGATTTGCCTGTGATAAACACATGTAAAGAGCATCAAAGCTGACCATCCGATGTGTTTACACTGATGTTGATTTAATCGTTGATCGAATCCACCAGTTAATTGCCAAACTGATGTGTGTTTGGAGTGCTGGCTGGCTGAGCCCAGCAGTGTGCTGGAGTGCTGGTGCAGAGCGGGTGCCAGTTTTCTGCGATGCCTCGGCTCTGCCAGAGCCTTTCAGCCTATAGGCGATACCGGTAGCAGACGCTGGAGAACTGGTTCCACAGCTTCTCCACCTCCTGGAGCTGAACCCTACACTGAACCGTGTTCCCTCACCACTGCCGATTCCCCAGTTTAAACAAACTACTTGTGTGGGTGATACTGTGATCCCAGTGACTTTTGTCATATTGTTTCTCCAACCCTCATGAAATTGCTTTGGTTGAGAAAGGAATGGGGTTTGTCTTCACCAGAAATAAGCTCTGCTTTCTGAGTGCTTTCTGGGGCTGTTGCAGTAGTTCCTTTTGCGAACAAATCCCTTTTGTCTGGCACTCAAGTGACCCATTTAACTAGCTAGGTTTGATTTGCATTTTGATGTTTACTTCCACACAAACCAACAGCAGCAGTGGTATAAAACCTCAGCATCTGCCCGGTGCTAGAACTGCTTAGGTCGGTCTTGAGGCCTAAAGATCTTTGAGTTCTGGAAAGTGATTAACCGTTCACAAATGATGAAGATGTCACGAATGGTGTCAGCAGCAGGATGCTGCTGGTGGAGTCGCCCCTGCCTCCCAGTACTGAACTGGGAGGTGAGGTGAGGAGGAGCTGGTGAGCAGGGCAAGGGCTGCAAGGGGAAATGAGCAGTCTCTGAGGGTGAGTCGCTGGTTGTGGAGCATCTTCATTGTTCTGCTTGAGCCACTGCAGACCTGCCCAGGAACAGCACTTAGACAAGTGTATAAACCGCGTGAGGGACAGCAGGGACAATACTCCTGTGGGCCTGGTGATGAAGAGGAGGCTGTAGCAGCCAGGGCTGTCCTCTACAGGGAGCACAAGGAAGCTGTATCGTTATGGGGAGAGGAAGCCAAACCCGTTCTGCAGCAGACGTGTGTTTTACTTCCAGTCACCTTAGTGAGCTGGCAGGAGTGTCATCATCCAGGTGACAGACTTGTTATTCCCCTTCTGTGTCTCCTTGCTTCCTTCTCCCAGCTCCTGCACTGGTTCTTCCCTCTCCGTTCTCTTCTCCTTCATAGCTTCTTTTACCACAAGAAATAAACTAGCTACACACTTTAGAGGCACCTTGGGCCATGCTCGGAGGACCTTAAGTCTGTCCACATCCCTGTTACACACCCAGTTGGGTGCATCTGGAAGCCTAAAGCCAGCTAATTGGAAATGCTAGGCACAGAAACACTTGTTAGGGCATGGCCCTGAATGCCTTTTAAAGCACTGGCACCCTTTTTAATGTGGCCTGGATGCTGTTGGCTCTGCTCTACCAGGCGCTCAGCTTACAGTTTAAATTCTCTGCATCCAGTGTTTACAGAATGAGAAATAAGAGCTTAATTTGCAGTAAAAGATTTACATAGTACAGTCTGAGCTGAAGGAGCTCATGTTCCTGCTTCCTGCCAGCTGTCTCCTTCTGTTATGCCCCCTACCCTGGGTCATCTTCACCCCAGGAGATGCCGGTAGGGAGCTGACATCTTCTTGATATTTGGGCATTGTTTGTGTTCAACAAGCTGGCAAGGAAACGGGGACCAAGTGACCCTTGTGGTGCCATCATGCACAATGCAAAGATTCCGGTTTATAGGTAAAAACTGCAGGGAATTTTTCCCCCCCATTTTTCAGGGGCTGTATCATATATTCAGCAAGAGTTTCTAAAAATTGTGGGAGTCACCTTTGTCTTCTCACTGAAAAGGAAGAATTTTCAACAAAGATGTCACTAGCTATAAGCTCCCGGACCCAAGGAAAAATCCTGAGAGCTACTTGAAGCAGTGAGAAATAAGTGGGACAAAGAAAGCTGCCAATAATAAAGATTCAGGAAGATTAATTTCAGGCAAAGGTAATGTTTTCTGTAGGTTTCCTATTCTGGGATGTAACAACTTGGGAGATGCATAAAAGATGCAGTAAATAATTGTTCCTCACTGGATTATTTTTTTTTTTTAATCATTAATGACACATACAATAAATGAGAGGTCTTATGTATCGAGACTTCTTTGGGTGATTTTGCAAGGGATGAATGGAATACATTGGGACTTGCTCCTCGTGGTTTTAGAACAAACAAAGGACTAGCCTTAAAATTCTGCAGACACTTGAGCAATGCCATGCAGATCTGGTCTGTAAATTTCAGTCACGTGTATATATATATATATAACTTTTTGAAACTTGGTGCAGCATTTTGAGGAAGTCACTTAGTGTAATGAAAAGTCACCCAGAGATTCATTCTTCACATTAGACTCCTGTCCCATTTGTGGCATTTCCTGTAGAGTTGAAATGAGACTATGCGTACCTGTTGTTTGTAGCCCAGAATTGCTCTTTTTTTTTTTTAGGCATTGATGAATTAGTTTATATGGATTGATGTTAAAAAATGATCATAAATAGGAGAATGGGAGCAGATGTTTGATATGCAACACGTCTTCTTTTTGATGTTTGTTACGCTGAGTCAAGCTGAAATGAAAGTGATCAAGGGAACGCATCAGAAATAAAAGATGACAGAGAACTCGACAAATGTTCAGTAATATTTCTTTTCCAAATGAAAAGAAATTCTGAACTGCAAATAATAAAGCTGGCCTTGCAGGAAAGAAGGTAGCTTCATGTTAATGATATATTAATATCTGTTCTGAGGTAGCATTCTTCTTGAGCTTGTTCACAGAAGTATTTGTCTGCTGGATTCCCAAAAACCGCTTTGCAATTTTCCTCTGAAAATGAGGCTAGTTAAGCGAGATCTCTTCATTGTTACTGATTTCTAAGACAGAATTAATTATCTGTCAAAGAAAAAATAATTTGTTTCTCCTGATACTCTTTTTCTAATAGGCTCTGCCCTATCCG
The DNA here is from genome assembly GCF_964106895.1 of Numenius arquata. Classification (NCBI taxonomy): domain Eukaryota; kingdom Metazoa; phylum Chordata; class Aves; order Charadriiformes; family Scolopacidae; genus Numenius; species Numenius arquata. The sequence goes on along the minus strand of NC_133576.1, from coordinate 15,970,703 downwards.
AATTCATTGTGTCTTATCAGAGGTGCTCCAATCTTGAGCTCCTCTTTTTCTCTATGTCTTTATTTTTTAAGTAAGGCTCTTTCCAGCTTAGCAATAGCTTCTCTCAGATGAGTTCTTTGAACTCTTTCCAGCTCATATTATTGAACACTGCACAGATCTTCTCAGAGTGACACAATGTAACCAACAAGAAGGGAAAGAGTGATCAAGAGGTAAGTAAATTAAAATAATGAGCAGTTAATCCCAGAGAAAAAAGCTGGATCCAACTAGAAATAACCAAATTTGAGGAGGGTTGCTAGCGTCTCAGTGCTACAGTGGTGGGTGCTTCGTGGGTATGTGAAGCTGATGCAGCAGCTCTCACATTCAAAAGTTACAAGGAAATGGTGTGAGTTCAACTCTGATATGGCCAGATGACAAATTTAAGGGCTTTAAATATAAATTCAAGATTTTAGTGTTAGATGTTAATTTTTTTTCAGAATCTTGCCCTAATTTTTACAAGAAGATAAGGGGAAACTCTGGGGCTTTGTTACTTGCCTAGAGTCAGTGGTATAGGGAATTTGTTTTGAAACCGTGTTGTGGTTTTTCAGCTTAGGGTTTTGTTTGTTTAGGAGGCAAAGAAAATCTTAGTACATGGTTCTGTGTAGGAGAAATATCTCCCCAGAGATCACTGCACCAACACACGTAATCTCTAGGATTACACTGCTTTGTACATTGTCATAGTGCATTGAGGCTGACAAATTACCTTGTCTGAGGCTTTATCCTGTGAAGACTTTTGAAAGTATTGGTGAAGGGTAAGTGTCAGCAGTTGAACATTTCCAATCCTTACTTTTTCACAATGCAGCCTGCCATTATCCTGTTAATATCAGGCTTCCAGTTACAGCTTTGTATGATGGTACAAAGATACTTCAGCAAATAGCACAGGGCAGCCTTGACTATACAAGGAAGAATAAATGCATGAGTACAGAACTACAGCAACGAGCAAAAAACTCGGACTTGATGCAATCTCCCCAATCCCACATGTAGCAATTAAGAAATGCAAATTCAGAAATGTTCTTTTATTAGGCAAGTACAGTAATTGTAGCCAGAAAAGGTACAGAGAGAAGAAAATGAAAGAAAAGTTTTTTTTAAAGAAAGTAAGCAGTGACTTAGAAAACAAGATTTTTTTTGGTCATATCTAGAATTAGTATAGTGCTGATAACCAAAAATTAATTCAGTAATAGTCTCAGAAAAAAATGCTTCCTGTACAAACAGGAAACAAAGCACCAAACACGCAATTTGGCAGTGGTTGAATGTGTGAAGACATGCTCAGTGCTGTGCAAGAGAGGACAGCAAACTTGCTAAGCCAAATTTAAACTGCAAGACAGTGGCCTCACTATTGCCCCACCAGGGAAAGCCAAACTGCAATACCAAGGAAAAGTATAAAGGTTAAAATATCAGGAAATACAGAGATTACTGAGAAGCATGCTTTGATTGATGGATGTATTTATTTACAGTTAAACTTACCAAACGAGTGGCAAATGATGCCCTCAGTCGATCTACGAACAAAACAAGTGCTACTGGAAGAGTATGCATGTGATTTGGGCTTTCTGTAGCAAAGCTGCAAAAATTTGTAATGTTTTGGAAAGCAAGCAAGCAAGTAATTCTGGGTAAGTTACTCCAAGAAGTAGACTGCTTGTGTCATTCACTCCAGCAGAGATTTATGGAGTACTTATTGAAGGAAAAAAAACAATATAAAATCTGTATTCTAAAGTAATGGAAGAATCCTTTAGATTCTTCAAGAAAAAGGACAGTATCCTTGTCCTGAAGTACATAAAGGCAGGCGACCAGCTCTGAAAGCCATAGGAAACTCGGCCAAGACGCATGTTTGGCCAGGCCCAAACAATTTAAACAAAACACCCTAAAGAGTTGCCTGCGGGATGCATGCAATGGAAGAAATAAGATCTGATTTGGGGAAAAGCCATGATATTCTTACAATTTGGTGCCAAAAATGAGTATCAGCAATTTGGATAGAGTGCTCCCTTGCCATGTTAAGAGCACTAGTAACGGGACAGAGGGGTTGGGAATGTCCCTGGTGACCTGATTTAGGGAATATGTGGACCCTGACAGCACAGTAGCTGTTATATTAGAATGTCATCTACCATGAAAATTTGTATGACTGTGAGGACAACGGGTTGAATTATTTATGTGTCTCCTAGAAGGAGCCGACAAAGCGAAACTAAAATGTTTGAAGAATAAGTGCAACATCATAGATGGCAGACCTGCTCATCACCAAGATCTATGACACAAGTCTGGAGAAGTCACTACAAAAACCCTGTGTGTCTGTAGCTCTTGTCATATTGTAATATGCTGCCTGCCCAACAGCAGAATTTAAGAACCAAGCAAGTCTATGTCCTCAGTCCAATAGAAGTAGGAGTAAATATCAGTCAAGCCATGTCTGAGCTAATTTCCAGGCAGAAGCTACTGTGAGTAGGCAAAGAAGTGTCATGAGCTTTACCAGTGTTCACTCTTGTCCTTCTGACTGAAGAGAAGCTTTGCCGCCTTATGTGTCCTACAATATCACTACGGACTGAGTGTCCAATGTAGCATCAGTTATGAAGTTATTGAAACCTTCAATAAATCTTATGTCAGAGAGTTCAGGAGCTCATTGCAAGATGTGTCAGCTGTTCGGAACGAGAAGAATGCCTCCGAACAGAGACGGATGCTGCTTTCTGTGCAAATACAACTGTGATAGAGATCAGGGACTTGACGTCCAGTGAGATATACACATGGGGACAAGACGCAAAAAGAGACAATGAAAATGCCCAACCTCCAACTGTACAACGGAACAAAGTGGGATGGGTATGGATGAGCGGCTTAACTGGGGGAAAATGCACTGAAGCAAATTGGAGCCATTTTAACTAGGGCTAGATAGAGTTGACCTACTCTTTTCTACCCAGCCTAGAAGGCCAAACACCCTACACGAATTTAACTACTTCTTTATCGCTGCAGATCTTTTTCCTGCTAACAATACAAGCATTCTTATTGTGGGCAGTTTCTTGGTGTGCTGGGAACTGCGTGAACTCCTGAACTCCCAAGCGGTGACTGGTACCAATGAAGCGATAAGGCATTTCAGCAGGCACAGCCTGCGATCTCGTTCCACCACGTCACAAACAACAACATACTAATGACAAATTAGCACTTACAATTTTATTTACACTATGTATGTCCCTCAGTGTGGTCTTAAGTTTACTGTAAGGTCCAGGACTGGTATGAGCAACAGAAAGATGAGCCAGGTAAAGGTTGAAATCTTCCTATACTAGTAAGCAAAAGACTACATGAAATCATAACCAAAATGCCCTGGCAGGATTATTTGCTCAGCATAAGAGAGGCAGTTTTACTGGGAATGGAGGAGATGTCTCTGGGGCTGGGAGCTTCCCGTGTTGGCAGTTTCTCACTATGGCTTGGGGGCTGTTGGTCACACGAGGCACTAAACTATTCAGCGTTCAGAGCACAGCAGCATCCTGTCCTCGCCTAACCTGTCCTTGGGCACAAAGGTACAGGCTTTGATCCGATAAATCCTTGTCATGTGAGGGAGAAAAGGATGGCATTGGGACTGCAGATGTGGTTGGGTATCCACTAAAAGTGCAAAGCCTGAAAGTGAGATGTAATGCACCACGGTGAGCCCTCAGCTGGGGGCTGGTCAGAAAAGAAAGAAACACAAACCAACTAGGTGACTACAGTGACCAGCTCAGAGCATTGCCTTCCCAGCAGGACAAACTGCAGGGCCATCTCCTCTTTTCCTCCTGAAAGGCGGAGCTCTCTTGAATATTCTGATGTTTTTTTCTTTTTTTTTCCAAACCTTTTTATATACCAAGTCTGAAACCTAGAAGACAACAATTTCCGCAGCAGCAAAGAGGTGATGAGTCATGAAACAAAAACAAGGTGGCGGCAAATATGAGTGTTGGCGCAGGGTTGTATGTTTGTATAGAAAGACAGAGGGTTTGAAGGGCCTGTGAAGCAATATTAACCGTAAACAGAGTACAGTTTTTGAGCTTGGGCTTGATAATTGGGATTGTGATTGGGGAAATAGTAAGGAAGAGTTTCCCGATAGAGTACTTTAATAAATATAAGCTTAACCGTAAGTCTCTGTGGGAGTTAGCAAAAGCCTGGCCTGACCAGCAGTGGAGGGATTCCAGGATCACTTAAAAACTTGCCATATGCAGCAGTAGTTGATGTCAAGAAAAGAGAAGCTAAACTCTTGTTCTGTAGCACTCCTCCTAATAAATCTACAGCAGTAACCTTGAGATCATTGCCAGCCTTCATCAAGGCTACAGCAAAGCAGATCATGAATCATAGTAGCACCTTCAGGGAATGCTTGATTTCACATTTCCTGTACGAGTAGGAACACCATCTAAAATTTAGCCTGTTACTGGCTTTCTCTTTATATGCTTAGGTATCAGACATAACAGACACTAATCTGTACACTGGATGCACCCTAATAAAGCAATCTGGATAATGGAGTGGAGGTAGTGTAACATAGATCTCCTTTTCTTCAGGAAGTCTCCAATTGCACATCCTCTTAAAAGTGGAAGATTCAGAGCTCCCAGGTGCTCCATGTTCTAGACAGACCGACTGCTGTTATGAATGGAGGCCTTCAATAAAAAAGCACTTTTCTGTCTCTTGTTGGTACCTGAGGCTTGAGACAGTACCAGCTATTTACGATGTTGTAGGTGGAAGTGTTAAGTTGGGACACAAGGTGGAAGGAGAGAAGTGTGAGATGGCAAGTGCAGAAGCAGAAAAACTTTTAGCAATTGAAAAAAAAGAAAATGAAGTCTGAACAGAGGGGAAATGAGAAGCTAAAGTGGACGGCATTTGGAGGAGATGACTCAGTGCACAGCAGACTGCATAGATGGGCAGCACTGGAATATACCAGCAGAACTGACTGAGGATGGTGGTCTAGAATAGTCAGGGTTGAAATGTACTTGAAAAAGTGGAATAAGAATTTTATGTGCTCCTGATCTGTATTACGCCTTCCCCACCCAGGCTATCCCTTCTGCTGTCTCCCGGGAGGAGCTATGAACACACCTCTGTTTACATTATCTTTACAACTAGAAAAGAACATGGTAATTTTGCTCTGTTGAAGATTGCCTATGAATTTAAACAACAGACTTCAAAACACTGACACATCAAAACAAATATTTTAATGGGCTTCAGAGTCTGAATGAATATCATGAATCTTGGTGTCATTGGTATGAACTGGTACCATGACTCTTCTAGCTTTGTCTCTGACAGGGGTTCCTGTTAAATGGATACAGATATTTATGTTAGCCATTCCTTTTCAGGGAATTCAGAGGCATTCCAGGAACTTGTCTTGGATATCAGAGTGTATGTCCATCTCTATGTGTGTTCCCTGGGACTCCTATTGGATGAAGCAGCCCAGCCTCCTGGTGGATCTCATAAACTAAGCAGCCTGAGTTGGTGTCAGTATTTAAATAAGAAGCCTTTATTCAGTCTATTTCTGTCTTAGGTGTACTCTAATTCTGCTAATATATCCTCTCTTTTACGTGGGAAATGTTATTGGGGCTCTAAAATGAGAGCCAGCTGTCTAAGGGTGCTCAGCTGATAACGTGTGCCTGTTTTCATCCGTACCTTTGCATCACTACGGGCAGTGCTCAACTTGGCTCGAGGAGATGCTCTTCTCCCTGCTTTGTACCTACAGCAATGCCCCCAGGTGGTGATGGCAGCATGCTCTGCATTGCCAGGGCATGCTGTGTGTCTGATGTCCTGGCTACCTGTGGCCAAGGGACATTGCAGTCTTAAAAAACTTTTTGGAGTCATGGTCACATTGCCCTGACAGAAGCACTAGGTTATGTGATGTCCACCGAAGCCCTATGGTTTCTGGAGGACACGAGAGCCTCTCTGTTTCTGAGCGAGCGTGTCCTGCAGGCAGCAGAATGACTGCTTGCTCTGCAGCAAAAGCGGAGTTACAGGCAGACCAGACTAGGAAATGGATGCTTCTGAGGAGCATAATAGATAGCATCACTAACACTTGGATTGTTAAAGTCAGAAAAGCCTTGACTTTTCCAGTGCCTAGAGGACGAGGCAGCCAGGCCAGTCTCCCCCTGCAGTGACTGCACTCCCTCACAACCTCTCTCCACCTAATGAAAGAGCAGGAGGAGAGCAAGGGGACACCTGCACCCCATCTCCCTCCCATGGGTTACGTCTCGTCTCCCCACGCCTTGGGGAAGCAATATGTGAAGGGATGTGGCTCTGGGTTTTGTGTGTTATGAACAGAGCTTGAGGAGCAACAGATCCTCACGAGCGCTGGAGGCACCCTGAGGAGGGAGAGGAGCCTGCTGGGGTGGTGTAGCTTTTCCCTAGCGTTTGGCGCACAATACGTTTGCCCCACATCCAGCAACGCTAATAAAGAAAAAGGTACTGCTTCCCTAGCATCTCACTTCAGCCCCTGCTTCAACTATCCATCATTCGTATATCCCAAGCACAGGACTCATGTCAGCTCTGCCTGCCTCCCCTCCAACAGTGTTATACTTGTAGGCCATGAGGTCCACTGCTTCATGGGAGGAGTGCAAGCAAGTGTGCAGAAGGGCCACATTTTATGTGGAAATTGCTTCTGATGGGAAGGTCCCCTACAGTCAGATCAGGAGTCACCACCTTCTGAGACTGTGTTGGGAGAAAACTGCCACAGCAAAAGCCCGAGAGAGTTGGCTTTACTTCTTCATCACCTGAATTATAAATACATGTGTGTCCGTGACTGACTGTAGACAAAATCAGGCACTGACTTTGAGAGGATGCTGCAGGCTGGAGTCATCCAGCTTCACTATTCAGAAATCCCACCATCAAGATGAGACCCGGGCCACAGCAGCAGTGAAGCTCAAGGAGATACATACTGGACACCCTCAAACCAGGAGCCACTTAAAAATAATTTTTCTTTTGGGGCTGAGTTATAAACTAGAAATAATAAAAATGTCTTTCCTCGTCAAAGTTTGACTAGGCTGTATTATCACTAAGGTGTGGTGTAGACAGACCTTCCATGCAAGATGGCACTAAATAACACTGTTTACTTAATATGTTGTTATAGTAACTCTGTTACTTATGTAAATAGTTTTGTCACCACAAATCATGTGGCAGTCTTAGATATGTCTTTTTCCCTCTGAACAGGTAATGTGGAGTTTGTTTCCCTTTGGAACTGTTTTTCTCTTCTAGCTCCCACTACCCAAACTGTCATTCTGTATCCTTGAGTCATCCTCCTATAAACTAGTCTTTGTGGGGGGCAGTTCCTTTAGGGAACCTCTAACACCTGCAATATTGTAGGAAAGCACCCTCTGCCCCTCATGGGAAAAGCCCTTGGCCTGGTCAGCAAATGCATCATTGAATCTGCTGGTGCTGACCAGAGACCTCATCTTGTGGTTGGTGGTGACATCACAGAGATGGCTGGGTATTTCATTTAAGGAGGAACAGCCTCTATGGGATGAAGGACAGCCTGGCTTCTACAGGAACATCTGACATAGGAACCTCATGGGGTAAACATCATTAAAAACTGTGGAATCCTCATAAATCCTTCTCCCTTTCAGCTGGAAAATTTTCCTTAACAGTATCTTTCAATAACATGCAGCCCAGGAGCATGAGGTAGTCTCATCCCGGACGACCAGCTCCTTTGGTGCTGCAAACCAAGGGAACTCTTTGCAGCAGAGCTCAGAGCTCATCTGAAGAAATAGCCCTCCAACAGTACGGCTTGATTGCCCCATGCGAGTGACCTGAGGCCCAAAGTAAGTTTATTCCTTATGCAGTTTTGGGGAGCCAGTAGTCTGTATAGCTCAGTTTGCTGAGGTGATACCAAACATCCTCGTGTGCTGCCTCTGGCTACTAGTAAGAAGTGGAGCTCAAGCAGGTAACATCCAAAATGCACGTGAAGGAGTAGGACCAGGGAATTGATTTTGTTTCCCTAAATGCTAATACAAATGCCTTTATGATCCCGGTGCACTTGCTATAACATAGTAACACCACAATTAGCACTTAATACTATTTCATAAATAAGCTGATTAACTTAGGCAGCAGTAATCAATAATTGCACAGATAAATAACGAAATTGACCAGTCAGCAATGTGAAACCATCACAAGGAAACAATATATTAATTCTACTCCCATTTTGAGTTTGAATTTGGGCATCCCTCCCAAACACCATGCAAAAGTCTTCTTCCAACTTTGGAGATACGTTTGGGTATCAAAGGAGCCTGTGTTTCTTTTTTTTTTGTGTGTTTATTGCTGAACTGAGGACAGAAACCTCATTTATTATTTGGGGGCAGAGGTCTGTGAAAAAGGGAAGAATAGAATTGAAGTGTGGTCTGAAAATTTCTAATGCCTTTCTTGATCAGGTTTGTAATTCAGGAAGGCTTTGAAAGAACAAGATTAAATGTAGGTTTTCAAGCCCAAATGACTCTGATAAATCCAAGTTGTAGAGTAGACACTCTGGACACTTGAAGGCGCTTCCCCAGGCTTGGGGACCCTGGGAATCCTGTAAAGCATCTGCAGAGGTTCCTCACAATTCCCCCTTCGTCCCCACTTAAGAACGGGGCCCGCCAGGCATCTGTCAGGGATGGAGCTTGCTCTGACAGGCCATCTTGTTCAGCCAGGCCCCACGCGGTATTTCCAAGCTTGCTGCTTTCTTTGCACTTCCCATTTTGAGGACTTCCATCCACAGGGCCCTCGAATGCAGCACACCCGCCCTCCAGCATCCTCCTTCCGCAAACTTATATTCTTAAGGTTAAATATTAGCCAGCAACCGCTCACATACATAGGATTTGGCATTATTACTTGAGTAAATGTATAATTACTGAAGGGAGTTTCCGAGGTAGGAGGTGTAAGCTGCGCAGCTCCTCCTGAGCCCCTCGGCCCATTGCAGTGGGGGGCAAGGGATTTTGGGCTCATGGTTGTCATGAGATTTACCCAGGTCTGCTGTCTCCTTTGCCCTGTATCAAAGGCACCTGATATACACTTGATCTTGAAAACTTGCTGGGCAAAGCGTGCCAGCTGCTGCGGCGGGGCTGGTCTCAGCAGAAGGCAGCCCTGTCAATGACTTGCTGCCGACCTTTGATTCGAGTTCCAATATTTAGCAAGAAAATATTTAAAACCACACCACTAAGAATGGAGGCACAGCTTTACCACGGGAAACTCGGGCAAAGGGTGCTGCTGAGAAGGGGAAGGGGCAAGCCGCCTTCATCCCCTCCTCTCCCTCTCCCAGCAGAGCAGCCAGCTCTGCCCATCATGCCCACACCAGAGAAGGGGCAGATGCTTGGAGCCCGACAAGGTGGATGGATGGCTGCTGTACCAAGCAAGGCAGGGGTTTTAAAGCCCTGGAGGGCTGGGTAAATTGTTTCAATCCCAAAGGCAAAATAAGCGTGGCCATCCCTCCTGTTCAAGCTGCCTGTGTGTGACGGGGAGGCCACCTTTCCCATCCTGCTGCCCGCTGTGACCAGAGCACGGCTGGCCCGGTGGGACCGTCCCCAACGTCTGGTTTATTTGCTGTGGCTAGGACTCACATACTGACAAGTCTCCAAGAAATTAATTAGCCTTGGTCAGGTGCAGCAACAAGCCAGGAGGGTATTTTTCCCTTGGGAGTGGCACAGAATTAGCTCTACTGGTCAGTTTATAATTAGATACTTGCACCTAACAGTATTCTTTCTGTTGGATTTTTATAGTTTTGTCTCTTCTTTTTTAAACGTGAAAAATAATAAGTCTTAAAATAAAATAATTGAAAAAAAAAAAATTACCCTGGAAAGAGCAATCTATAAAAAGAGAAAATCCTTGCCAGGGGGACGCCACAGCAGCGAGCCCAAGCCGCAGAAAGCCCGGTTGCAGGCTTCCTTTTTCCGCAGCTACTCAGAGGTTAACCAGGGTCTGTGAGCAAACAGCTTAAAGAAGGAGCCCGGCTTAGTGCCTTGGGTGTCTGGGGCTGTCCTGGGGACCGCCAGCCTAATGCCCTTCCAGCAGCCCCTCCCTCCCTCCCTCCCAAAGGCGATGGTCGGCAAACAGAGCCAGCCCTCGCCTTCTCCCCATGCAGCCAGGAGCCCGCCGAAGAGGGTGTTTCGCTTCAGACGGGCACAGAGCCATGTCTATATAAACCCTGGAGCAGCAGCCGGGAGGATTGTTAAGCACACCCACACCTCGCCTCGCTTGGCAGCCTGGCGAGGTGCTGCCGGCCATCCTGGCAGCCAAACCCTGGCATACGGGAGGACGGGAGCGATCTTCCCATGGGATCCCGCCTGCTGCTGATGTTGATGCTGCTTCAGGCAGGTGAGTACCACCTCTTGGTCCTTCTCCCTCCCCAAGCCTTCCCCACTGTCCCGGGGCAGCCTCTCCCCTTGCTGTCAGCTTTGCCTGCTTCACAGCAGGCACCTTGGTGTGGTGTGGCCAAATGAGAAAAATAAAAGCACTGCTTTTCAACTCATTTCAACTTTATAGTGAGGGGCTGTGTTAAGGGAGCTGCCTGCCCGCTTTGCGTCCCTGGCAGTTTACAGAGCTGGGGCTGTGTAAACATGGGTCGTTTTCTTATTGGATAGTTTTCAGCTACGATGTTGTCTTCTACGTTTCTTCACAGAAATACCCTCTTTTTATACCAGTGACTGTGAAGTAAGCAATCTTCAATTCATCTCAATTTAAAATAATTTTTAAAAAAACTTAAAAAACCCCCCTTAATGTCTAAATGTTAAAATGTAAGTGTTAAAACGTCTGCTAACATAAAGCCCCCTACACACAGAGACAACCCAACACTAAACTGGCAGGTCTGAGGTTAAACCTGCAGCACAGTTTGAAACTAAACCCCCAAATGTTGCTTTAATCTATAGCAAAGGCTGCCTGTTTAAGCAGGAAATAGTGTAAATTGTCAGATCCACCCCAGCTTACCTCCCCACAGGTATGTTCTCTGCTAAAACGCCCCGTTAGTAGTATAGCTAATGATAGAACATGCTCCTAATGGGAGATGAGGCTCCATGTAGGCTGCTGTGGAGCCTTGGACTTTTTCAAGGCTCTCTGAGAAGCCACATTGGCTTGGCTGCCCAGCATAGAAAAAGCAATTTCGGTTCTTGGTCAAGTTATTAGCCGTGCACCTGAATATTGAAATGTGTTTGCTGGGGCTGACCTCTCAGCTGCAGTGACCCACCGACAGCCCAAAACCCAGCCAGCTTTCAAAGAACAAAACAGGAACATCAGGGGCCACCTGGATGCCTGTGTTATTATTTCAAGCTCTTGCGGAGCACGCAGCCCGAAGCACCATCTCTTGGACTCAATTCCCTTTGGATCTTTCTCTCCGCTTTCATGAGCAGCCCTCACTGTAATTACAGTTCTTTGATCCTCAGAGATATCCCCAAAAGAAGAATGGCCTTTTTTTCTTCTGGGTGAGGTGCAGTTACCTTACACCAGCCTCGGCTCTTTTCAGCCAGCGGCCAACAGACCAAGTCTAGCAGTCCTGGCTTAAGAGGTCAGCGAAATACGGCTTAAAAAAAATGCAAGCTGCTCATCAGAGGCCTGAATGCCTACAAAGAACTTTTTTTCTACATTGGAACATTTTCAGGGTCTGCAAACTGCAACAGGTTGAAAAAAGCATGATTTTTAACCCAAAATCCAGAGCAGCTCGCTGCTTGTGATTTCCCCTGGGGAGCCTGAGAGCTGAGCCAGCTCCTGACTCCGGAGCCCTGGCTGTTTAGACAAGGGAAATAGGTTGTCTCTTTAGTCTCGAATAACACCCGCCTAATGCGTTTTTAGCACGAAACCTGAACACTCAAGCAGTGTTTAGGTGAGCAGCGTGGTTACTTTTACAGGAATGTGCATTTAATCCCCTAGGAATGCCCCGGGAAACATAAGGAGGCTGTGCGAAACCCCCCACACCAGGATGGTCCGAGGCACTGATCACTAGGCCAAAAATGGTGGAGGGAAGTGCTCATTCCTGCTGGGGACTTGGGATGCAGAGAGGGAGCAAAGCCCCTGCCTTGTCCTTCACGGGGAGAGACCCTCCTTGTCCTTGCAGGGGGTTTGGATGAGGCTGGGAGGGCCAGCCAGCCCAGGAGATGCAGGGAGAGGCCCAAGGAAGGGGATTAGAGGGGAGGTTTTAAAAGGAAAGCAACAGTTTTAATAATAGTATTGAGTCCTCGGGTGGTTTAGGGGATTAATTAGTCCATGTTTGCATAGCACTTTGAAGAGGTCAAGCGTGCTGCAGCAGCCGGGGGCAGATGGCAAAGCAACTTTGGTGGCAGGTTCCCAGATCCCAGGCGTCACCACCCTCTCCTTCCCAGCCTGCCGCAAAGTGCCCCCCACCCCATGCAGGCAGGCTTTTCTTTTTTGGATGGCACGAATGGATGGGTTGGGCAGTCATCTGAGGGGGTTGATGCTACTGGTAAGTGGTGTTACCATGCACCGTAGAGCAGTGCAAAGCCCACTTGGTCCTTCACAGTAAAGGCAGGCAATAAATACTCCCACCTGCTGCTATCGTTAACTTTGTAAACATCGACGTTTTCAGCTGAGCATGATAGTGGTTTGAGTTTTAGGGGCAGGGTACTCTTGGTTTCTGTAACAGTTACTGCAAGGTAGAGCCTGCGGTTTCTAAGGAAGTTGCAAATGAAATCCCATGTGAAATCACACCGAATCACAGAATGGTAGGGGTTGGAAGGGACCTTCGGAGATCATCTAGTCCAAGCCCCTGCCAAAGTACGACACTGTTTGAAAGACTCATAACCCAAAAAAACTCCAGACCGGTTTGGGTGGCCATCTGCACACTTCAGCTGACACAGAGCTCCTCTTTTTATTTTTCCAAATTAATGCAGCCAACCTGATGTTATGACTTAAATGGAATGTAATAATGGAAGCAGATGTAAATGTAGCCAGCACCTCCAAACACTCAAAACTGATATACATACATCTTGGCTAATGTAGGTACTCTATCCTTGACAAAGTATATCTTAAGGGCTCGGGCACTTGTATCTATGCCTGTGTGCAAATTAATAGTACTGTCAGCTCTTTGACATCCGGAGAATGGGTTAAAATATGCTGAATAGTAGGGGAAACTTAGCTACTATAATAAATCTTGGGCAACATTGAAACCTCTTTTTTTTTTTTAATGTAGAGCCCAGGTTAGGTCTGGTTGTGTGCTTGTCCTCTGCTGCTTCCCGTGTCGCCTGGGACCACAGCGTAGCTAGTAAGCTCTCCCAGGTTTGGGAGCTGTGGGGTGCAGCGAAGCCCAGCTAGCTCTGCACGGTGCTGGGACAGGCCCTGCAAAGCTTAACGGCTCGGGGGCTCCATGATCTGCAAAACCAGGCACACTGCTCCCAGGTGCAATATAGCGGCAATCACACACTAGCACACCAGAGCTTAATTAGTCTTGCTTGAACTGAGCTCCCTCTGCAGAAATACCCAGCTTGCGTATTTCTGCCCCTGCCTCCTGGACAGCCCAGCCCTCAGGTGAGGCCCCTGCAGAGTCCCCTTTGCAAGGTGAATGTCATGGCTAACCCGAGCATCAAGGCTGCACCCAACCAACCAGCCAAGACCAAAAAAATCTCTCTTTAAAGACTTCAAGAAAATCAGCGCCAGGTGCAGTTAATCCTTGTGTGAGGCCGTGTTCTGTCTTTGCAGTTTGGAAAGGTGCTTTGGGAAAATCCCATTCACTGCACACCCGAGGAATCATCGAACTGGCAGGAGCTATATCGTGTGGCACGGGACGGTCTCCATTGGCATATATTGGCTATGGATGCTACTGTGGACTGGGAGGACAAGGCTGGCCTAAAGATAAAACAGACTGGTAAGAAGAACCTCAACTATGTGTCTGGAAGCAGTGCAGATCTCCCCAGCCTTCCCTGTTCATATTCCTGTGACTCCATGGACTTGTTACTGCCTTGTGGAGGGGGGAACTTAGGATATACGAACAGCACTGGGGAATTGTGAGTGAGGACCCATGTATCATTTGGGGTTTGAATGCGGGTTTAACCAGCTTCTGGATGAGAGCAGAGCTCTTGGGACCTTGTACCATATGAGGTGGAGGGCAAAGGAGGAACCAGGATATTATTTCCTGAAATAGCTGCATGTTTATTCATAGAGAGCAAGGCCTGCCTGAAAAACAGGGGCGTGAACAAGGTATTTGGAGGGTTATTTCACCCAGGTCCTGAAAATGGCAGCATGGGAATACCACTGGTTATCCTCTGGAAGAAATCGAGATCACTGCAAGGAGCAATCAAACCTGTTGCCTTCATTGCCTGTTGGTTCACCCTGAATCAAGGAAGAACAACACCAGGGCAGAGCATGGTGTTATTTACCCTGTTCTTTGTTAGTGGGGAAGATACTGTGTTTGTTATTCCCAAGACTAAAAGCAATGAGTCTAGGAGGCGTTGCAATCAAAGGTTTCTTTCTTGTACTTGGTGATTAGCATACATGTAAATCTTGAGCATGGTGGACTCTGATGTGCTCTGAGCCCCTTATTTGCAATCTTGTCTGGTTTTAAACCTCAAAGGTAGAGCACACAAGTCTGTCTGTTTGTCTACAGGCAACAGCGCAGGTGTTACTGATAAGCCAGCACTGCTTTTAGCAGGGGTGAAGGCAGCGTGCAACTCACTGGGAAGGAAACCAAGCTTTCCAGAATATCCAGCTGTTGGAGACGTTTCACATTGCTACAAAACCAAACTTTCGCTGAGTGGTCAGGGCAGAAAAAGCAAAAAAAAAGGAGGAAAACATGCCAAAGACCAGCTCCCCAGTGGGGAGAGCAAGTGTCCCTTAAAATTAGTGGAGATATCTTCGTTAACACAGTGAGAATTTTCCCTCCCAAAGCCCTCTCTTCACATCCCTTGTTTGTACCTATGAAACACTTCATCTATGAAACAGTCAATATGGGACTTACAAATAATGAATAACTGCCTACAAAGTGTCATAGCTTTCAGGTGTAGAGACTACTTTTAATTTTCACTAATATTGCTTGACCTGCCTATCACCACCTACAGCACTGTCTATAAGTGTGGTTCTTATTTTTGACAGCCCTTTACCAACTCTCATAACCAAGCCTTTAAAGTAAAACAGAACTTCACTAATTTGGAGTATTTTTACCAAAGGGCTGAGTGGAGTCACCTAAAAGCTGTTTTCCACAGACATTGGGTGACTCCTAAGTTTAGGTGACTCTGGGAGATGCGAGTGGTCAGCACTCCTGAAAAACAGAGGGAGGAAAATATGGCCGTGTGTTCATCAGCCAGTGTTTCTGGTGCTGTGTGATTTCCATGGGATGTGGATTTTATCCTAACGGCAGCAAAGGAGGACTCTGCAACTGAAAATGCCTCAAAACACCAGATAGTTTGTAAAAAGGCAGCTTGATCTTTAAAGTGCATTCGTTATTATTCCTTAGCTGCAATGCTTAGGAAAACAAACAAATAAAAAACAAAACAAAACCAAACCAGAAAAGTTTTCAGTTAGGTTCTTAGCAAAGGAAGAATTGGCAATGCCCCACTAGATTTAGCCCTAAAAATTTCCATTTATGTTTGCGAGAGGAATCTTCTGATATCCATTACTGAGAATTACTGCAAAAATCAGTGTGGTTGAGTACCCCATGCCTGTCAAAGTGACCACATTATTTTCTGTATTTGCCATTCTAAAAAAGAAAGAAGCAGAGTGGCAAAACTACTGGCTATGAGTGACAAACACTGTTTGAAATTACTCACCCCCTTGACACTTCTAGGTTTGTAACCCAGACCGTTACAAGAGGAGTAATTTTCTTGTGAGTAATTCAGTCAATCTGTCTAGACAAGGCTAGAGTGCTTCTAAGGACCTCTCTTTTGTGGGAAAAGAAAAAACGCCATCGAGTGGGTAATCCTTTTATAAGGTTTACTCCACAAACTGACTTTGATGTGGTGTGTTGTCAGTAATTACTTTCTCCCTTTTGTTCCACTCTCACAGTCTCATCACTTCAAAACATAATGGCATCTCTTCTGCATAAAGTCAATGGATTTGTTTCTCCTTCCCCTTTCTGCTCCCTGGGATTGCTGCAGCACCCATTTTGTTCAAGCAGGACCTTGGGATTGTTTATCCTGGAGAAAAGGAGGCTGAGCAGAGACCTTATCACTGTCTACAACTACCTGAAAGGAGGTTGTAGAGAGGCGGGGGTCGGTCTCTTCTCCCAAGTAACAGGCAATAGGACAAGAGGAAACGGCCTCAAGCTGCAGCAGGGGAAGTTTAGATTGGATATTAGGAAAAATTTTTACACTGAAATGGTTATTAAGCATTGGAACAGGCTGCCCGGGGAAGCGGTTGAGTCACGATCTCTGGCGGTATTTAAAAGATGGGTAGACATAGTGCTTAGAGATATGGTTTAGTGATGTTTTTTGCCAGTGTTGTGTTGATGTTTGGACTAGATGATCTGAAAGGTCCCTTCCAACCTAGGTGATTCTATTCTATGATTATATGAAGGTGCTCAACATCTCCCTGAAAACCCTGAATGCAGGGAAAGGCAGGGTGGCATATACGGCTCATCTAAGTCCCAGCAAATTCATAGGGAAGGGTAAGATTTCCCCTCACTTGCTGAGTTAAAGCAGAACAAAAGGACACACAGTGGTGGCTGTGCTGTTACTGTGACACACACAACGTGACAAATTCTTACCTTAATGGCATTTACTTAACGGCAGGGGTCTGACCAGCTGATCCCTGTGGGCCAGCCGGAGCTGTCTGTAGCCATTAAGGCTGTCTCTTAGCCCAGACGTGATGAATAGGTTGCTTGCTAACTAGATGACACGGTTGTATTTGTTTTCCATACCTGTTGACCAGTGCCTTGCCATCGTGTTGGCTGACTGTTTGCTTTGGTCTAACTGAGCGCTTGCCTTATTAAAATATAATTAAAAGCTTAACATCACACTGTGAGGCAGGTATAGGAAAGGGCATTTCCAGCCAGGAAGAGACCATCTGAAGGTGGCAAAAGACAATGGTAGGATTCCTCAGTCTTCATTCCCCGGCAGTTCTTTCAGCGCATCTGAAAGAGATGTTTGTAAAACATGAGCCAATGGCTTCTCGCTTTGTGTTGGTGTAAGCCACATGTCACCCCACTGCAGCTGTGAGTATCACCAGGAGCAACTGGGGTAAGGGGAAGCAGAATTGTGCCCCAAATTCTGTGGTCCTGCAGAATTTATACAATCCCTCTGATTTTGCCAAGCCAACTAAAGAGCAGCGAGTTCTCAGAGCTAGTTAGTACACCTTTCTGGTGCTCATTTGCTTGTCCTTTCCTGATTCACGGACCACCTTTTGTGCACTCCAGGATCTGTTCTCGCTTCTCTTACCTCTTTTTCTGTTCCTTCCCTCTGGCTCGCCATGAAGAGCAATTTCATTCCCTTGGCATGCAGGCTCCTAACTTCTCCCTTTGCCAGTCTGCCTTCACATTGTTCCTCCTCCGTCACTGACACCAGCTTTACCAATTTGACTACTGATTGACTCCCCAGACCTCACAAACCCTGTGATTCTGCACTCCCACTCAGCTCAGCCTGATTCGTGGCTCTCCACCGTGGCCTCTTGTGCTCTGTGTCCCATATATGAGATGCCGATGATGGGCCTGCTCTACTATCTACCATCCCCCTGAGGATGGATGAGGCTGCACTGCAGCTTCAGGTATGTTAGCCAGGGTGCTCTAGGCTACACCAACTCCTCCAAATGACACAGGACCCAGTTGTAGCTCAGTGCTGTAGTCCATCTCTGTTATATCATGACCTATTGCATAGGGACTCAAACATTGGAGAAAGCTGAGACTTTCACACTTTCCACAAGGCTGAAAATTCTTCTCTCCTTTGGCCTTTCACATCTAACCTCTTCAGGACAAGCCTAGCAGAGAGATGTTACCAGACCAACAAAGATCTGACCCACAGCCTGTTACTGCTGTCACATCCAACAGAACTGGTTCCATGGGATGAATAAGGTCTTCTCAATTACAGCAACTGCTGTAACTCCTCCTGGGAAAGCTTCTAGATATGTATATCCTATAGGGCTTAGTCCCATTCTGAAGTCCTTCGAAGAGCTGGCATGGAAGGAGGTACTAGTCTGCTACTGCTAACTCACATTTCTAGGTTTCACGATGCAGTATTCTGGTCGTAATCACCACACAGGTTTCATCTTTGCAAGCTGAGAAAAAAAAAGGCATTTAGTTTGCAGACTCGTCTGTGGGATGAAATTGCTACTTTTAACTACTAAATTGAGAGCTCAGTCAGTAGGGAAAGCACACTGGACTAAATTCAGCCTGTGTGTAATCACAGGGATTACATGAAGGATGAATTTGATCTGACTGGTCTGATTCTGTTGTCTCTTTCACATGATTAACCTGATCTATTTCCAGTGATTTTATTAGAATTTGCGTCAGTGGAGGATCACCGTCTTTACACTTAAAAAATTGTTGAGTTTTTTCCTGGGCTTATCACCTCATGGAGCCCACCAGCCCTCATATCCGTAAAACAATTCCTAAAAGGGCAAAATCCTCCTGCAGCAGAGGGTGGGGAAGCTTGTGATGTTCCCAGGCTCTCCAGTAAGGTACTAGCAGCTCCTGATGGGTCCCCAAAGAAGCCCCACTTCCTGCACAAGAAATCTTTATCCTTCTTGCAGGGTTGTTCCACTTTTCCAGAGGGACATAATGATGGATCCCAGACCTTTATTGGCTTTTCAGGTACACTGGCCTCAGGTCTTGAAGGTAACAATCAAAGTCTTCAACTGGGTTTGGTAATCTATTAGCAATCAGCACAGCCATGCTCCCTTTTGGCCAGTTCTTGAACAGATTCATATCTAGGACTGAAGAGCTTCTCTAAAAGCTGTCTGCTCTTCATTTACCCCTAATATCATCCTGCCTCGGTGCTTCCCATTTAGTAGAGCTGTTTCTCTGTAGAGTCCCAGTGATCTTGCAGGGACAACTTCTGGAAATGCAGGAGGTCACTCCTCTCTGGCTCCAGCCTCTGACCTCACATCCTCGCTGAAACAACGTTTGTTATTTGGCGCGGGACCTCTCTAAGAGCTGAATCTTTTCTTGGTGTATTTTGAGTCCCTAAACTAGCAGAATAAAATTCAAGTGGGATCAAGTTTTCCATAAATTCTGAAGTAATTGACAGTGGGAATTGTCTCACTGACTAGTCTGTAGGACAAAATTCTTCAGCTGAGCTAGTCACCCTCCACCCCCTCTGTGGTCAATGAAATGCAATTGTACTTTCAAATGCATTGTTTTTCACCTGTTAGATCTCGGTAGTATAATAATAACTGTGCCCCAGACATGCATAAAAAGAATGTTTAGATGTAGATGTTTACAGAGGTAGATGTTTACATTTAGGGATCTGAAGTTAACTGATATGAATTCCACCATGGAGGCTGATGAGTTTGTAGCGAACCCTCAGAAACTGGATGGGCCAAAAAGCACGTGGCAGGTCCAGGTGAACTGAAAAGATGAAGCTGCTTGGTGATGCTGAGGAAGGCAAAAAACATCCCAACTCCAAAGTCTGGGATGGGTCTAAGCCTAAGCTGGTGAGCTGCAATCACACACCTCATAGGAATGCTTCAGCTCCTTTCCAGTGAGATTACCGTGTATTGACCCCATCTGCCTTTCTGAGGGCAAAAGCTCCGAGGAAAAAGCACGGTGGCCATGGGAGCAAATACGGCATTAATGAACTCCTGAGCTGTGTGAACTTCCACACAGATGCCAGGGCGCTTGGTTCATCAACAGAAGATTTATTGACTGGTTGGGGCAAACATTGCTGTGGTGAGCGGTATGTGAGTGGAGTATGGGCAAACAGCCCTGAGCAAAACATACTCCAGGATGCAGGAAGACGCCCAAACTCTACCTTGTGTTCTCTCCCAGGTGCTGCCACAGGCATGACTGCTGCTATGACAAGGCAGAGAAGGAAGGCTGCAGCCCCAAGGCGCAGCGCTACCAGTGGGTGTGTGAGCAGAACACCGTGCGATGCGGTAAGGAAATGCTCCCTCACCTTGAGTTCATTTTGCTCCCTCCTCTGCAGGCACTAGGCTGACTGAAGAGCTTTATGGGCCTCAGAGGTAGGTCTCTGTATGCCAAGCTGGTTTCAAAGCTGCTTTAGGCAACATCGGTTCTCCTCCAAGATCTCTGCCCACCCCTTGCCTGTATCACCAGGCCTGCTGGAGCTGGAAGGAAGGCTGGAGCCCCAGCACCACCCGTTCCAGGTAACCTGAGTCCTCCCCAGGCTGAAGACTGGGACTGGGGGCCATGGAGCCCACAAGCCATCTTTGTTTGGCAGGGATGCAGATGCCCCTCTGGAGGATCTCCACTCACTGGCATTAAGCATGGCTGCTCCTCACCAACCTCTTCCCACAGCCGTGCAGTGGTCTGCAGGAGTGGTCTTCCTGTGGCAGTTTTGGCCCTCCCTCCAGCGGACTGTTGACTTTTTAACTTACTGTTATGTGCTGCTACAGAAGAGCAATGCTATTTTGCATGGCTGCAAGACAGGTTAACCAGGGTGCCAGCCTGCATCTCTGCCCCATGTGGGGCTCCAGCCTAAAGCCCGAGGGCTCCAGCGGGAATTTTGAAGCTTGCAGAATCAAATGCTCTCAAGTGCCTCAGGCGTACAGCAAGTGTAGGCTGTGCTCAGCTCTACAGCTGGTACCCAGTCAAGAAGGTCTTGAATTGTACAGTCACAGCCTCTCAGCTGCTCACACCAGTTTGTTTTGACATATACCAGATGACTTAAATCTTAGAATTTGTCACTTCTATTTCTAAGTCTCAAAAAAATCCCTGATGGTAAAATCCATTGTAGAACACTTCAAAAGTTTGAAAAGAAACATGTGAGAGTAAAACTTGTCCTCATACCATCAAAGCCTGTATTGATATTGGTGTTGCCCTGACCCAGGTGCAGGACCCTGCACTTGGCCTTGTTGAACCTCATGAGGTTCACACGGGCCCACTTCATGAGCTTGTCCAAGTCCCTCTGGAGGGCATCCTGACCCTAAGGCATGTCAGTTACAGCACTCAGCTTGGTGTTGTCTGCAAACTTGCTGATGGTACACCATGTCATTGATGAAGGTATTCAACAGTACTAGTCCTGATACGGACCCCTGAGGGACACCACTTATCATTGATCTCCATCTGGACATTGAGCCATTGACCACTACCCTCTGGATACAACCATCCAACCAATTCTTCATCCACTGAACAGTCCACCCATCAAATCCATCTGTCTCCAATTTAGAGAGAAAGATGTCATGGGGGACCATGTCAAAGGCCTTACAGAAGTCCAGACAGATGACTGATGCCTGATCCAATTCAAACAAAAGGGATGAAGAATTAAATTTCCAGGCATGCCTGCTGGGCCTAGGGTAATGACGTCCAGAAACTTCAGAAGCAGAACTGCTTGCACCGTCCTTTCTATGCAGGAGGAAATAAATGCCTGTTGCCTGGCACCGTATCACAAACAGGGAAATTAAATAGAAACCCATTTTACTTGGGACTTCTCCTTTTGCTACTGTTAGGCAGTTTTGTTTGTGGAATGAAAAAAAAATGGCAAAACCATATTTTTCAGTCCAGGTATGCCATCATGTGTAGGCAAATTCCATTCAATAAATGTCTGGAATATAGAAAAGGTTGTAAGTTGTGGGGGCTGGTAAAAAAAATCATTCTGCTCTAACAGAAACGACTGCCAAGCCAGACTCTTGTACTCATATTAGATGGACAGTGGTTGGCACAGCATAGGAAGAACCCTAGGAGTAGTGAGCATGGAGAAAATCAGGCAGGACTGGTAGTTAAGAAAAAAATGGAATTAGTGCTGAGTCCTCATCAGTAGGATCCTTGAAACACTTTTTACCGATAAATGTGATTCTTCAGACAAGCTTAAAAAATATAGGCTCTTCTTATTTATCAGATACAGGGTTGACCCAGCAAAGTCCAGTGAAATCTGGAAGGATTCCTCTACTCATTGCAATTGATTCTGGAGCAAAGCCCATGTGCACTGGCGTGAAGTTACACTTCAAATTTTGCCTAGTGCAGGGTTTGGGGGGTGTTAGATATTCCACAGTAGCAGCCTCAAATAAACAAGGCACTGTGCTTTTAAGTAATATTAGCCCAACAACTGCATTATAGCCATCCATAGGTGGGATGGGGTTCATTAACCTAAAATTGGTCATTTGCAATGTAGCCACCTGAGCTAGTTGCTTTGATGTACCATATGGTTCTTACCTAGTCATGTAGTCATATAATTGCATTATAAATAGTTCCATATGTATGATTTTGATCAGCTTCTTTAGCTGCTGACTCACAAAAATCAGGTGCCTGACCCTGCTGCAGAGTTTCTTGACTCCTCTGCCATGATCAGAGAGAGATGTAAGAGCAACTCATGGAGCATGAGTAAAGGATGCCCGGTGGGTTCTTTTATGCTCCCAGGTTTCCGAATGTCCCTCTGGGAGATTCTTCCTTTTAAAGCATCATCTTTTCTTTTGAAATCGGTCAAATTTGCAGAAGGAGGAGTTGGGAGGCAAATTGACTGACTGAGGGAAACCTGAATATTTTTATCTCAGGCTAAGCTAAAATAATTTTCTTTTTTAGCTTTGGCCACTGAACTAAACTCCCACTGGTCGCACAGCTCTAGAAGCGGGGAGGGCTCTGTGCTGTGCAGATTTTTATAAGTATTGCCAATTTACATTTAGCTGCTACTTTCTGATGCTCTTGGTCACAGGTAAGGTCAGACCTGTTGACAGAGACAGAATGGGGGAAGGTCAGATCTACATGCAACACAACATATCGGTCCTCCTCTCTTCCTGCTCCCACAGCCTCTGTTCCCGAAGAATTGCTTTATTAGGGAACCATTCCTCTTAAAACTGTTGCTCACCTTCATCCAATACATAATCTCTCATCCTCTGCTCACATTTTCTTTTGCAGATAACCTGACAGATCGATGTGAAAAAATGGTGTGCCTGTGTGACCAAGAAGCAGCCAAGTGTTGGGGAGCAGCTCCGTACAACCCACACTTCATCCTCTGGCCAGACTTTTTATGTGGACAGACTCATCCCACCTGCCATTTCAGATATGGAGGGGCAGAACAGTCTTTTCAGGACCTTTCTTCGAACCCTTTGAATCTGAAGGTGCTGGAATAAAATTTTACCTCTTTTGCCAGAGCTAAGAATGGTGTGAGAGAATTTCTCAGTCCAGGGTTTATGGGGAGGAGGCACGGAGTAAAATGTATGCTGAAGTAAGGAGAAGATCCTGCTTTGCCGCCTTTGCAGAAACGGCGGGTTCGGTCTGCAGCGCAGTGAGGACACATTACCCGTCACCAAATGGCTTTTTTGTCCATTCACATTGCCTGACTTTCAGCTCCCACACATTTGCACATGATCTGGAAAATATGTAGAGACTTCTGCTGGACTGGTTTGTAAAAAAAGAAACAAATCCATCTCTGTGAAAAGATACGCTGGCCTTCAAAGACCCGAGGTATGCCAGTCTGGAAGTAGAGTCATCCACTTTATTTTCCTGGATATGCAGGAGGAGAGGGGACATCAAAGAGGGAGGATGCCTCCTTATTCCTTATTTGTGCTCAGGGAAGCTCTGCAGCAGTTTCTAACTTTTCACAGAATCACAGAATCTTCTTGGTTGCAAGAGACCTTTGAGATCATTGAGTCCAACGAACAAAAAAAACACAAAAACAACACAAACACCACAACACCAAAACTAAACCAAAACAAACACCCACAACCCCACACCCCACCCCACCCACAAACAGACACAAACCAACAATCTCGGGCACTAGAGCATGCCCTGAAGTGCCATGTCTACACGTTCCTTAAATACCTCCAGGGATGGCGACTCCACCACGTCCCTGGGCAGGCTGTTCCAGTGCCTGACCACTCTCTCAGTAAAGTAATTCTTCCTGATATCTAATCTAATGCTTCCCTGCCACAACTTCAGACCATTTCCTCTGGTCCTGTCATTATTCACTTGGGAGAAGAGGCCAACACCCACCTCTCTACAACCTCCTTTCAGGTAGTTGTAGAGGGCAATGAGGTCCCCCCTCAGCCTCCTCTTCTCCAAACTAAACATGCCCAGTTCCCTCAGTCTCTCCTCGTATGACTTGTTCTCTAGACCCCTCACCAGCTTGGTGGCTCTCCTCTGGACACGCTCCAGCAGCTCAATGTCCTTCCTGTAGTGAGGGGCCCAGAACTGAACACAGCACTCGAGGTGAGGCCTCACCAGTGCCCAGTACAGAGGCACCATCACTTCCCTACTCCTGCTGGCCACGCTATTCCTGATGCGGGCCAGGATGCCGTTGGCCTTCTTGGCCACCTGGGCACACTGCTGGCTCATGTTAAGCCGGCTGTCCACCAACACCCCCAGGTCCTTTTCTGCTGGGCAGGTTTCCAGCCACTCTTCCCCAAGCCTGTAGCGTTGCCTGGGGTTGTTGTGACCGAAATGGAGGACCCGTCACTTGGCCTTATTAAACCTCATCCCATTGGCCTTGGCCCATTGATCCAACCTGTCCAGGTTTTACTAGTTGGCACACCCATACTTTGCAAAATAACGCATTGCTTACCTGCCACAC
This sequence comes from Numenius arquata, assembly GCF_964106895.1. Taxonomy (NCBI): domain Eukaryota; kingdom Metazoa; phylum Chordata; class Aves; order Charadriiformes; family Scolopacidae; genus Numenius; species Numenius arquata. Next base: position 15,946,182 of record NC_133576.1, on the reverse strand, counting down.
ACACTTCAGAGCTGATATGCTGCTCTCCTATGCGGGTATTAGCATATCCCCCCCGTCACCAACAACCTGGAAATCAGTTATTGTCATGTCAGGAAACCGAGGCTGTAGATAACATTAGTCACGTAAACAAATCTTCCATCTCTCCTTCTTTTTAAGCGTACTAGAGGCTTATATTGAAACACTACATTTCCTTCTGGGAAGAGTAAACCAAAATCCCATTCTTTCAGCCAAAGATAGCTATGTCCAAGTCAGCCGCCTTTGCCTCTTCGTTACAAGCCTATAGTCTGGAGCAAGCCAACAGGGTGAGAGCCTCTTTACGAGAGGGGCAGAGAGACGGAGCCACAGTTGCCCCCCCAGAAGCAATGCATTCCATTTCCTTGGGTCGGTGTGAGCAGCTGGGGAGCTGGGGGGCCTGGGTAGGTCGGGTTCCTTCCGTCTGTTCTGAAGCACAGCTGACAAACTTAGTGTATCACCTTTAAAATGACAGGCAATGGCAGGGAAAGACCCAAGATACCTCATTGGAGTCTGGATTCAGAGATATGTGGCCAAACTGAGCAGGGCTTTGGCAGGTGATAATACAAATTCCTTTACAAAAGGCTGTTTTGCTCCTCGCTGCAGGAGGATGCTGAATATGCCACAGTGGCTGTCAAAGCTGCAGGAAAAAGAAACAGACTAACAAAAATAAAAATGCCAAAGAACAACACATACTGAGGCAAAAGACTTTATTCCATCTAGAGCTCCATTTCCAGCTTACAGGGCATCAGAAGTTGTTCCACCTGTAGGCCTTTCATCTTCCAGCAACTCCTGTAATGCTGCACCTCAAGCTACGCTGAGCAAGAAGGGAAGGAGAGAGAAGCGGGTGAGCGATACAGAGTGAGTACAACACAATAAACTCTTCCAAGGCTTTCTGGCAAGTAAAGAAGTTGTGAATTCTGTTCCTGCAGAGGGTCTGCAAAGGGATGATGCTGTGCGGGCAGCATCAGCCTAGGGGTGCGGGTGCCCTTCTCAGCAAGGGCTGGGAGACCCTCCCCGCTAAGCAGGGGCAGGGCTCCTGGCCACGTCCCTGTCCCCGCCAGGCTGGCCATCAGGTGGCGGCAGCGCTCCAGTGAATGGCAAGAGCAGCTCTTCCCTCATCCCTTCGGGGAGGGGATTTTTCTTTTTTTTTCCAGCAGGCCGAGCAAGATTTTCGAGTGGCGGGAGAAGAGGTGGAAATCACAGGGCTCCCCACTGAAAGCAAAAAGTCATCTGAAACGCAGACCACACCTTGGGTTGCGCAAAACGGGAACTAAGCTTGTTTCAAAATCCAGCCTTCAGTGTCAGTCTATTCTAATTAGACAAGCTGACAGAGCTGGAAAAAGCAGGTGAGCTTTCAGGTACATCATCCTCTTCTTGGGTAATTTCTTTGGCTCACGTGTGATGAAAATGTCTAGTTTTCCCAACTTGATCAGCTGATCTAATAAAAGATATTACTGGGCTTGACAAACCACACCTCCAACATACACTTGGGCTTTCTGTACACGAGCATTACAACAATATGGATGTAAGCATGTAGTTCATGGGAGGAAGAACCATCCTTCAGCATAAACCTAAAAGAACTAAAGGAGACCCAGGCCTTCGTTAAAAGAAGAAGGAACATCTCATTGAACAACTCTTTGCCAAAAGTGGGAATTAAAGGAGTTTGTATTATTTTGTTTATAGGTAACTCATTAGGCCCATGGGTGAACCTCTTGCCAACATAATCAAAGAACTGTCTGAAAGAGATGGAATATAGAGCCAGCGCGGTTAGAGTTTCATCCACACTGCTTATTTCCTGAACCAGATCCTGTGTCTGACCAGAGGTAAGTAAATGGCTAATTTCTCCTTAAGTTAAAAGAAAGTATCTTTGGAAATAAGTGATCGGGTTCATCTTTCTAGCAAGGGATTCCAGATTTTAGTTTGTGTTCCTTACCTTGGCGAGAGCCTTGTCTCATGCAGAGGACGCACCTCCTCAGCTGTGGGGTTAAAACAATGATCAGAACCACTACGCCTCCGATACCAGCTGCCACAACCCCAATGATGGTTCCGATGGATTCCTCTATACCAAACAAGCCTGGGGGAGAAAGGAAGGTAGAGAGATGAATGCAAGGTGTCATCCAGGCAAATGTATGCAATGCAGCCAGCATGTTTCCTGCAGTGGCTGCAGAGGAAGCTGCTTACTGTGATATTGATTATGCCGGTGTCTTGTTTGACATGAAATCATGGGCTTCTACATGGGAGAGAGTTTATTGCACTACAGAGTTACTGGGTTTTTTCATTCCTAGGTAGGAAGCTACTGTGCTTTCTGGGGGTTTAGGGACAGGAGACCCTCATCTCTTTAGCAATCTCCCTTAACAGCTGGATGCCACAGGATGGCAAAAGATGCTGCTGCCTGAATTAATGAGACTCAAGTACATGTATTTTATTTTGAAATGGAAAAATACTTGGGCAGTTTTGAGAAAGTCATCAGTCTCCCTATCCACCTTCAAAGTAGGCAGCACCAGAGGGCGGGCAGAGCTCCACTGAAGTCCTTTGTAAGATTTGTTGCTCTTTGGGACTGTTACATGGCAGAGATGGGATAATCCCATTTTCTTTGAGGTAAGAGCATGTTGGCATGCTGGCTTTTTTAATTTGTCAGGACTGAAGGATGATTGAGGAAGAGCCTTTGGTCAGGTGAGCACAGTAGAATGGACTGTAACAAGGGTTATGGGAGGATCTGCCCTGTAGCAGAGAGACTGTCAGAGCAGGAGTGTCTCTTTAGAGAGAGGGAATGGCCTGGGCTATGGCGCAAGACTGATCTGATCGGATTTTAAGTGACTGCCTCATGCTCACAGTAGTCATTTTGCCATGTGACTCACCCAGGAAGGCTAATAAAAGAATGGTTTGAAAGCCGTCCAGTTTTATCTACAATTACATTACGACCAGGCATTCATTATATATCTCTGTGTGGTTGTATTTAAGCTTCATTAGAAAATTTGGACAGTTTTGCTACCGTACTCACAGATTTCCAAGCATCAGGCCACCCATTCACAGGAGTGGCTGCTCCTCTGTGCTACCTGGCTGAATGGATGGACAGCCAGCAGCTCACCAGCAAAGCAGCTGTAGCTCATCAATAAAAAACCACCCCCCTCCTCCCTCATACAGGGAGGTATCCTGTAGCTTAAACCCATTTGTGGGGATGCTCATTTCATCAGGAAAGTGAGGGCAATGATGGTGCTGTAGAACCGTTCCTTACCCGACTTCGAAATACATGTCATTTGCTTCCTGTAATGGACAAGTTAACAGAGTCAGCTAATTTCTCCTTTTAATTTTAGATAAGTTTTTGAACACTCTGGATTTGTGGCACGTAATATTTCTTTATGAATTATATTTCTCATATTCTCTTGTCCCTTTAATTCAGGCGTAGGGCAGAAATGATCTATCTCATCTTCTCAGGAGCGCAGAAAGGCAATTACACTGGCCAGGGTGCAGATGTTGTAAGAGTAACCTGCGCTACTGAGACCATGAGATCAAGCCAATGGGAGACCTCACCAGACACATGACCAAGCCCTTTTTGGGGGTAGGGGGATCATGGTTTTCTTGCCTTGTTAGAGCTATAGTTTAAACTGAGTAGTTTTAGAAAATTCGTAAGGGAAGAACTGAGCTCAAAAGGGCACAGGCTTAGTGACTCTCAGTGAGCTAGAAGCTTTGGTAATGAATAAGGGGAAAACGGCACATGCATAATTTACTCTTGACAGAGAAGGTGATATCTTTTGTTAATTGGATAATAAGATAATAAACCTTCTGATGTGTTGATTTATTGAGACTGAAATGTGTTTAGCCTACATAAAAAAGGAAAGCTGCTTTGACATTTCCAGCTGATAAAGGCAAAGCAAGTTATCTCCTTACTTAGTATGCCCAGTGTCTATTTGTGAGGCTAAGAAAACATAGCATGGCACTTTTAATGCTACTTTGATTTTAATGTTTATGAAGTTAAGCAGAAATGATCTCATGTGATCCTCATGTTTATCATGGGATTACTTATATCATCGAGTTAAGGAATGAATATGCAAGTTAATTGGTTGGAGAGAAATAATGTAAAAAAAAAAAAAGGAATGTGGAGCTGTTCCCTGAGATGGTATCTTGGCACCTCTCACTCATGGGGGGTATGCCAAACAGAGCTGTGAATACCAGAGAACTTGTCTAACTGTTTCACTCCTGGCACTGGCTTTGATTTTAGTGATAAAATTATTCCTTCTTTTTTTGGTTGTAAATGCCTCTCCTTACAACATTACCTGTGTGATTGATTATAGAGGCAAGCCAATCAAAATTAGGTGGCCTTACAAAAAGAATGAAAAATGCTATGGAGCAATTACACTCCATGACACCAGGCCCTACCTGCTGGAGGCCAAACAGGCCAATTTCCCTCTTTCTGCAAGCATGTAAACCAGCTCTGGCGGAGAAAGAGGGAGAAAAGAAGGAAATAACATCAAATATTACCCAGAGCCCTCCTGATCCTGAGCTTTGTGCCATCTCCTGTCACCACCTTCCCATCCGGAAGTGTAACCTCACAGAAATAAATACCATGGTCACTGATTGTCACATTGAGTATCACCAGGGAGGCATCCCCTTGGGACAAGTCTCCGCTCATGAAAACCCTGGAGTTATTTGGCAAGACGGTCACATTGTTTCCCAGCAGGTCCATCTGCCCCTTTTCATCTTCTTTGTACCACTTCACCTTCAGGTCTGTCAGGGAGGGACGTTGTGGACTGTTAAAGTAGCAATTTAAGACCACAGTTTCACCCTCTTTGGCCTTTTCCTTGGCTGGTGTTTGAGTCACCGAAAGGTGCCACGGCTCAGGTGTTGTCAACAATGAAGGTTGTGCTGTCATATGAGTTACAGCTGCATCCTCCTTGCTTGCACTTCCACTACTAACGCCAACATCTGTACCAGGAAAGAGAAAGAAGAGGAGGGTTGAGCGTGATAGGATGATAAACTTTCTGGCTGCTCCTGACCTGTAAGCAGCACAAAGAATGGTCCCTGGAATTAAGACTTGAGGGTAGTCACTATTCTGACAATAGGGATGTTTTTCCTGATTCCTGCTTAGATTATGTTCATGTGTACAGATACGTCTTTTCCTCATATTCAGTTCCTTTCTACTGCCATACTAGAGGAAAATTAATGCCATTGTCCGATGGCTTTGGGTGAAATTTAGAGTCCATTCAGCCACATTTCCACCTGGAACACTAACCTCTTTCTTCCCACCTGAAAAAGTCTCAGGGCCTGATGTTCCTGCGTCAATTGCTTTTGAAGCAAAGCAAAAAATGCATGTACACTTACATACAGGCAGCTCTCTTCTGACAAGTACAGTGAATATGTGTGCATCCTAACGCAACTGCCTGCATCCATCCCAAAACGTAATGTGAGCTTCTTAGAAGTTTTGGCATGCACTTCCAGTTCCAGGATAGGAAATCTTGAAACTGTGGGAAGAATCTCCATTGCCAGGCACTGAACCCCCAACAGACGCTATCAGCGACCTGGGGGATGGCACCCAAGCATTTTGCAGGTATTGATTCCGAGCGCACTGGCGTGGGTGAGTTTCCCTAGCATGATAACATTCTGCTCGTGAGGGACAATGAGAGATTTTATAACACAGAACTTCCTGTGCCAAGGGAAACTAGTGGTGAGAGGCACTGGCTGAAGTCTATTATGCGTCTGTTTTACAAATAGAGTGGGAAAGTACACAGATGGCACTTGATTTTCTGTTTGCCTAGTAGAAAGTTAGTGAAGTCATTCTGCCTGGGCAGGCCAGTGTCTGTAACTGTTTTTTTGACAACTGTGAGTTGCTGTGACTTTTGTTTGACATGTAAGTTTTGATAACTTGAGAGTTGTTGTGAAAACATTTGGCATATGAAATAGCCAACTCCATTTTGACAACCAACATCCTGAGAAGCATAGAAGATGCACCTGAATACACAGTCATACTATCATGTTTGAAATTAAGAGGCCTCTTGACAGTACGTTGGGTGACATCTATTCTCTGTGAAGGGACTACGTTGTCCTGCTACTCTTTGTTAGAAAAATACGGACAACACGCCTATAGTACAGATTTAAATCTGCCTTCTCTCACACAGCTGCTAATCATAGTATCAAACAGCCTCGAGCTAAGAGTAGTGCAAATGGATCTCATTTCTGGAAACAAGCCTGGGCTCAGAAGATGAGAGGAATACTTGCTGTCTCAAATCCCCAGCTGGAACAAAAAGAAGGGAAAACAAACTCTTCAAAAGAAGCCAACAGCTGTCACCAAGAAAGAGTTCAAACTAATTTTTTTGAAAAGTGTCTTCTGTTATTTTTATTTTCTTCAAGTGAAATAGTCTCCCTTCATACTAGTGTGTACCCTCTCAAGGACTGAAGACCATCCCATGGTGAAGGTCTTGATTTTCCATTGTCTTGAGTCTTTCATTGCCATCCAAAGGGTGGCTATTGTCTGGGTCTGGTAAAGCTTTGAAATGGCAATAGCCTGAATGCTCAGGGACAAGTGTCTCAAGGCAATGGAAAAGCAAACTCCTTGATGATCGGTTTGAGAGTTACTTGAATGGCCCCTCCAGGCATGCTTGTGTACAAAATCACAGTTGTATTCATAGTTATTATTATTTATAACTCATTTGGGAGTAGCACTGACAATTTCTGTCAGACAGCGGGGCCCTCTTGTACTAAGCGCCTTATAAAAGAATGGGCTACAGAGCTTACAGTGTAAGTATCAGATGAGAGATTACTCATGGATGCAAAAATATAGAAAATACAAGTTGGCTATGAAACTAGGCAACAACAAAGCATGTGAAAACCCCTCAGAGCTGTTTGGTGCTCCGCACTTTTACCTCGAAGTAAAAATTTTGGCCTTGAAACTGGAACATCGATCCATTGGAATTGGATGCCTAAGAATTACGGACCCAAATATTATTGCAGTTCTGGATCCAGTCTCCTAAAATGAGTAGTCCTTATTAAAGATACCGGATGAAATATTATCCTCGTGTTCATACATAATCTTACTGATGACCCCACTGGAGTTACCTGGGGGAACTGGAAGTCCAGATTTTCCCTTTCCAGTCAGATAACAGTGTATCAATTAAGCAGTCATAGAAGTTAAAGTATCTTGACCAGGTGCTTTGAAGAAGTACAAAGTATAGTCGAAATACTTGACAAAGCTGATGGTACCTTGACATATTACTGTCTTTGTGCATCAAATATTCTGATGTGATGTATTTGGTTATTTGTTAGAGTGAATTTGAGCAGCTTTATCATTAATATTCTTTTAAAATCTCTGTTCATCAACCATTATCTCCACTGGATACTGCTGCTTTAGCTAGAGCAGTGTGTGCTACTGCTAACTTCTTTTCAAGGAAAGGCCACAGAATTTCTTCTCCACTATAGCTATTCCAGCCTTATCATATGCACCCGCTGCAATACAATTATAATTTTTATTCCTTTCAGTGATGTAAAAGGTATTGTTTTTACACAATCACTTAGTAGCCCAGATACCATAACTGAGCAGGAACAATGTGCTTTGATGTTGCGCCTGTTCAACATGAGTTTTATTTGCACCTCCTACCATGAAATAACTGACCTTGTCATCTGTGTTATCCCACGTCTTTGATTCAATACATATCATGTAACTTGCAACTAGTTAGGAAAATCAAAATGCAAAAGGACTAGGCTGTATTGTTTCATCCCAGCTCTGTTTGGGGGGTTCACTGAGAAGGTCATCGCACAGCCTCTATTTTTCTTTTTTCCTTTCTTTCTTTTTCTTTTGTAAGGTTGCAAAACTGGAACATACGAGTTCACTGGTATTCAAATACACAATGCCCTTATCATATTGGCATCTGGGAGCATACCATGCCAAATGTCTTGTTGACTTTGCTTCAAAGCTCTTTTTATGTCAATTGCCTCATTAGCAGAGTGATGTGTAGGTCCCCTGTCAGGCGGGTTGTAGGGCCAACCTCCTATGGAGAGGAATGGAAGGATTTTTGGTGAAAGCACTTGAGCTACACAGAGTACAGAGAAATACAGCACAGATGATCTTGTCTTGACCTGGAAAAATGATTAGATGATCTAATAGGTCATTGTCATATGAAGTGGGTAGTTCAGGGCCAGCTTTCAACCATGAGGGGAGAAAGCTCTCTGGGACTCCCTGTAATGTAACAATGTGCTCCATATGTGCCAGTACTAATAGGGCACCTACTAAGCCATCAGCCTCCCCTTTACATCATCTGCAGGTTGATACTTTCCCATGTAAGGCCATGTTGTTGGCTGTGAATGAGAAATACACAAGGCAGGCTAGGGGAGGTGGGGTGACAAAAGGAAATAATAAAATACACCTGTGCTCTCTCTCTTCCAGTCCCGGAGCCTCCAACTTTGGTGCCTGGAGTAAACCCAAGCAGCCCTGCAAGTTGCTTCTGCCAGCTGCCAACAGCATTGGGGAACCAAAACTGTGGGTGGAAGTCAATGCAATATTTGACCTTTCTAGTTGAGCCTCCTCTCCTTTGTTCACATTCACTAGATGGAGGAGAGGTTGAGGGCAAATAGGGCTCGTTTTCCAACCCACATAAAAATCCTCTTATGCTGGAATGACTGTCTTTCAGATGGTTTTGTTGGCTTTAGAGCTCAATCACGGAATCACGGAATTCTCAGAGCTGGAAGGGACCTCTGGAGATCAACTTCACACTCAGCTGGTGCCATGAGGGTGGCACACAAGCTGTGTCCAGCTTCCAGTTTTCTATGATTAAGTGATCAATGACTGCACATTACTCATCTTAATTTATATGACTTTTGCCCTGGGCTGAGGTTGGCTTTCATAAATGGGTATGAATAACTACCTTGTGATGATAACCAGTTGCTAATATATCAGAGAACCAAAATAGAAATGAAGCTTCTAGCAATGATGATGATACACAGCCTTTCTTCTTGAAAAAGACAGGCAAACATACTCTTTCTGAACATTTCTATTAGCTAAACAGGAATGTATCTATAAAGACAAGTATGTTTTATTGCAGTGCACAACATGAGGTATAGCTTTCCTGCATCCTGAGGAAGCCCTCAGTAGAAAGCTGCTTTCGGAAAAAAAAGAGAACCTCTCAAGCCAAACTCAAGGAATAAGCTATATTTTTTCTAATTAAGGAAGGTGGTTTAGTACTCACCTGTCAGCAAGTAGAGGAGGAATGAAGACACTGCAGATCTACAGAGCTTACCGATGTGCTGGCTCATAGTTGCTGAAGTATATGGCCTCACCGTCTCTCCCTCCGGTAGTATGGGCAAGAAAATATGTGCGTGTTATTGCAACAGGACCTCACATTCTGCCCAGTGAATGTCACACTTACTAAAATTACCACAGCTTCGAGCTCACAGTGGTCTGCCTGCTGCCTGGATGACAGCCACCTTTGAAGTGACAACAATGAGTTCCTGGGGGCTGTTCTGATCTTGCCCAGAGAAGATGCCGAAAATGCTCTGAGAGCAGAGGGAAGATAATCCGTTGTTTTTCACTTTGGCCTCGTATAAACCAGAACTTCGGGCTGAGTACAGAATATCCAGATACTCAAAAGGAGACCTCTCTTCTGCTGAACCCCCTCCCTACTGGAGGTGAGAGAAGAAAAAGCATTGGCTTGATTTTCTGGGCAGCTGGACTCCTGTCATCCTAATTCACCATGAAAGGAAGTTATAGGAATTAAGTATCTTTGTGGCTATATGCACATGGTATTTGTAGGTAAAATGCATTCCCCAAAGTAATTTTTTCCAGTGCAGAACCAATCCTTTTTCACCAGAAGTTGATTACTTACACTCCATTTAAGTAAATCTCATCTATGCCACCAGGGTGGAGGGGAAAACCGCTAAAGCAGATGGCCTATCTGCAAAACTAGCAGGTGGGCTCTGGAACGGAAAGTTTGGGCTTACGGAAAGTTTGGGCTTACGGAAAGGTACCCTCACAGCACTGCTTTGTGGGAAGAGCTCCAGGAGCCCCAAACTCTCACCCATAGCATCCAGCCCTGCCAAGCGGGGCTACCCCTGTACCGAGCATGTGTCACTCTCGCTAGCCGGTCAACTCCTTTTCCCTCAGATATGGGATTAGGGATTACAGCACACCTTTCCAGAAGCCTGCTGCTGGCTTTATCTGATGGTTTTGCTTATTTTTAGGACTCTTCAGATAATGGAATAGTACTTAAGCATCCAGTAAAGACTCAAATCCACATCTGTTTTAACACAAAGCACAATTCAGCTGAGAGAGGCATGAGTATTTCTGCTTTTATTTGTATTTGAAAACAAAAAAGACCCCCAAAAAGCCCCCGTCACACCATGAGGAAATCTGTCATCATGCTACTGCCATATGGCTTTCTTGAATACACTTTTAATAAACTCTGTGATCTGCCTCTTTGCATGTGGGTGCTCCACAACAACTGTTTCAAGAAATTCCGTATCTGATTTGCAAAAATCTGCTGACCAAACAATGTTGAGAGGAAAAACCCATTTCTTGAGTGACGACTTGTTGCTCTAACTTTGATGTGGTGACACCTGTGTCAGCTAAAGCAAGATAGGTTAGAGGGAGTACAGCTAAAGGAACCTAAGAGGCAAATATTTCTTCTTTGTTTTAAATGAGTTGGGAGAGAGGGAAGACCTTGGATTACCAGGAAGGAATCACTCCAAAGTAAACTACGTATTAAGAAGGGAACTGGGACCAAGTGCAGAGCAACATATCACTTCAGTAGAAAGCTGGAAGGTAGATTATGAAGGTCTTCTGAAGTAAGTACTGCCATAGTGCTAGTGAGAAAAAAAACCACAAACCTATGAAAGGGAAAAGTTAGGGGAATCAAAAACAACCAAGAGTTTGGGGAGGGAATAACCAGTGGAGTCAATGGCACCTGGCAGATCAAGAGCAATTGGGCCCGAGTTACTGGCTTAGAGTACTGGCCGTGACTGCGTGTCAGAGAAGCCAGTGTGGGAAGATGCAGCTGGGCCAAAGGCATTCCAAACAGTGTTTGATTTAAACCCAAGTATTTGGTGTTTTTCTTAAAAAAAAACTTCAAGTGTGTTGTGATGGGCATACTATCATTGTTCCTGCAAATGCAAATTTCATCCTGTAACAGCAATTCTTTTGTGAATTCTCCATTAAATAGGACATGCCTGAGCAAAACTGTCAGGTCAGCTAGCTTTTAATTGAGGGAACACAAAGGGTTCTTTTGCTGACAGCCATCAGTTGAACACGAAGCTTCTCCCACTTGGATAACCCAATATGATTCAGAAAGAATCTTGATTTTTGGACAAAAAGAAAGGTAAACCGGTCCCCTGAGTGTTGCTGAGAAAAGCCTGAAAAAAATGTGTTTCAGAGGCCCAAATCAAGAAAGCAAGCAACAAAAATGAAATAAAACACACATTCTTTTTTACACTTTCTTGTAAATTTTGGACACTCACAGTTGGTGGAGTTAAAGCTGTCCTGCCTGGGCCAACAGCTGGGAGGGGTCATCAGCCACAGGGACTTCTGGCACCTTTGCTTATGTATTAGTGGGCAGATATCACAGGGCCCGTAAATGTCCCTTCAGGGAGAGCCTCAACCCACTTTCTGGAGAAGCATTGACAGAAACGGGACGGCAAGAATAAACAGCTCTGCCACACCAGGATGCTCTACTCCTCCTTCCCTTGGCTGTCCATCCGTCCATCCCTCCCTCCCTCCCTTTTCATTGTCTACCATGGAGCCACCCTCCAAGGTGGAGATTTCTTTCCACCTCACAGAGCTCTTTTTCTTCCCTGCGAGGTGACCTGAGGGCACAAATCTACAAGCCGCCGTGGCTCTGCTCGAGTCCCCCGATTTGAGGGGCACCGTCTGATGCTGCCTAACTTGGAGCCCAGCTTTTCAAACCCCTGGGGGTGCCCACAGCTTGGGCAGAAACCACTTGGCACCGCTCAGCAGCAGTTTAAAGAGGAGAGCCTGGGTTCCCTGAGAGGAACCCCCCCCACCACTGACTGCCTTTATCTCTCACCTCACCCCCTGCTCTGCCTGGGGGCGCGGGGTCTGACCCCAAACGGCCCCTCAAGACCGCGGCTTGTCACAGCAGCCACACTCGCGACCGGGCCGGGCCCAGGCCACCTCAGAAGCACGCAGCGGAGGGTTCCCTTCCCCTTCCTCTCTCTCCCCCTAGGTGTCCCCCTGGAGCGGCCTCTCGGCGGTATTTTCCATGGAACCCCAATTCCCCCCCAACCCCTCCCCGCCCTCGTCAGATTTAGGAACCGCTTTTGCTGCCCGGACGCTGTTTAATCAGCTGCCGGGGCTGGCCGCAAGGGGAGGGCGGCGGGTCTTTCCCTCAGGAGGGAGGCAGCGAAGGCCGCTTCCCCCTTCCCCCCTCCCCGAAGCCAGGAGTTTTTCCCTGCTAAAACTTTCCGAGGCTTCGTAATTAACCCATTCTGGAAGCCGCCGAGAGGTTTCCCCTCAGCGAGGAGGGGAATCAGACCCACCGCCGCGGCCGCCGCCCTCTCCCCCCCATCTCCCCGGCTTTGCCCTCCTCAGGAGCGGCAGCCACCGCTCGCCCTTGGCAACCGCCTCGGGTCGGCCGGCGCCTGCCCCTTTAAATGGCGGCCGCGGCCCCACCGTGCGCCCCGCTGAGGCAGTTAGCGGGCGCCGCGCCGCCCTCGCCCCCCTCCATGGTAAGCGCCGTCCGCCGCGGTCTGCGCGTTCCCCCAACCGCCCCTCCGCGGGGCTCCATGCCCCCCGCCGCGGCCCGCCGTCGCCCCCCGGGCGAGGCGGCGGCGGGCTGCGCAGGTAGGTGCGGGGGGGCGGGAGCCCTACTCCTTCCCCCGGGGGGATGGGACGGGACGGGCGGGCCGAGGCCGCGGGGCTTGCCCCGGAGGCCCGGCGGTGGGGTAGCCCCCGCGGGCAGCGCTGGGAAGCACCTCCCTGGGGTGCGGGGCCGCGGCGGGCCGCCCTGCCGCCACCCACCGCCCCGAAAGTTTTTTGGGGGCGGGCGGCCCTCCGGGCCCGGCAAGCGCCGGCGCTGCGGACCCCGGTGAGGAGGGGCGGCCCGCGGGGTGGCGGCGGCCCCCGGAGGGTCGGTCTGGGTTGTTTGGTGGCGAGAGGTCCCCAGCCGGGGTTGCCGTGGCAGCTGTGGAGCTCCGGCAACATGGTGGGGTGGGGAGCTGCCGTGGCGTGGCGTGAAGGGGTCTGCCCGCTCTGCGGGGAAGCCGGGGCGGCGGAGTGGCAACTGGTGGAAGTTGCAGCGAGTCCGCGTGTTTTTTTGTGGGAAAACCCGGGGAGAGCAGAGCCCTTCTCGCCCGCCACGTAGCCTGCATGGGGTGTCTCTAGCAGCTGCCTCGCCCCATTGTCTTCTCTCCAGCGTAGCCCCAGCCTGGGCCAGCGGGCTTGGTCGGAGCACTGGCCCCTGTCTAGCCGTGAGCACGCGTGTGTGCCGACATCGGTTTGCGTTTGAGACGTTTTGGGCTGGAAACCCAGCTTCGTCTCCTACTGAGGGATCCAGGAGTACAGGCACTGTTAGGTATTGGTTAGGTCCCTGGGGTGGTTTTGTACCAGTTTGCTGGGTGGCTTGGCACAAGTGTCTTTCTGTGGCTCGGTTTCCCTTCGTAAAGTAGAACTGACCTCCTGAATGAAGAGTAGTGATATCGAGGGAGAGCACTACAGAAGAGTGCTTATCTTTATAGTAAGTGATAAGAGTAGAGCTGTTTGCCTCTGAAGCATTGCGCTTGTGTTTATATATGTCAAAATATACAATTAACAGCGTAACTAATATTAAGTATAAATATTTGGTGTATTTATATTATAATAGTATATGTCAGTTCTCAGGTAAGTGCTACACACCTGCATGACCTTTCTCAAGTTTTGAAAGATCCCACAGATTCTTGAGACGTGCTACGTGTCTCATGTTGATCTTACTCCAGCTCTAAATGTCTGTGCAGCTTCAGTGTGCAAGTTGAGGGGCTGCTGTGGACATAAAATACTCTGATAAAAATGTAAGTAATAATTAAATATAGTATACTCTGGCAAAAATGTAAAATCAGTGGAAAGGCCGTCAGTTGGAAGTGTTTCTATGCCACTCGCCTTGGTGAAAATAGCATGTTAAATTTTATTTAATATATAGTTGTTAAATGGATTAACTATCTTATTTCACCTTTCTCCTCCATTGTTGAATTACATACCTTGCTGCTTTGTTCACAGGAAGTCCATGAAGTGGATCATGGTCTTATTAGCCAGCTACTTGCTGATTCAGAGGAAACTCTTAGTTCGTGCACAGAGAAAATGCAAGGTCCTGCTCAATACAGCTGGAGTGCTGACTGGAGCTTTTGGGTAACGTGTTTTATCATTCTTCTGATTTGTGCTTTATTTAGAAATATATGTATATTTTAATTTATGTATATATGTGTGTGTGTGTCCTAGCTTTATATCCACAGTTCTCAAGTTGCTTTGTAGTCATGAATTAGTAAAGTGTCTCCACCTATGTAGAGAGGTAGGTAATTCTATCATTATCAGCTTACTAAAGTGTAAGCGGAGACTGAGAGGGGATGAAGCTGTTCACCTTATGTCACATATCAAGTTAGTGACAGGACTTCTGGCTTCTGTGCCCAGTCCTGTCTCCCAGTTTCTTGCATGGTTTGTTAACCTATCCAGTGTCTCTTTATGCTGTTAGAAATACATTGTTGATGCTTTTTAATGGTAAGGGCTGAATTGTGATTCTCAGTGTTGGATAGTTTTGCTAATGTGCTTTCCTAGTGTCTGTTTTTTTTTGTCAAGTAGACATATTTGTTTTCTACAAAAGTAAATAAGCTTCTTGTGTTCTGTGTAAAGAATGAGATTTGTGAGGAAGAAGGGCAGAAAGGAGGGATTTAATTTTGCTCCTCTCCAGGAAGATGCCCCACTGAAAGTGGAGGATGTAATAATAAATGCTGTCTTTAATACTCTTCTCATGCTTTTGATGGATTTCTCTCTTTTTTTTTTTTTCTCTCTCATGCCATGAGAGAAGGTAAATTTACGGGTGTAGACTCAGAGTGTGTGTTTAGCTGTTTGCTTGGTGGCTGGGTTGCTGCTATTAGACAGGTACAGGGAACGCTTGTGCGTCCGGCCACAGGCAGGGTAACACCTGATCTCGTGAAAGACTTAGATTCCCTTCCTCACAGCTCTGATAGTCTGACTCGGGTTCTGTGTCAGGTGGCCATAGTAAATTGGCATACTTCAGCTTGTGCATAGGAACATCATCTGGACTACTGTGTCCTTGTCCTGATGAGGTCATCGGAGTGTTCGTTGTGCTCAACAGGTGAAAGATTAAGTAACTAGCAAAGGCCATAGGGAATCTGTGGCAGAGCTGCGAGTGGAACTGGAGGATCAGATTTCTCAACTCCCTTATTTATAAATCTAGCTTGTATGTCTTTTCATCCCTGCTGTTCAAACTAAGGGAATATCGTAATGGTCAGAACACTGATTTTTGCATCTTGGGCCCTAGCATAAACTTCCCCCAAAATGCATGTGTACTTTTAAACCGAGCAGGAGTAGCCTGGAGCCAATGGAAATGGAACAGGCCAAATGAATCCCGGCAGGTTCTAGAATTGTGTTGCTAGAGAATAAGTACTTGGATTATTCAGTATTTTCTCCACTGTTCCTGGAGTGACAAAGACAATACGGGGGTGTCCTGCCTGTGCACAGCTGTATCTCTGTACTTGAATCGATAGCAAATCATGCTGCACAGACATTGTAACTGCCAGCTATGCTCTCATTAGATGGAAAATTAGACTGTGTAAACTAACGCTTGGTGGTTTGTATACAACTGTTAATGCAGTTGCTAGCTTATGCAAGGAGGAAACCTGTTTAGGTCTTGGAGTCAGTCTGTTTTACTTGCAGTTAGTGACTCTTTCTTTGATAAGCTTGGCAATCTAAAATAAAGTCAGTAAAGTATAATACATGAAGAATGTAACTGTGCTGTTGGCTTTGCTTTTTTTAGGTTTGAGACACATGCTGAAGATTAGAAGTTTCTTTGAACAGAGCTTTAGGCATGTATGGTGCAGGGTATTGTGTGTCCTCACAGTACCACTTTCTGCTTCCTGTAGTAATGTGTGCCTGTAACTTCAGGGGAATGAGATTTTCTGGTGCAGTGGCAGCTGCTAAGAGTGTGAGGTATTCTGTGGTATGATTAAATGGTCACCTTCTGTCTGTTATTTGTACCTCAAGATCTCAGTATTTGTTTGAAGTTACTGTTTATCTGGTTCTGCAAACATGACCTCGCGATTAAAACAAAGGAATTGTGTAAATACTTGCCTCTTGTAAGATAGTGCTATGACTTGTAAAGTTCTAGCCGTACTGTTTGTCACTGATTAGTTTTAAAAACCTCTACCAAACAGGTTATAGGAGGCTGTGGTACTCATTTTCTCAGCCTCAAGGGGACTGAATTTAGAAGTAGCACAAGGCAGAAAGTCACATATTCAAGGCAAAAGCTAAGATCATCTAATTAAAATGTTATGCTATTGGCATCTTTCCCCGCTTTTCTAGACAGAAAATGTATTTTAATAACTTGCATGGTTGATGATCAGCTGCTGACTATATAAACAAATCATTAAAGCTCCCTAAATACTGAGTCATAGTAAATGCGTATGTGATAACACGTAAGGCAGCTTGTTGCAGGGTGCAAAGCATGTGTTGCTAACGCTTGACAAAGGATGATCTTAGTGTCCTGTGGCAGGTGTGGATTTGTTATGCTCATTCCTATTCTTCAGTCAGCAGAACTAAGGAATTGCTACAACAGCAAGGCTGGCCTGCAGTAGCATCCAGGGATCAGCTTTGGTTGCCTGAGTTATTTGCTTTGAGAGGCTGCACGTTTCTGACAACTTTGGTTTGCTCCAAGGGTTCATTTCTTCTGAGTATGTACACTTGCTTCTCTGATGATGGAAACCAAATGTGGATGTTAGAGCCTGACTGGTTTGACTTCAATTTTTCATGGATTTGAGTGGGAGTAGGCAGTTGTGCCATGCCTTTGGAAGTCAGGGCAGGTATCATGAATGCTCAATAAGTGCTGTGAGCACATGTAATTAGAGTGAGCTAGGGTTGGGAGCCTCTGGGTTATAATCTCTTTCCTGACTATGGTGAGCGGAGAGAAGGAAGGGTAGCAGAAAAATTAGCAGGGAAGGAAGAAAACAAGAGAAAAGAGAATTATACAACGCTTAAGTTTTTACCCATCTCTATCTGAAGAACTACTTGGTTTTTTCTAGCTTTATTGAATAACTTTGAGAAAAGTCTTTTTTTTCTGTACTACTCTAAGCAATTCTTAAACTGGTAGTGGTACCAACTACTGTTTTAAAGGTGATTTTTTTTTTTTTAGGGTTTGTTTTTTTTTTTTTTTGAAGACCATTCCCTGGAGGTGGACAAAGCTAGGCTTTTATAACCTCACTGGAGGAAGAGAAAAAGCTTGCTTGTAAGCATGATCTCAGGGGTTTCCATCTTTACTGGAATCTGTAAAGCTTGCATCTACTTTTGATTAAATGGTTCTAGTTTTGGCAACTGCAAATAGGAATGATGAAAGTCAAGGATGCTTTGGAAATTAAGTTATGTCTGGAAACCCTGTCTCAAGATTCTGAATTCGCATTTTATCCTTTTTACACTCTTCATACTGAAATATAATTAAATTTAATATCCTTGGAAGAAGAAACACATGAAAATCTTAAGTGTTCTCCTGCTGTAATGAAGAAGGTAAAGGTGAATGAGGAAGCTAATGAAAAGAATCCTTGCATCAAAACTGAGGGTGTTCTGCCTGGGGACTCTAGTTTCTATTAATAAACAGTCAAAGAAAGTTGATACATGTCTACAATAAGAAGAATGCCTGTGGAAAGAAAGAACAAAAAAGTAAGTCCTTGGAATGAAAAGGTAGGTGGAAAGCATTGAAATCAAATGGGCACCTCAGAAACCTGTTTTTATCTGGGAGGCTCGTTAAAGAAATTGGAAATATAAGGTGCAAGAGGGTGTTGGAAATAAAATAATAAAACAGGCTTTTTAAAAGCCAATTTGATTACAAAGTAATGTCAGGAGTTGGTCAGTGTGAAGGAGTACAACAGTAGAAGCAAACAAGTGATACACTGAGAAGTGAAGGTAAGCCTTTTATCTTTCATAATACAAGAACAAGGGAGGTTGCACAAGGTTTGGAAAAGGATTTTGAATTTTGACAAATATGGATTTGGTTTCTATGAGAGAGCTAGTCTGTGGGAGCGTGTGAGAATATATGTGCCAAGAATATGATAAACATACATGACTCAAACCTGCATAGGAGGGATGCAGATACACATTACAACTTGGAAGATAACTTATTGCAGTACAGATAGAAGTTGACATACTTTGGGGCCCAAGACTAGTAAGGGTTAGAAGACACATTTCTTGCATCTGTAGTTGTTTGAATGCTCCTCCCACCTTTGTCTGAAAGACTCATGTTCACTCAGGGAATGGCTTAACTGAGCTTGTTAAATCAGTAACTATGTTTTGGCAGACGGGTATTTAAAGTACTCTGACAGTTGCTTCATCTCCTGTGTTGTATACTTGGTATGTTACTTCTGAAGAAAGCTTTTCGTCTCATCTGTGCCTCCAAATGCTTGGGTTGTGAAGGAGAAACATCACAACTTGTGAGATCAGAGGACAATTTTTAGCCTCCTTTTTATTGGCTGATATGAAGCTAAGAACTGGATAAATGCTGTAGGTCTCCAAAAAGAATGAAAAAGTACACTTACGCTGTTCTTTTCTGAAATGTCATAACTTCAATATAAATAGCTTTTGCTGTACTTGTGACACTGATATGTTGTTTGTTTACCTATCTGGAATTTCTAGAACAGATGTGTGTGGTTTTTTTTTTTTTTACACCCTGTGATAGCCCTGATTATACAGAAGCAGCGTTTTAAAATAGTAACAAAAGATAAACTGTATTTCTGACTAGCCCTTGAAACATGGCTGATTAGACTGAGGTGTTTTTCTCACTTATTTTCACCCTGGGAATCTCTTTATTGCTGTTGATGCAGCTCCAGACTGAGCACTGGCTAGGTCTGGCTGCCATCGAGTTTCAGCCTGTTCTGATCAAAGGCTGGCAGGCAGTTGGTGCCCTGTCTAAATAAGATTTCCCAGCTGCAGCAGTGGTAAGTTCTATGTAATATGAATTATTATTACACACACCTAAAGAATTAGTCTGTAATCTGAAAGTTAAGTTTAATAGATGAGGAAGAAAATACTTCAGATTTGTATGATTTACTTATTTTTTAAGTCACTGTGAGCAAAAACACCAGAAATACATATATACCAGTATAGTTCAGAAATTCAGTATGGAGTTGGTTGAATTATGAGAGTTGATAGAGGGGCGAGTTCATAGCCTTAGGAATGAAAGCTTTCAGAGGCAAGGAAATCTAGGAGATGGAAGTTAAGCTTTTTTGGTCTTTGGTTTGGTTACAGCTGCTTTGTTCAACATTTCTGCAAACAAGCAGTGGTAGAACATTCTTTTTCAAGTCTGCTACAGGTGAGCTACTTGCATCCCTTTGGAGGGAAAGAAGACACATAAACAAAACTCCAAAGGGTGTGATTGTTTAGTGGTACGTTTAATTAAGACATTAGCAGCAGCTAGGAGTAGAAAATTCTCCAGGAGATGTTTAAGAAAAAACCAAAAGACTTCAGATTTTGATTTTTGAGATTTAGGTGATTTGGGACACATACTCACCTATCCAGAAACTTAAGAGCATTCTAGACAAGAGTATATGGCTTTTCTGCTAATGACTACTCTGGAAGTTATATTTTGTCTCATCCTATGCAGCAGGTTATGCAGTAATTGTGCTACGTTAAGATTCCTTGGTGAAATTGGCAGTGGTTTAGAAATTGTGGCATAAGTGGGGTTTTTTTTAGGTAGTTTATTGAAGTTGCTTGCAGAGTCAGTAAAGCCTACACTTGAGAGATTCATGCGCAAGCTTTAACTTTCGTAATATGGTCAGATTGTGTATTTGTTACTGCAGCCCCCTAAAGCCCCTAGGGCATTGATGGATGAAGTCATTCAGGACTTCATCCTGCTCGTATGACCTCTCAGCTGCTTCTGTTTTCTGCTCTTCCTACCCACCAGGACTCAAGATATCGCCCCTTGTTCAGAATGAGTGGAGGTATGTGATCATGAACCATGGTGTGTATGTGCCTCTGATCAGCTTGTGCTGATATGTCTCCCTTTGCGTTCCATTTTTGTATACAGTTGAAGAAAAATTACATACGGTCTGTCTTTGCTGAAAATGGTTCAATCAAATCTGGTAGCAGCTTTTAATGTAGAAGTGACTAAGAGTAAAATCTGCATTTGGTTTTTAAGGTAGAAAAGGAAGAGATCAAATTTGATATTTCAGAAGAAAAATAGTTCGGAGGTGATTGCTTGGTGAGTGCTATCTTCCATATAATTTCAAATGCAGTAGGGCTACTCACAGACTTAAGGAGATGACCAGTGTAATTTTTGCCAACACAGTTCATGTAGCTGACTACGGTCACTACTGCATTAGCTATGTAATTACTGTTGTAGTTTGTCTAGTATGTTCCTACTCATTTTCACTCTAGTCCTGATCCAAAATATTTATGTATCCTTCTATGAGTTGCTGAAAAGTAAATGGCACAGATCAGTTACTATATCTGAAGTCCTAAGTGAAAGTGGAATAAATCTTTTGAGAAGTCCTCTTTTTTTTTTTTTGTTTATTCTTTAAATAAATCTTGTTATCACTCTTGCAAGGGGTTGTTTTCTGACCAGTATCTGGGGACTGTTACTAAACTTAAATAGAGATTAGAGGTGCCAGAGTCCATTTCTGGGAGAATAAGGAGGGAAAAGTATGACTCAGGTATGCTATTGTTTTGCTTTTGTATTTATTGACTTTTATATCACTTAAACTTGGTGGGACTCTTTTGCAGATAAGGAAGATGAGAGTTCAGGAGTAATGTCTTTTGGTTACTTGTATGAGGTCATGTCCATCCCCCCCGCCCCTCCTTATTACATGGATCCAGTTAGTCTAAAGAAAAGAAGTTTGATTTTTTTTCGGTACTTAGGAAGCCTGCAATGAAAGATCAGGTGAAGGAACAGATGTTCTTACACATAACATTGGCTAATTGTTTTGCACACATGCTGTAGGAAGAAAAATGAGTCAGATTAAACTGCTGTTTAGAAAGGAATGTATTTCTTTATCCAAAAGGAAATCATCTTGACTGAGCTTTTAATTGCCATTGCATCATATTAGTTAGTACACTTACGGCTGTTGAAACCTGGACAATGTAGTTATAAGACTCAAACTGGGGAGCAGACAGATTATCTGAGCTAAAGTATAACTTGGTGTTGGGAGGGTGACAAACTCATTTCAATTAAACAATGTTAAAATAGTAACTGCAGAGTTCACACACAGTTGCTTTATTTGTATTAAGTTTTCCAGGGTTTGTGTCGTGTTTTATGTGGGTGTTTTTTTTTAATCCTTCTAGTAATTTTATTACCAATCCTTGTGATAAAGTTGCTAAAAAAAAATAAAGACTACTGTTTGAATGCTGTATCTTTGAAGTCAGGAAAGTATGTACAGATCCACAGTTTTTCCCTAGAACAGAGAAGAGCTAGGCACTTAAGACTCTTCTGATCTTGGTTTGTACTAGTGTCTTTGGGAGGCAGTATGAAACATGGTCTCTGGCAGAGGCATTGCAGGCATAATTTTACTACTAGGTCCAAAGAAGTTATTGCCAGCTACAGATGGTATTAATGAGGATGCTGAGTAAATCTGAAACTAGAGCATCTTGCCTCCTGGAAGAGCTAAAAGTACCTTAGTTTTCAGTTCAGAATTGGGAATGATAGTCTTTCTATCCAAGTGTCCAATTCCCTTGAACTCTTTGCTTAACCTTCTTAATCAAAATTTAAATGTTTGAAATGAACAAACTCAGAGGTACGTGGTAGCAGTTATATAAATAATTGTATTTGAAATGGAAATTATCAGCCTTATTGCTAATTGCAGACTTCCAGACTCATGTGTTTAATCAGCTGAAGGTGGTGTTATCTTATAAACAGGAAATGCTCTTAAATCACCTTATGCTCATGGTGCTTCTGAGGCCTGAGTCACACTGGTACCCAGGCCTTGGCAGGGCCTTTCTGAGATCACGTTGAGACCTCTTACTGGTTTTCTGATGGAAAGAAATTGCCAATTAATATTTTTATGTAGAGATTTACCTCCTGGTATCTTGCTGCTCCTTCAACACACAGAGATTCCCTGTGATGTATCCTAGCCTTGCTTTGGGAAGGCAGAAGAGCTGCCTCGTTTTTCTGGTGAAACCAGTTCCTGCTATTTACATACGTAGCTGATCTTGACAACAGAACTGCCTTAATCTAAAGCGTCACCACCCAGCACAAAGACAACCGCTTAATCCTAGTGAGCAGCGGTGGCTGGCAAAATGACTCAAATACGGCCCCATTGTGTTCAATTATCTTCTCCTTTCAGGCATTCAGATTTAGATCCGATTATGCGAGTTATTAAAATACCTTGAAATGCAGTTTTCTGTTTCTTCTTTCAGCTTCCTCCGTAGGGGTGTGCTAGGAGAGGGATCTCTCTTCCTGTTGAGTGAGTCATTAGCTGTATCTTCAGCTAAGCGCCCAAGGGGATCCAATGGTGTTGGAGGCTGGGCCTTCAGTGAGCTAGGTGGATACAGCATAGAGACGCCTGCATCTTCTCCTCTAGCTCTGAAACCGTATGTGTGTTGTGATAGCTTCTAAGGACCCAGTTTTGCAGCTGGGGACGGGTGGGAGGTGCCGTGCAGCAAAGAGGGGCTCCACAGCTCCTCACTGCGCCGAGTGGCTCACGGTCTGTGAGGCGTGAAGCTTGTACGCAGCCTGGTGGTGCCTGTGTCGTCCTCCTCACTTCCAGAATGGCCCCACACACGAACTCCGGTCAGAGCCTGACTTCACTTAGTTACTCGTAGACATGCAGCAGACAGGTCCTAGGTAAGACAGATGGGAAGGGACAGAAAGCCCAAAGAAAGCAGAGTAGATATGTGCCTGCTGCTCTCTTTTCACAGCAGGGAGAGAGGTCTGATGGGCATACAAAGCCCTGTATCGCTTGCCTCAAAGTGTCTGCTCCGTGTCTGAAGAACTGAGCTCTGGGCGGGTGGCAGAGGGATGGGTGGTAGCGTATTCATTTGGGGAGCTTGGGTGTGCATGAAGCATGCCCTGATCTCCTCCCCTCCCTGCTCTGGAGCTCAGGCTGAGGACATCTCTTAGCAAGGGTTTGACTTATAAAGCGGGCAACGGCCAAGTCTTGCATGAGAGTAGATTTAGATCCATGCCAAGTTACCAGATGTACTCTGTCTTTAAGACTGGTGCGCAATGGGTGCATGGTCCGGAGCCTCCAGTGACGCAGAGAGGAGGAACAGAGGAGGAGCCATGGGCATTGAGTGCTCCTTTCCAAGCTGGTGTTTCCCTGGTGATGGTACTTTTCCTCTACTGTTCCCTTTGGAACTTTTGTGACTTGAAACGACCTATGCTATTGCAGTCTGCCTTCCAAAATCCATTTAGATGGTAGTGATTTTTAGATTGGAGCTGGGCAGCTCTACGTGCCCTCCCCCTCCCCCCGGCTTAAGTTTCCTTTGGACACTTGCTGCAGCGTTTGTTTGTGTGTTCTGCACGGCTTAGTGTGTTTCAGCCTGTTTTCCAAGCTTGCATGCAAGCAGAGGCTGGCAGAATGCTAGCTAGCTCTGTTGGATGGTGTCCAGCGCTGGCTCTGAGCAAGTGGGTGAGAGAAGGGGGAGCCTCAGAGGCTTGCCTGAGTGTCGGCCAGGGATTTGCATGGGTTGGAACAGGTTGCAGGCAGCTAGAGGAGAAGGTGTGTGTAGGGGGTGTCTGTGTCTTCTGACTCCGTTAGCTTCAAGCCTCAGTCAGTTTTATTTCTGAAATGGAGCATATGCTTTGTTCCTCACTGTACATGTCAAACTTGAGATTTATGTACAAATCAGAGTTGTTACAAAAGTACATTGGCTTCACTGCTTAAAAATGCTTTAGAACACTTATTTGCAGAAAGTACCGAGTACTACAAAGCAATTGCTTCAGAATAAGCAGGGGATAGTCTCAATCCAAACTCTTATAGACATTTCACTGAAAAAAAGAATATTACTAATGGCTTTCTTATCATTGATAAGAAGATTATCCGCTTGTTTCCCAAGGACCTTGTTGGACTAGCTTCAGCTGAGCCCCATTTCAATGAAATGTAATGGTTTGTGAAATGGATCTGACCTTGAGCAACCTGGCAGGTGCCCCTGCCATGGTAGGGGTGTTGGAACTAGATGATCTTTAAGGTCCTTTCCAACCCAAACCAGTCTAGGATTCTATGAAATTGGGCTAATTTCCGTGAGATCTTGCAGGAGGAAAGACCCTCACATGTTTTAAGCTGAAATACTTTGTTGGAAAACTCTTCCAGATCTCTTCTACTGTTTTTTTCTAAAGAACCTTAAAAAAAAGTAGTGTTTAACTTGTTGTACAACTTAAAGTTCTCTGAGAAGGTATCTTTACATCTTTTAACTTTTTAAATATTAAATCTTCAAATTCTCTTTCTGCTTGGGAAGGAAGCCAAATTTAAAAATTTTTCACAAAAAAAGATACTTTTGTTCTAATTATATAACCTGATGCTAGCAGCATAGTTTTCAGTATTTCTTATGATGCTAAATTTTCATGTCTGTTAAAATCATAATTGTGACAACGTTGGTTATGGATTTTGTAGGCAGTTTTCCAAGCCGTTCTCCAACATGATTTAGTATTTGTACTTACATAGGCAAGTATGAGACCTTCTTTCCTGCTCTCGGAAGGACAAGGTAGCTGGTGAGGTGCAGGAGATGACCAGGCCTTTTGTGAGCAGGATTCCAGTTCAGCGGAGTTCGTGTTGCACCATGGGGTAAATAGGTGTGATATGGGCCTCCCTGGTCTGTAGTTGAGCAGAATTGTTTTTCAGAACAGCAGGGTCCTATTATGTGTTAGATCAATAAGGGCTTGATGAGGTTTATGACCAGAGTGGAACTGGTGAGGAGGGCTGGACTGCTGTTGAGGTGCTGTCTGTGGGACACAAGTGGAGGTACAGATAAGGCAGGGGAGTGTGTAACAGCACTTTTCATGTACTAGATCCAGCCTTTAAAATAAATAGGAGCCGTCTCATTTTCAGAAGTCCCTGATTAAGTCAGTTTCATGGCGCTGGGTGTCACTTAATTTTTAAGTGGGCATTCAATATTTCAGAAGCTCTTCATAGTGAAATAGTTCTGAGGAGTTTCTTCCCACATGGATTTTTGGAAGCTAGTGGTCAATAGTAGTCTGTCTGACATTTTTAGTCTGCCTGCACATGCATCTGTGAGAACTAGTAAATACTAACATCCATTTTGGGGATTTTGGGACCTCATAGGATTTAAACAAAAAAAAAAAAACGAACACCAAAAACACCAACAAAAAACCCAACTCAAACAGAAACCCCCCAAACAAACAAACAAAACCCTTGAAAATGCAGTAGCTTTAGAGCTCATGACCTATATTTCAGTATATCTTCCTTGAAATTTTACATGTTGTATTTCCAACAGAAGAAAGACATAGTTGCAGAGCAGCATCCAGTAAGAATTTTGGTGCCTTTATGTGGATGCCACTGAAGGAGAGATGCCATTGATTTGCTGTATGCTCAGTCACTAAGAAATGTTAAAATCTGTTTCACCTTCAGCTTCTGCAAATAAGAGAGGGGCTGGGCCACAGAAAGAGATGTAATGACCCTAGTGCACAGCCCTGTGTCTGCCAGTGGCCCACTGGAAGGCTGCCCTGTGCTTTTGAGACTCCCCTTTCCAGAAAAGTTAAGAGTGAATGGAGAGCATATGATGAGTATAAGTAAAATAGTTCTGGCTCCTTAAACTCTTCCCCCTCCCACTGTGGCTATGGGCTTGTTTCCGTTTCCTTGAGAGCATGGGAACTTTTGGAAAGCAGGCTCCTAGGGAATACAATAAATGAGCCAGCCCTGGCAACAGTTGCTTGGTTTTCTTTCTTTTTTTTTTTTGTTAATGTGCCTCATATGACCTATGAATTAAATACAACTGTGTGGATAATGAGGTGTGATCAAATATCTCATTATTAAAAAAACAAAACCAAAAGTGGACACTTCATACACATCCAGTTCCAAAGTACACAGCACAGTAAGTCACCCTAAATAAGGTGGTATTGCTCTTCAGGTCCTGTGAGAGCTTCTTCCCCTGTGCAAGTTTAATGTTTTTGTACAATCAAGAGAAAGAAAAGGGCAGTAAGTTACTGCTAGTAAAGCTTATGGGTACTCAATAGTTGAAAGTTATTACTAACCTCAAATTTTACTGTGTCAAGGAATGGTTAGTGAAAATATCTCACTGAAACAGTAGATCTGGACTGTTTGCTTGTGACAGAGTAAACGGAGAACAAGTCTGACACTTTCAAAACACATCTTCACGCTTGTTTTCAGAAGAAATGGAAAACTGTGCCCTAGAACTGTGAAAAGATAAAGGAGGCTGGTAGTCATGTGAATGTGAGCTTCTACTATGATTCTGTGCCTAAAAGCAAATCCATAGCTACGATGGATTTTTCCATCGGGAGTGACTTTTAATTTAAGAAGGTAAAATTTTTTTTTTCTTTCCCAAAGGAATATTTGGTTTTTGCAGCTGTGGTCTTAAAGCAGGAGCTGAATTGCGGGATAGCTGTGGCTTATGCATTACAGAGTAGATTGAATGGTCATAATGAACTTTTCTGGCCTGAAGAAATGGCTGCAGTGGGATCAACATTTCTCTGATGGCGAAAGGCTTGTCAGACTTGGCACGTTTTACAGGTAGCTTCAGCAGAGTCACTGCCATCTCAGTGTGCCATGGGAGTTGTTCTTGTGTTTATAGATAAATCTGCCTGAATCTGTTTTGGAGCATGTGAAGTCTTTAAGTTTGCCTTCCTTATACTGCTAAATGAGGCTTTTGTTCAGGGCTGTTGACTTGATTCTCTTCTAGCCTAGACAAGCTTTAGACTCGCTGAAAGTGAGATGTTGCTATGTTTTGTTTGGTTTTGTGTTTTGTTTTTTTTTCTTCCTTACCAGGTAAGTTTCAATAATACATGTAGTCCTTTTGTACAAAATCAAACTCCTCTCTGACTGTGTACAGTTTTCCTGGAGGCTTTTTTCTTTCTCCTGATGCTAAGCAGATTTTTAGATGAGTTTGAAGAGGGGAGGAAAACAATGCACTCTTCAGTAGAAATGCAACAATTTTTGCCAGGATACTTAATGTTTGTTTTAATGTGTTACTGTAGGATTACAAATTAATCTCATCTTAACCTTACTAATATCTCCAAATTTGTTTTCAACCATGTCTAGCAACTTTATAGGAAAGTAAAGGTCAAGCTCTTCTGTTCTTGGGGAACAGCATATCAGGTGGTCTTTGTGGGGTGTAGAGATAGTGGCATGGATTTGCTTGCTTGTGGAAAGAGGAGCAAAGCCATGCATCTCATTGGCCGTATTTTGGTGGTTAAGTGAGGCTTCTAAGCATAAAAGGGTAGAAGGTTGGTCAGCTTGCTTATAAGCTTGTTTGATTCTGGGACCCCAAGCACTTGGTAACTGGTACCGAGACTGAAGCTCAGTGTGAAGTGCGTGTGCATCTCTTAAAATGAGGTGACATCAGAGTTGCATTACTCTAGTGGTGAGGTCAACTTACCCGTGTTCTCAGCTGTTTGTATTCATAGCTGCATGTCAAAACTATAGAATGCAAATTGTCAGGTAACATGGTTTGTGTGGTGTCTCAAAGCAAGGGGAAAACACTAACAAAACAAATGCAAGATTATTACTGTCATTAGCAAATATTAAAAAAAAAAAAGTGCACACTGTTCTGCTGAGGTTGACTGACTACTTGCATGCTCAGTGATGTGTGCAATCAAATAATTTCCTAACGATTAGCATTTTTGCTGTACTTAAGGGAGAAGGTGTAGCTTAATTTTCCTCCACAGCTTGCTAAATGGCTCAAATTATTTGCAAGGCCCACTCTTCAAAGAGGTAAATGTGAAGGGGGACTGTTTTTTAACAGGCTTCTATTGTATAAATAACTCAGCTTAGTCCTTTTTAGGTTAACTTTTTTTTTCTGGAACATGACTTTATATAGTTGGACTCTGATTAATTTCTAAACAAGGTATGAGAATCACTTCATTATGTGTCTTCAAGTAGTATCTGATACTTACATAACTGTCTTCTGTAAAACTTTCTGGATGAGACTGTAAAGGTTTTTCTGCTTGTGCTATTTTACAGGTTTCTGGTATATTTTTGTGGCTTCAGATAAAAAATGCTAATGTGTTATTGGCTGGGCTTAATAATTTTCTTAGTGATTAAATATAGCATACCCATAAATGTCTCAGACTGTCCTCAGGCAAACACGTTGCCTGATGACTTATAATTAAACTTAGAAATGTGCATGTGTTAAAAATGAGTTGCTGTTTCCATCTCTTAAGGGCTCTACTACAGCCTAATTTATGCCTTTCTTCTTTTAATATTGGATGGTAAGTTTTGTAACCCAGAGGTGGCAATCTGCCTCAAATGCTGTCACGCCTTGGGCATTACAATAGTGATTGTGAGAGATGTTGTATTCATAGAAATGTCTTATTTTCTTCACTTTAAGGAAATTGATAGTGCCAATAGTGTTAAAATTGTCCCTGTTGTTGCCCAAGTCCATTGAGCGATCTCTTAATCACCAAGCCACATAACTGAGTCTGTATTAGTTGCAGATCTAAGTTAGTTAGTTTTTGTACAAAGTAAAGAAAAGATAAGGGTAAGAAGTTTCAATGTGTTCACTCTTTTCTGCTGATTAGATAAGGATTCAGAGCAGGCTCTTCATAAACGTCCTAAGAACTCAGTAGAAATCTACAATTAATAAGAGGATTTCTTACAGCCTGTCTGCTACTCGTGACAAAGAACCCTTCTAAATGCCAGCAGTGGTTTCTCAGACAAGCTATAGCAGGTTTTATGCTCTAGAAAGAAATCCATTTCAAAGTAAAACTCAAGATATCTTTGAGTTGGGATTCTTGCAGCTGTTGAACTGGCTGTTTCAGGGGCTAATATAAATGTGTCTGTGATACTGGGATGTTCCTGTTCTCTTCCTGATTCCTTTTGTCTTGTAAGCACAAAAATGCTTAACTTTCACTACAGCTCTTATCTCTTGTATACAGCGTGTTTGAGAAACTACTTTCTCCTTAAAATCATGGCTTCTTAAACAGTGGTTTCATAAATCAGGCTTGAAGACTGTGAACTTCCTTTTGTTCTCACGGCAGACCAGTTCTTTTTTTCCCTCTTGTATGTTAGCATTGTCATCATAAGCTCAGACTTCAGTCAATTGAGGTATGACTGTAAACTCTAGGGTCTCTGAAACTACAGGTGCAGGCTTTATAGATCTGAGTTAAATTTTCAGTTTTCCCCATGTCTCTTTCCAGAGTAATTGCAAAGAACTCACCATTTCTTCAAAGTGGTGCAGTCATTGGATGCCTGTTTCAGATGATCAGTTAAAAGTGTGCATTTCGGGGCATGATGTGGGAAGGCCAAGAAACCTTAGCTTATCTGCTTTAGTAGTTGACATGCTCTCCAAGAAAGCTATGTCTGAGATTATGAAAATAACAGAAATATAAGTGGAAGCGTACAGCTTAGAGGACATCTAACATGTTGCCCTATTAGTTGTACCTAAAGCTTTCGTGCTTGCTTTTCAGAAGGGGAGGGCTTGACATACTTTGTCTCCCTCCCTCCCTTTTTGCATTGCAATGCTCAGAATATTAGTGGACATGATATTAAGATCATTGAGTTAAAGATCATTGAGTTCCAAGCCCCCCTGCCATGGGCAGGGACACATTCCACTAGACCAGGTTGCTCAAAGCCCCATCCAGCCTGGCCTTGGACACCTCCAGGGATGGGGCATCCACAACTTCCCTGGGCAACCTGTTCCAGTGTCTCACCACCCTCACAGTAAAGAATTTCTTCCTAATATCTCATCTAAATCTACTCTCTTTTAGTTTAAAACTGTTACCCCTCATCCTATCGCTTGACTCCCTGATAAAGAGTCCCTCCCCATCTCTCCTGTAGGCCACGTTCAGGTACTGGAAGGCTGCTATAAGGTCTCCCCAGAACCTTCTCTTCTCCAGGCTGAACAACCCCAACTCTCAGCCTGTCTTCGTAGGAGAGGAGCTCCAGCCCTCTGGTCATCATGCAACTGTAATGCCTTGTAATTGGCATCTGACCTCATACAGGGAACAGTTTGGTCCATCGTATCCTAAATACTGGAAGCACACTCTTATATAAACAAACATAAAGTTACAGTGATGATTATATTTAGATACCACCTATTCTTTATTTCACTTTTGATGTTCATTTGTTCAAGATAAAATTAAACATCCTGTATGAAGACAGTTGATGGCTGAAAAGAAATCTGTTTGTCTAACCTTTTGCCATTCTTTGTTGCAGCTCTCAAGTTCCACTTACAAATATAGGAGCGAGGAATTCAAGAGACAATTTTCTCATCTGCCAGACTCGGAGAGACTCATAGTAGGTAAGACATAATCACACCGAAAGTGCTTGTCTTCTGACTGATAACTCCAGATTGCAGTAGTGCCCAGGTGTTGTTTTGGTTTTTTTTTTATGGCAAATTCTAACTACAGCTGATATGTTTCCTATTCTCCTGTCTCTGAACTAGCATCAAATGCCTTCAGGGAAAGTAGGTCCATACTCCTCTCCTGTACTGCCTGCTTTGTGAAAAAAGACAGATTCCTTTTTGCGGTTGAGAAGTGAAGGAGAGGATACAGAATTCTCCTGTTCATCTAGATATGGGATGGGAGCCTCAGTATCTCTTCCTGCTGCTACTTTTTAGGGGGTTTTAGACAAAACCCTTCCTGACAGCAGTGGAAATTTGACTGACTGATAGCTGTTAGCTGACAAGCTGGAAAGAAAGGTCATGATGCAGGGTCAGTGTGAGCACTGAGCACAAACTCAACAAATGTGCATTGAGGGGCTTGTGCGATGCAAGTGCGAGAAGAACAGAGGTAGAGTTAAAACAAACTCGCTGCTCTCAGAATTTATGTTCTTTCCAGCACAGACAACCAACTTGGTACCTCTTGCAGTGGCATAACCACTTATTTCCTATCTTGTGAGTGTCTGAGTCCTCTGCAACTAGTTATGACTGAGTCAGTTGCCATAGGTGTTGGGAGAGGAGGGAATGATTCCATTGTTGTAATAGCTTGGTACTTGGATACAAAGGTAAAGGATGTTGCTTCAGTGACTCTGTTAAGTAGGTAGATCATCCTTAGTGGAAGCTTTTTCCTTATGCCCTGGAACTAATCCTAGACCTAGACCCTAGGCATCTTGATTAATGTGACTTCTGGGGCTAACACGGTGGGGTGCTTGTAATTGAAAAGGTTCTTTTCAGAGGCAAATATCAGCTATGTGGTATGAGGACACAAAATTCAGTACTTAAGTGTGTAATTCCCATCAGCCATCATAGGAGATCATTGGAAACACAAACCAACCTTCATTTTATCCTGACTTTCATCCAAGTGCACAGCATTCTATTTGTCAACGTGGTATATTGAGGGCAGATAAAAATGTTTTATGCCCCGTGCTGGTCTGTGCGGTTGTAGTTACTGCTCAGTCTAGTGCTGAGCGTGAAGTACACTATCTGGTGCTGTGCAAATCTGTTAGTTCTAGGTTGTCTCATGCCTTGAGCGGAGGTTTTTCACAGCCCAGCGTACTAGGTTAGCTTACCCATATGCTGATGACTTCAGTGCAAGCGTAGAAGTAACGCTCAGCTGAAAGAATAGAGGTGGCAAGAAGTGTGTGTGGTGGGAGGGGACAGAAGCAGGTGGCAGAGAATATGAAACTATGGTGCATAAAGAAAACATAAGGAAAGACATCTTTACTTTGAGGGTGGCAGAGCACTGGAACAGGCTGCCCAAAGAGATTGTGGAGTCTCCTTCTCTTCTCAAAACCCACCTGGACATGATCCTGCACAACTTGCTTTAGGTGAACCTGCTTTAGCAGGGGGGTTGGATTGTACATGATGTCTAGAGGTCCTTTCCAACCCCTACCATTCTATGATAGCTTCTTGGCACTGAAATGTTCCTTTTGAGCTCTGACTCCCTGTTCTGCTCCACTGCAAAATCCAAAGAAGGCAAGCGTATAACCCTACCTCCTTTGTATGTGGTGGTGCACCTTATTCCCTCTTTATCACTTGCCTTGCAGCTGCGCAAACATTATGTAACAAATACACTGTCCAAGAATTGGGTGTTGTTTTTATACAAAAGTGCCATTGTGACTATTTAAAGGTCACCTCATCTTATGCAACCTTTAAGGAAGTGATTCCTGAGAGGCTGTCAGTATATGCTTGCAGCATGCTGAGTTCCTCCCAGTTTAATGGAAGAGAAATTAGAGCTTTTGCTTGCACAGAAACAGTTAATCCCTGTGTCCTTTTCCAGGCTCAGGAGGAGGCAGTTATCCTTTGAAATGCCTTCTGGATTTTTAAAATACTTGAGTTCATTACAGAAGTAAAACAGAAGAAAAGGATGTTACTTCAAAGTGTTGTTTTGATGTTTCTCCTTATCACAGGATTGATAAAGCTGTGTAGCAAACTCTGAAGCACAGGTTCAATGAACGGGCTGCCTAGGACTTGGAGAAAGATGTAGCAATGGGCTGATCTCAACAGTGTAGCACCTGCTCCATCACAAGCAAAGTCATTGCTTTATACACTTTTTTTTTTTTAACCCCATAAAAAGCAGTGCTCCTTTGGAAGGACATTTTGCATTCTCCAAGCAAAGAGCTCTTCCTTTGCTTGATGCAGAGAAGTTTATCACAGGCTTTACAGTGCTCAAAGAAGCAATTGCTGCTGATGATTAAAAGAACTGTTCTTCACTTAGGTGTTAAAAAAGAAGTGACTATTCCACTGCAATGAGCCCTGTATATAAAGATTATATGAAATATATTTCTTATAATGAAACAGAAGTGACTTAGACTTTCAAAGTGGGAGTTTAAGGGAGTGCCGTTAACTTGTCTGAAAAATGTTGTTTATAAGCAGCATCTTAAGTTACTGGGTCTGAAAACTTAGAAGGAGAAGTGCTAATCTCTCCCTTTTGTTTTGATATTCTCTTGAGTAGGTAGGTCATGGTGGTATTACTCATCACTTTCCCAGTGCTCCAGTATTTATAGGTCTGAATCCCTCTCCTTCCCCCAAACATAGAATTTGGATGCAAACTTCTCAGTAATGCTTTCCTCAAGTTCTTAATGTCAAACTGCTGCTGCCTTCCCTCTCCCTGCTCTCCCAGCATTCTGGTATCTGACTGCTCTTTAAACATGCGCTTAACTTACTGCTTTGGATTTCTTTAAGCTTACGTAATTCTGTTTGCAGTTATGTCTCCAAGGGCTTGTATACATGCCTCATGCTTGTTGCAAGAAGCTTTATTTCCACTTGATTATTTGAGGGAAAAACCTAAGAGACTTTAAAGAATCTTAATAAAAGCTTCTGTAGATGCAGACTTATCTTGAAGTTAGGATGGTGAGGGACTCCTGAACGTCTTGGTACTTGAACAAAAACTGTTTTCATCATCTTGTTGTACACGAAATCAAAATTCTGGCTCAGACAATACCAGATTCAATGAGTTTTGTTATTTTGAAAAGCATTGTTACCTCTAAAGTTAAAATTGTCAACATCCTGCATGAACAGGTACATTCCGGGTATTTTCTATACATAACCTTATTTAGATTGGACCTTCAAAAAAGGATCTGTCTTAACTTTCCGGCAGTAGTACTTCTGAAAATACCTTTTGTTTGAATCTTCAGGCTCTGAAATTATGAAAGTTCATTGAGAGGCTTTTTAAAAGTGCAACCAAATTCTCTGCTCTTGTTCTTAATTAGCAGGTATCTGATGATGGGTAATTGCCTTCTAGATGAAATCTGTTTCTCAATAGGGATGTTTCGGCCAGAGGCAGTATCATAATAAAAATGACAGTCAGCTTCTGAAAACATCCCCTGCCTGAAGAACTGGATAGCTTCAAGCTGCCTTTTAGTATCTCACTCTGCAGATAGTTTTAGCTAGTGATAGGATCTGCTTAGTGGAAAATTATTATCTTACTACAACATATGAACTACTGTTATGTAGGAGTTGACAGTATAATCTGTTATACTGTAAGATGTTTCTGTATTCTGTTGTTTAGGTGCTATAAAGTTTGACTTAGGAATACTTATTTCATGTACTCCTGGTCTTGCCTGAAACCCCTTCTCTGAAAATACAGGATAATATACAGGGTGTTGATACCTGGGGCGCTGTAGTCACACAGTTACTTCCATCAGCTCTGGCTTTGGAGTGTTCCCAGACACTCTGGATGCAGCCTAGGACAAGTCTGTCTTCAAAGACTTTTGAAGAGTGAAAGAAATATTATAATACAAATAAAAATACACTCTTTTTTTCTCATTTTAAGTTAACAGGTTTGGGTCAACTGAGCTGCAATAAGTGAGTAAACTTGCTCTTGCTCTCTATATGTAGATTATGCCTGTGCACTCCAGAAGGATATCCTGCTGCAAGGACGCTTGTATCTCTCTGAAAACTGGCTCTGTTTCCACAGCAACATTTTCCGATGGGAGACCACAGTAAGATCTCTTAGCTCGCGCGAATCCCACCTCTTTTTTTGTCTCGGACTGTTGGAATGAGTCCCTCAAACAAATATTACTGCGTCAATCTCATGCTAGTAACTGTGTACTGAAAAGAAAGAGCCTGCATCTCTGAGTGGAAATGCAGATCCATTGCTCTGTGAAATGAAAATAGCATTGGAGACATCTGATTGCTGAAGTAAGCTTGCTCAGTTGATCACTCAGCCTAGCAAGGAGTTCAGGAGTTAAGCTAAAGCTGATCTTTTACATTTCTGGATGATGCCTTGCCCCTCCTTCCCAAGGAGAGTTGCTCTATAAAGGGATGTAATACACAATGTTCTCCTGTAAGACCAGGAGCATGACACAGTACATGGTGTTGCCCTGTTCAAGAACTCTGTAGCGTTGAACCTTACTTAGTGTAGTCTTACATGTAAATGCCAGCATCCAAGAACAGCTGAAGAAATCTATAAATGATCTCTGCAAGTTCGCATATTGTGGTCTGTAGCTTTTGAACAGTATGAACTAAAGTATATATTTGTTATGTTATCCTTCTATTTCAATTACGTTAATGAGTTAAAACTGTCAAGTAGTTGTTGCACTAGAGTAGAACTAGTAGTTGTTGCTGTAGAAATAGCATGAAACAGTGAATGAGAAGGGAAAGGTAACCTAGTTAATAGGTGATGGAGATGTATCAAAATGTTCTGCAGTTGTGAGACTGCTCATACCTTAAGTTAATCTCTTGAATTCTACTGTATGTGCTTTGAAATACACAGGACAGACAACAAAATAGCTTGTGTATTTAAGACAGAGGGTGTGTAGAAATGCTTACCTGGAAACCAAGCTTAATTTCATCAGATGGTTTTGTTGATTGAATGTTTCTTATTGTAGACTTGGGATTATTATTTTTTTAAAATCCTTTTGAAATGACGTCCTTGAATATATAAACAGCATACATCCTGGTAGCCTCTGCCTGCCTGCGTGGCAGAGCGACATCTTAAGTCAATCTGAGCTCATCAGCTGCAATGCTAGAGCCAGGCTTTGGGATCTCCTTAGCAGGCTGTGTTGATGCAGAGAGAGTGGAGGACTTTCTACACACAGGAAAAAGCAAAAAAAACCCTGTATGTTCTCCTTTCTCTAAGCTGAATGGCAGCACAGCCTTATCCTCAAGGGAAGGGGGTAGGCTGAATAGAAGTGGCTTGTTGCAGCCGGTCAGACCATACTCTTCCAAACAGAAACATTTCAAGTATTACTATGCAAGGCAAATACACTCAAGCAGGAAGATTTCTTTGCAGTGTCTGGATGGCAAATAAAACTCTGAAAACAGACTGGATTGCAAACTTCTGTAAGATGACGTAGACAAGATAGTCTGGTATCTGATCTATGTTCTACTTTATGTATAGTGTACCGATTGGGATTGGTTATCAGGTCTGTGGTTTGTATGTGGTTGGGTTTGTGCCCCTAATCCTCAAGTGTTGCTAGAGGAGCAGAAGAAAAGAAGAGAGAATTACTTGCTTCCCTAGTCCTACTATGAAAGAAGAGGAAATTACTCTTCAGTCATCTTAACTTCTACTTTGGAATGCTTGCTGTTAAGGTTAGCAAGTGGGGACAGTAATTCCCTTTTATCTCAACTGGTTTGCATCTCAGGGTTTGGGGTTAGAGTTCCTCTTGCATGTTCTGTGGCTTTGTAAATTTTTTAGTCTTAACAGTCATTTTAAATATGTCAACTCTGCTTCTGCTTAGATTTCTATAGCCTTGAAGGATATCACTTTCATGACAAAGGAGAAGACTGCTCGGCTCATTCCAAACGCCATACAAATAGCAACAAAAGGAGAGAAGGTGAAAACCTGTATTTAAATATGGTTGTGGGCTTTTTTTAAATGATCATGTCCAGGGCAGAGCTCTTGGAGTCTTAAATTTGCATAAGTAACTTCTTTGTCAAATCTTTAAATGTAGTTAGGATTAGAAGACAGACTTGGTCTTTTGGGCCGTGTGCATATAAAAGGCTTTATAATTCAACTTTAGTTTGACTGCAGACTAATGTTGGTGCAGTAACCAGAAAGTAGGGAGGCTTTTGTCCCACTCATTCTCAAAGGAAAGCCATTTGAAAACTAGAAGTTCAGGGCCTGAATACAGAATGTGTGTCCTTGAGTTTGCCATCTCACTGATTTAAAGTGCCCCTGGAAGAAAATTGCTGAAAACAAAAACTGACAAGCATGATAGGGAATGTTCTTATGTGCAACGTACTTCATGATACTTCTCCGTCAGTGCCTTGAAAACAATAATTCTTGGCTGCATACAGACAATAGTGTGCCAAGGTGAATCTGGAGCTGTTCTTTGTGAACAGACTGATTCCTCATATTTGGCAGCTCCCTCTCAATTTATTAAATATTAACTTTAATCATGAAGGAAGATAAGCCTCTTTCTCTACTAAACGAACTTTTGAATAGGAAAAGACTTTAATACTGCAAATGATGCATCTAATGTGATATCCTATTTTAATTCTTTTTATTTCACATCTTCTCATGTGAAAAGATTACTGAAAGGAATATGTGGTGGCAGGGCTGTGGCCTGTAAGAAATAGGCATATACGTCCCTGATTTATTCCACCTCCGATTTGGAAGTGGGAGAAAGATTTAACTGTGTAGTTAGCTGAGGGGGAGCTCTTCCTTTATACCAAAGGTACAGAGATTCCAATTGACTGTCCAGAAAAGCAAGTGTCTTTATATACTATGTGGAGATTGGGGAACTAACTCTCACTTACTAAGTGATAAAAAGTGTGGAGTGTGAGAAATATGAGCCTACGTTTGTTGAATATGAGAGGAGTATGCCATTGATGAAAACCTTAAGATATTCAAAATACAAGGAAACATTCTGGGTTTCTTGAAAATACCTACAAGTGAACTTTCTGTACGTTGTTTTTCTTGCAGTTTTTCTTTACGTCATTCAGTGCAAGAGACAGAAGCTACCTCAGTATCTTCCGCTTATGGCAGAATGTGTTGCTGGATAAGGTAAGCTTCTAAGTGCCAGTACCTGTGGTTAAGTAACAAAATAATCTTTTCCTAACGTAAGCAGGTGGGTCTTTGGAGGATAAGAGACTTTCCTTAATAAACTAGCTTTTCTTTCTGACACAGAAATCTAATCTGATTTCTTCAGCTGCTTGTACTTTAGATCCCAGATATACTTCCCATCCGTTCCTTCTCATGCTGCCACCTACAACTTTGCTGTTGATGGAGCGTTTTGCCTTTGAGGATAAGTTGCCTGCTTCTCTTCACTACCAACTCAAGCAGATGTTAGTAAATTGGTATGCATTTGCTTCACGTTTTCTATGGCTAATTTGCGATCAAAAAGGCAAGAGTCTTTCTCGGTGAAAGATTTTTTCATTTTAAGGAAAAAGCCAAAAGTCACCTTCTCAGATAAATAAGCTGAACCTTTGCCAACCAACTCATTACAACTCCCCTGACCTTGAATAAATGCAACAAAGGCAGGCTGTATGATATGGAAGTGTGTTTTGGCAACTTCTGCTAGTTAGCTTGATTTATATTGCAATTTGTGAACACTTAAGCTAATCTTCTTTCTAAAAATGTACTGACACTTTTGCAGAACATCACTGTAATGATGCAATTTTTGTAAACCAATTCCTTCCTGTTTATGGCTCTCGTTGTTTAAATATTTCAACACAGTTGCAATTGAATGCTGAAATATCCATATATAACTCTGCACTACAATGGTCCCCAAAGGCTTACAGCTGTTGTACTACTTATATGTAGTGCACACAGGTTTTTTGTTAGATGAATTTTAAGGCAGACCAGAGGCACTTTTTGTCAAGCAAAAGCTGAAAATAAAGGGAAGTGCCAATTAAAGCAAAAATAAAGTTTCCTGCAAATCTCTTATCACTCATATCAAATACGAGTTAACCATATCATCATACCCATCTTGCCTTAAATCCAGCAGTAGCACTGCAAAACCCATGATGTACTATGTCATCTTTGGACTGGAATGTGCAACCAGAATTAACCTTGTTTTTTGTTAGGCAAAGTTCGTCATGAGTGGTAACTAACATACTCAGTTGGTTAGTTTGGGGTGTTGGAGGGTGTATGTATGGACACTTGGGTATACAAACCTATTCATGGGGCTGGAACAAAAGCAACAAACTTTGTGCTGTTCAGTATTAGTTTTTTCTGTGCGTTTCTATTCTTTGCCACTGAAATGAGTGTCACATCAGGAAAAATTTTTCACTTCAGTAACTAAAGGATAGATAGAACAGTAGAATCCATGGACTGCATGTAAGATGGAATTAAGCCAGCAGGTTTTAGGGACCAGTGCATCTGAGTAGTGTGGGAACTCTCCTTATTCTTTTTCTGTAACCTTGCTATTAGCTTTCTTGCATCCTCATTGGAGTATGTTGAAAAGTAAGTCTGTGTGTGAATTTCTGCTTGGACCTCTCGGTTGTAGAAAGGAGTATTACTATGAGGTGTATGTAAGGTTTCTTAATGTGTTATGTTTGTAGCTGCTTCTTGAAACAGGATTTCTGTTTGAGCACCTACTTCTGCAATGCAGTAGTGAAGTCTGATTCTCTGCTAGAATGTGTTTTGAGTCACCTATCATCCTGCTTTATGAATCTCTACTGTTTAACCAAACTAGATCAAGCTATAGAAGGGCACTGAGGTGGTGAAAGTAGAAACTGAAGTTGCTAGAGCTGGATCCACTGACTCTACTACAAAGACAGCTGTCCACTGACCTGTTGCTAAAAGAAAGCCAAAGTGCATCCAAGCAGTCTTGCTGGCTTTCTCCCCACCCTCCCAATGTGGCAGGGGACAGGATACATTTGAAAGATTTTGTACATCTGAGACTCTGGCATGATACCCAGCGCCTTGAGTATATGAAGCCTGGGGTTTCTGGGCTCCAGTGATCAAAGGGATCCTGTCAGAATTTTTTAGGCTTGTGACAAAAAACCCAAATGTCACCCTGGAAGCAATTCCAAAAGGAGCTGATTTTAATTTTTTGTGTCTGCAAATAGCTAAATACTTTAAAGCCTGTGGGTAATTTAGTTATCTGGACTACATCTGCTAGACCTGGAGATTACATCCAAATGTTAAATATTGTCAGAAGTATAACACTGAATGCAGCTGTCACAGGGCTGGTTTGTGCCACCTGATGGTGGATTATCCCCAATTTTCAGGATTTGGATCCAAAGAAGTGGGGTTGCAACTGCTTCAAATCACACTTAAGCAGAGGTCGTTTTCAGTCATTGGCTCTGCTCTCTTCAACGATTCCTGGGCATAGATTTTGTGTTACAAGGTCTAACCTCTGAAGAGTGACCTATCTGCTTTACCTGATATACCTTAAGCTTTCACCACCTGCAGAACTTCTCGGTCGGGTCAGCATGCCCTTTCCCAGATCTCCATCTTGTGGCCGTTCTGCCTTCCACTTCTTCAGTGTCACATATCCTGGACAGCTGAGTAAGTCCTCCTCAGTAAAGTGTGCCTTTCTATTAGAAATGAGTTGCATTGTGTAAGAAAAACAGTAAATGGTTATGTGCGTTTCCATGCCTAGGCTTACTTTGGCCATCAAGATGCTCTCCCCCAACTTTGTGTCACTGTTCTGACAGGACTTCTTGTCGCCTTAGCTGACTTGTAATTCTCTAGCTCACAGCTTCTCCTTCAAATCTTGCTCAGAGTACCATACTGTGCATTTGGTGCCCTTCAACTTTGGTTCCTCTGGGAATCAGTGAGTACCTTCCTCTTAAGATGGTCCCATCTTAGGCTATTTTTAAAAAAAAGTCTGTGTAAAGGCTTTTTTTTTCTTTCAAGGAAAATGCCACCTTTTTTTCCCCATTCCTATTGCAAATATGCTTAGAATGAGTCTCTTCGGCTTTTACCTTGCCATTGTTTTTTAAAGGCTCCTGGTCAAAGGAGGAAGCATCATGGAAAATAAGGAATCATTAATGTAGGTCTGGAAGAGACATGACACCAGTCTTGATAAAACAGATAGCTGCTTCCACATCCACTGAGGCTTTCAATAATACATCGGTTTATAAAATCAGCCAAAATTCCTGTTTTGCAACAGGCTTTCCAGATTGGTAAATCAAGTTTAAATAATGACTGCTATTGACAATAAAAGCAATGTCATGTATGCTTTTGCTTTATTTTCCTGAAGTTTATGGGTGTCAAATATCGTTCCAGTTCAAGGGATAAGGAACAAATTAAAATCTAATTAGGCAGGTCATTCAAATCCCAAACAAACACAGTGCTCCTTATTTCTAATGGAACAAGATCTTAACTTAATCGGTCTCAATTCCCATGAGTCCTCTTCCTTAGAGTTGGATTTATTTTCCTATTGTTCTTCTTACGCTTTGCTGGGTAGAGATTTACACCTGTCTCCAGAGTCACTGTAGCAGGTAAGTCTAGAGGTGTGAGAACAGACCAGAATTTCTGATGAGCTGGGCTTCTTGTGGCAAACGTCTATCAGGAGGGTGGTTTTGCTTTCCCTGGCAGCTTCTCAGGGAAGGCTGTAAAAAAGATGTTTATTTGCACCTTTGCGTGCAACAAGGGTGTTTTAGAGATCAAAGAGGGCTTGGTTTGATTCTGACCTTCGTGTTTGGGTGGTTAGAGGGGGAGTTTGCTGTTTTCCCTTGCAAACAAGTGATCAGACAGAATTCAACATCAGAGTTGCTTGGTGGGAGTGAAGTGTGGGGTGGGGGGGTTGTCTCTGGGGTAAATCTGTACGGAGTGTCTTGTTCTTATTTCTGAATCTGTCCGTAGGGAGCAAAAATCAGCAGCTTCACTTCACGTCAGTGGCATTCTGTAGTATTGCTTGTGCCATGCCACTGCTTTTGTCTAGCCATGAAACAAAGTATTGATGTTTTATGCTCCCAGTTAAAAAGACAAAGACATCTCCCAGCTGCTTCTTGTAGCCTTTGTTTCTGTATACAAAGAGAACTGAGGAAAAAAAAAAAAAAAACCACAGCAAAGACCTTCACCTTGAGTGGGCAAAGCCATTCATGTTTAGGTTCAGCCTTTGAAGCTTCAGAGCTTCTCAGACTGTCCCCTCAGAAGCAGAAGTCTGACCCAGAAAATTTGTGCCCTTCTTTGCCTTCACAACTAATCCTTTCTGATACAATAAAGCGGGTCTGGTTTGATCTTGGGCTGTGACCATTAACAACTTATTATATCTCGCTGAGCTAAGAATAATCGAGCGGAGTGCAAGAATCCTTTTTAAGGCGCAGAAGTTGGTAACATTGACTTCACAAAACCACAGGAAACCTCTTTATAGATTCCTAAAGTGCATAGCTGAAAGTTTCTCTGCTTTCCTCAAACCATTGAGCTCTATACAAGGGCAGTCCGATTTGCCCACAGACTGGTGCAGAATGTGCTAGTGAATTTAATTAGCTACATTAGCTGTTTCCCAGGTTGTTTTTTTTTTTTTTTTTGACTGGAAATAAAGGTGCTGGCAATAGCAGGCAACAGAAGTGAAAGTGGTTTTGTTTGTCCTTTAATTTCTGGCTGAAAGGTGTGCTATCAAAAGATACCTCAGTCATCTTTTGAAACCGTGTCGTGCCTACTCCTGTTTTTTTTCCATTTAATGAAAACGTCTGTAGGTAGTTGTTTGTGGTGATGAGTTTACTTCTCCAAAGTACAGCATGCCTGGGGAAAGTAAGTATGTTGATGCGTGTGTTTTTAGCACTGCATTGCTTTGTAGAACAAACCCCGGTGGCAGAGGGAGGCTGGCATTAGCCG
Source organism: Numenius arquata (assembly GCF_964106895.1). NCBI lineage: Eukaryota > Metazoa > Chordata > Aves > Charadriiformes > Scolopacidae > Numenius > Numenius arquata. The sequence goes on along the minus strand of NC_133576.1, from coordinate 15,903,799 downwards.
TTATGACCCTTGCTTTGTACGAGTGGGTTGGTGGTTTTTTTGTGTTTTAATGTTTGTTTTGTCCTCGGTAGGATTAAATACCTTGAAACTGATCTCTACCAATAGGGTGCTTGTGCCAGCAGCTTTCTGAAAAGCCTGAAACTTTGTTGTGCTAGGAAATATCCAAGGGGGAAAAAAAACGCTCTTAGCGAGCGGTGGAGAACAGCTGTGTCCTGAACGGGGATGGGTTCCCTCCCTCCCCCCCCCCGCTTGGTGGGAGGGGACGGATGCAGTGCGGGGGGGTCCCGCATGGAGGGCGAGGGGGCAGAGGGACACCCCTAGGTGTCACGGCGAAGAGGGGTGGGACGGGCGCTGCGGCGATGCCCGCCGGTGACCCGCCGCTCCGGGCGGAGCGCGGCGGCTGGCGGGGAAGGCGCTGCCCCGGCCCTGCCGCGGGGGGCGGCCCCGGCCGGGCCCCGCCGCCCAGGCAGCAGGAGGAAGCGGGAGCGCGGCGGCAGCGGCCGGCGGGGCCCGGGAGAGGCGCTGCCCGGCGGGAAGCGGCAGGTCTGTCGCGGTGTGGGGCGACATGCGCCCTCCGGGTCCGGGCGGGGGCGGGGGGGAAGGTGGGGTGGGTGCCGGCAGGCACGGAGTAGGGGGGGGGGAGCGCCGAGGGTGCGTATGGGCGGGCACTTACAATTCCTGCTTGTGGGTCAGCTTTTTTATGTCGATCTAAAATTGCGGGTAGTGTAACACGCTACAGGTGGAGCAGGGAGGTGGAGAGGATCATTTAAAAGGCCTTTAAATAATGGATGGGTATTTAGTGTCATCGTTTCATGCAAATAGTAAGCAGTACTTGTGTTACTGCTTCATTAGCACAGTTCTGTTCCCTTGATCAATATGGATTGTGGCTGAGGCACATTTTCCAGTGTGGCATCTCCTTTTTGAGGTTGCTAGTATTTTGAGCTCTCTTAAATCCCAGAACCTTATTTCCTTTTTCTTTCTTTTTTTTTTTTTTTCTTTGGTCTGCTTTTTTTTTTTTTTTTGAACCCTTTACAGCTGAAGTGGACTTTGAAACTAGTTGGTTACGTTGCTGATACGAGTTTGTCATACAGCTTTCACTTCCTGACTCTCCTGATGATCTGAGAGAGTTTAAATACATCCCAGTAGCTGTGAGACTTCCTGCAGCAGGGCAGAGAGATTATAGAGAAAGCAAAGAGTAGCCAGTGATGTTTCAAGGTAAAGCTGTTACTGAGCAAAAAGCAGCTATCTTATATAAAGGGAGTTCTGATGTCGTTCCAAAGCGAGGACCTCCTGTCCCACCCTGGCAAAGCGGACAGTTGGCTGACCCAGACCCCGCTGTCTGTAGTGACTGAAACGCTAGCCTCTCACCATTTGTAAAGCTCTCTGAGCATCCTGAGGAAACAGGCATGTATCTATTAAGCAGTTTGTCCAAGATCAAAGAGGGAGTCCCTGGCTGTCTACTAGTTACTGGTATTGTGCCGTATCGAGTGAAATTCAAGAGGGAGCTAACTTCAAGATATCTGTGAGAACACTAGTGACACGTGAAGAAGCAAGTAGTGGCTGCAAGTGTATGTTTTCTTGAAATAACAATTTTTCTCACGTCTGGTGATACTGGTTGAACAATGATGGGTTGGGAATATGTAATAGACAGGACTACAGTTCCCCAAAATGCTGAAATCTAATCTTGATATGTGATACCTAAATGCTTTCAGTCCTTGTCAGAATTGAGGTTAGAGGCTGTGGCGTAACTCAAACTTCTTACTGTTTTGCCTCCTGTGCCTTTCTGTCCCATACCATAGTTCTTGACTAGCTCGCTTTCTTTCAGAGGCTGACCAAGCAGGAATTCTGGCAGCTGGTGCACCAGAGCTATGGCTCTGAGCTGGGCCTGAACAGCGAGGAGATGGAGAGCTTCCACTCATCGTCTGAGGACAATGGCCAGTCTCGGTAAGGACAGGTTACAAAGCTTATTGAAATACACAGGGAGAAGCAGTGTCCTCTTTTTTTCAAAGTGTTTCTGTAGCCTTAGCAGAAGGGTTAAGCCTGTAGTGAAAGAATGCAAAGAACCAAACTGTATAAACTGAGCATGCATAAAAACTTAATTGTGTTCATCGCCTAAAATAGTAGGGGCACAGCTGAGGCCCCTTAGCGGAGGGAGATAAGAAGACCTTGTTCTCCCTAGATCTGCTTGAGGATATCAACAGGATATCTTAAAGAGCAACCTTTTCTCATGACAGTATCTAGTCAGGATCTGTATATACCCTTCAACAGTATGGAAGGGCTGAATGGAATGGAGCTATATATGATGTTCAGATACTTTTCCTCTCCTCTGTGGAGACTGAACACTTGCTTTGCTTTGTTCTCCTGATATCTGAGGTCTTAGCTTATTTTTGTGTTGTGCTCAGCTTGAATTAGGAACCTGGAATAATCTGTGTGTGGATTTTTCTTTTTTAACACAGTTGCCTTGATTTCTTGGAACAAATGAGAACTAATTTATGAACTACCAGTGTCAATCTAATAGCAGGACTTCAATTTTTGTATGTAAATAAGTATGGCTCTGCAAAACTGGACAATGTGATTTATATCTGTCTTCAATCCTGTGTTATCTGAGTATGCTTGTTAAAAAAAAAAATCTTAAGTTCACTGTAAGCTTCAAAAGATGTCCCATTAAATATTGCCTGGGGTTTTTTTCCTGTTTAAAAAAAAAAAAAAAAAGGCACTACTTTACAACTCTAGAGTAAGGGATGCTGGAAAAAATTTTTGTCCCAAGCTTTCTTAAAACATTTTCTTTCCAAATTTGTTCTAACCTACCTCTGTTTCCTCTTTTCCTACACCACTCACTTTCTTGCTGATTCACGAGTGCTTGGTTTTGCTAACCTTATGATTAGAAGCTGAAGCATTCTGAAAGGTGGCTAGGTGAGGAAAAATGGCTTGAGAGATTAGTGAACTGGATGTGGGAAGAATGAGTTGGCAGTTCTTTAATGTTAGCAGAACAGCTAGTGAAACATATGAACAGCTATGGTTTGAGTGCAAAAATCACACATGAGAAGCTTTCTCAGATTTTTTTCAGTGCTTATGTCTCCAAACATATCTTCCTTTTTGCTTTGGACAGATCCAGCATTTGTGATGATTCTGGAGAACGGGATGAAAAACTACCTAAAATGATTGGTTTAGTTCGGGAACCCACGCTTCAAACAGAAGGAGAGTCACTCAGACATGCGCTGCCAGGAGTAAGTGCTGACACAGACTTTCTTGTTATTTGTAACTGATAAGCATATATGCTTAACTTGTATATCTGTAAGAATAAGATGCGTGGGGATTGTAACTTCTATAGAAGCCTCTGACAATTCATAATAATCTAGGAGGTTATCATATCAGAAGTTTAATATGAATGTCTTCGGGTTTTGAGACTATTTCTTGAATTTGGAAATGAATGAGCTTCTGTATAAGAGAATATTGCTGGTGTGAGTTTCAACAGTGTGCTGTCACTAATTCACTGCATAGCCTAGTTAGAACACCGAGGCTTATTCCCTGGTCCTTTTTTTGTTTGAAAACAAAATTAACTGTGTCTTACCCACATTCCTAGGGACGATGTGCATCTTTATGTAAGTGCTTTATGAAAGTAATGCCTTCCAATGCTTTCTTGCCTGCTCTGTTTGTTGTTTAAAAACATCACTTCTTATACTTCTGTTTCTCCTATACATGAGATTTATTAGAGGGTAGTTATGCTGTGTTGTCCTTGCTTTCAACGGTCAGTCTGCTGTTGTGAATCTATGAAACTTTTTTTTTATTTAAGTTTGTGGAAATGTTTCAGAAGGGGGGGAAAAAACCCACCCTTGATATAATAAAGTTGTGTTTTCCCTTAATGCCTTGGGTTAATACAGCTGAACAAGCATGGGTGCTTCGCTCATGATGTTATATGAATTTCTGAATTTATTTGGCTGGTTCGGGGGGGCAAGCGCATTAGAAGCAGTATCTGAGGTGTGCACAGTGTCTCACACGGTCGCTGGGACTCCAGTGCGTAGTTGTAGTCCTAAAAAGGTTACAAGTGTTTTCTCTTGGTTAATAGATACCCCAAGGGAAAGATCTCAGAAAAGCAAATAAATCACTAAAGCGTTTCTTATAAACTTCACTAGGATTAGGTACCTAATTGCTGTTTCTGCTTTGGGAAACGTGGGGAGGAAAGAAAGGAGATGCTTATAGTAGTTTTTACTACCATATAAAACTTCTGGCTTCTATCACTTGCTAAAACCAATCAGGAGGTTAAGCAGGCTTTAGATAGTTTTGCTGAAATCCAAGTTAATGGCTAGAGACTTATGCCCAGCAAACAATACTGGTATGTTAAAAGCTTAGTTAGTCAGATGATGGGTATCCCTCATGGAAATCCTAGCAGTATAAAACAGAATCACAGAATATTTTTGGTTGGATGGGACCTTTGAGATCGAGTCCAACCAACAAAAAAAACCAACACCAAACAAACAAAAAACCACCAAAACCAAAAAAAAAACCCCAAAATCCCAGAACGCCAAAACAAACACCCACAACCACACTCCACCCCACCCACAAACAGACACAAACCAACAATCTCAGGCACTAGAGCATGCCCTGAAGTGCCATGTCTACCTGTTTCTTAAATACCTCCAGGGATGGCGACTCCACCACGTCCCTGGGCAGGCTGTTCCAGTGCCTGACCACTCTCTCAGTAAAGTAATTCTTCCTAATATCTAATCTAATCCTTCCCTGCTGCAACTTCAGACCATTTCCTCTGGTCCTGTCATTATTCCCTTGGGAGAAGAGGCCAACACCCACCTCTCTACACCCTCCTTTCAGGTAGTTGTAGAGGGCAATGAGGTCCCCCCTCAGCCTCCTCTTCTCCAAACTAAACATGCCCAGTTCCATCAGCCTCTCCTCATATGACTTGTTTCAAGTCATACAAGATTTTTGGAGAGCTGTAAGAGAGGCTCGTGGATGCTGCTGGATTTTGGGCTCTTTAAGATAACTAAAAATCTACCCAGGTAGCCTTGGTTTGGACTTGTAAGTCTTGAACAAGAACAAGCTGTTTAAAAATAATTACTCTGCCTAGAAAAGTGTTTTGTTTACCTACTGGGTGCCACACCCAGAGATGTCTCTTGCAGGTGCTAAATATAATTGGGCATGTTGGTAAGCAGTAATGCCTGGGGATTTGGTCTATATGCAAGAAAAAGCACTAGGATTCTCTCTTGAATAAACTGCTTTTAAAAAGTCCTTTAATTATAGTAAAAAAGTGCAGTCTTGGTAAATGTGTAGCTAAACTGTGTAACTAAAATACATAATGATTGTGTTCAGCCTATATGTGTCACTTGGCACTTCTTGAGAATGTCAACATACTCTCCACAGCCCCAGGATTACAGCATATATTGTAGAAACACAGGGGCAATAGGAGGAGACAGTAGTGCTTAGAGTGTATTTATCAAAAGCCATGGCACTGATGACACAAAACACATTTAATCACCTTTGAAAGACTGGAGAGAAACAGACTTAACCCCTTCTTTCCTCCTCTGAGAGGCAAAGTAAGTCCTAAAGCTCTCTTCAGAGGGAGATCTGAATTGATGGAGTTGTTGGCTATAGTACTTGGCCTGTCTTGGAAAAAATATTGTCAATAGCTGTCCATAGCTGATTAAAGAAAGTCTGTGCGTAACACCAGTCACAGCACGTGTCCTTCTGAGGTGCAGTTCATCGCAATGTGGGGACAGCCTTATTGCCTGTCTGAATCAACCCTCTTTTTCCCTCTGCCCCTCATAGGGAGATCTTAGACCCTTTCAGTCCTGAAGCCTGCTGTTCACAGGTTAAAAAACTGAAGGGCCTTGGCACAAAGCTTAGCAGTATTGGAGTAGCTTAGGAGATAAGTGTACATAGGGAAGAAATTGTACATCTTTAATTCCAGCTGACAATCTTAAAATCATTACTCTTTAGGGGGAAAAAAAATAAAAATATAAACAAGAAAACTGTTTGAGTTAATCAGTTACTCCAAAAGCCTTATCATGAATCTTATCTTGCCTGACATCACTAAAGGCTTTTTTGTAGGAGCTGTTCTCTAGTCTTCTGACTTGAACTGGACTGTCCTGCTCTGCGCATGGCATAGCGGAGGCTGCTCTTGTGCTGCTGGTGGGAGGTCCACCTGTTCACCAAATTTCTAATCTTCATCAAAATGCTATGAGAGTTCCTTGGATTTGTGCTGGATCTGTGTCAATTTTTGGACTGTTATCCACAACTAGATCCTTTCTGACTTCCATCTGCATTGGTAGAGTATTTTGACATGGAAATGTTCGTTCTGTCCTCGTTCCTGTTGTGTCACTTAATACTAAGTTCAGTCATGGTAGCTCCTTTCGGTAGGAGCACTTATTAACTGATTTACTTTTCTGATGTAGTCTTTTTCTTTTTTTTTTTTTTTTGACCGCAGTCAAATTCATGCCTTTCTCTGTTTTCTAGCCACCCACCTTCTGCTAATGGCCCTCAGTTGCACAAAAAAGTAGATAGTCTTTATTTTCATAAAAGCAAAGAAGTATAGGAAGAGGAAGTACATGGTAATTATTCAAGTAGTGGATGCTCTTGCTTTTTTGAGTCAATGTTGAATAATCTTTAGGGATGATGGTATCGAAGATGAATCGGAACTGCTCAGTTGAGGAGGCTTAATCATACATATTATGGTCAGTGTACTACTGCATATGGGGGGCTGTGCTGCTGTTGATCCTAGCTGTTCCACTGGAGGCGGTGGGAACTTTGAGGAGAGGTATAGAATTGAAAGTTATGATTTGTGTCTAGTAGCTAAGCTTTTTCGGTGGCATACAGTTTCACTAGAAATTACTTCTTGAAGTGTGCAATGGCATGTAAGCTTAGCTGCCAGTTATTATAGTTTAGGGTTAAGAGCTGCATCGTTTCAGTGACTGATGTTTTGGGGGATATCCTGCTAATATATTGGACATGACAAATGCTACTCCATTGCTTTGTTTCTGAGAAGTAGCGTTTTGTAGGTAGGATGGCTCTAGGCAGTGTTTTTAAACTTTTTTTTTTTTTTTTTGGTCAGAGGATAATGGAGCCCTATAAAATAAGAACACCTTTCAGTTGTATAATTGGGATGATCTAAATCTTACTGGGAAAGGGAGACCCTGCCTGTTTCGTTGTGCTTCCCACTCAGGATCCTTTGCTAAAATGAAACTTGATCAATAAAAAGTAAATAATCTGTGTCAGGTTAATGAATTTATAAACGCTAGCAGTGATGCAGGGGAGGGGATCAAACTGTGCAGGTGGGTGCAAGTCCGCTCTAGGTATGAGAATACAGATAAATAAATCTGTCCCTTGTTACCAGGGTTAACTGAAATAAAGAGGAAGAGAAGTTGCCTGGGGTAGGGGAACAAGTGACTATATGGTAATTGAGCAGATAGAACTTGTGGCTTCCTTTATATGGCTTTCCTCTTTGAAAGTAACTTTCTCTTTTTCAAATAGTCTGTAATTACTGATGCATTTTTTTTTTTCCTCTTGGTTTTTACAGGTGGAGGAGTCCCCAAGTGAGAAGCAAATAAAGAGCCCTCTTCCATCTTCAGAAAGAAAACCTGTTAAGCTAGTCAGGAGCAGGTCTTTAGAAAAGTCCTTGGACCTGAATGAGAATGAAAATTTTCCAGAGAAGAGCAGTGCCTCAGATAGTGAAGAAGGTAAATCTGTTAACAGTTGGGACCTGTAAGACGACCTAACTCCAGTGTGCCATCTCACTTGTGGAACAAGTTAGAGAACTTTCTAATCTTATGAAACTTGTTCGTTCATTTGTTTCACAGAATGGCAGCAAAACCATCTTTATCTTACTTAGTTTCTGGGGAGGAAAAAAATAGTTGTTGTTGGGGTTGTTTAGGACAAAACCAGATTGTGGTTTTGCTTTTTCCTTTGGTGGATAAGTTGTTACTAACAGCTTAAACTTAAAAAAAACAAAAAAGGTTTCTTGACAATGTGGGTGGTTGTTCACTTTCCATGCTCTCGCAGATATTTAAAGTATTTTTCTTTGTTTTCACTTCTTGGGAACTGAGGAGAAACATTTCGACTGTTCTGCAGTTTCTGAAAGATTCCCCCACCCTCTCCACCCCCTTTTATTTACACTTCTACTTTCTTGAGCTATATGGGTTTCAATGATACTGATGGAGTAAACTGAGGAACTCGCTGAAAGTCCAGGCAAGACAACTTCCCAATTTCCAGGACTGTATTGTGCATATTCTGAATCTGGTCCAAAGATAACATGTATTTTGGTGCAGCTTAAACTTTGTGTGGCAACAGAGTTAGTATCTTAATAGATCCTAATATACCACCCTTATAACTCATACCTCGTTACACAGTACAAGATGAGAAGAAACCTGGATACCACAGTAGTGTAGAGATTGTTAACTTGGCTGTTCTGTGCTTCCTTTCCTCCTCTCACCATAGGAGAAAAGCATAGCTGTATGTCTCATAGTGGTTTTGGTTATGAGGGTTTTTGCTATGTCCTGGGGAGAGAATAAGGCCAGAGTGTGCTTTCTGCCCAGGCTGGATGACAGTGAGTGAGACTTGTGCTGAGGTCTGTGGGTGCTTGTTCTGTGGTCCCACAGTAGCCCCTGGCAAGGTCTCAGTCTCTAAGGTGAGCTTTTCACTTACCATGGGGAGCTTGTAGTTCAAACAGCTCACTGAAGTTGTGGTGGATGTTCTGTTAAATATCCCAATCTTGGACTCTGTAAATGCTTTTAAAATGAGGTGTGCAAACCTGTATTGGTTCTAAAGTAGTATGATAGTGTGAAGGGCAGAAAAGTTCAGCAAGTAGCAGTGTGCTCAGTAGCAGCTGAATATTTTTCATACGCAAAGAGAGAACTTGCTTTCATCACCTGTTGGCAGGAATAGAACAGTTCAGTTAGAGGCTAGTTCTTAATCTGTCTGAGAAACCTTGTGTCTCATCCTTTCAGAGGTAGCAACTGAAGTTGCTTGCAGGTGTCATTACATTGGGATCACTCAGGTGTCCAGGAAAGCTTTCAAAGTCATGGATTGAATTGGCTGCCTGCAAGTTGTGATTGTTGCCTGAGGATATACTTCATATTCAAGTAACTTTTGCTCACCCATGCTGCTGCTGTGTTTACTTGAGTTCAGATTCAACTTGATGCATGTCAGGTTGTATCATTTTTGTGACTATGCCTACTTGACAAGGCTACTGTTTCTGCCATACTGTACACACTTAAGCTTCACAAATTAATTGTTTATCTATCACAGGCGTATCTTTTAGAGCAGCAGAAAGTTTTGGCCTTCGGATGTTTTAGATATCTTGCAGTTTTCCTGTACTCTTAGTGCCACATCTTCTGCCTCTGGATTTTATTGCTGAAGGTAAAGGTCTTCAGTGAAACTGATTGAAAGCAGTCCTGTTGTCTTTCATGCTGCTGTTTGCCTAAACAATAGCAGTAAATACTCCCTGTCATCCCTACATTGATGTTGAGTAAATAGAGCATATTAAATTGGAGATGCCTCTAAAAGAGAACTGACTTCGTGCTGCTTTTCTTATTTCTTGTCGCTTTCTTCTCCCTCCCCCAAGACTAGTCTTTTCTCTTTTTTTTTTTTTTTTTAATTCAGAGCAGGATTCTCTAGTCCCACAACATTAATCTCTTTTCTTCATGCTTAGAATTCTTTTTTCTTCTTTGTCTGTTTTCTGTTGCAGTTGCCCCATACTCTTACAAGGTGAATTCCTTCATGCAAATGAAACTAGCTTTCCCACGTGGCAAAGGTTTACCCATGCGATTAATCTCTCTTGTGTCCTCTGGCTCATACTCAGGCTGCCTATGGAGGTGTCCTGGCAAATAAGGTGAGGGGCAAGCTCAAGACTGTTGTTCTCCAACTCTGGGTCCACCTGACATCCAAAGCTGGAATGCCAGAGCCTTAGCAACACTAGTTCCCTTGCCCTAAGCAATTCTCACATTGTTTACTGGGCAATGGGGGGTATGAGTCTCACTGGGCACCACTGGCCTATTGACCTGCATCTTGGTGCTTTTGTTCTGCTTCATAAATTAGAGTATAAATGTCGAGCCATAACAAACTTCTGGCTAAGCTAAAAATTAGTATCTGTGATCTTGATTCTAAATTTCAGAAAACAAATTTTAATTCAAGCACAGAATACATATTTCCAAAATAGAGCCAGGAGATTCTGTATTTCCTCAGATGACTATTTTGCATGTAGGGTTTCTATATGCAATGACAATGTTCAGCAGCATAAAATACTTCAAAGAAGGAAGCAGGAAACTGGAAAACAGTCTTTTCTATTAGAAAGCTTTACTGTATATGGAGACATCATAAATTCCTGATCTCCTTGCATAACTTGACAAACTTACTGTATTGTTTCCATTTGTATTGATAACCATCTTAACTGTGTGGTCTGCAGGAGAGCATACTGCTTGCACTGCAGTGCTGTGAGATGGGTACAGTGGTGCCTTGACTTTTCTCGCAGATAGGAATATATAGGGCAGAAAATGATTGAAATGCAGGGTGGCTGAAATTAGTTCAGCCCTGCTTTAGGGTATTTTTTTTCCCTAAGATAGAAAATCTTGGTTATACAATGTACGTAAGGAGGAGTAGCCCTGTTACTTTGTTCGCATTTTAATCAAAATACCAAAAGCGTGTATTTTGTTGACTATATAATTACCAATTACTTGGTTTGGGATTTGGAGAATATATGTTTGTTATCTAAAGGCAAAAGGCATAATTTATTTTTTTTATCTTGTGAGCTGGAAAAAGCTAGTATTGTCACAGTATTTATTGGGTACCTCCCCAAGTTAATTTTGTACTTAGCCTTTTAAAGTGTAGGAGAGCTCTTTGATAATGGTTAATATTGCTGATATAGTCTTTAAATTGATGGTTTCTGGAACATGTTCACTCTAGGAACTGGTTTTATTGACTTGATTTCAGGTATATCTGGCTAAAGGCTCCTACCTGCATATTCTTCATGCAGTATACTATTTTCCCCTATCCCCAGTGGCACAGAAATCCTTAACAGTGCCAAGATTTGCATAGATACTTTTTTTTTTTCCTCTTGATCCTCCCCTGACTCCATGGAGTGGAAAAATCAGCCATTTTATTAATTTCGTTGATAACCTCTGCTCTTATCAGTTCAGCTTTCTTAATTTGCTTGTGGTATGTGTTTAGCTCTGAGCTGTTGGTGGTTAACAGGAATTTTAAGAACTCTTTTTTTTTTTTTTTTCTGCCTCCTTTTCACCCCTCCAGTTTTCTGTCTCTTTTCTTGCACTGCAGATGTTTTCAGACCTCTGCAATCACTGGTGTATAACAGTATTACATTTAAACAGTATTTCACAGCTTCCCTTGCAGTGATGAAAATGACCTTATGGAAGTGCAAGGCAATAGGGAACAGATTTGCCATCTTCATGGCAAACCAGGACACTCTGGGTAATACGTTTGCTTCTGGATTTTTTTGGGGTCCCTAGGGATCCTGACCTAAGTCAGAATAATTTCATGTTCTCTTACCAGACAGTAGCTCCAATTCATCTGTAAATGTATTCAGGCTAAGAGAGTTGGTGGTTGATAACTGCATACTGCTGAAGAGTTAGAACAGCATTAAAAGTTAAAGAGTTAGATTGATATCTAGATACTTGCATAAAACATTTTGTTCATAAACAGTATTTCTAAGCCCGTCCTAGGTAAAATGCTTGATGTTGTTCTAGTATTGAGATAAATAAAAGGCAGGTAAGTTTATCTGTGTGAGTTAAAACAAACAGAAGAAAACAGTAGACAAACATGCTTATTCATTTGTAGCAGAGATGGGTTGTTAAAGCTTTGTTCTGTTCAAATTGCAAGCATGTATATTGTACACATATACTTTGCTATGCTACTGTTTCTGCTCCCTACTTCCTCTAGGATTTCTACAGATAAACTGGGAAGCCCAGATGGAAGTGACTTCAAGCTTGTCAAGTTCTCAGTGTATGCAGTGACTTACTTCCACAGATGTGGAACTCACAGCAGCATTAATACATGTGCCTTCCAGACCTATAATCTGAAAGATTTCTAGGCTTTCTGGAAAACAGCTTTTTTGAATCCTAGTGTCTGAAGTGGCTGATGGGCTTGATGTATCAACCGCAATCAGCTTGGATTTTCTGAAAATATTACATTATATGATAACACCACTTTAAAAAAAAAAAAAAATTATTTGTTTGAAGAGCTGAGAGGGTTGTAAGTAAAAGCACATTTCTCAATAGATGCTCTTACGCACTTGGGACTTCGTTGACTGTTCCTTATTAGAGACATGACTAGATAAAAATAGTGTAGGCAAATCAAGTAACAGGAAATTTTGTGTAGACCTGTGGATGCTCTTGCTTAAGACTTAGTACAAGGAGGACAGACTTCACACTTGAAGAGTAAAATATCTCAGTAGCAAGGTCTGTACCTGAAGTTATTAATGCATGAGCTTTGTGCATATCATAAGTTGCTATGGCTTACTAAATTACCTCACGTCAGCAGAAACGTAGTAGCTGTCCTCAGCCATTTCAGGTGAACATAAAATAATGTTTAGCTAAGCCTCACTGGGGCAAAGGTAACTTTTATTATCTTGTATTTACTAAGACATATAAATAGGCTTTGGTGGTTTTTTGTGGTTTTTTTTTTCTTTTTTTTTTTTTAGTAATAGCAGATTCCTTGGGCATGTCAGGGTCCAACTGAGTAAGACTCAACGAGAATAACTAGGTTTGAATTACCTGGTGTCTGACTCTGTGCACGTTGGCTGATACGCAATAGGCAAAGGGGATGTCAACACCAATATCTGAAGCTTCCTGTCTCTTAGTGAAAGAGGAAGTGGGGAGTGTGCTCTGAAAGGAGAGATCTGTAATGTTGAGGCCTTGCTAGCTGAGGTCAAACTGATAGTTCACTCAGACTGTATTTGATGGAATTAGGTTCAGCTCCTAAAGAAAATACTGTGAACATTAGCTGTGAAAACCCAGGCTGAGTTTCTGGCTTCCTGCAGAATATTTCAGCACAGCAGAATCAGTATTCGAGCAAGTAGTGACTGCATATTGGCTGGTTAAATAGGCCTCTTAAAATGTGTGCTTGTTTTCTGTCCCACCTTGCAATCGTATAGACTTAAAATTGCATAAGCAGAACATGACACGGGAAAGTCCATCTCTTGCACAGGCACAAAAATATGGCACTTGGGCACTCATGCTTCACTTCTGGGGTCCTACATTGAAGCCTGATTAGGACAAAGAACTTTTTTGGAGGCAGATGTGTAATGGGGACTTCTAGCAGGCTAGAAGCAGGGCTGGAGTGGAAGTCTGCTCAGTCAGAACTGGATTTCATTGGGGACTGTTGTGGTGTTTAGTTGCTACATTTGCATTTATCAATACCGACTGCTACCAAGCAGTAATGTCTTAAGTGCTGTAACCTTAGCCTATAGGCAGCTTGTGAACTATAGCTTGATATTGGTGGCTGGTGCTGACCTATGCTAGCTCTGAGCATTCATTTGTATCAGTTGAAAGGTTAGGCGTCCTGACTTCTGTCTTGCTTCCACAGGATTTGCTTTCAGGCTTTTTGTTTTGTTTTAGCGATGTGTGTGTGTGTTTCAGTAATTATAATTTAGGATGGACTTATTTCTAAAGTGTAAGCAGATTGATTTGGGATTGGCATAGGAAACTGCCCTCCAGGATTATAATTCTATCCCTTATCTCTTGCAAGAGTGGCTGAGACAGCCACAAAGCTGAGTCATGCCAGCAATGAACAAGAAACAGAAATAGCAAAGATCAGTGCTGCAGCCACAGAACACTGCCGAAGCACTTGGTGGTGGTTTTTAAATAGGGGATGGCAATTAAACATGTTGGTGCACTTTTCAAGACTGCAAAACAGAGCAGGGTACCTCTTGCATTTCTCTTATAAATGGGAATTGAGGGAGGAACAGTTTGAGTAACTGCTTGGTAGTCTGCACATGGTGTCTTAGACTGTGGATGCTGCTAGCTTTACAGCTGTTAAAAGCAGAATTCTGAAACTAGCCACAAGTAAGAAGAAAGCTACTATGGTTTCACTGTCCCGCTTGCTTTGCATGTGTCTGTTGTACGATAGGCACACTTATTAATGAAGAATATGCTAACTTTTTGTCTTTCCCAACATTTCCTGTAGGATTAGTAGAATACTAAAGGCAAAACTAAAGGAATGGGACCTTGTGATGTTGATTTGTCCATTTATGTTTGCACAGGGAAATTGGGGGAGGTCACTGGAAAATCAACTCTGGACTTTGCTTCTGCAGACAACCTACCTCCCAAATCATATGCTGCTATCATTACTGGGTTTCTGAGAATGAGAAACAAATGCTGATGCAAGCCTGAAAAGATTTGAGCTGTAATAAAGCTTAGAGTATTACAAAGTTTCTTCGTAATACTGCTCTTTTCTTAATCTAATCTCTCTGCCTTTCTTTAGCAGTGAAGGAGACTGTGTCTGAGAATGATCTCTATGGGAGACTTTTTATAAATAGAGTTTTCCACATCACTGCAGACAAGATGTTTGAAATCCTTTTCACCAATTCTCACTTCATGCAGAGGTTTCTGAATTCCAGGAGTATAGTAGGTAATATACTCTTCTTCCTTCTGTCCGTGTTGCAAACTATCCTGAAAATTTCAGCCTCTGAGAAATGTTAAATAGGGCTAAGTTAAATTTTAGGTTTCTCCTTGTTTTAAAATAATTTTGAAGCTTTAAAGTTCCACTATGAGAGAGGATGTTTAAAGCTAGCCTGTTGTCTCTGTAGATCAGTCACATCTTGGAGTAAAAACCTCTTTTCAATGCACCACAAAACTGCACCTTAATGCCTGAGTTTTGGGTAGGCTATTAAGTTCATGCATTCTGTGGGGTATTTCTGATTACGTTGTGTCCCAGAAATAGTGAAGTGTGTATGGCTGGCATGCAGGCAAAATTACTGCATCCTCCTAAATGATACTCACAGGCTTTAATTTTCTGGATGAGTAAATTTTATTCACTGAGATCATAAGAACAGAAAATTAAGTCAAAAAGGATAATATTTATTCAGTGTCAGCTTGGGAGGGAAAGTGGCAAAAGCTTTTGATAATGCTAAGTGAATCTATTCAACTTTAAGCAGATGGGAAATGACATATTTCCATTTAATTGCTTACTCTTCTCCCCACCCTAAAGTCTCTTTCAGTAGGCTCAGGTTCAGCTACTTAGTGCCTCACCTTTGTTCATCAGCAAACTACAATTTTCCATCTTCCTGCAAAACCCACAACCATTTGGAATCAGCTTTCTGTCTCTCTCCCCACCGCTGTTCTTAAACTGTTAAGATACGAGAGGACAGAGATAATGCCTTTTAGGTAATCTGCATGTTTGATTTTGCATAATTTCTCGTCTAGATGCTGTATCAACCCCTTGGAATAGAGATTCCAATGGCAATCAGTTGAGGACTTTGACGTACACTGTAACGATTAACAATCCACTTTGTGGGAAGTTCACTACTGCAACTGAAAAGCAGGTACTGTGTGCGTGTGTGTGTTTGGTGCCCTTTAAAGCAAGGGAGAGGTCAACTCTCTGGTCTGTCAGGGATCTGACAGTGGATTAGAGTTCAGTGAGCTGAATGTGGATCTGCAGTTTAAACGTAGCATCTGTAAGGGTGTAGGCATCTGCTGTGCTCCTCTCACTGTTAGTGAGCAAATACTGATGAGGTCAGAGAGGCTTTCTACCTTTACTGATGGCTGTAAACGTCTCCCACAGTCTGTGGGGAAAAGTGTTAACATCTCTTATGAATTGGGGGGTGAAAAGATGTGATGAAATGCTTTCAGCGCCATTTCTGGGGTTCCCAGTGAGAGAGAGAGGTGGAGAGAGTCTAGCAAAGGGCCACTAAGAAGATTAAGGGACTGGAGCATCTCATGTGAAAAACAGCTGAGAGCTGGGACTGATCAGCCTGGAGAAGAGAAAGCTCAGGGGGGATCTTACAATGTATAAAGGTATCTGAAGGGAGGGTTTAAAGAAGACCAAGCCAAGCCTCTGTACCAAAGTCCACACCTTTTAGTCGTGCCCGGTGACAGGACCAGAGGCAATGGCACAAACTGAAATACAGGTGGTTCCCTCTGAACATCAGGAAACACTTTCTTAGTGTCAGGGTGATGGAGCACTGAACAGGTTGTCCGTAGAGGTTGTGGAGTCTCCTTCCTTGGAGATACTGGAAAGCCATCTGGACATGGTCCCAGGCAACCAGTTCTAGGTGGCCCTCCTTCAGCCAGGTTCTTGGACAAGGTGACCATCAGAGGTGCCTTCCAATCTCAAGCATTCTGTAATTCTGCTTTGGGAAGGGTCTCCTCAAAGAGGAGCTGTGGTCATGAGTCAGTGGCTAGCCTTGCATCTGGTACTTGAAATGGCAGTGGGGAAGTACTGCTGTTGCCTATGTTGGCTCTAGAACGAGGCATCTTCTCTTTCCCCACCTCATCTATACTTGCCATTCTTAACTGGTTTTTGTTGTGAATGTTCAGGCTTTTTCCATACTGTAGCTCACTTGGAGTTGGTGGATCTAGTCTTAAGGAATTCAGGCTGAAAGGAGGGGAAAAACGAAAAGGAAAAAAAAAAAAGGTTTGGTACCATGAATATACCTTCTTATTTTTATTTTCTTTTATGGTAGATCCTGCATAAGCAGAGTCAGAAAGGTCAGTCCTATCAGGTGGATGCTGAGGTACTCACCCATGATGTCCCCTACCATGATTATTTCTACACTGTGAACAGATACTACATCAGCCGCACATCCAGTCACAAATGTCGATTACGGTGAGCCTGGGTGGTGCACTGTGGGAGGGGAAGCACATATGTGACAGGCTGATGAAGTGTGTTTATCAAAAGATCTGCCAACAGCATAGAGAAGATCAGTTTCTCTTGAAGCTGGGGATCTTTTCTGAAAAATAAACTTGGTTTATCTGGTTGCACGAATGCTGTATTTGAATCTCATTAATTCCATAAGAAACAAACTCTTATGTTGACTCTGCAAGGTACAGAACGTATCTCTGAGACTGAAATGGGTTCTGACCAGCCCTGAGTTTTTGAGTGCAGGTGTGTGAGTGGCATAAATTGGAACTACCTGAGATATTTTATTACATAGTTTCCCAGATATCCTTGCTAAGGGCCTGCAGAGGAGGATGGTTCACAGGAAGGTGCAGGGAAGATGGAACATACCTACTTTGGCAGGGAGGGTACTCCAGTTAATCAGGCTTCATTATTAAACTCTGCCTTGATAGGGAGGTCTTAAAAGGCACTTCCCTTTCCTCTCTCGTTTGTTGAAAACGCCTGAAGTGACCAAGTTCCATATTCAGTGCATTTGTGCTGCTTTCTGATTACCTTGTTTTTGGTAGTTTTTCTGCTGGCTTCAGTAAAGCCTTTTATCTCAAACTTCGCCAGTACCCAGGAAAGGTAAGCAGGCCTGGATTTTATTCTGCCTTATCAAAGTGCTGAAGGCGCCCTCTCTACTGGGAGGAGAAGGAAATAAAGGTCGTTGAACAACTGTTCTGGATGAATTTTGAGTGAGTCATTCTTCCTCTTTGAGGGCTATATTTGTTTTATCTGAGACACATGGCAACCCTAGGGTAAGAGCAAAAACCTAGGTTTCAATATGGTGCACAGAGCATGCATGTATAGAACAGAAGGTGAATGGTGGTGTTACAGCTGGCTTTATTATACTGCATTTAAAATTGATCAAAAACTCTCTGAAAGATGCTGTTTTGTTAGACTAGGAACACAATGGGCTTACACTGATAATTTGAAAATGTTGAAAAAAAGTGTATTCTACGACAGTCAGTGTTCTTGACTTAAACAAATCGAAATCTTAGGCTATCCTTTTGTCCTTTATGAAGAGCTTTGGGATTCATGCAGTTGTTAGAAGCAGGCCTCTGAAGGATTCTGCTCCAATTCATTTATATTATGGAAGCATTACTGATTAGCTTGACCTGGGGAGTGTAAGGCAGGGACATCACTTCCCCTCTGTTGTGCTCACAAAGACAGATTTTAATTTCTAATTTCTGTCTACTCAGGGTAGGATCTGAGCGCTTGGTGCATGAATGGTGATACTGAATTTCACCTACTGCCATTGCAGTGCCCATGTAGCATATCATGTGTACATGTACAGAGTAAAAAGAAGGACTTCATGATCTGAAAGCCTGAAGACTATTTTAAGTGTATGTTAAAATGACAACACTTCAGAGAACAGAAATTCTCTGGTAGTTTGAGTGTGAAGGGAAACACTTCAAAATGTTTCCCCTAATTTGGACACCCAGATCTCCTGAGGCTTTAGCTAGATATGTTGGGTTTGCTACTGTCTGTCTCTTGTCTTGCTGCCCAGGTGGAAACCTGAGGCAGTTCAGTAAATATTTCAGATTATGGACATAAACTAGAGGCCTGCTTCTGATAAGAGACTTCAGCTATCACTGTGCTATCTAGAAGAGTACTCTCTTACTATTGCATTCTCTTTATTAGGGTTTCTGCAGAAGTGAAGTACAAAAAACAGCCTTGGGGCCTTGTCAAGTCTGTAATTGAGAAGAATACCTGGGGAGGAATACAGGAAAACTTCAAACAACTTGGTGAGGCATTTTCTTCTTTGTGCTGGAGTAAGGAGGGCACCTTTCCTATGTGTGTTTTCATGTCTGTCAAACTTGATTCCTTGAAGAATGGTTTGAAAAGAAGGAGGTTCCTTTGGTGTTGCCAATTCAGAAGTTCTTGTCATCGATATATCTGCTAATTTCAAGGGGTAAAAAAAAGCTTGTTAGCTTAATGCTAGCAGGAAAGCTGTTACTCTCAACTGCATGTGCCTATCTTTAAGTATTTCCTTGATTGTGGGTATGAGAAAAGAAGCAGTAGCACCTGGCAGGCTCCCTGGCTGTGTCTGTCAACAGCCTGGCCAGCCATGGCTGTGGACTCAGTTTAACACAGTTCCTAGTCTCAGTCTAAGTGTCTTCAAGTGCTTCTTCAACTACTGTCTAACGCCATTAGACAAGCCTGCATAGGCTGAATGTACATTGTATCTGAAAAGTGTACTAAATGCTACCTAGCAAATAGGGCAGGTAGTATAGGTTAAGGTGTAGTTCATGTTGATTACCTATTCTAAGTTCATTTACTAGAAAGTGCACTTACTCCTTTCCCTGCCACCCTCCATATCTCACAACTTAAGTCTTCAGTGCTAGGCTTTTCAGCTTTCCTTTTGAAAGTTGAGTAACCTTATTTTTTCCACTGCAGAATCAGATCTCCTAATGGAGGAATATGCAATTAATCAGTCCATAGAAGACTCTGGAAAATTAGTTGCCCTGAGACGAAGACGACGCACTTTACACCGGAGTCTAGCAGAATCGCTTCCCAAACGCTCTTCCCAACACTCCTCTGGTGACATGGGAGTAGAGTCCCAGGGCAGTATAATAGGTGGGAATTTTTATATAAATTGTTTTCCAAAAAGATGTGTTGAAGAAAGCTTAACTTTGAAAACAGTGCAAGAGTAACACTTGTGTGTATATTGCTCTCATTGTCTTTAACTGGTGTGATAGCAAATGCTTTGATGTGTTCAGGTTTGCATAAAATACACTTGGAGCATGCATAGTCACTTTTATGATGAGTATCTCATGAAATCAAACCTAATATCACCCTCTCTTTTAAAAAGAAAAGACAAAAAAACAACCCAAACCTAAAATACTGAACTCTACCTGCATAGGATTGAAAATGAGATAGGATTAGAAAGAAATTTAACCTGACTTTTGTGAAGTTGCTGAAAAATTGGTTTGTTTCTTCAAATAACTGCACACACAAATCATGAGTTGATTTATCTTTAGCTGTCACTTGCCTCCTGGCCCTATGATCTCTTATTTGATTTTTTTTTTTAATATTTTTAAATATTAAAGAGTCCATTTCCTGTCTGCTTCAATGTCACTGAAGCATTTCTTGCAGTTCCACTGCCACTAGGCATGGCAGGCTTGTACACTATCATATACAGTATTAGCTACACCTACAGAGATGAGGAGCATCTGTGCACTAATGTGTACCAGAGAATGGTGGATTTCATGACACAAGTTGAATTGTAAACCCTGAAGTAGGAGCAAGTGCCCTTTCCTAAAGGGGGAGAGAACACTGAGTATAGCACTGAGAGTGCGTTTGGATCAACAGCATGTGTAATGGACTCTTTATCCAGCTGAGATTACTTCCCAATTACTTAATTTTGCTACTGCTGCTCCACCTTTTCAGGTGAGCATGTCTGTCTCAGTATACACTACAGTTTTTGTGTATGCCCCTTGTCCAGGGCAGGAAACATGAATGTAAGGAACTGTTTTAGGAGAACAGGTAATTCTATTTAAAGATCAGCCTGCCCACAGTGGTAGGTGATTGCTGCTGAGTTTGGAGAGGACATGCACACTTCTCCCTCGCTAGTGTCTGGTCCCTGTTGCCTGATGACTAGCAGATGCTCTTTCGAAAGGCTGTTTTCAGGCCAGGACATAAACCAAGCCAGTAAGGATGGGATAAGTAACAGAACTTGATTTGACAGTGATTGTCAGAAAGATAGGGCAGGAGAACAAGGAGAAGAGAGCCATTTTGCAGGCTGTCTCTGCTCGTGTGTGACTAGCAGCGTATGTGTTGAATGAGCGTTAGTAATGGATGGACTGTAGCCTTCTGAGGCTATCTAGGTTTCACATGAATGTAGCCCAGTGCTGTGTTCTCCATAGCATACTGGTCCTGCTCTGTATGGAAGAGCCTGAGTGTCTGGCTGACTTGACTGAGGTGATGGCAAAAATGCCTTGGTGAATGTTGGAGATGATCTTGTGTGCAGCCTTGTGATCTGTTATTTTTTTCCATCAGAAGCTGTTGAGCTATTCTGTGTGAAATGCTGAGCACTGGCATATATCTGCAGGCATCCTTTAGGAATGTTCTTCAGTACTTTTTAACCTCCTTCTCTTCCATGCCCTATAGGAAGGAAAAGAGATGCTGTAAGTAGGACCACCACCATCATTGTAGTAATGAGTGTCTTGTAAGTACTCACTTGCATTAAAATGTGGCTTGACTCAATCTCATCTTGGTCTTTATCTGTATTTGTCTGTACCTCACCTGCATGTTAACATTGCATGTAGCGTGATAGGTCCTAACCTAATTTGAATGGAAAACTCAGGTATAGGAGGGGAATGGATTGACTTAAGTGACGCATGGAATGAAAATGCTGATTTGCCAAACTAGTCTACAGTTAAACCTAAGTAAGGTTTACTTAGGTCTGATCAAAAAAAAAATAAAAATCTAGGATTTACTCATGTCTAGTTTTAAAAGGTGCAAGAGGAGACATTGTTGCCATTCCATTGCTATTACACAGCCTAACGCTAATGGCTAAGAATTGGATAGATCTTTATTTTCAGTGTATTGCACACCTTTTTTTCTCCCAGAAGGGTTCTCTTAGCAGTTTGTAGCTCAGGTCTTGTTTCTGTAGCTTTGCAACCAAAATTGTTACAGGACTTGATTTTTGTTCTCTTCTCTCTACAGTTTGCTGCTCTTGGTCTTGCTGAATATAACACTGTTTCTCAAACTGTCAAAGATTGAGCATGCAGCTCAGTCCCTCTATCATGTCCAGCTTCAGGAAGAAAGCTCTTTGAAGTAAGTTGAATTCACAGTCTGCTTTCTTTCTTCCTCAGCTTATGTGAGAGTCTGATCTAAAGAAATAAATTTTGAACAATGAAACTCGGTGGTAAGTTTTCAAAAGCTGCTGGGGCTTGCTGCTTTTCTGTGGTCTATGCTGATATCCAGTGACATGTCTTGACTACATCTTGCAGTAATAAATTTCTCCTTTGACAAGCTGTTTTTTGGGGGAGTGTTAACCTTAGCTTGCATTTATCACCCTGCTGTGACTCATCTTCTGTGAATATCACAGTGCTGATCACGGAACCGAAGTGCTCACTTCATCTGTGTGAAGCAGCACGATCTCAAATGTAATGGTAAAGATTCACTTAACTTTTTAGCCTCTTTCTGTGAGTCTCTTGCTAAATCTCTCCTTTCCACTTCAGACTTCCACGTTAGGTGCCTTTTGTATTACAGACACATGGAAGAGGCTCAGATGTTGCTTCCTCTCTTGAATATGGTTAAGAACATAACCTGATCTTGAGTGTGGAAGTGGTGTGGTGACCTCCTCTGGTGATCACCTCGGAACTGATGAGAGTAACTTTCTTATTAAGAAGTATCTTGCCCTCTGAATTGTGAAAACTTAAATTGTAGACATAATGTGAGCTCATTTGTCTGCGGCATCCATTGTCTACAAAGGTCCAAGGCAGTATTTTCAAGGCAACAGGGATTGAAATTCAATTAGAGGCAGCTTTTTATGTGGCTTTTGGGAAAGGATGCTTTTGGCAGTGGCAAAACAATGGTGGCAGAGAGCAGTTGCTTTTAGAAAGGCATGGAGATGCTTGTTTCACGTTTCTGATGTGACCTCAATCTCTTTCAGCATATCCCCAGAAATGGTATCAAAAGAGGAGATCCCTCAGTATGATAAGGAACAGGTTAAACACGTGAAGGGAGTTTTGAGAGACTCAATTGAAATGCTTGAGCAGGTAGGTCTGATGGTCTTTCCTGGTGATGTTCTTGTTTCTCAACAACTCAAGTTTTTCTGCCTTACGCCATCATAGCTTGTTTGACATCATCTAGTGCTAAAAAAAAATTCTGTGACTCCCTGACCTGTTTTGTCCTAGGCTTGAATTTAGTACATAGGCAGTGCTCATGTTTCTGATGTTTTGGGCTTTTGTCTTTTTGATTAAGATTAAATATTCATGTCGACTTTCTTAAACCTGTCAAGTACTTTTATTGATGAGATGTGTTGATGCAATTCTGAATCATGAGAAAGCAAAGACTGGAGTATCTCAAAACAGATCCTCTTCTCTAAGAAGACTCAAAATGTAATGTTAAGTATTTGCCCACCTCATTATGAGATTTCTTCATTCAGGTTTATCCTGGCTTTTGCTCCCCACTACTTTTCTAGATATGGGTGAGAGCTTCACTTACCCTTGGTATCAATGGGTCATCTAATCTCCAGTGAAAAATAAATAAATTCTACAGGCTGTATGTTTCTGAGTGGCTCCATAACTATGGAGTTGGTGTTCCTTCTTCCCAGTAATTTACACTTCTAGGCTCTTACATAGTACAAACACTATATGAAAAAATGAGGTTGTTGAATGCTGTTGTGTTTCTCTGATCCTGAAGTCCAGGACTGGTAAACCCCTAGGCTGAAATTTCAACTCAGTTAAGTGAAGGCCAGTAAATTCATACTTTGGTTTTTTTTACTTATAACCTATGAATGTTCTGATTTTAAGTTCTTTTATTAAATCTTAAAATGTGACAGAAGAAATTATTAGATTAGGAAAACTGTGGGGGAGTTCACATGTACCTCTATCCATCACCAGTTTGCTCTCTGTTCTCCCACGCGCTAAAGGAGGGTAGAAAAAGGAGCCATTTTTGATAATCCTTGTTCAGAGGTGTTTCTGCACACAAAATTGCTATTAGTCTATTAACCATTTTGATCACAGCTTGAAAAAGCTTGTGTGCTGGAAATTTTGCTGTAGAAATGAGTTTCTAGGTTTCCATGCCCTTTTCAGTTTCTCTGCTTACTACCCAAAAAATTCCTAATTCTGAAGTGTTAATCTGCCTTTTGAACAAACAGTGGGGAAAAAAAAAAGTGAGAATTCAACCACCTTTTTCATCCCAAATAACACTTTTGTCTGGAAGTCATGACACATCTTAGTGCTTGTTACCTTGTGTTTTCTGAGGGTTGTCAATAATCTAAACACATTTTGTGCACCAAAATGCACTGGGAGGGCCAGGCATTGAAAGAAAATTCATGCTTTGCTGTCATGTTCCTTAGAGTATTTGCTGTGAATGTTAACTGTGACTAAAAATGTCTGGGGTGGCTTATCTTCCGCACTATTGTCTGGTGAGGTGTTAAGACTTTGTCATACTGGACTGTTCGTAATTATAAACTGTACAGAGTATAGCTGTTAGGAGTGTACGGGAAGGCAACTGTTTATAGAAACAGGGAGGAGGAAATAGCATGAAATCTTTAAAAGAAAAGGAGGAGGGAGACATTATTTTCCTGATACCAGTCACCCATGAAGGAGACTAACTTAAGTAATTGGGGGTGGGTATGATGGTTGTATCTTCACAGCTAAAGATCTCCCTTTCCATGCTCCAAAGAAGCTTTGACCACTTGAACAGGACACAGAGCAGCAAGACTGAGAGTTAATACCCACATCAGCTTTTTTCCATTCAAGACATCGGAAGAAGAGATGTATGTGTTGAGGACTTGTGGGGTAGGGATTGTAACTGTCACCTTTGGACTCTTTACTATTTGGCTCAAAAACTGCACGGAATAAAGGTTTCTGGACAGAAGTTAAGTCGGGTTCTGCATTCCTGTAGCCTGGTGATCTGTCTGCCCAGGACACAGGGCTGGCAGCAGAGTCTGGCGTAGGAACGGTGCGGAGCTCTCAAATCCCGTGGTGAGTGAGCGAGGGCAGTTGTACTTGCTGGTTCTGCCGGATCTGCGCGTTTCGGAGGAGGGGAGGACACCCCCAGCAGAGAACTTGTCTTTAACAAAATCGTAGCTTTTTATGTCAACTTGAAAAATGACCATCAAGGAAGAGTGTTTTGCAGAAAAAGAACAGGTAGTGGTTTCACAGCCACAGGATATTTATGTGCTTTTTTTAGCCATGGGGACTTGGAAAACAAGTCACCATCTTTAAGGATGAATATTTTTAAGATTAATTAACTAAACAGGAAAATGCTTGGTACCTCTTTGCTACATCTCTCCTGCATGCCGCTAGCTTTGGCAGGCTGCCTCCTGCCATATGTTTTGAGCTCTCCCAGAGAATCTCAGCCCTCGGTATTTTCCCCTCCCTCAACGGCTGCTCTTTGGTTCTTGATGGCTGATGCTGAAGCACCTTTTCTTCGGGCTCCAAGCTTTTTCTCAGCAGGTCCACAGAAGGAAGATGAAAACAATAAAAAACTAAAAGCGGGGGAAACAGCGCCATCCCCTAGGGTGGGCAGTGGTGGCTTGGTGGTGCCAGCAGCAGGTTTGGGTTCCTCCGGCCGCCCCCCACAGTGGGTGCTTCAGCCCCCAAAATGCCGGGAGGATCCCGGGCCGAAGCAGGTTTAAACACCCATAGGGGGGACCCTCCTGCGCGGGAAACTTTCCCGACCCCGGGGAGCAGCGAAGCCCATCGCAGCCTGGTTTCCCCGCTCCGGCCCCTGCTGCACAGGGGGCAACGGGGCCGCTCCCCGCCCGCCGGACCCCGCCGCGACCCGGCCGCCACCTGTTGCGCTGGCCCCTTTAAGCCAGGTGCCACCGCGTCACGGCCAGCCCCGCCCCTCCCCGGCAGGCATTGGGCCGTTCCCCCGTCAGGTGGATGGGCAGGTGGGGGGGGGGGGTGTCCCTCATCCACACACATTTTTCCCCCCCCCACCCTCCCAACCGCACACCTCCGCGCTCGGGGGACGCTCGGCCAATGGCAGTCGGGCTCCGCCGGAGGGGGCGGGGCCGCTGTGGTGGAGGAGGCGGTGGCGGGCGCGAGGCACCTGCGGCTGGGAGGGGAGGGAGGGAGGCGGGGCCGGGCGGCTGCCGCGCGCGCCGCGTCCCGGGCCCGGCGGCGGTCGGGGCTGAGGGAAGAAGGGCGGTGGCGGCTGAGGCTGAAGGGAGGGGTGGGGGCGGCGGCGGCGGCGGAGATGGAGGAGCCCCTCTGCTGCTGCGAGTACGTGGACCGGAGGGGGGAGAGGAACCACCTGGCGGCGTGCTGCTGCGACTGCGAGGACCTAGACGAGGGCTGCGAGAGGTAACGGCTCCGCCGGGCCCCCTGCGGGACACCTTACCCCGGGGGGGGAGCGCCTAGGGTGTCCCCTCGCCTGCCGTCCTGAGGGGAAGGGGAGCTGCGCGGCGCTTCTCAGGAAACTCGACGGGAGAGAAGGGACAGGGGGCGGCGGGCGGGCCGTGCCCACCGCAGGGCAGGCTGCGGGAGCGGGAGGAGACTGGGGAAGGGCCTCGGGATGCGCGGCTGCCTGTCTGATAGCCGGTGTCTGTGCTTCCCGCCCCGAACAGGTGGCTGACGTGCAAATCCCTGCCTCCGGGAGCTTTGGAAAGAATCGCCGAGACAGTGGCTGACCGTGTGCGGGTCCCCTGGTTCGCGGGGGCCGTGAAGGTCAACCTCAGCCTTGTGCCACCCCTCGTCCTGCTCCCCGTCCTCCTCCACGTTGCCGCTCTGCACTTCCTCCTGGGGCTCGTCGTCTTGACGTCTCTGCCCGTGGTGGTGCTCTGGTATTACTACCTCACCCACAGGAGGAAGGAACGGACTCTCTTCTTCTTGAGCCTAGGGCTCTTCTCCTTGGGCTACATGTACTATGTGTTTCTCCAGGAGGTGGTTCCCCGAGGCCACGTGGGGTATTCCCAAGTGGTCGCTCTCACGTGCGGGTTAATTCTTATGCTTGCAGCCCTGTCTCAAGCCAAGAAAGACCCTGGCTACCTTCCCATCCCAGCAAGCGATGTGAAGTCATCGCACCAGGGTTTGCCCAACAAGAGTGTTAGAGGAAGCGCCAACGGGCTCCATGGCATCACCACGCCAGGAGCTGCCAGTGGCCGTGCTGTGAATGGGGAGGCCAAAGGCTATTCCAGGATGTCAGCTGAGGAGCCAGAAGGTGTGAAAAAGGACTGGTGCGCTAAATGCCAGCTGGTCAGACCAGCCCGAGCAGGGCACTGCCGGCTTTGTGGCAGGTGTGTAAGGAGACTGGATCATCACTGTGTCTGGTAGGTTTTGCACTGCTGAGGCTAGACGTGTTCTCTCTCTCTCTTCCCCCCTTTTTAAGTTAGCTTCTTTTTTTACTGTCTCTGTCAGATGGGTTTGCTTTTGTTATGTGCAAGTACTGGTGACGTTCTTTAAAACAGTAAATTTTTATGTACCATTTTAAAGAACAAGTTAAACTATTTTAGCATAAGTAGGTTGACCTGATAGCTGGTAACTTCTACAGCATACTTCAGAATTTACTTTAGTTCTCTACTGGTTTTCATCTGGGCTTTTTTTTTTTTGGAGGGGTGGAGGGGTTTTTTGATTTTGGAGGGAGGAGGGGTGTTTGGTTTGGTTTTTTTAAGATTTGGTCTGTGGAGCACTAGCAATCCTGCAGTTAATTTGCATTAGTGCTCTCCTGGGTCAAGGGAACCAAGCTGGGTCAAGCTGCACCAAGGAGCAGTAGGGCATAGATGTGTCTTAGCAAAGGATGCTACATTTGCTGAAAGTTTGAGGCAAATGGTCTATCACAGTTACCTTACTGGCCTATTGACTTGTGCCTATAACCTTTCTATAAAAAGCTATAAAGCTTCTTTGAATGTGTTTCGAAGTTCTTAGCCTGTGTTGTATAGAAGCACTTTGGAAATTGGGTTTTCTGACAGCTGGGGGAGGGAGGAGGAAAGAGAAGCCAGCTTCTTTTCTTTTTAAGCAAAGTAATCTCTTTTTTCCTTTTGGAGGATTAACAGCTGTGTAGGGGAGCAGAACCACCAAGCATTCATCCTTGCACTCTCCTTCTTCATGCTCACCTCTGTGTATGGGATTATGTTGACCCTGCACACCGTCTGTAGGGACCGAACTCCATTTGTGGCATTGTTCTACTGCCCGGGGGCCTATTCTGACTACAGGTGAGATGTCTGTCTGGGAGAGAGCTGGGGTGGGAACTTGGTCCTGACTAGGCAGCTTAGCTCCTGTTCCTCATTCTGTGCTCTAGACGAATGCTGTTGGCTGTTGAACCTGACCAAAAAGTGCTCCCTAAAAAGCTCTGGAAAGCAGGATGCATCACTGCTTTTGCCAAGGTGGGGGGCCTGAGACTCAGAGAGAACTCTCCATTTGTTTGGAAAAAGTTATTGGAGGAGCTGGGGTTTGAAATCTTTATTTATTGTATCCTGTATAGAAGATACACTCTTAAGTATGTTTGCCCCCAGATGCAGGTAATGGTCCGACAGTCCACGTGCTGTCTTTCCCTCTCATCCCTCACTGTTTATCTGGTGACTGTCCCTCCGAGTTATCTGCTTAGAACAGACAGTGTTAATATGCCTTGTCTGGCAGGGAGGGTGATGAGAGGCATTTGACTCGAGTTCAGAGTCTGGTGCTGCCATTGATGGGTAGAGTACACTAGCACAAGTGACTACCTTCTTCTGCACTCCATTTCATGATCTATTGAGTGTGAACATCGTTGTGTCCTTAAATAAGGACCGAGTACCTTTACAACAGTAAGAGTAAAGTGCTAGGTACTGTGATACCAATGTGCAAGAGTAAGTAGCTCTGGTAGTGCTAAAAGCTCTCATTAAGTAAGC
This sequence comes from Numenius arquata, assembly GCF_964106895.1. Lineage (NCBI taxonomy): Eukaryota > Metazoa > Chordata > Aves > Charadriiformes > Scolopacidae > Numenius > Numenius arquata. Next base: position 15,875,457 of record NC_133576.1, on the reverse strand, counting down.
CCTGAAGCTTTAATTTTGAGAAAGCCTTTAAGGATTATCTGATGAAAGCAGCAAAGTGAGATCACTGTGGCAGATGTAGACAGGGATTTGAAAGGATAGTGATTACCAGGGAAAGTCACTCTAAAGCAGCTGCTCCAAAACTAAATGGCTTCCTTCCCATCTTTTTCCCTGCTGCCAGCTCTGCTCTGTCGTTCACCTGTGTGTGGTACTGTGCCATTGTAACAGCTGGCATGGGATACATCCTCCTTATCCAGCTGTTGAACATCAGCTACAACGTGACCGAGAGGGAAGCTCGGCTGGCTCTGCGGGACAACACTGGGCGCAGGCTCCTGGGTGGGTTAGTGATAGACACTGGCCAGTATAACAGGGGTTTCCTATGCAACTGGGGCCATTTCTTGAGCCTGGGGTCTTCTCCTCCACAGCACTCTGCTGAAGACATCGTGTGACACCCTTCTTTCTGCAGATGATGTTGACTGACTTTCTTTAGCAGGGGAACAGCCCCTTCCACTAGAACTCCCTCCTCCCACACTCTTCCTTCACGGTTGGTGTATGGGCTGCCTATCCCATCACTGACAACATCGGAGGCTTTCCCAGGCAGAATGGTTCTTCATGTGCTGTCAGCCAGCAATAGGATGCAGAAAGCAGTAAGCCATATGCACAAACCTGGAGAGAAGGAGCCTGCTGCCTTTTTCCACTGTGGGAAACTTTGTGCAGCTCAGCTCACCAGGAAGAGGAGCACAAGGTTTTGAGAACTTGAGTTTTCGTTAGGTGTAAACACTGGCATCAAGAGGAACCTGCTGCTGGACTTCAGAGCATGCACTGGTTCCTGCAGAGGCTGAGGAATCCCTGGCTCGTGCCTATGTGCGACACTTCAGAGATGTCAGGAGGGTGAACAGATGGACCACTGCAGAAGCCAGGCTCTTAGGCGAAAAGAGACTGTGTCCAGGCAGTCACTGAGCAGTTCCCTCCTCTCTGGTGCATATATTTATTTTTTTTTCTATCTGCTGTTCCATCTAGCTGTATACATGCTTGTATTAAGTGCCTTTGTGAGCAACATTCCTGTAGGGCTTTAAGATTGCTTCACCTCTTCACCCCTCCAGTTGTTATTCCATCCCCATTTGTCTGACTGGGTGAGAAGACACTGTCATCTTCCATCTCGTTCTTTCTGCAAGCTGGGTCTGTGTTTGTTTGAAGACTTGGCTCATCTCCCTCAAAGCGTTTCTGCTCTGATTATGGATTGCGACATGAGACAGCAGGTAAATATACCAAGTAAGAAGGAGCTGTTTTGAAGCTACGCGTAATGGTGGGCTCTAAAGGGAAAACAGAGTGCTGTCCAGTGTTACTGTTGCTTTATGGAAACTACCTTTCTCCCTCTGTGGAGAAGGGAGTCTGTGGGAGAGTAGGCAAATCTGCTAACAGCATTTTTGGTAGGTGGTATCTTGGTTGGTTTTGTTGCTAGTAACACAGCGATCCAGTCTCCTCTCAACCCAGTGACTGTGGAGCTGCCTGACTAGATCTGTTTTCTGAAGCCAGGAAGCCAAGAACAGTTCTGTGCATGTAGGGAGATGGAGAAGGTGTGTTGGAGCTGGCTGCTGCTGGGGTAAATTACCTGCACTGGCAGGTGAATTCATGTGTTGAATGTGTTCTGGAAGAATGCTACAGGATCCTCAGCAGCCCTGCATCTGTAGTATTGCCCAGTCTTGAGCTTTAGCTGAAATCACAAGGTTTTGGTGGCGATGGATTCTGGGTTTTGTGGGTGGGTGGTGGGGTTTTTTTGTTGCTTTTTGTTTTAATCCCTTTGTGTATGTTGTTGGCCCTGCGCTAATAATATGAAAGGTCTTGCTTGAAAAGCCTGGGACCATGGCACAAGAGTTACAGATCGGGCCTAAGATGCAGAAGCAGAGGGAAGAGCCTCCTCCTAGATACTGATGTTTTTAGATGTGCGCAGATCATACTCCCTGACTCCAGTTGTGTGGCAGGCAGCTGGGGCATGTTGGCTGAGTGATACAAATTTGCAGTACATTCTCTCTGATGAATGGATGGATAGTGGCAGGGTTGGGAGTGTCCCTTGAGATCCCTGCCATATTTGGTGTTGTGTGCTCCTGATTCTGTGTCCCAGTTTAAGGTGACGACCGTGTCCCTCTTTGTGCTGTTTGGTTTCCTCAAGTGGCACTCTATAGCTAGCAGATAATTGAGGAGCAGCTGCACTTGGAATGTGGCTGTGCAGAAACAGGTGACTGACTTACTGAGTGACCCTTATTTCCTCTTACCCCTTTTCATCCAGTGAGCAGTCCTTCATAAGGAGGTGAAGGGGACACCTCTATTGCTTCCAGACTCTAACCGAACACACTACGAGGTTTCTGACCACTTCCCTGGCCCTATTGTGAAGAAAAAGACACTCAGCAGGACTGTGCTAACTGTTTTCTCTAGCAGTCAAGTATGACCTTCTGACTGTTTGGAGCTGGAGCCTGACCCTAGGAGTTTAAATTCACACAAAGGTCACGCCTCCACATGAGTTGTCTGTAAACGTTTCCATGGCACATATGCATTTTGTGGTGCCTGCTGAGATGAACTGGAGCTTGGCAAGCCCAGAGAGAAGGATGCTGTGGGCTAGCAGGTTTGTGATCTTCTCAGACCTCATCCTGCTGGCACTTAGGAAGATTAAGGCAGAATGACCTCCTGGGCTTAATGAACCCCTGCAGTGAAGGTAGCCAACCACTCTGTCTCTGTGAGTTACATGCGCAGAATTCAATCATGAGCCGAAAGAGCTCTGGGAGTGTTGACAGGTTTGAGATAAGTGGTTTTGTGGAGTCCTGCTACTCCTGGCTGGGAGAAAGCAGAGCAGATCGCAGATCATTTCCCCGGCAATGCCTGACCCTGTTGTGATCGCTTTCTCCCACAAGCAGAGATTGGTTACTACTTCGCAGCCTGTCTGTCAGTGTAGCCTTGTTCCTCCTCTCTTCATGAGCTCTGGCGTGGGAGATTTGCTTTGAACTGCTTACACCGAGACACTCTCAGTGTTGTTCTCCCAGGCAGTGTGGACTTTGGAGTGCAGATAGGAACAAATGAGCTTGGACTACTGTAACCATTCCATACCTTGGTCAAGCCCACGCCAATATAGTTGGGGTAAAGTGCTAAAGTAAAATTTATTTTTGCACTCACTCCAGAGGGAACTGGAACCATTCAGGACCCTGAAACGGTTGGTTGCAAGGCTGGGGTTTTTTTAGAAGGAGAATGCAGTGCTGATTCTCCAGTGAATAGGAAGTTCATGTGGTTGTAATTGCATAGCAATTGTGACTTTTTCTTTAAAGACAAGGCTTTTGTTTACAGTCCAGTCTTCTTCCTGAGAGGACTTACCTTGTGAATTCCTTGGGAGATGGGAAGCATAAAGTAACAGGATATGTGAAAGCTTCAGATTTCAGATATGAGTTGCAAGCTTCAGATGCATACTTTGGAACTCTCCTTTTAATAGCCCTGAGAATTAGCTAGAAGCCCTTGAAGAGTAATGTTCCCTTTTGCACTTACAGCAAGGGCAGACTGTTGTGATGTCTTGTGCACTGAAGGACAATTTCTTTTCTGAGTATTTTCTTGCTGAGCTTGTTATTGGCCATGCTGGTCGAAAAATGTTAAAACCTAGACATAAAGAGTCAGTCCGTGGGCTCACTGAGTTGGTAGCTGCCTAGATCCATGCTGCCTGGGTGCTGGAGCAGTGGGAGCAGGCTGAATTTGACAGGTTACTTGTGGGTTGTGCGTATGTCTGTCCTCGAGACCTGGACCAGTATCTTGCCAGTAAAACTGCATGCACATACCTGGCAGTGCAGAATACAGTAGCCTGCTGGCCCTTGCAAAGTTTTCCCTGTGTAAGAAGAGAAGATCCAGAGCTGGTCAGAAGCAGGGAAGAGTTTTGGTAATATCTAGCCTTGATGTTTCTCTGCCCAGACTTGGGCAGAGTTTATTCTGCTTGTAACCATGACCGTGGCATTTGCTGTTTCACACACAGATCGTGTAGACTTCTGCAGACCAGGGCAAGTCTTAAGGGACCAGAGTTCTGACGTTGCTGCTGTTGTAGTGTTAAACCTTCTGTGTCCAAATGCCAGCACTCCACCATTTGGTGACTAGACTAAGAACTGCGCACCATTAGATACACCCTGTAAAAGGTGGCTTGGCACTCTTTAACTGTGTCTTCTTAAATCGTGCTCTTCCGTAGGCAAGTCACAGGTCCCTACATTGACTGTTTCTCCATTTAACTTGTCCTTAAATGACAAAAGTCACTGGCGAGCCTGAGTTGGTGCTGCTTGTGACTCCTAATCACATTTCAGCCTTCATGCTATGATGGTGCTTTTTTTCTTTTTAAGTAGGTTGCTTTCAAGTGTCTTAATGAAACCATTTGCTGTAAAATTTCTTTTGAAGATAAAATGGATACTGCCTCACTGCCCAATGTCTTAATAATGTGCTTGTTTTTTTCCTTCTATATGAATGTATATTGCCTCATTAGGGCAGGAAGCGTTTGTGATTATGGATGTGTTTTCCTGTATTGTTTTCAGTGAAGAACTCTACAGTTTCCTAGATTTTCTTCCCCTATCAGGATGTTTGTACAGCGAAAATCTTTCTGCGGACATGTGAGGCTCACTCTGAAATGCAGTAATTCAGCCTCCCAAGATCTTGTCTTTATGAAACTCTTCTGCTGATAATCTGAAGAATTATGGGCTCTGGAAGAACTGTGAGTGTGGGGTTTTGGTTTTATTTTTTTACCCTAAGCTTTAGGAAGAAACTTTGTGAAACACATTTGTGAGCTTTGTTGAAAGGACTGGCGCGTGTGTGTGTGTTTGTGTCCATTTTGCATCATATGCAGTGTTTCCAAATGGATGCAATTGTGAATCAAAATAAATTATTAGAAATCATCTGTGGAGTGGCCTGTTGATTTATGACCATGTACTCAGCCAGTCACATGACCAAAAGCAGCCATCATCTCGTGGCTATTTAACTATGAACAGGATTTGGGAATAAGGGAGCAACAGGCTAAGGAGAAGCTGGGAAACAAGTATTCTTCCAGTTCTGCAAAAATTGGTATTTGGTTTTTTTTGGGTTGGGATGAAAGTGGGACCTGCTGGCAGCTCTCACCACCCTGGAAATGAGGAATGTTCCCCTGCAGTGGTGCTCTGAACTGGGGTCTTGTGTCCCAAGAGCAATCCATTATCAGATACTGAGTGTTTGTACCTGATCAGGTTCCCAGCCTTTCTGTCCAGCGTCATGCTTTCCCTCCTATACCTGCCCACACAACACATCCAGAACCCCCAAAAGGGGGCTCAATCAATCTCTTCCTTTAAACCCTCTTCTAAGCCGTATTTGGAAATGACGTGGATATTCTCTGTGCAGATAGTGGGAAGAGATGTAGCCTTTGATTCTGTCGGTACCTTGGGACATTTGCTGAAAGGCAAGATGACTTTTAATGAGTAGAATCACAGGTGCCTTTGATTGTTCCCAGATCTCTGCTTTGATTTGCCTGGGTGGCATGTCTGTCTGCTGTTCAGCTATTTCTCTTTGAAGATTACTTTGCACTCACTGACAAGGACCTTGCACTAGCAGTGAACCAGGTACGTAGTTAGGTGAGAGTGGTGTGTGTGCAGAAGGGTGTCAGACTTCTGATGGCCCAGCAGCCACCAACTCAGTTAACTCCAGTGCCATTGATGGGGACACCTGAGACCATCTCTTCCTGGCGCCTTTTTTTTTTTTTTTTTTTTTTTTTTTTTTTTTTTTTTCTCCCCCTTGTGGCTTGCCATGGTGTCCCCACACAGCAGGAGCGTGGTGTCTGGGGTGGTACTCATGGTTTGGGGAATGTAAGGTGTGTTACTGCAACTGGCATCTGAAACACATAACAGGGTCTGCAAATGTGAGCTGTGGATCAGACTGCAGTGGCTCACGGACCCTTCCCAGGCTAACTACTGTGCCCAGCTACGGTCTTGGGCGGGGAGGGAGCAGAGGAAATTGTTTAATACTTCAGGCACTGTTTCGAATCCAGTTTGAGCTGGGCCTGAGAGGCGCTGAAGAGACTGGTATGCAGATTTGACCAAGAAGGAGATATTTTTGTGGTCAAAGTTTTTAGAAAAGCATGTAACAACTCTGGAGGGCAGGTGTCAGCTGGGGATGGGTTTGGGCAGAAGGGGAGTTTGTGATCATTTCAGGGTTCTGCGTTTGCTGTTGTACCGAAATGAAAGTCCTCCCACCGCTGCCTGCGCAGGAGAAGGAAAGTCTGGCTGTGCAGCCACCTCCATCTCTTGCTAAGAAAAGCAAGGACCTGACAGGCAGGAATGTGCCTGAGCTGTGGGACTGTGGGCTGATGACCAGCATTAAGGCATCGACATCTGCATTTAACCAAGTGCTGGAGCAGGAAGGATACTCTGGCACAGCTAAAAGCTGAAGCGGTCTGACAAGCTCTCTTGTGTGTCACCCTCCTGCTGGGAACTGTTTGATGGAGCTTTAATTTGCAAAACACCAACATCATGCCAGGGACTTTAGGGGTGTCCTGTGCAGTCTCTCAACAGCATCATCAGGCAGAGCCTTGCTTCTGCCAAGGAGGTATGAGTTGTTTCAGCCGGGTGTGGATTGAATGGGGAAGTCAAGGGACTTCTCCATTTCCCTTTGGTTCTGACTGGGCTCAGTATGAATATGCTTGATCCCTGAACATCACCCCTTTCCCTCAGCTGGATGCAGCTGAGTCTTCAGCTCCATGCTAGCATGGAATTAGCAGTAGGCAAGGGCAAAGGGGTGTCAAAGTACAGCTCCTCCTGGATCATCATTTTGGCTTCTTACTGCTTGAATTGTCCAGCAGAAGAGCATCTTAGCAGGAGAATCTTTGTTAAAGCTGTTAAGAATAGAAGAAAACTTAGAAAGTAAGAGTATTGGAGACAAAGGCCAGTTTTCAAAACTAAGTATTGACTACTTCAGGTTCTGGTTGGGGGAAGTTGTGTTCCACATAAGCAGTGTTATTTTCATGGATGTTGAGTGGGCACTGAGGCGAGTGGGAGCTGTGGACCTCGAGCACAAAATGTGCAAATGTGGCATTGCTAGGGGAAGAGTCTGCAGTTTGGTAAACTGGAAGCACCCTTGAGTTGCTAGTGGTTTGGGGCACCAAGTGTGGCTGCTGGCCGCATTGGGGCATTGGTTTGGTAGCTCAGTCCCCAGCTCTGCTCCTGCCTGCCTCTTCAGCTCAGTCCTCTGCAAAAGATGCTCCCCTTCTGCAGTGCCCGTTCTTCCCCGCAAGATGAGTTACTCAGCCCTCTCTCAGCTTGTCGCTTCCTCTTGCAATCTGCCTTTAATGCAGCCAGATGGTCTGTACTCGCCCACACTCCACGCAGGCACCTTCAGCTCCCAGCGCTTGGATAATGCGCTCATCTGACCCGCTGGTGGTCAGGTCTGTAATCAGCCTTTGGGAGATGCTAAACCTTCACGTGTTATACACGATAGCTGTGGGAGGTGTCTTCAGACCTACACTGAGAGTCGGCTCGACAGCCTGGCCTGTGTGGGCAGGAAGGCTCTCTGACCATATCCCTGTGAGCTCTCCGCATGGACAAATTCCTGGTCATAAAGGCTCTGGAGCCTGCTGCTGGGCCTGGGTACCTGACCTGTCCTATACTACTTCATCAGCAGTGCTCAGTGCTGGTCCAAGTCCCTGACCCTGGACTTCTGTCTAGTGCCACTTAGCTTCTGATACAATTTGCACCAACAACTCAGTCGTGTTCATTTCAGATTTGGATTTATTGGAAACTTTCAAGGCTTATACAGGTTTTTAAAATTTTCTGATATAATGGATAATGGTAAACTGCCTTCTTCCTGGTGTTACCCAAGTGCTCCTTGTACTGCCAAACGCTTTTGGAGAGAACTTTGCCTATCTTGTGAGGGGGATGCAATTCCAGATTCCTGCCTTATGCTGTTGCTAAGACAAGGCGTACTGTACCTTAACGGCATTACCCTGTCTGCACTGTGCTGCAGGTTACAGTTAAACAGTGAGAAGAAACTTTCATTTTAATCATGTCAGCTTTAGCTTATGTAAAAAAATACAGTCTGTCTTTTTCTTGGATTTTTGTATTTTTTTGAAGTCTTGGATCAAGTGAAAAAGCCCAAACAGACTTGCACAATACGTCCTTACAGTTAACCAGCTTGGAAAATCTTTAAATGCCAAAAAGATAGAGGCTCATAAACTTGGAATCCCCGCTTCCCACCACAGTCAAAGCACTGTGCTTGTGAGCTGGCCAGTGCTGTGAACTAGGCAGTCCCTTGAAAAAGAATCCAAGTTTTAGATTGTCCACATGCAATGCTGTGATCTGGACCGTTAGCAAATATGACATGCATAAATAGCTCTTCCCTCTCTTCCTCCCATCCAAACCTCCCTGGCGCAGTTAGCTAGAAACTGTTCTCTGGATAGCCAAGTTTGCAGTAGTGGGTAGGGGTCAGCTGACAGTCAGGTCTGTTCCCTCTCTGATCAAGCTGTGCCACCCTACAGAGTACTGGCAACAGAGAAGCACCGGGTCACTGCTTAAGGAAAAATAGGTGCAGTTCAGTTCTGTGCTTCCCGCGATGGAGGAGGGTTTGTGTCAGTGCTGCAGCTCTGCTTGTAGAAATGGTCTGGCCCCACAGAGACTTCACACAAGGAGGACCTTGTGGGGAATAATCCCCTGAAGTGCAAAGCGAAAGTGTCAGGTAAGTTTCCGTATATGCTTAGTTTACCACAGCAGTGGCCTCAGGGAGCTTCCTTTGGCTGTAAGACCCTTTGCACTGGACAGGACTTCCCCTCGAATTTGTTTCAGTCAGTAGGAAGATAGCATGGAAGAGAATCAGTCTCTTTGTCCCCTTTCCCAGTCGTCTTTGGCTTTCTTCTGTCACGTTAGGAAGTCGGGGAGAATTTCAGCTACTCTCCTGCGTAGCTGGTTTCTCCTTTCCTCTCTCTCTCTTTCCTTTTTCATCAGTAATGGGTACTGCCTCCACACCTTGAATGCATTCAGCATGAGTCTCCTTAAAGAAATCGGGGACACAAAGAACAAAGTGACGACATGCAGATGTGTGCATAACATAACAGGTAATCAAAAGATGACTTCTATTTGAGGGGGGAACTCTCCTAAAGCACTTGGGGGATTTGTCCTTTCTGCTGCTACTCAGGGCTGTGACATGTTAAAAATCTGCATGCAGACCACTCCATTAATGTGTCAGTCATCCCAGGAAAAAACAATATATTGCCCTTCTCTGTTCTTCTCCCCCAAGAATTTTGCTCCTTCCTCCAACAGGTTTTACTAGCTGGTGTTTGCTTAAGCACTCTGAAGATAAAAGATGTTTCTTGTAGAATAAACAGTCTCTGAAAACACTTTCTTCAGGAAAAATGCAGGCTTATTTGGTCCAGATCAACCACTTCGGAGCACAGGTAGCTGGGCTCCAATTCTTAGCAGATTTTAATCACCTCATCAAAGGTGCCTTGCCCTGGGTTCCCATACGGACAATAGGGAGCAACACTCCTGTCTAAAGAATAGTTTGCTATGTCAAGGCCTGAACTGCCTTTTGCTGGTCAGTGGGGCAAGAGGTAATGTGGAATGACAGGGGATTACACTCTTAATATGAGGTCATACGTAAAATGAATGCAGTCTCTTCCTGGGTCTAAATTTTCCCTAGTTCTTCCAGTTTGCTGGCTTGTTGGGTTAAATCATGCACTGTTCTGATCTTACTGACACAGCAAGCTCAAACAGGTTTACTCTACCACATAAGAGGTGAATTTAATTTAATTCCTCCTCCAAGGTGCTGCGGATCCTGTTTGGGCTATGCACAGGCGCAGCCTACTCATGACTGCATGCAGCTGGCATGCGTTCATGGGGAGAGAGATGAATATGCTTCTGCTTTCTGCTAAACTTTGACAATAGTTTTTTCTTCCTGTTAAAATGCACAGCTAATGCAGATATGGGACAGTGAGTGAACTGGGTGCGTCTGCGTCCAGCTTGTTATGATTGGTAGAACTGTCTGCTGTAGCTCTCACTGCCAAGTCAGGCTGACAATGGCATAAACGAAAAGATTCCTTAAGTAGGGTTTCTAGTTCATCAACTTTGGATTTGTGAACTAAATCATCTGCTGTGGACAAAACAATACAGTGTAATTCCTGCACAATCATTTGGCTTGCTATAATTGTACTTAAAGATTTTCCTAAGGCAGCTTTTAGCAGAAGCTGCATGGCCAGATCTGCTAATCAGCTTAGAAAGTTTCAGCTACTTATCCGCTTTCACTGTATTCTCTTTCAGCAGATTTAAAAGTCTTGTGAAGGGTACCACTAAATTTCCTTTTCCAGGCTGCATGGAAAATTCTTACCATAAACCTCTGCTGATGTCTGTGCATATCACAGAAGCAAAATACCAGCTGTAAAGAACCTGTTTCACATGTTCTTGGAGAGCAGAAAATTGACCTGTCAAAAGTAGTCCCTAAAATAATCCATAGGGTATACTAAACCTAAGTTAAAAGAACTGCTGGCAAGGGAATGCACTTACTTGTTACTATGTTCAGTAGCGATCTTCAGCTTCTCCCATAAGGTACTTTTTTCCTCCATGACCAGATCAAACCATGCCCAGAAGTACTTCCTCTTGAGGCAGGCTGCTTGAAAGGTACTCGCTCTCTCCTCCAGAGTGGAGAGATAATCCTGGTACTAGAGAAGGAGGACAAAGAAAGAAGTGAGAATGACTTCTTTCTCCCAACCCCCAGCTCAATAAGCAGAAACAGAGCAGTGCTGAGACTGTGGCACTGAAGGATAATGGGGACATGAGTGGAGGAAAATCAGCAGGGAGTAGGGGGAGAGAGTGCAAAGGTGGAAGAACAGTATGTAGGAGAATATCCTGAGTGGAGGAGAATGATGGAGAGCGGAGAGCTGAAAGGTCTCTGAAGAAGGGAATGATGTTGCTGGAACGAGGACCGTGTAACTCAGCAAAGGTTGGGCTGCAGTGTGTGAAGCGGCACTGTGGTGAGGGGAAAGCATGCCAGTAGCCAGCTTGCTTGGTATTGTTTTTCCACTGTGGTGCAGGTGAACCTTTAGCCAGTTCCTGAAGCCCTGTCTCAGCAACATATGGCAGTAGAAGTCCTCAGCCCGAGACACCTTCTCCATGAGGCTCCCCTGGGTGTGCTGGAGCCAAGTCACCAGGCATTTCCTCTGCAGGCTTAAGCAGTGGTGCCTTTGTGCCACCTGAGTAAAGACAGCAGGCATGGCAGTTACTTCAGCTAGTGACTACATCAACATAAAGCTACAGAAAACTGGGTACATTAGAAAATCATCTCAGCTTTCTGGGACCCCCAAAATGCAGATGTCTGACAGATGGAATAATTTACAGGATAGGTTGCCACCAAGAGGGGTCAGCTTAAGGAACAAGACCAGTCTATCAGGCTACCACTGCATCATTTCTAGAGAATATGCTTTTGAATTAGATGCTCAGTTTAACCTATTGCAAATGGAGCAGAGGCATGGCCTGTAACAGTTTAGTCCAACCCCGTCCATAACATTGACCAGCAGGGTGGACTTCTGGAGCAGCTGCTATCCCTCTACTTCTTCCCAGCTGAAGGCCTATGTGCATTTGGTTGAGTACTGTAAGTAGCTGTAGTTCTAGTGACTTAAATGGAAGCTTGCCAACTTAGCCCTGGGCTCTGGCTAAATCTTTGGGATATGGTTGAATGTTATTAGTCCATCCCTGATAAGACATGCCAATTCAGTCATGTACGGAAATGCTTCATTAGCAATATTCGTGTCATGCCATTTGCTATTCTGCACTGAAGGTATGGCCAGGCTAGAACAGACTGCTGGATTATCACCTGTGGTGTCCTACCTCTAGGAGTGGCCAGTACTGCACCAGCAGTGACTCCAGAGAGAGGGAAAGCCCCAGTGATGGGCTGGGGTTAACTGTACTATAACGATAGTGGCTTGGCAGTATCTTACTGATTAACTTTGCTGTGGAGCAGGAGAACTAACTGGCTCATGTCATATAACTTCAATTTATTTTTTTGGCTGTATCGTACTAAACTAACTCCCACTGTATTATTGGCATCAAATCATGTGGCAGTTAGTATTGCAGAGAAGTGGAGGTTAACGATAGATGACTTCTCATTAGATGGAAATTCATTCCTTTCTCTGTCCTTTTGGTTCCTGTTTAATCAGCTATAAATGAGGATGCCACCCTTGTGGGTTTTTGATGACCTTTCAGAATTACTGTCAGATGGGCTGATTTAAAGAACTAATATAGGGCAGGATGTGAGGGAGAATTTTTTGTTTTTCCATCTCTACCTGGCATTAAAAGCCTATTAAGGTCTTTGCTAAGTGATGCATCCATTCTTTTTACCTTCCTCCTATGGCATCAGTCCTTTCCTTTATCCTTAGCACTTACCAATAGGTTTTCCTTGGCTTGCTCCCTCAGCCTTTTCCATGGCACCATTCCCAGCTTTCTCAGCAGAACCTTCTCATAGTGATCTCTGGCCTTTCTCTGGAGCTGCTGCTCTTTCTCCAGCCTCTTCTGCTTCTCCAACTCTTTCTACGATACAAAGAGCACTAGTTTTAATTCACTCTGGATGAAGAGGATGTTAAGCAATGACAATAGATTGTCATATTGGAGCTGGAGGTCCTGACCTGGCAGGAAATAGGGATCTGCATCATCTTTAGCAGTGCAGACCAGACATGACCCCATGTACCAGAGCCTGTGGTAGAAAGCAGAGCAAACTGTCTTGAAAATCCTTATGGAAGATGATGGCATTTCTGGACATTTCCTTGGGCCATATATCAGCCTGTGGCCTTCCCTCAGCACTGCAGTTTGTGTTACTGTAGCAGACGTGTAATCTGTGGCTACCAGCAGTGACTGATGTAGCAGGAACCTCCTTTTGATGGGCCTTCATCAGTGTGGGGATGGGTGCTTTGGTGAGCTCGAGGAAGGCAGCTTTCTATGTTTATAAAACTAGATTGAAAACATGTCCAAAAATGATTCTGAGTTTACATATGGACCCTACCACTTAATCTAACCTAAATAGTAGGGGAGGGATGTGGGTATTATATAACTGTACAATATTACTTTTGACTGAGACTCAGGGATGAAGGTCAAACATCCTAAAACACCCAATCCAAGTAGAACAGTAGTTGTAGGTCAAATTCCTTAGGATTTCAAATGTGCTATTTGGGTTATTAGGACAGCTCATCTCCAAATAACAATAACGAAGCGGGGCTATTCCTAGACTAGCTCCAAGGAGAGAATGCTTCTATTCTTCAGCTGAAAAGTTGCCCTTGATATATGTCAGGGTTGTTTACTTTTAAATCATGTGTTTGTGACTGGTATCATTGTGTATGCTGGAAGGGGATACAAGTGGAAGGAGCAGCCTGAAAGTAGGCTGAATGTGCTGCCACTGTGGGGGCTTATGTGGCTATACCTCAGCAGTGAACATCCACCAGCTGAGACCTCTAGTCCTGCTGATGAGGCAGAGCCAGTATATACTTCATAGTGCATTTGGTCCACAGCCCTTCCCCTAATGTTGCCAAAAAGAGGAAGGTGGCGAGTCTATATAGTGGATGCTGTGCTGTAGAACTCTGCTCTACTAATGAAGACCTTCAGTTCATGTAACTCTGGCTGCTGACTGAGTGCTAGTGCATAATGGCTCTTCTTCCCTAATCCCTGCTAAAGTGGGGGGAAACAGGTGAGGTGTTTGGTCACCAGCTTTTGCTGCCTTCTCTCCTCCCGTCGTTTTTCCTTCTGAGCTTCCTTTTCCTCTGCCTCCTTTCGCTGTCTTTCTTCCTCTTTAGCCTTCAGCTGGGCCTTGAAATGGAGAAAATGGAGGAAGGTAAAATTTAATTTGGCACGTGACCTTTTCAGAGAACACTGACCTTTAAGATTTCCCAGTATTCCTCTAGTATTGACCAGCACCTGAAACTTCAGAAGGAAGCGGACTTTGTCACATACTAGACATGACCTGTGCTGGACAATGAACTGTGGAAGGGAGAGGAAGGAGGGACTGTTCTTTCTGCTACCTGTATATATCTTTCTACTACCTATATATCTTTCTTTGCTCTAAGTTATAGTATTTTCTCACTCTTCCTCTAAAATTTTAAACCATACACCAAGTTATTTATTGATAACCTGATTGCCGAAGTCAGTTCTGAATATCTGGGCTCTGCTCTGAAGTTTCACTTATATGCGCAAAGCAGCATTACAGGTACTCAAACATTTCTTTCTCCAAAGATCAAACAAGTTGTTTTACTGCAATACTGGTCATACTTGGCACAATATCCTTCTCTGAAAGTTTATTTACCCCACTTGCAAATCCAAATCCACTTTCATTTCACAAAGCTTTAGCTCTTAGTGTATGCATCAAAGGCCTAAAACCCACACCAATCATAATGCACGATTACTATGACGGTGCTTCCCGATCTCTATGATCGTGGCAACTGCAGATGAGGAAACCTAACCCGATGCCTGTCTGTCCCCTGTATGGTTAAAGCATTCTCTAAGGCTTGTTTCAGCCTCCTGTGTATGTGAGTGCATCTCTCTTGCTTCAGAGAAGGAAGAAATGCTAGTTGTTTTAGGACCCCAGTTCTGAACTTTCTAATCCTAATGTAACTTACTATCAATGTTTTCAGTAACACCTTAATGCTGTGAAGCTAAGAACCCTGAAGCTAAGAAGGCTCCTCTGTTGGATGTGTATCACAGAATTTGTGTATTAACTATGCAAACATTGCCAGTATCTTCTCTCTTCAGCAGAGATCTGCTAGAAGGATGCAGGATTTTTACAAGGTGAGACTGCACATCCTCAAACTGCATGAGACCAGACAGGAAAGGCAGGGGAGGGGAAACCCACCATCGCCAGGTTCAATCAAGTGGATCTCTGCATGCACTTCCACTCTTCCCATCCTTGGCAAGGACAAGTTACAGTCATGGGGTAGGTGTGAAATAAATGTTGGGGTGGTAGTAGGGGAGGCTGCTTCTGGAATTGCAAATGCATCAGCATGAAGTGTCTGCCTGTGATATGGCAGGGCTAGTGCTGTCACCGTATGTAAATGCAGCAATAACTACTTCTTTTGATATGTGCTGGACATCTGCTTTCTCACAAGCTATAAAACTCCTGTTTTGGGTAAAGGGCCTTTTCTTGGTCACTGATGCTGGTGTTCAACCAGGATTTCTTGTAACTGGAATGGTGTGAAAGAGACTTTATTTCACTTTCCGCTTTCCTTACCAATTTTTCCTCTTCTCTTCGTTGTTTGGCTTCTTCTAATTTCCTCCTCCGTTGTGCCCGCTGAGTTGCTCTCTCCTCCATAGCTACAGAAACAGAGTACATGAGGCTTAGTGGAAATGAGCTATAGGATAATGGCAGAAGTTTGGTCAGCAACGATGACCACGTTTTGCTACTGCCAGGCCCCCCATTGACCTGGCAATGCCAGCACAAAAGGACTTGCTTTTGCTGCTTCTTATGGCTGGCAGTGTCATGAACCAAGGAACCAATGAGAAGAAACTTCTTTACGGTGAGGGTGACAGAGCCCTGGAACAGGCTGCCCAGGGAGGTTGTGGAGTCCCCTTCTTTGGAGATTTTCAAGACCCGCCTGGATGCAGTCCTGAGTAACATGCTCTGACATGCTCTGGGCAATCCTGCTTCAGCAGGGGAGTTGGACAAGATGATCTTTATGGTCCCTTCCAACTCTAAAAAATTCAGTGAAATTCAGTGAAACCCATAAACGTTTATGGGATGACTCAGGACTATCCCCATTAGATTCACTCCACACTCTTTAGTTGACAGTCACAGCCATGAGGCTCAGTTATAAAAGGAGCTGTGTTTAGAGGTTTTATCCCTGTCTTCCCTGATTGAGTGCTGAGGCTCAGGGCACCTGATTTAGGAGCAATTGCTATGAGATCTCCAATAAGCTCCAATTGCTTATTTAAAGAGGAACTTCATAATGGAAAGCATCCCTGCCACAGTGACACACAAGTATATGGTCCCCCTGGTGAGAAACTACTGCTTAATGCTTCTTTTGGGAGATAAACTGCAATGCAGTGATCTTGCTGGGTATCAGTGAAAGTGCTACAGTCCTGACGTGACCACACAGAACGTGCAGTGGAGTTGAGAACCCGTGCTTGCTTCTTCTGAAGTCACAAATGAAGCACAGCCTGGAGCAATCAGTAACTGGGGGGCGTTTAAGTGTTTTGACCACAATAAGTTTCCTCAGATTCTTTTCTCCTCTCAGCTGTCCCAGGATTCTCTGCCAAGGGAGTATCATCCAGTGATAACTTACTCATTGAATTTTTTTTTGGATCTTCAAGCAAAAGCACCTGAGTGCTCTGAAAATACGCTTACAGTCTCTAAGGTGTACAGAGTTCAGGCCAATCAGGGTGAGTGATGGCTTGGACTAGGTAGCATTGGAGCTGAACACAGTCAGTTAATGAAAGGCAACTATTAATGCTCAGCTATAATGGCCAAAAAGCTCTGGTGATCCCAAAACTCTTAAAATATCCCAATGATTGTATTCCAGACAGAGGTTCACGCAGACTGTGACCACCACCCAACTGATATGGAGGAACATGACTTAGGGATATAACAGAACCTGATCTTCATTTACTGCATAAAAAGGCTGTGCTGCATGTTTAACATGTATATGCTGTTCCAGTGTGGTCAGAAGAAGGGGAGATATCTCAAAGAAGGCAGAGATCCAGAGCTCCTTCCCCAGCCTAGCTACTATTGTCTCACAAAACCTTGGGGTAGGCACTTAATTCCCTTTAAAATCTCAATACCTCTGTTAAAGTTAGATGAAAATGACTGGTCAGTTTGTTACTTGGATGCACAATGAGGGGGATAAGACTGACAGCAGAAAAACCCTGTAGAGCTTTTCTCTCTGGGTCTTGTCACACCAGAAACAATCACAAATGCTAGAAGTAACCGCTACCACAGTGTTCTAAGCATGGACTTGAGGGGCTTCCAGTGGCCCAGGTTTTGCACATGCCTGACTTGGGCATGAAAACATCTCACCCTCTCACAGCACCGGTCAGACTGGGAAAGAGAGTGCTGAGTTTTACTTGCATGTTGTCATCAACCAGCAAGGCTAAGGCAAAGAAAGAGAGAATTTCTCAGACAAGCTGTTGAGAAAAGTGGTCTGGAATGGTCTTCGCTATCTAGAACAATACCTTTCAGTATGGGATGAGCTGTCAGCTGGCTGGAGGGCCTCCTGCATGGCATCGCTGCCTTTGTGTTTTCCGGCCCATGAGAAACAGATGGACTATGAAAGGAAAGAGTAAAGAAATTCATCAATGAATGCGGTCAAATGATGTCTCACACCTACCACATACGGTTGAGAAACAGGCCTTGTAGCTTCTATTCTCCATTGTGCTGCATTTTCATTCTGAATCCATGGTACACCTCTCTTCTGCTTGAAATGGGATTAATGATGCATCCTTGCAAAGGAGTTGAGTACCCAGGGCTGCTACCTAGGAGAGATGTGACAACACTCTTTTTTCCCTAACTAAATAAATCCCTGCTGCTACTATGTGTGACACTCTGGTGTTGCTGTTTCTAAGTGGATCCTGTAAGGATCACATGATGTCAAGCCACTGCAAAAAGGGAGAAGGACAGAGAACTGTGCCTAGCCTGATACTATCCTTGAGGCTAAGTCACAGGTGAGGGAAGAGCAGATAGCGCTAGCATGACTGAAGTGTGCCTGGCAAATTCTGGCTCAACTTGAGTAGGAATGAGACATGCTGATTAATTAAGCCTGCTTTATCAAGGGCATATACCTCAAATGTGATGTATTCTTGCATCTGGATTGGTTTTCCTTCCTGGTTTGAGAAGCAGAGTTGTTCAGCTGCTGGGTTACAGCCGTAGCTTGTGCTCCCTCTTCTTTCACTCTGCTCAGCCTCTGATTTTGCTGCAGTTGAAGGATCAGCTCTTGCTGTTTCTGAAGCTGTTGCCTCTGCTCCTCAATCAGACGTTGCTGGAAGGCATGACGGTGCTCAAAACGGCTACCATAAGCAGGAGCTGTCTTCGGACCAGGTGTGTGAAACTTCTGGGGGAGAGCAGCTATTTGATTCCTGTACACAGCCTGGCCCTGGGCAGTTACGGCTGCATGTTTTAGAGTAATCTCCCAGGCAAATTTGGGTTTTCTGTAGGAATGAGGTGTGTGAGCAGTGTTCCGAAAAGAGTGGTCTCTGGTCTGGTCAGGTTTTTTCTGTATGAGGCAAGTTTCAGTTGGCTGGGGGGAGAAAGAAATGAGGAAAATTTGGCATTGATTAAAACCAAGCACTCTCTTCTGCCCTTCTGTTTCTTTAATGCAAATCTAGCGAGATGCCTGAGAAGTAGGCTAATATCAGCTATGCAATCACTATCCAGTTCCTAGCCAGGGCAGAGGGGCCCTGTTATACACAAAATGGGAGGCTGTGTGAAAAAAAATCTGTTAAAGAGCTATGTGCCATTTCACTGGGAGGAAGAAATACTGATCAGGGAAGAGCTCTATGAGGAATAACTCCTGACTACTTTGTTAGGAAGCACAGCTCAGGACAGTTCATTTCTCAGGGATTAGCACACTCCCTTTTGGACTCTGGTATCCCCAGTCAGCACTCAGATGGAAAATAAAAGAAACAGTTGTTGAAGTGATCTACACGGCTGATCTATTGGGCATCCCCTTTTCAGATAGAAGAAAAGTCTACAAGTTGGTGCTTCCTCATGCCTATTCTGCAGCTTTGATAAATATTATTATGAAGTTGGTGCACAGTGGGGAATGAGGCTGCGCCTTTTCTGATACATGGTCTTTCTCTGAAGAGGCAACAGATATAAGTTTTGCTTTCTGATTCCTAGGTCAAACCCCGAATTCAGTCCCATCCTTCCAGCCCTAATTTTACCAGTGCATCAGAAGAAAAATATGGGCCTATCAGGATGATATAAGCACTGTAGGAAATCAACTTTTGCTGACAAATGCTGCAAATGAAAAGCTTGACCTGGAATATGTGTGTGAGCTCGCATGCTGGGATTGGGACACTGCTCTGGTACAGGTTTTATAGACAGAAAGGAAAGTCTGGCTCCGATCTGACAAATGACAATTTAAGGAAGCAATCTCTGATTCTCCTCTCCTACCTCCTTGTGGTGTGCATTATTCCAAAACAGCAGTGACAACTTTTTTTCCCCCATGCTTAAAAGCCAGAGCTGCACCGGCATGACAAAATCTCTTGTCATGCAGTCAAGCATTATTCTTTTTCAGTCTAAGCAGGCATCAAAGATGTAACTAATCTCTCAGCGAAAGTGATCTGGGGGTGGGATGCTCGTTGCAACTCAGTACATGAAGGGCTGTTCTCTGACAGCATTAGAGATGATTTTAAAAACTCATCCACTGTCCTTCACATTTGCCTCTGATTTTTAAAGACTTCTCTCCTGAACAGTTGCCAACATGTATTTGAGGGTCACCCTGGGAAAGAAGCCTTCATCTGGGACAATGTACGCTATTTCAGATTGCACAAAAGAAGTACTTTGTAAAGTACTGAGACAAAACTACATGGGAAGGATTTACCTTGTCTTTCTGCAAATCTTGATGATAGTTTACTTCTGCTGTCCCAGGCTTGTTAACCTCCAGTGGCCTGTGCAGACCACCTTTCCCCTGTGACACTGCCTCCAGCAGCTGTGCCATCTTTCTCTTCGTCTCCTCCCTCTTGATCTGCTGCTCTCGCTTTTGTGTCTCTGCTTGGCTCCAGCGCTGCCAGGCCAGAAAGCAGCAGCGCAAAAGCCGTCGCTGGTTATGCTCCACAGACAATTGTGTTTTCCTGGGTGAGAAAGCACTTGTGTTGTGATAGGATTGAGGCTTCTGCCCAGGCTTGCCTGAAACAATTGCATCCAGTAACACAGTCCAGGCCATGGCACAAGGCCCCATAACTTTCCAAGTCTTTTTTGTCGCTTAACTCTGAAGGCCCTCCAAAGCTGTACAGATTTTCTCCAAGGAGGAGTGGGAGGGGAGAAATGATGCCCGTTATTTTGAATTAAGTTTCTCTAATTCACATTTTGCAATTTCCTGTGTCATCCTTGGGCTGTAGGATGGGCACAACAAGAGGTACCCTGTTCCCTTGCCAGCTGCATAGGGGGAAGCAGCAGTGCCTCACCACACAGCCTGCCAGACACCTGCAAGAGCAAAATTTTCTCTGGCTGATAGGGAATTCATCCAACAGCCTCCTTAATGAAAGGCACTGGCCAAAATGATCTCTGCTATACTACTACTGAAATAGGAAATAACTATATTAATCAGGAATAAATATGGCACCTCATAATCTCTGTGGTATGGAGCAAGCCAGGTGAGATTTCCAGGAAAGATACCTACAGAGGGAGTGAGACGCAGGCTTGTTGGAAAGTGCTAAAGCTCCTGTTCATCTGTGCCACAATGCCTCTGGCAGACTGCAGGCAATGTAGCAATTTTCTCAAAAAGCTACTATTTTCCTCATGCCGGCTAACTGGCAAGCCCCTTTGACAGTCCCCGATCACTGCACAGCCGAAGTACTGCTGCAGGAGGAGGAATTCCACAGTGTAGGATCCCTACCTGTTTTGATCTTGGAGATGAACTTCCAATTGCTGTGTCTCCTGCTCTACTTTCTGGGCCCAGGCATAGTTTCTCCAGGCTCGCAGGGCCTTCAGTTGGCATTTCCAGTCATCAAGGGCTCTGGCTTTTCCCATTTTAATTCTGTGCTCCAGAATGACTTTCAGCCAAGCAGAAAAATGTCGTTGCATGCACTGCATGGGAGAGTTTCAGAAAACCAATGAGAAAGATACAGTGTGTTACACAAATGCTGATCCTCTCCACCCTTCCCCTTATCTGACTTTCATTTTTGAGATTCTTCGGAATCCCCACTTTCAATAATTACCTTGAGGGTAAAAAAAAAAAATGCAGAGCATGTGCAAGTCTCTTACAAAAAGCAGAAAGATAACATCATGGGGGTCTATGCTTTTGAGCGGAACATATACATATATAGTTCACCAAGTGTAAAGGAATAAAATGGGTGAGGAAGAATGAATTTCTAGAGACAGGAAAGACATTTCAAAATCTAGAATATGTCTTAAGATGCTCCAGGTAAGAACACTTCTGTGGAGAACAGTTCACAAATATTTCCATGGAGCACTTTTTTTTTTTTTAACTTAGACAAAAATCAAGACACTTCCTAGTGTGAATTTATGACACGACCAAAGCTCACCCTTGTTCCAGCAGGAAGCCAAACCTTTCCCCTCTTGTGTAATTAGACTTGCTGCCTCTGGGAGTGATTTACATTGTACAGAATGGCAATTTGCTGTCTAATCTACCCCATAATTCTAGCCCTGTCACTGCAGACACCGTTCATTTTGATCCTCCAAGTGGGTCAACTCACAGGACTCAGCCGTTCCCCTTTTGTCATGATGCCTTGTTTTAATTGCATTCCTCTCACTCACTGAAATCTCCAAATGGAGGCTTATGAAAAGGACAAAATGTCAATGCATTAACTATTTCTTTCTGCTTTAGGAAAATTATCAAAGTGTCACTATTGCTTAGCTCGGCTAAGTCGTGGCTTCTCACATTATGCCAGCCCTAAATTGTACTATGGTTTCATTCAGGCTTATCTTCCTAGCTTAGATTGTGCTGGAGAGAGGCTGTGCACTGCTGAACAGCAGCCAAGCTCAAATCCAGCATATGGGCAGAAGAAGTGAGTCATCGGGAGAATCACCATAAAAGCTATGGGATTCCTCTATAAAAAAAATAAATTCTAGATGTAGATAAGTAGACATTAATGATGATTGCTGTATTAATTAAAAACATTATGTGATGGATGGCATTCCTACCTGCATTCAGTGAAATTTATTCCCTTCGCTGGGACTGCCCATATAAAATTACTCAGTACAAAAAGATTGCTCTTTAATTGCAAGTATTTGATACAACTAGATGTTTAACCCAGAACTGGCTGTGGTATCAGAATAACGAGGATAAAAGAAATAGGTTCCTACTAGGAGTTATTAAAGTCTGCATGTTTGCCTCAAAAGAGCTGTTGCAATATCACAGAATATCCTACTGCACCCAGTGGGAGTGGATCCTTGAGGAACCCATTATTGTGGATGTGCTGGCGTACTTCAGCTCTTGGAGATGCAGCTCAAAATTTATCCCAGACCTCAGCACTTCTATTGTCTCTACTGTCCCTACTCCTGCACTAGGGTCTGCAAGGTAATCTTTAAAATATCATCCCATAAGCACAATAAAAGCTTCTCAGGTCTTTTTGTGCTGCTCCCTCCCCTGCCCCCCCCCAGCTTTTACTTCCTTCCACAAGGGAAAACGAATCTTGCTCTGCTGCCTCCTCTGTACATCTGCCTATTTCTTAACTGCAGAAGCCTTTATGTTTGCAACTGTCCTGAGCACCACGTTTTTTACAATTCTAAGTGAAACCTCCTGCTTGAGACACAGACACACTGGGGATGGAGGGTCTGGATTTCTTGCTTCTAAGTCTTACAAAATACTTCTTGCCCTGCTCTTCTACTTTCCTCGTATCAGGAGGAGGCCTTGGAAGAAGTAAAAAATTCTGATAACCAGGACTTTGTACTTCAGTTTTGCAAATGGTAGCTGAGGGCAGGGAGCTCAGAGTCTCAGATAAAGAAGGGTGATGCTCACTCTCTGTTTATTGATGTGAATCCTGCGCAGCAGCTCCTGAACCCTTCTCTGTTTCTCCACTTCTTGCTCTTCCTTCTTCTGGACAAGGGGTAGTGGTGCAGTAACAGATACCTCCTGCATTGACAGCTTCTGACTCTTCTCTTGTATCTTCCCCTCCCTGGAAAGTGAACAAACATACAGATCTAATGCAATGAGGAAAGTACTGTAGCGCAGATTTCACTCACTTTTTGGCCAATCCTAAGAGAATCACCTCTACAGCTTAGAAAGTTGCTGATTATTTAACTTGGCCTTCTTAGAAAACAGTCTCTGTCATGGTTTGGGGGTCCCAGAGATTAAACAGTCTGAGCATTTTCAAAATATAGTAGGCAGAAGAAAATAGTAAGATTTCAGTAAAGCACTTGCATGAGAAGATTTAGGATCTCAGGGCTGCCTAAGTAAATAAATGGCATCCCTACAAGTCACATCTCTGTGACAATCCAAGCTCAGCAGAAGCAAAAATTATGCCTCTGCAAAATTCTCAGCCAAGAATGCTCTTTATTCTCTCATAGCAGAGGAAGTATTGTAAGTGCTAGACTTTCAACACAGAGTATTTTGTGTGTGTGTGCGTGTGTGTACTGGCTTTCATGCTGTATTAGATGCTAACAAAGCTGGATGTGGCCACAGAACTGACAGAATGCGTGGTGGTGCAAACACACTCCTACTTTGTGATTCAGTGTACATACTGGTAATGGCTATCAGGAGGGTAACACTATCTTTAGCCCATCTGCCCAGTAACGATAAACTTAGCCATTGACATTGGTAACAAAGGAATAAAAGGTTTTGGGAGAGTTCGGAGACAGAGGAGTAGCAGATCTTTCCTTTGGGACCACCACTCCTTTTATATTTACTAAAAGGAGCTGGTAAGAGAAGTGTTCTTCATGTGGTTATTTCCATGCGCCCCTCTCCCTCTTACATTCTCCATGCTTCTGCCATGGTGTGCCTCTTCTCAGCCATTTCCTTTCGCAGTTTCACCATTTCCCTCTGCATCTCCTCCTCCTCTTTCTTGGCCTTCAGGGCTTTCCTTCTGTCTTCCTCCTGTGCTTGGAGCTTGGCCTCAGACAGAATTGATTTCATCAGGAACTTTTCTTGTCTCTGAAGCTCTAATGCCTTCTGACGCCTCATTCGGTTTTCTTTTACCTGGGAAGGAGGAAATCAGCAAAAGTCAAAGCAGATGCCAAAGGCTGAAGAATTTGAGGTTCATCATACACTACTAACAGGGTGGGTCATAATCCACCTTTCACATGAAGCAAACAACTCTATCCATAGTAGGCACTGGCTGGACTGGTTCTGCTCTCCGACCAGCAAAAAACTCCATTCAAGAGAGTGAAGTTAAACCAGTACTACTTGATGGGACCAAACTCAAAACTGACTGCCACGGCAGCTTTTCCTGTCAGTCTTCACAAAGGGGGAAAACCTGAAGAGATGTAGAGAAAGTTGACTGTGCAAGCTACTGTGAATGGCTAATGTGCACGTGGAAACACAGTAAAGTTTCAGCTAAACTGTGGAAGAGTAACCTCGGGTATTTGCCTCCAAGTCAGAGATTATTGCAGGTTGGGAAAGAACACTGGGAAATTATCACTGAGCATTTACTATAATCCTATAATCCTCCATCTTATTCCTTTTAACTGTGCTGCCTTGCCTGCTCACCTGCTTGTGTCTGAGCTCCATGATTATTCGTGGATCTGCAAGTTTTTGTTTTTCCTTGATGTCTTCAAGCCTAAGGTTTTTCACTATCCCACAGCTCACAGCTTCACTCTGCAAAAGATGCTGTAGGTATTCTTGGACAGTAGAACTTTCCAATTCACGTTCCAGATAGCTGCACAAGTCTGAAATGAGGAATTCAGATTATCTCAGGCTAGTCTGAAATGAATAAACTCCTCTGTCTCAGATCACAAAGCCTAATGTAATTAAATGGATCACTTTCCCAGACTGTGAATGCATTTCTGATGAAAGCCGACACACTGACTGCACTCCATTTATCCCCAAAGAGCCTTAATCAGTCTCCCATTGAACATGCTAGAGCAGTAACAACATTTTGTCCATTTTTTACTGCCTTGCCTCTGAGCACCTCAAATGGCTGCATAAATTTGACAGGCCTTACAAATATCCATACAGAAAAGAAAAAAAAAATATTTTCTGTTACAAAGAGAAACATCAAATGTTTATGAGGTGCATTTGTGTAGCACTTTGGCAAGCTGCTGTAAGAGCTGGGGGAGAAAAACTACCACCTCTAATCTTGTTTCTACTGAGCTCACTATCATGGCCTCAAAGCAACTTTAACCTCTCAGTCTGACAAGCTATGAGGCCTGGCTCCCTTACCCAGCACATCCTCAGAAAGAAAGCCAGGAACTGCTTTGTTGTGCTCTCACCATCAAACCGCTCATACTTCAGAGGGGCTGCAGAAGGCTTTTCCAGGAGGACAGAGTCAACTTCCTCTTCTCCATCATTTATCAGCTCCACTTGCAGTTTGGACTTCATCCAGTTACTGAGAAGCTCTCGGGCTATCATGAGGAAACAGACTGATGACTTCACTTGCTTAAAAAGTATATGGGCAAGTGCAAAATAGCAAGACTCTGTCTCTGGGATAGTTATATCACATGCTGGGAAGGCTGTCTACAATAACTGAAAGCTGATCTGCAACAGAAAATGGAATAAGGCTAATAGTTCTGTTCTCATCTTCCTGATCTATAAAAGAATAGGAAGAGAAGGTCGCTAACTTTCTCCTGTCATGTATGCCACAAATGAATTCTTCTCCACCTAATTTTTCCCACAAGATTCTATGGACATTTAGATCACTCATATGATGATTATAGCATTTATCAAGGAGATAGAATTCACATGAGGTAATTCATAACTCAGATAGCTTTCATATGTTTTATGACTCCACTTGCAGACACTTAGATATTTTCCATATGTACAGCCAAGGTTGTCATATGTTAAATACAAAAAGAACCACTGTTTTAACAAATCTTTGCTTCATGTGTATAGGTTAACCTTTTCATGTACCAGGAACTTTTACAGCTCCAGGACCAACTGGTGAGTCTAGATTACAAATCTGTCAGGTTGCAACTTCACCAGGGACTACCTGTACTCAGAATTAAGACTGAAACTACAGGAACGCACCTATGATGGATTTGGTACTCTTCAGTGAGCTCAAATGAACAACTGGATATAAAGTCCTTCTATGGACTTTATTTGCGTCTCTCTCCACTCTTCTATGGAAAAACACAAAAAGTCCTTTTTCAGAGTTCCTACTCAAAAGCAAGGATAGCTAATGTGGCTGCCGCCTCAGCAAACCACCTGGCCTCACTGCATGGGTGGCCAAGTGCCCTGGGCTGAGCGACCCAGGACTAACTTCTCTTCTAATGCTGGGGAAAAATGCACATGTGGAAGACTCCAGTGTCTGAATTCATTAAAATATTTACTTTGTAGCCAGCCGGGCTGTGTGGGATTCAAGGTGTCAGTGTTTTCGAGCCTTGCCAGGTGAAGGGATGAAGAGGAGCAAGGCCTGGGCATTCGACCCACGCTGGCCAACAGGATTATTTCATGCCATCAACGTCACATTCAATATAAATTAGAAATAGCTTTCTCTCCCTTGGTGGCAGCAGTCCAGAGAAGTTCTTGCCCCGGTGCTGGACCTCTGAGGCCTTCCCTTCCTCCCGAAGCCATTGCGCTCGCAGCATCTGACATTTGTTGTCCACTGCTGGGAGTGCACAGCTTCCTACTGATGGAATTGGCTGAGTATAATTCCTGTATATCTTATATTAGTATCAGGATTAATACCGGTTCTTTGGTATTATTGTTAATTATTTAGTCTTATCCTATTAAATATATTTATAATTCAACCCTCATGTTTCCTTGTGTTCCCCAGTTCACCTTCCTAAGTGGGGAGGGGTCATCGGGTGATAGAATAATTGTCTAAACGACAATAAATTGTTATGGTTTTTTTCAAACCGTAACACCAAGCTGTTCCTGAAGCAGAACACAGGGCTGTAAACTGCAAGGCATCAGGAGCAGCCCCAAGAGAAGCTGAGCCGTCCTCAGCCACCTGTGCAGTAAGGGTGGGCAAAGAGTAGGTATCTCTGCAGCCACTGCAGTGCATGTCATTCATGGTAAAGGCACACAGCTGCTCCCAATCTATAGTTCTAACACAAAATAAATATGCTCCCATTGAGTCCTGGTATTTCTAAGGCAATAAAGCCTTTTAAAAACTTCCTTAAAAAGGGGTGGGGTTTTTTGAACATAAATCTAATGCTTATTGTCCCTCTTATCAATTTTGTTCTTTTATAATCTCTCAGACCAGCTCAGGAACAAGGATCTGATAATAGAAAGAAGAGAGAAAAGCAGCTTATCACTTGGGGAAGGGTTACTTTTTTGACTGGGAAATGTGAGCTCCTCATAACTGGAGTAAAAGAGTTCTGGCAATTCTCTTATCGATACCTTTCTTTGCAAAGTGGACTAAATGTAGTTAATACCATTGAATATTCTAATAATGGATTCCAGATAAAAGGCTTTCAGTTGAGCTAGGAGCAATCCTGAGGGATTGGCAGCTATAAAAAGGAAAAGCCTAGCAGGGAAGGACAAAAAAAAAAAAAAAGAAACATGAGGAAAGCAAGCAACTTTTCCACCAATTGCAAAGACAGCTCCTTTGGAGCCACTACGCTGTATAATGCATTCAGACAGTGCACTGTAAGCAGATAGGTGTACTCCGTGCTATTATTTGAACCCGTGATGATTACAAGTGAAAAAGCTGACTACCTGTATTGAAGTGGATGCTCCTGAGACATGTCTTCATTCCATTCTGTAAGACTCACTTTTGAGTTTTAAAAGATTAGTTAATTCAGTTTTTAAAATCCTGTCTCCTACCAGCTTTTTACACTGCAGAGGAACTTCTAGCACTGATGGGAGGTAACTTCCCTCTCTTTTGTTTTTTCAAATGCATTGCAGTTTTATTTTCAAATTTCAGTAAGTACCGGTGGCTGCAGGAATTATGAAGAGAATATTTAGTTAGCTAATTAGTGGAGAAAATTTTGCATGGGAATCAAAGCAAAACCACACAATTATTTGTAAATGTGAAAGTTACACTGAACAACTTCATTTTCACATCTAGCCTACTGTAAAAAATATGTCAGGGAATTTCATCCGGTTTCCTATAGCTTGCCAACTCGTATTTGACCATACAGTGTGTATTTAAGGGCAGTATCTCATCCTGGTCTTGACCTGAAATGTCCAGGAGAGAGAGTTTATCCTTCTCTTAGATATGCTAATCAAGATCTACCTTGAACTTCAGCAATTGATTCTTCTTATGCCTTTCTCCATTAGATAAAAGGCATCTTACAATAATCTGTTTCTTTTGGTCTCAAGCTTTGTAAAAGCCTGTTCAGACCAGAACCACAATATTGGATCAAGAAGAATTCATTTTAGGCAGCTTGTAGCAAGCAGTATTTCAGCTCACCTTCCTCATAGGCCTCATCATGATCTTGCAGCTCTTCCACGGTTTCCAAACTTGTCACAGGACCACAAGACCCCTGTCGATACCTTGACTTTTGAAGGGTAAAAGCTTCAGAGATGGCATACTCAGAGGCTTGCTCCACTCTCTTTAAATTAAAGGAATGAAAACATTTCTAAGGATTGCTAGAATAAGTTTGATTAAGGCATTACTGTGTGAAGTGCCTATATCTCTGTGCAATAATTTTTAAATTGCCTATATCCAGGTTTCTCCTCCAGAGAGTGCAAACATCGGTGGGAATGTAACACAAGACAGTATGGCTGTTGTAAGAAATAGATTTCCTTTAAACACATTTCTCTGACTGCTCTTGATTGACTGGAGAAATTGGACTTAGAAATGATTAAGTAATAAGCACTCATTTGGTAATTAGTGCCAATCACAGGGATTGGAGAACACGTTAGGAGAATGCAAACACCCAGACCCTGGGGGCTGAATGGAGACTTGCCAGGTTAGTCCTCAGCAACCACCAACTATGAAAGTTGCTATCAGCATTTTGTCATAGCCAGGTTAGCCACTGTGTGAATAGCATGAGTGATTTTCTGTCCCATATTCATCTCTCTGAGGTGTAAACAGTACTGATGTGTCACTGTGTTTTCACATGTAACACCCATACCCCAGACAGCCCACATTTCTGGAGAACTTATTCCCTTTGCAGAGAGGTCTAGGAGGCTGCATGAGGAAACAGGCACACACTCCTGCCTGCCCTAAGAAGCAGGCTGAAGGTGGGAGCAACACAATACCCAAGGAAGTAATACAAAAGGAAGTCTACCCCAGAACTCATTTTCCTTGATCATAGGTGGTTGTAGATGCAGATGGTGCTTTGGGGTAAGTCTCTTCTATTACTTGCCCACACATACAACCTGCAGTACTGCTCAGCAGCATGTTTTGTGTGACACCCCTGAGTTTTATGCATAACAACAGGGTATCTTACTCTTGAGGGAGTTACTGTATAAGTTACTTCACCCTGATCCACTGTTTCAAGTTATAGTAGTCAAACCTTGGCAGGAAATAAGATTAAAATCAATAAATAATAGTGTTTCAATCACCTCTCTCTCTTTTTTGAGCTGGAGTTTAACACAGCTGAGGTCAACCCCATTCCCTCAAGTGCAGTGTGGGCTTCCCATCTGCTGGCAAATCATAGAATGATTTAGGTTGGAAGGGACCTTAAAGATCACCTAGTTTGACCCCCCCTGCCATGGGCAGGGACACCTCCCACTAGACCAGGTTGCTCAAAGCCCCGTCCAACCTGGCCTTAAACAGTTCCAGGGACAGGGCATCCTCAGCTTCTCCGGCCAGCCTGTTCCAGTGTCTCACCACCCTCATAGTGAAAAATTTCCTCCTGATATCTAATCTAAATCTACCCTCTTCCCATTTGAAGCCATTACCCCTCGTCCTATCACTACATGCCGTTGTAAAAAGTCCCTCTCCAGCTTTCTTTTAGGAAAGATACTGGAAGGCTGCTGAAAGGTCTCCCCAGAGCCTTCTCTTCTCCAGGCTGAACAAGCCCAACTCCCTCAGGCCTGTTTTCATAGGAGAGCTGCTCTAGCCTCTTGGTCATCTTATGGCCCTCCTCTGGACCCCCTCCAACAGCTAAAGCGGCCGTTGCTGCAGCCCTCCCACAGAGGTAGGAAACCTCTTGTGCGAGCCTGACCCTGCTCTTAAAAGCAGCCGGGACCCCACGGGGCGGCGCGTGCGCGGGCAGCCCACGCGCCACCCGCCCCGCCGCCGTTGAAGCCGTTGGAGGAGTAGCGGCGGCGCGCGGCCCCTCACCCCCAGAGGGCGCGCCCTGATTGGACAGTTGCCCCGCAGGGCGCCCCCTAGCGCTCTCCGCGCCGCCCCCCGTCCCGCCGGGTCCCGTTACCTTCGGCCCGGCCCCGGCGGTGAGGCGCCGCCAGCGGTACAGCCAGGGCCCCTGCTCCGAGAAGGCCGCGGCCACGCCAGGCGGGCGCCCGCTCCTCTCCCCGGGGCCCATGGCGCACCGCGCCAGCAGTGGCGGCTTCGCCATGGCAACACCTCCTCCCCTCGGGCGGGGGGGGAGGAAGGGAGGTGTCTCCCCCGCCGGCGCACGCTGATGACGCCGCAGGAGTTGATTGGGGCGGGTACGGGAAGCGGCGAGGCGCGCGCTCCCGCCGTTGACGGCGCTCCGGGGCCGACGATGAAGTTGAATCTGTGCGGAGCAGGCGGCGGGCGGCTGGGGACGCTGGCGGGCCTGGGCAGGAGCGGGGCCGCCACCCTGGCGCTGCCAGGCTGCCTGCTCTACACGCGGACCGGCTCAGCCCCCCACCTCACCCGTGACACCCTGCAGGCCGTCGGCGGCGTCCCCGCTGTGGCCCAGCTCACCCTGCCCGCCCTGTGAGTACTGCGGTCGGGGGTCGGGGGTGGTGGTGTCTACGGGGCGCAGCGAGGCTCCGCAACGCTACTGGGGGCAGGCGGGCTTCTCGATTCCCCGGGTGCAAGGCAAAACGTCGAAGTCGGTTGTCCCTTTGTTACTTCCCTGTCGAAGGGAGGCGCAGTGGCTTGGTAGGAAGCAGGTGGAGTTAAGGAACCTAGAGGGCTAATTTTTGAGCGTGTTTTGGCCATACCCCTCTTAGCTGCTTCACAGGCATCTTCCCAGCAAAATAGCCAGCTTTAGAAGCAGCCAGCTCTCAAAGCTAGTTAGGTAAGGGGCACCTGAAAGGAAAGATTAACATTATAAAGTTTGCTAGAAGCTCTTTCTTCCCTAGTTTTTGTAGTTGTTGAGTGATGCACATTAGTAATGCAACCTAGCAAGTCACACTGTGATTTCATGCTCTCCAGCATGTTGGTGGTCACTGGTCAGGGCAGGTAAAAGCTCTGCCTCTTTGCCAAAGAATTGTGAGTGCCTCCATTTGTAAGCTGTGATTCTTAAGCTCTGTGTCCCTGGCATTTAGTTCTGTCTGTCCCTGTTTTGCTGCCTGATAGCTAGATGGCATCTATCAGTGCCTAAACCAATCCAGGTTCAGACAACACATAAGTATGGAAACAGAAGCCTTAGTTATGAAAACACTGATCTTTCTTGACAGTTGTTTGCGTAGTTAATGTGTTTCTGTATCTGAATGCAGGGCAGAACTTCATGAAGTCCTGGAAGAATATAAAGAAGGAGCTGCAAAATTTATAGGTGAGTGTGTGTGTTTGCTTGTATATCTGGAGAGATAACACAGGTAGATACCACTGGTGACTTTTTAGGCAGTACAGTAGGCAGAAAGATGTAGGTATAGGCTGTCCACATTTAGGCATTTTCTCATTCAAATGGCTTTAAGAAAGACTCAGAATAGTATCTTGTCAATAGTATGGTCAAAAATCCTTTAAACGCTACAAAAATATATAATTTTGCTTTTTTTCTCTTTTTCTACACTCAGCCTTCTCTTTGGGGGCTTCGGCATTGACTATGATGTGCTTAGCCCAAAAGTTGAGACTAGAACTGAGCCCCCAGTCACTGCTGCAAATGCGTCTTGCCAAGTGGAATTTCTGATATTTATATCTGGGCGGGTAGCTCAGAGAATCAGAGGACAATCAGCCAAGTCAGTGAGCTTCTCTGGGATGCTTTGTTTGTGTATCTCGGGCTATACTGGGTATAGGGTAAATCCTGTCAATGTGTTGGGGTGTCTTTAGATAGTTCTTTGTATATGGAACCTAACAGGCTTTGCAAGAAAAAAACTCAAGTTGCTAATGCTTGTATCAAAGCTGAGGTATTTTTATGAATATTTTGTATGTCCCAGTTACATTATTTTATACATTCATAATATATGTGTAAATTATTCTAATTTTTAAAAAATAAGCATTTTTGTCCTATATAGAGATACCAAGCTATTTTTTTCTTTAAAAAAAAAAAAAGAAAAATCAGTATTTTGGACATGCATTTCATTACATAAGCAAATTTATGGCTTTGATTTCCAAAGGAAGTTTGCACCCAACTTTCAATAAACTTCAGCTGCCTTGGAACAGCTTATTCCTTCAAGAAAAATTGAAAATCTTTTATCGGAAACCTTTTGGAGGCTTTACCAATTTCAGTGACTGCCTGTGAAGAGAAAAAATGTATGTCATTGAGACGTACTATCTAGCTTTCTTTATGAAATGTGAAACCTCCAATTGTTACCGCAAACTGGCAGATAAAACTTTCTAAGACTCAATTTAAAGTTTAGAAAGCAGGCATTCTTTATTGTGGTGCCGGGTGCACAGGGGATAACTCCTCCTATTGTGCGGACCGAATACTGTTGTCAAATTAAATTTGTATACATATTCAATGTAATTCCAAGAAAACATTAGCAGATTCATTACATTTCCGAGAATTCATTTACATATTATAATAAGCTTTTGGGCATGCGTTGTTGTGCCTTCTGGTGGTCCTCGTTTTGAGTGAGGGTCATTTCCTCAATCTTCATCTTCTTCATCTGTCCTATGGCTCGCTTTTCATGTTGGCAAAACATTCTAACTGCTTAATTGCTCATTAAAACTAATGATCTCTCTTCTACCACCTGTTTGTCAGATAATGTCCATATTTATTGCATCCCTGTCTTAGGTCACCATGTTCTCAGGGCCACATACATCCTTTCTTATCTTACTAAGTCCTTGAAACCATTTGGGGTGGTTGGTAAAATAGCTACATTTCTTCTCTAACAGAAGATTCTCTACAGTTTAACCATTTTTAAACTACATAAAATCTGCCTTGGGTATCACAATCTGGCAGGGATGATAAATTTCTCATTTCTGTAGCTGGTCTGTTCTCTCACTGCGTGTTGGCCTTCCTTAAAATTTCTAGGCTTGAGGCTGTTGCTCAGTTTAGATTGTCAGATGTCTCCAGTGTATCAGTTGAGTGGTCAAGCGAGTCAGCTGTGGTATCTGGCAAATTTTAGTTGCAGGAGTATTAATCAAGAAGAAACATAAATAAATCTCAAAGGAGAACCAAAGGGTATTATTTGATGGTTTATCCTGATGCTGCACTCTCCTCCCTGCAGCTAGTAAAGCTGGGGAAAAAGTGTGCTGCCTTTGGTGCTGAGAGATCAAATCAACAATATTTTCTTTGTCAGAATGGATTTACTTGTGTGGGGGAGAACACCCTTTTGCAAATTTACAAACTGCATCTTTGTATGAACTTTGTTTTGGTTCATGAAGCTCTACTCTGTGTCTGTCGCTTTGTTTTCAGGTATGCCAGATGCGGTGCTGTACTGCTCTCTTCATGACCCTGTTTCTCCCTGTCCATCTGGCTACAACACGAACAAGGTACAGTATCTGTAAAGACTTGAAAGAATCCACTTGAAGTTCCAGAAAGAAAGCTGCCAGTCCTTCCCTCATCTGTGTGGGTGTGCTTAGACAGCCACAAGATGTTTTTTACACTTTGTAGAAAAATAAACCTTTGCACAAAGAGGAATGTAACGTACATGCTCATACCTCCAACTAAATAAAACTGAACATTTTCTTACTTGGGACTGTGTTCCCTGAACAGTTCCTGAATAGTTAAGTGGCAATTCAGATAGGAAGGAGAGCTCTGGACTCCCATGCTGTTGTGGTTAATATGGTAGTAAAAGAAAATACGTGTGTTAGCTTAGATGCTGTACGGGCTTACAGTGATGCCCCTGTTAAGCAATAAACCTGAACCTCTTCATCTGTATTTGCAGTCTGCTACAGGCCTACAAAGGGAAAGAACTTAGTATTTCTGCAGGAAGGTGGTTCAGTGATCCAGGAGTGCATAGTCTTGTGGATGTTTGCCCATTCCATCCCACAGGCACACATGCTCCGTGCGCAGTCCACACACTACCTGCTGCCTGCCACAGCTTTGACCTGGACTCCTGGCACCTGCTCAGATATGGTCAGTCCTAAGGCCTGTTTGGATACAGTCACGTTTGGTGAAAGGTCACTGAATAACAAACAGAGGATAACTACTGCCAGAATGTTTTTTTGGAGTGTATATTCTTTGCTGCTGGGAACCAGGTTGAGTCCTGTCTCACTGCAGGGAAGGATTTATGTGGAGCTTGTCTTGCCGTTGTGCAGCTATGAGGTGATAGCAGTGATCTAAGCCTGGATGTGTCAGGTTTCATTTGGCTTTTTTTTTGTTTTCCTTTTTTGAAGCTGGGGAAGATTTTTGTCACCTTGTTGCAAGGCCTTCTGCAGCTGGATCTGTGCTGACAAATATTTATGAAAGGTTTTTGAAAGCAGTGGGACAGAATGCCTGGCACAGGCTGGATTTAAATAATCATGGGGTAGCACTCATTTCTCTAAGCCGCATGGCTATTTTGTTTCTTAAAGCAGCTTTTTTTTTTTTTTTTTTTTTTAATCTGGAGAGCAGAATGAAAGTAACTAGACTTGAGTATACTCTGTGCCCTTTGACTCAAACAGTTCTGACTTTCCTTTGCCTGCCTTCACTATCTGTTCCTTGATGCTTTCACGTAAGAGGCAACAGGTACTAACTGGCCAAGATGCTGCTGCAGAGCAATGCATAGCTGCTGTGTTCCAATTTTTCTGCAAGTACTAATTTGGGATCTTCCTCCTTTGGAGTTACTTTTGTCTTTTTAATGGGAAATTTACAAAAATGTTATTACTTTGGTGACTTCTGTCTGTTTCTTTGTTACTCCAATTTAGTGAAATTGGCTGATGAGGCCAAAAGTAATCAGGAGAGATGTATGGATGGACGGATGGACAACAGATGTGGTATATTTTGTCTTTTGTAGAGACCAGACAATAATAGTTGTTCCGCTCATATTTTTGCATTAGCTGATCAAATTCAATTCATAAATTATTATGCGTGAGAACTGCACTCCTTAATCTGGCTGGCTGGCATAGGCTAGGAGAACACGTTTAAACCCTCAGGCCCCCCAAAGTCCTCATAACACTTCAAGCTATAAGCTATTTCTGATAGCTGAAAACCATTCCTTATTTTAAAAAGCACTAATGGAGTTGCAGATGAAAAGAACTAACTTCTAAAGGGTTTGAGCCCAATACTTAACCTACTTGAATACCCCTTTAAAATTTTGGAGCAGCGATGTCACAAGTCTAACAATAATACCACAAAACCAACTGTCAAGCTGCACTCGCAGGTTAATTACAGATTTCACAGAATAAGATGAAACATGGTAGCATGCATAGTTGCAGTGGCTGCAGTAACTTTTTGTGAATCTGAATGTTTAGTGAATTGAATAGTAGCATCTGCTAGCTCAGAAGTGTTCAGGTAACATAACCTCTCAATGCAAGTGCTTTTGTCTTGCTTTAGAATGTTTTATGAGGGTAGCATGAGTAATGATGGAAGATGGGCGCCCATGTGTGCACACAGAATGGAAAGCATGTGAACAGATTGAGGAGACTGTGTACAATCCTAATGAGTACCTGCCATTTCTTATGTTGCTTGGTTTGAAAGCTGGGAGTTTCTTCTGCACTTGGCATTCCAACCCCTTCTTAAGTGACTTGACGTGGGACCTAAAATAACATTGGGTTTCCTAACAACCTTTGTCTTCTTCCCAGCATGTCTGTGTGATTTGTATATACACACATTCACATGGATGGTATGAATTCACTGCTTGGAAGAGGAAGTAGTTTCTTGGTTTTGTATGGTGTACAGAAAATTAACGAGCTGTATTTCCCCTTGCAGCCTTTGCTGCTTTTCAGGAGATGACAACATAACTTTGATTATTTGATGGGAATTAAATATTTTCTTCTTTTTAATTTTTTTTTTCAATTCTATCACTAATTTGTGTGATGACAGGCCAGCTACTCTATCTCAGAGACTTTGAAACATGTTGAGGAGTCACTGTGTTGAGTGTGTATGATGGTTTCACCAAAGATTATCCCAGAAATGCCAATTTAGTTATTTATCTCTTTTCACTCATTGTGTCAAAGGCAGATGATTACCTGAGCCACAGTCCTGGAGAGCTTATCTATAAAGTATCATTCTAGCATCTGGTATTTCACCAGACCCATCCCTTCTGTCCTTTCACACTTAAGGTCTGTTAACCTTTGCAAGTAACCTTCATCCCTATTCTTCCTTGACAGACAGTATCCCTATGGGGAAACTCAGGGCGCATGGAAATGACAGCTTCCAAGTTCATGGACATACAGCGGGCTATCCAGCCAGACTGGTTCCAGTGCATCTCTGATGGAGACACGATTTCTGGGGAAGTTGGTAGAAAACGGGCCAAGAAGTCTGTGGATAGGTCGCTTTCCTTCCTAGATGTATGCCTTCAGCTGCTGGAGAAATCACCGGTAAGGTCCTCAAAATATGGGGGCAACAGCACTGCGGCTGCCTTTTGGTCTGTGCTGCGTCCTGGACCAGTCCCAGGATGTGATTTAGTAGGAAATTGTGCCACGCGTTATCTATCAGAGAATGCCCAGATGACAGTCCTGGATGAGGTATAACCAGTAGAACAATGGGTTTTCCTTCTGCCACTCTTCTTTTAATAACTTGCCTCTTAGCTCCAGGATACCAATCTCTACTAGTTGAGGAGAACTAGTTGGGCTTGTTGATTTGGGTTTTTGTTTTTTGAACTGTAGTGCATTTCTTTCATTTAACTTCATGCTCTCTGTGTGAGCAAAGTAGGATCTTCTCACACAGATTGAGACAACCTATCCTTTTGCTCTGAAGTCCCCTCAGTTCCAAGTGGGGGAGAACTTGCTAGAATTTGCCAGTGTTTCCCTGAATTTTCACTGAATTTCACTGAATTTTTAGAGTTGGAAGGGACCATAAAGATCATCTAGTCCAACTCCCCTGCCGAAGCAGGAGTTATTCTTGGTTTCTTCCAGCAAGTTTGAAATTTCCTTCCCTGTTGGTGAAAGGCTATTATCTGAATTTGTACTGCAAAGGAAAAATGGGTGACAGGAGCTGATATTGGTATCTCCTGAAAGGCAATTCATTGTGAGATCTGGTGTCTGACAGCCCGGGTAGTGGCACCTGCTTTGTATTCTGAACTGACACATGAAGTGCTGAGGTGACATCTATGAAAAGATGTACAAAGATGATCTGCGGTTATTGCCTTCTATAGGGAGGTGGGAAGAATGGCACCAAAATTCTCAGTGAGTTAGTGTAAAGGTAAGGAGCAGAATCTTGTCTCTCCTAATCCTGATTCTACCTTGCACTTGGACTTCACAGTGTTGTGTGGGGAATAGTCTTACATGAGGTAAAACACTGGGGCTCTGGCAAGTTCCTGGGAATGTGGGGCTTAAGTAGCAGGCATCTGGAGTCTGGGCTGTGAGATGTCTTGCGTGTCTTTGGCAGAGCATTCTCTAACATTTGTAGCTTTCTCCTGGGCCAGGAATTACAAGGAAGTGTAATGTTTGGGGCAATTGAAGGTGGAGATATCTTGGAAGAGAGGCTCAGATCAGCCAGGGAGACTGCCAAGCGACCTGTGGGTGGCTTTCTGCTAGATGGCTTCCAGGGATGTGCCATGGCCAAGGAGACCAAGTTGAAACTGATAGCTTCTGTCACAGCAGAGCTGCCAGAGGATAAACCAAGGTAAGTTGTGTGGGCAACATCCCAAGAAGTCCATCTGTCCTGTTATGAAGAGCGTCTACAGGCTGCTGTGCAGTGTCACTGTAGGAAATAATCACTGGTTTGCACAGCTCCATGGGTGTGCCAGGCTGCATAAATTCTGCCACTGTCAGGCTGCAGTCTTCAACCGTTGTTTCAATTTTTAGCTGCAACTTGCACCAAGCTGTGCTCACACTGTGGGTCTGAGTATTCTTCGTGTTTGGAGAATAATCAAGATTTTAGTTCAAGTCATCTTTACTTTTTTGGGGAAGAATTACAGGTAGGATATGTTTGGGTAGCTTGCATTTGGCCTTTGAGGCCATGGTTTACTTGAAGTTCAGCTCGAACAAGAATGTTGTTATCAGCCTATTTTACAGGGATTTCTTCCCAGAAAAACTGTCATGTTACCAGTTTTCGCTGGTCTGAACTGGAGGAGAGCAGAGAGGGGTGCTGACAGAACCAGCCAGTGTTTACGCGATCTTACGGCAGCCAGCTCTGACCAAGTACCTGAGGCACTGAGCCTGTGAACTACCAGAGGTGGTACAGCCTGGCCCAAAACAATTGTATTCTCTGCTTGGACTGTCATAGTGTGGGAACTGTTGTATTTTCTGAGTTGTTGGTTATGCCCATCTGATCTATGGACAGGAGTGGCAGCATTCTTACCTCTTATAAATGACCGAGTAACTAAAGACTTCCAGAAAATCTGTGCTAAAGTTTGCTAGAGGGTTTCTTAGCATTGGGTTGAGCTTTTTGGCTTTTGCATGGGCTGCTCTTGCAAGAGCAGCTGCAACAGAAGTAGTATGGGTGCTTTTTTCATCGTTTCCTGAAGAGAGTGACGCAGGCCCCATTGTCCTTCCATAGCTGTGCTGCCCTCTGCTAGCTGAGCATTGCTCTGACCTAATGGTGTTCAAAAGGAAGTCAAATGTGAAAGCATGTGCCTGGTGTTGCAGCTTGTTCATGCTTATCGGTACCTGGGGTTTGAATTTTCCTTACAATTAGAAGGCTTGCTGGGTTGTTGCCATCCTGTCTAGTCGAGCTACTTAAAAAGATCCCCTGGGAGCATTAGAGTCCAATCTGTGCAGCTAACCTTAGTGGCTACCACTGTATCTGCCTCATCTATCAAATAGTTTGCTTGTCTGGTTAAGACAGGTGGTTTTGACCTCTTTGTAGGAAGAAAGCTGGTTAGCCCGAGGGGGTCTTGTAAGTACCTCAAGTGAATTTCAGACAGTCCTGCTTTCCTGAATCACCCTTGCCATTCTGGCTGGAGAAGTTGTTTTGCAACCGTTTTCTACCCCAGTATTCAATTCTCTAGAAGACAAACAGTTTCTGTGCTTCACCCAAGAAGCGACTGCTTTTTGTGTGATGGTGAAACAATCTTATGAATGTACTCTAAAGAGTCCTTTCGTGTACCGAAAGATGCTGAAGTCCCTTGGTAAAATTTATTTTCCTTTTCAATAGTATCAGAACCCTTACAAGAACAAATGTTTGTCCTTACCCATGCAAAGATAAGTTTTAGCAAGTGTTTTGATCATATACGCAGAGCTACTGTTTTAATGATTAGCATTTTCTCCCTGACATGAGAGCCTGAAACATAAGACACTCGTGCTGTAAACTTCTCCCATCCTTATTCTGTGCTCATCAATTTAATTGGAGTACTTAGAAAAGTGACTAAAAATGGTACCTTGTGACTTCATTTATCAGCCCCTGTGTATTTTCCTAATTATCTGGTTAGATCATTGCCCTACATTAGCTGCTGTCAGCCCAGCCATGCACCTGCAGGAGAGCAGGCACTTCTCTGTTCTCTTCTGCTTCACCCACCCTCAGGGAAACTGCCAGATAAATTTGGCTAACAGCAGGATCTCTATTGCCATTGATGACAATCCAGCTGGGCTCTTCCTGGCTCTTAATGCCATGTCCCAGGAGATGTTACAGCCCAGGTTTTTGGGTAATTCATTTGAGCAGGTAGAGTGTAGAGAGGAGGGAAGAATAAAGCAAGGATCTTTTCTCTTTCCAATGACACTTCTCATTAGTGTATTCTCTTCCAGGCAATTCTCCAAGTGCTATATGATGTGTCTGTCACCTGAAGGACTCGTATCTTTGACTAGCCATCCACTGCTGTCTCTGCTGCTCTTGATCAAGGCTTTTTAGACTGTCTCATAAACAGTTACAAAGCAAAGGGGTCCATCTGTCTGGAAACTGGTAGCTCCCTGGGGCACAAATATGACTAAGGAAAATATCTGTTCTAAGGCATAGATGTTAGGTGAATTTTGAATGTAAGTGTACTTATGTGCCTGTGAAAGAAACTAAATCACTTCACATGTAACAGAACGAGATTTTTTCCTCGATAAGTGAGGTATTATTGCTGTCTTTCAAATGGCAGGTGAAGAAAAGCCTGCCACATACTGGATGGGTTGGAGGTGGGGAAATGGAAGCAGCCAGGATTCTGAGTGATGACTGTTGTACTCGCTTGCCTTCTGGTTAGCAGTTGCAGGGATAAGCTACACATGCTGCATATGTGCCTTTTCCTTCAGGTATCTGCTTCCTTCTACTCAGAATGTTCTAGATATGTCTTCTTGTGGTCTCTTACAGAATTATCCATGGTGTAGGCAAACCAGATGAGGTCCTTGAGTGCATTGAAAGGGGAGTGGACATTTTTGAGAGCTTCTTTCCCTTCCAAGTGACAGAGAGAGGCTGTGCCTTGGTTTTCAGTTATGACTGCCATCAAGATCCTGAAGCAGCAGGTAGGCTTCTTGGTGGTCATTATAATTCTTACTGTATCAACTGGTACTGTGGCAAGCATAATTCATGCTTTGGAGGAATCTACATTTGAGGTTTTCGTTCCTGAAGTAAGTGCAGTAACCACTGGGAAAACTGGAATTCCACTGTCAAGTAGTGCTCTTGAAGGTGGGGTATTTTGGCATGAAACCCATTGAAGGCAACTTGAGGTCTCAGCCTAGGATCTGAATGTCTGATTAGACAAAATATGCTCAATTGTTTCTTAAACACTTACAAACAAAGACAGTGGGGTTTTGTTTTGGGTTTTTTTTTTTTTTTGTTCGAGATCATGGGCAAATTTTCTGTTTACTGTTATCAGTGAAAGCTGGACTTATTTAAGTGGCGATCTAAGATACTTGATCTCTCAAATTAACTGAATAATAAGATATTTTTGTTTTAAGAGATATTTTTGAAGTCCTTTCTAGCTGACAAAAGTTAGGGATCCCATTTCTTTGGGCAGCTTTCTTCTCTGTCCTTGCATTCATTAGTTCATATCAGAACAAAATGGCAAAATGGACATGTTCATAACTCATTACCTTATTAGCTGTGAGATGGGAGCATGTGTATCACCCATTAAAGCATCTATCAAATGTGTTTCAAGCAGCTGTCTTGCTTTGGCCTATTAAATGTTTTTAATACAGAAAAACATTTAACATTTTTCCTCCTGGGTAGAACCTGGCGGCTTTTCTTGCCTGGACCTGGATATTTAAAACCAGCTGAATAGAACAGAACATCTTGCTTCTTTGTGCTTGCTGGTTTTTTTTTTGTTTGTTTTGTGGGGTTTTTTTTTTGTTTTTGTTTTAAACCCTTCTCTTTGTTTGTTGTTCTTTACCTTGTCTCACCATATTCTTAAATCTTTGTTCTGTCTGTTTAACACACAGTAGACATGGACTGTGCAAACAGTAATATTGATGTTTCCAGACACATATCCTACTTAAGAACGAGCCTAAAAATGCAAATCTACAAAATTATAGGGTCATTTTTTATTTTTCAGATAGACTGCTGGGAAGGCAGATGTGGAATCTACATCTTTTGCATCAGTGCTGCCAGCCTCTTTTTATTCCATTTGTTTAAAAAAAAAAAAAAAGGCATCTAAATCTCCGAGCCTGATGACAGCATGGAAAGTAGAATGATTGAATGCAGATGAGTTGCCTGTCTACTCTAACAAAATCTCAATAAAATCAATTTGTTCAGGTGACTGCATTCTATTCAGCATGCAGTTCAGACTGTAAATATTTTTGACGTTTTATTAAGAATTCAGCTCAGTA
Organism: Numenius arquata; assembly: GCF_964106895.1. NCBI lineage: Eukaryota > Metazoa > Chordata > Aves > Charadriiformes > Scolopacidae > Numenius > Numenius arquata. Next base: position 15,833,776 of record NC_133576.1, on the reverse strand, counting down.
GAGCAGCAAAAAGTTCTACTGTTGTTTCAGCTCCAACTCTTCATTAGGTTTAGTAGATTAGTTTTCACTTGTCTCTTGCTGTTTTAATCATCTAGAATTGTGTTTGTGTTAACTAACCTATGAAATTAAAGAAAAATAGTTGCTTGCTGTAGGAAAGAGGTGGAAACTTGTGGCAGGAGTTTTTATCTGGCAAGAGGGTAGCAGAAATACCTCCTGTAAGGTTGCTACCCTTCCTCTACCCTCGCTGTCTGTTCATAAAAGGCTGTTGTCTTTTTTTATTTAAAACAGTTTCAAAACAAAATGGTGCCCAGGACCTGGAGAAGAATGGTGCTGAAGAAGACCAGGATGAAATCTCCAAAACTGACCCAGAAATGACACCATTTGAGATATTTCTGAAGGACAAAAGGTACGTGAGTTTGTAAGGAGGTTACCTGCAGCTGTATCGGTAAATATGATGCTTTTGTCCTCTGTATTTGATTGCATGTTGTTGGTAGCTGGATGGGAGACTTCATAAAATGTGAAGGTTGAAAAAGTACTTCTAGACATTGAATGGAGAGTGTTGGACAAGTGTTCTAGCTTGTTATCAGGCAACAGTGTATGGCTGAAAGCACCACCTTTTGCCTGATGTAAAGCCAGGGATTTTCTGATCATTTATCCAGCAGACCTACTGTAGTCATAACTATGTGCCGGCTGACAGACACTAGCTTGACAAAGGTTGTCAAGCAATCATTTTGGTCTGCCACATCTAACTTGGGTCATCTTGAGATGATGGATTTTATTTAAATATTGAGATCTTCCACTTTCTGACTCAGTTTGGGCAGCTGCAGAGCAATTCTGCGATTTCTGGATACTTCACAAGAACTTTGGCCAGTGTACTGCCTGTCCGTCCTTCCTCTTTTCCACAGCTACTGCTAGGCTGTCTGAGTAGACAACTGTGTTGCTCTCCTCCAGCATCTCTCCACTTTGTGAGAATGGTGCATCTCGCACTAGAGGGGAAATACTGTTCTATGAATAGTGGAATCAGTAAAGCCTTGTTTCTGATAGCTTCCTCCTCATAGATTATGTGATAGCTAGCAAGGTGTATCTTGTGCTGCAGCTTTTCTGTCAGGGAAGGCACAGATAAGGCCTCTCTGCGGTTAGCTGTGGGTGCAGTCAAAGTTCTCATCTGACCTAGATGTGTGGCCTTTTGGCTCTGTATTGAGTTCTTGTGTGATATTTGAAGTCCTTCATGCCAGTGGTGTTGGTCATAGATGTCAACATGTCTTACAGCAGCTGGATTCAGGCCCTCAGGACTTCAAGGCTCAGGTCCCTGCAAAAGGCCGTGTAGTAACTGGAAACTCATTATTGCTTGATTGTGTCTTCTTATCATTGATGTTATCCAACATTGCTTCCTCCTTAGATACCAAGATGATTTTGGTCCTTTGCTGGAAGGATGCACCTGTTACTGTTGTCAGAGGCATACTCGTGCCTACGTCCATCACCTCCTCGTGACCAATGAGCTGTTGGCCGGTGTCCTGCTCATGATGCACAACTTCCAGCACTACTTTGGTTTCTTCAGTGCTGTACGGGATGCCTTAAGAGACAATAAACTGGATCAGCTGAAAAATCTTGTCTTGAGGCAGGCGCTTCAAGGCCCAGCAAATGTGAAGCCAGGCCAGTGAGTTCAGAGAAGGTTGCAGGCTACATCCTTATCCAGTGGGACTGTGTAAGGTGGACTGCCAACAGTGTTGCCTGGCCTGGTCAGTAGTATAATGCCTGCCTTCCTGGAGGGAATTGAAGGGAATATTTGAAGAAGATCCCACTTCCTGGTGGGGAAGGAAGACCTTATTCAAATGTCCCTTTCAGTTAATTGACTTGGTACATTCTCAGGGTATGGAGGAGCCTGAACAGCTCACGATCATAGTATGGATGGCTTTGTGTTCAGTTACTCACTTGGTTTTCCATGTGGAAGGACATAATTATTGAACCTGTGACTGAAGACAACACAGGGCATATATTTTAAATTAACCCAGCTGCTGACAGGAGGCTCAGCAGGTGTTTGGGACTCTCAGTCCGTACCCAACACATATTACAGGTAATTATTTTTCTAGAAAATCCCAGTGGTATAGTTGTCCCATTGTGCAGCTCCTTGATGAGAGATCCTGCCTCAGTCTAATACACTGTTTCTTATGGCCACTGCCAGCATTTGTTTCCCTGACAAGAACTGATTGGAAGTGCTGCCGTGTTCAGTGGCACAAGGGACTGGACTGTACTTCTCCCTCAGGCTGCCCGCCATGCAGAATGTCCTCTGGGCCAGGAGGAGGCCCTCAACCTTTACCTGGCCTTGAAAACCTCTGCCTCAGGAGTCCTACTCTGTGACATTACAGCCAGAAAGAAGAGAAAGTATTTAATCCATGTCCTGCTAAAGAGAGTTTTTTTGACTCTGTACTCTTTCACCTATACGGACTGATTTCACTCCTGCACTAGCATGTGGTTGATAATGAATATTCTGTTCTTTCCAACTGTCCTAGCATTGGCCAAATAGCAGGCTACACAAATGTCAGTGTGAGATGGAGCTCTGGAAGAGACGTATTGCAGGAATAAGTGTTTAGAAAAGATTCTTATGGCTCCTTGTTTTAAAATATGACTTAATTATGTCACATTCCTCTTACTCATTTTTTTTTTATGCCCCTTACTTTGCAATACTGGATTATTCATTTTATGTTACAAAGTAACAATAAAAAAATTTTACTATTCATTACGTTGGCTCCTCAGTGTGTGACAGAGGTGATGTACCAGAGAGCTTGAGTGCAGTGCTCAAGAAGATGTCTCTTTGACCTAGCAGCCTGATGGAGGAAAGTGACTGATCTAGAAGTAGGATCCCATCACGGAGCAGGGGTCCAAATAATTTGCTTCAAAAGACGCCATAATTGACCTGGAAGTGTTAAAGGCTCCCACCTATTCCTCTCCCCATAAGAACTCTACTACCTGAATTAAGCTTAAAAAAATACTACAGTTGAAGTTACTTGCCTTAAAGCAATTGAGGATTAATCTGCAGTTTGCTCCTCTTCACCATTTCTTTAATGTTTTAAGATTTTAATATCACATCAGAATAGCTTTACCATAGACTATAAGGAGTCTTTACCTTCCCTGTCAGCATTGCCTGTGTGTTCTTGTTTCCTTAGACAGACAACAGCATGATGGAGTCCAAGTCCTTTCTACCATTCCAGCCTTATCAACTGTGTTGCATAAACTGCATTTGTGTTCCATAGGATCCTAAGGAAATTGTGCAAAGACTGCTTTGCTGTTGTCTTTAAACAGAGATTATGGGGAATAGTTCAGCCACAGAAACTACATAAAATACAGGACTAATGTCCTTGCTCTGAGAAGTATGTTATGATTGTTAATGTTGATGCAGCACTGGGCAACTTGGGGATGGTGTTCTGGATAATACAGTGTGAGGCAGAAGGTCTGATATTTTCAGGATCCGCATATCTTAAAGGACAGGGAGTAACGAAACAAAAATGTTTGTGCTTCTTTCAAGACGCATGCAGGATACGATGGTAGTGTTGGGACCTTGCAATGCTTGTTTTTGCAGTGTCTGTTTCTACAATGTTGTGTCAGTGCAAAACCTTATGGGTGGGGACAGTGACAATTTTGAAACTTCTCATTCACTCACACTTCATATCCACATACAATCACCAAAATGCTTAAGTCAGGCCAGGATTCAGCCATCAACCTGTTTGTGTCTGGAGTTCTGTCAGGGATGCTCTGTGAAGACATGGAGGATAAGGAATGCTAGCAATTGTGTCCTCCTCAAGTTGCCTGCATTCTTCTTAGGTTGGTAGCCCTATTGCTAGTTTTGGAAGTGCCATTTTGTACCTTTTGGGAGCTAGCTGTGATCAGTCTCCTCTTCCTGCCCCGTATCTCTTATCCTAATAAATTATTAGGATTTGTTAATTGTTCTTTGTCTCCCAACCTGGGTGTTCTGAGAAGCTGCACGTAGCTGTACTGGAATCCTAGTGACCTGCTAAGTGAAGCTCCAATAACATGCCATTCTCAGTATTCCTTCTGCTCTTCCTTCTGGCCTTCCAGTCTTTCCATACTGCTGTGTCCCTGTTCATTCTACAGTCACACCGATCAGGTTTTCCTGTTACCTTTCTCTGCTTCGTGTGTGTGTGTGTGTGTGCGCATGGGTGTACCAGAGTTGCACAAAGTGAGCAATTTCCAACTGGGCAAAATTCGATCAGGTACATATGCTCGTTATCTAATAAACACAGTAATGAACTGCATCAACCCTGAAAAAACACAAATTTTCAATCTATCTGTCAGTCCTCCTAGTTCACATTTTAAATTTTAAGCAACATTTTTCATGCTAACTTAGAAAGTCTTTTATTTTATTTCCAAGCAGAGATCTAATTTCTTTCAAAAACAGAATTCTTGCCCTAATATGGGGAAGAAAAGTACATGAAGCAAACTAAAGTATTCATGGAGAAGTGAAAACTGAAACGACTAAGGAGTGGAAAATTTTGTGCTAAATTAACTTCACTTAGCACAGAAGACTGCAAAAACATCCTTGGCTGCCGTCTGTCCCCAAATGGCAGAATGCAAAAGAGCAGAGCAGAATACAAAAGAGGTGGTGTGTTACAAAAGCATTAGACCCTTGAACATCTTTCCCTTAGCAACTTTTAGTGTAACCTTCCCCTCGCTAAAGAAAAATCTTCCATGCTCTTCTCTTTCTGATGAGAATAACTGTCAGGGCCACATGTTAAATGTTAAGTCCTGTACCTTTCTGACCTCTTCATCAGTATTCTGCTCAGCAACTTACTCCTCTCAGAGCTATTTTAATATTGGAAACTCTTTAGCAGTTTCAAAGGTATGCTTTAAAATGTGTTAAGGAAAGAAAAATAAATCAAATAGGTTTATCACAAAAATGTTTTCTCCTTTCCTTCAGGTATGTCATTTCTTCCCCCATACATTCACCCACCCCATCCATCCTCTGAATTACTAGGGCATGGTGTTCATGAGAGGTCATGTCAAGTCTTGCCTGACAGTTTCTAGGTCTGCATTTCTGTGGTTCTACAGGGTTGCAGGAGCTGCCTAAGACTGGAAGTATTCCAGCAGAGTGTTCAATTTATTTCTACATCTCTTAGGTCCAGAGGGCTTTCAGATCATGGGATTTTTATGCATAGAAAAATCAGCTCCAGGTGTGTTTCAGAGGTGCTTTTAAGCATTGGGTAGCTTTTTTTTTTTTTTTTCCTTCCTGAACCCTGTTGATTTTTGATTCATAACCTGATTTGGCAGGCAAAGGGCTGTTTAAAAAAAATAGCCCCAATAAAATGTTTAAACCTTCTCTCGGTAATTTCAGAGAGGTTTCCTCTGTGATATGGAAGGCATACAAAAAACAGATGATGGCGCCGGCCAGTTTAATGGTCTTATTTGTGGTGCTCTGAGGTGATCTACATAATTCACTAGGAACTTCATCTCTTTTCTGGTAATGCAGCACTCACTTCTCCAGACTACTCAAGATGTTCAAGCATGTGTTACCATCCTTAAGCACATTCCGTAGGTGTGATAGGACTTTTTTTAAACAAAAAGAGAATGAAGTTAAATCCGTTTGAGAAGTTAGATCTAGATTGACAAAGCTGGTGCTGGCACAAAAGCAGTTAACATCTTCCTGCAGCAAAATGTTCTTGTTTCCCTGTTGATGTTGCCAGTGTGAATGGCACCTGTCAGAGTGCACAGTCTCCTCCAGTCTCCTTCCTGGTGGCATACTGGCTGGAGAAGGCAATACCTTCCCTGCCTCACTGTGAGGTGATGATGAATTGCCTGGTTACTTCTACATCTGTCATCAGTACGATTAAATTATCCTGGTCAGGTGAAGGTGCAACACAGTGGGATGCTCTGTCATGCTTCTTATGTACCTTCTCCAGCTCCTGGCCTTGCTCACTCCCCATCAGTTTGAAAACAGGAGAAAGCCTGCTCGCTTGGGCAGCTGTTTGTCTGAACATCTTGCAGAGCTCTTTGGGGAGCAGGTTTGGAAGAGAAGGGGTTATCTGGTTAACCAGGGTTATTTCAAACTTCAGCCTGAAAATTTTAGAAGCTATATGGGTAGGGACAGGGCCATACGTAAAGAAATGGTAACTGGAGGCCTCTGGATCTGCTAGACAGCTCAGCATTAGCCAGCTTCCTGTCTTCCTATCCCCCTGCTACTGTGTAAAGCATTTTCTGGTCAAGGGGATGGCCCATGCGCTGGGAAAGGCAATGGCTATGGTTCGTGCCTGTGGCTCTACAGGACAAGGTGCATCTCACCCGTCCATACTTGCAGAGCAGGTTGATTTGCAGACTGGTGGTGAAGAAAAAGATCTAAAAACTACAACCCTGGGATATAACAATCCAGCACAGATTTTCTCTAAAGATATGAGTGGTTTCAAGGTCCTTGACCAGAGTTCCTGGACCCATTCCAGCACTGTGTGATACCTTCTCCTCTTGAGTTGACTGCCTTTCCAAGGTACTGGACATGTATTGCAAAGCATGACACAAAGGTGGCTTTGTAGCAATGCTTTGTGCCTGTTCCTCCCTCCTTCCGCAAGAAGAATGGCTGGTTTGCCTTTTGACAAGGTGATCAAGGGAGGTACTGAAGTAATGTAGCCAGCATCTTGCAGGAAGTCAGCAGTCCTGAGGCTACAGATCTGTCCTGAGCTTTTTATATTGCCTTTCCCAGACCAGAATGGAACCATCTACAATGTAATGTCAAATTTAATACGTGCCAAAAAACACTGAGGAAACCAACCCTTAGGAAAGCCAGATGCTTTCCTCAGAACGAAGCTGAACAAACTGGGATGGGGGAGAACACAGAGACTGGCAGGCAGCCGAAACCTTCAAAGAGATGCAGCATCTTCAAGGAAGGGAGCAGGAGATGGAGCATCTGGGAGGAAGGAGCATAGGCAAACAGGATGATTAGGATTTGGCAAGGCCAGCAAAGAAAGGAGTGGGAGCTGCGCAGTATGTCCATGTGTACCATTGCCAACACCGAGCTGCACAAGACACTGGCATGTGCCTTTCTACATCCCTTGTTCCACGCATGTCTTGAGGAGAAAGAAGCATTTTGTTGTTGTTCAGGAAGTTTAGCAATGGCTACTATACTCCTGCTTGCAAAGGGAAAAGGCTACAGAGTAATGCTGGTGGCCTTCAGACCTGAGAATAAGGGGCGACTGACTGGTTGACTCACCCCTGATACCTGGCTGCCTTGCTCCCCGCAGCTGGTGCCATCACAAACATTCAGGGGAGTCCTACAACATTAATGGTCTGCCCATCTTCCTCTGCACATCTCTCACAGACAGACAGACAAGCAGAAATGCTGCTGCCTCTCAGATGGGGCATCACAGCTGAGCAGTCCACCTGCATCACAACCCTTCAGCCATGGCACAGGATTGCAGAAAGAGACATGAGGTCCTATGGAAAGTGTGCCTCTGCCCAGTGAAAAGTAGCCTTTATTTGTGCTGTTCAATTTGCCATGCTCACAGCTGCAGGGTAAAACTTATTAAAACTGACAAGAGTCCCCAGGGCGGGGAACCAGAAAGGTCTTCCCCACATGGCCAAACATACAGCAGCCTGGTGCTCGTCTCACTGAAATCCTTAAATCATTATGCTGAAATTAATTTTTAATTATGTTCGTTTTCTTCTTTGGCTCTAGGGGCTTTCTTTGCCTCACATTTCCAGAGGCATTCAGGGAAGAGACGAGACCAGCGTCTGGCAGGAAGAAATTCACTAATGTGTGGCCAGAATCATGAAGGATGCTCAGGAGAATTCCTCGCCTGGGTGAAAGAGCCTCCCTGTTGGAGAAAGGTGTGGTTGGCATCAGAGCTGATGGACTCCCGTTCTGGCGCTTGAGGTGGTATGAAACCAAGAAAGGGTGGTAGGAGCGATGCCAGGAAAACAGAACAAGAAAGGTCACCACTCTTGCTTGAGTTGAGATTGACTGTTTGGAGAGTTAAAGAGCACAGCTGGATCAGTGGCATTTGAGAGTGAAAGGCAGGATTGGCCTGGGATATATCTTTTACCTCCCGTTCAATGTCATTCAGCAAGATGTACATAGCAGCTGATGCTGACTTTGAAGAAGTACTGTTTTGAATCCCTCACACCTTGAATTGCCTGCAGCCTTGTGAGCCTTCCTCTGCTCCTAAGGCAGCAGGTCAGGTGGTAGGATACCACCAGGAGTTGACAACTATGTTAATTCATTATTACTGGTAGATAAGGAAAAGTTCAATTCAGTCATTCAGTCAAAGGCTAATTCAGATTTGGGGTACTCGCACTGGTCTGAGGCAGAACTGACGTGCCCATTCTCTGTGGGAGATGAGACACCTCACAGCTGGGAGCATTTGCAGGCTGAAGCCCGCCAGACTCTGTCATCACTTTGTGAGCAAACCATCACACACTTGGCTGAAACTAATCAGATTGGTACCAGCATCCTCTGGGTGTCCACAGTTCCTATTTGTAGTTTTCTGAGCATCACCATATCAGCAGCCTGCAGCCCGTTGATCCTTCCTCGAAATGCTGGCATTGATTAGACATTCTTCAAAAACTGCCACGTCACTAACAGTGACCGAGACAGGGTTGTGCTCTGCAATAAGCTTAAGCTGAGCTCCGTCTTGCATAAAGCTGCCCCTTCCAGAAGAGCTGCTAGCCTGAGCAGGTTGTGCTGACCTCAGCTGTGGACAGAGGACCTGCCTGGGGAATCAAGTCCCCAGGTCACCCCGGTTGCCCTCAGATGTGCTGCCACGCAGAGGCTCCAGGTGCACTTCCCTTGGCTGCTCGAGCTTAGCCCCACAAGTGGGGTCTAACTGAGCTCAGCTGCATTAGCTGGCCTGCCCATCCCCTAAGGAGTCTAGGGAGGATTACCTGAGGAAGCAAGGTTTTCTGCAAGATTTTGTTTTGTCCTTGTAGTCTGACAAATGTGGGGTTTTTTAATGTCTGGCTGCCGCTGGGATTGTTAAGGCAACATGTCCCACAGCTGCTGCAAGGTGCACTGGAGCGTGTTAGCTGAGCAGCCTCACCTGCAGAGCCAGCGAGTAAAACCCGCCTCCTCCATCATTTCCTTGTGTTCCCAGCAGGCAGCTGTCCCTCATGGAACGTTGTTTTACCTTCTTCCCTGTGGGCCTTTGTGCTTTCCTGCTTAAAGGCTCCAGCGTGACCTGGTGTCTGTCATGCCTGCTGCCGCCTCTGATGGGGGAGAGTATTTTATGGCTTCTCTGTTTACATTTTACAATGTAAAACTCAACACAAGAGCTGCTGATTTTAGCTCTGGGTGGCTTCAGTTTGGTGCCCAGTACTATTTAAGGTTTTAGTAACTTGGGTAACCTGTGGTTTTGCTGCTAGATGTGAAGTTTGAATTGTAGCCCTTCAGAACACAGCTGAGAACCATGGGGTACCTGATGGACATCTCCTGTTGCACCTGCCCCCAGGTAAGCTGCAGAAGTAGTTACAATAAGCACCATACAGCAGCCAAAATAGAAAAGTTTGGTGGTCTGTGAAGGGGTGGCAGTGAGCTGTGGAGACACTCCCTGCTTGCTTCTGCCCACCATCCTTGTAGGAGCAACTAAGAGCTGCTTGGGACGGGTTGTCTTGTCTTGCCTTGTTTTCACAGGACTGGTACCCACCTTAAATACCCTCTACCATCACAGCTACTGCCCAGCAGCCTGAGGAGCGATTGCGCTTTTAGAGGCACCATGGAGAGTAGGCTCCTGCCTGGCCAGCTGTCCTTTAAAGCCAGTACAGAGTTGGGTGGGGGGTGAGCATCTCTGACTGTTCTGAAAAACCTCTTATTGTGAACAAAGGAGTCATAATCCATTTTATTTGCAGTTTATGCTGAAAAAAAATAAAGCACTTCAGAGCTGCAGCTGTCATTGGGGTCCTCCGTGTCCCTCCTGGGAGGGCACTGGGAGGTGCACGCACACACCTGGGTGGGTTGCGCTGTTTAGGAACCCCCACTAAGCAGCATTACATGCAGGAGCAGGAAACCTGATGCATGCAATGTGTGGCACACCTACCGCAGATGTACCCCTTGGATGCGGCAGGTCTGGGGAGCCCCAGGCATGTGTGGAGGAGATGAGGGGCTCCGTGGCTTTGTCTGAGTCAGAGTGCGATGCTGCAAGAGAGCTTCATCTGCCTGCTAACCTGAGAGAGCGTAACTCGCTGCAAGCCTGCTGAGCGAGCCTTTGGGGGTATGCGGGCCCAGTGGCTCGTCTGGGCTCCCACAGCTCAGTCAGAGCTACAGCTCTGGGAGCTGGGACAGATGTCTGCCTGGAGAAACAGTGGAGGCAGGGGATAAACGGTGTTTTTCAGTCCATTTCTCAGGCATGCTATAATTGCGTCTAGACAGGCAGTACTTGGATGGCTGCCTTGTACCTTGTAGTGGGGGGGCTGCTCTTTCCAGTGGGTTTCGCCAGCTCTCCTTTGTCTCCAAAGGGTCTTAACTCTCTTCAGCTACAGTAGAGATGCTTCCTGGCTATTTGGTCTGCTGGCTCATTTACAAATGGCATCCGGCACAGGGGACCGTAGGTGCCCTGTTCCTGCTGCCTGGTGGAGCAGGGTGAAGGTGAGCACAGGCTGCACGTCCACCCAGCGCGCTGTCAGAGCAGGTCTCCTGACACAGGGAATTATTTACAGCCTGCGGCGGTCTCTGAGCTCCCCCTTTCTCTCTGTGGGAAAGGAGCTTTCTGCATTCTCCAAAGCCTCTTCTAATGTGACTATCAGCATGTAAATGAAACCCTGCACGATGCCTGTGGTCCTTCAGCAGAGCACAGCATCATGGCTCACCTCTCCTCTTCCAGCCAGTCCCGGAGCCAGGGGAAAAAAAACAGTAAACATGAAAATGTTGTAGAAAATGAAGGTTAGGAGGAGGCACTTCAGGTAAAAAATAAGAAAGTGCAGATTATTCTACTGCAAATAATGAGGGGGAGGGGGGTGTGAAGCACAGATCTTGGGGGGGTCCTCAGCTGCCCCTCTGGTTTGATAGGGGGGGTGGGGGCGTGTCAACTGCTTGCACCTTTGATTGCTTCTGTTCCTTGGTCTTTCCTGTGAAGACACCTGTGTTCGTATTGCCAAGTAAAACTGGGCACGGGGCTCAAGCAGTACTTGAGGGAGGGGGGGAGAGAAATTGTTTTGTTTTGGAGTTGAGCCCACCTGTGGGTGGGTTTTGTGGTGGTTTGTGGGGTTTTTTTTTGTCCATAGCAGGTTATAGTTCAACACGTTGCTGTTAGTTCTGTGATGTGATGGTTCAAATCTTATTATCAAATAAAGGACAATATTTTTAGATGTAGAACTTTCCCCATCTCTCATAGCTGTGTGGGTACCAAAACACTGCTTAGTCTTCTGCCACACCTCCTGTTCCTCACCTCCCTCCTGAACTGCCTTGGGGATCACTGCTTGAAGAACAGGTTCGAATTCAAGTAAGATCAGACTGGACATGACACTTGAGAGATGCTAGGTCAGGGCATGAAATGGACGCAGACACCCTTTAAAAGATCTTTTTCCTTGTTTCTACCTTTCTGGCAACTGTGTATACAAAGCAACTGAAACTGGTCTCTGGTGATCTGTGTTATGAAGCAACTTAATGAGAATTATTTGAGCAGCAATCTGTCCACAGGTTGATTCACTTGATTGATACCCCCAAAATCCTGTGTGCTGAGTACCTCCCATGCTGTCCAGTGCCTTGGAGCAGATGGAGTAACACTACCACACGCCTGCCTGGCGTAGCTGGGAAACTAATTGACCGTATTTTCAGAATTCATCTGCTGGAAGTGCTTACAGCAGCTGTTGATTTCTTTCCCAGTTGCAAGTAAAATGCAAGTAATAATAAAGACCTCTTGTGGGTGTCCAAGTGGATGATCATTTTGTACAGGGAAAGTGTTAAGAGGGCTACAGGTGAAAGAAGGCTTATGGAAGGTCTGCGTTCACCACAAAGGTACCACAACTTCCAGTTACATCCGTGTTTTATTGGATTAATGCAGTTACAATGCAGTATGGAGGGCACTTCCCCAGGCAAACAATACATGCTGTCCACAAGCATCTCCTCCCAAAACCTAGACAAACAAAAGGAGAAGCTAGAGCTCTGCTATGTGCTCCAGAGGCAGAGGACAATAGTTTGAGCTTTATGTTCAGAAAGAGAGGAAGCTCTTCCCGGATGGAGGAGCTGTGGTGTGGGCGAGAGCAGGGACAGCACACACAGTTACACCCAAAGCTGTCAAATGAGCACAGTTAGCAGCACAGCTAGGCACAGACTGGGGGGTGAGAGCCAGGGCCTCGGATCCTGTACAGCAAGGGGGGAAAAATGAAAGAAACTCTCCCACGTCGGGTTTGTCTATACAAGGAGAAGAGCATTAAACTGCCCAGACATGAGACCTGCTTACACGGTACAGCAGGGCTTGTCTGGTGTTTGCATCCAGGAATTACTGGAGATGAAAATACTGCTGGGAAAGGAGACGATGGGAGGGCTGTATTTGGCCAGCTCCTGGAAGCTGGGATGTATGGATGCCCTGTGTGCTGACAGGTCTATCGGTGAGGGCAGCCAGGGAGAGTCCCAGGTCTGATCCTGAGGTGCATGTCCTTTCTTACTGGGAGGGATGTTACTGAAACAGCTCTCCCCAGGTGTGGGCCCTAACAGGAGCCACCGCAGCAGTCAGAGGGGACAAACCCTTATTCTAGCAGTGCTTCTGACAAGGAGAGGAGCACAAATGGAGATTGGTTCCAAAGAGATCATGAACAAGTTTTGAAACAGGGTGCATGCAACGTGCCCTAGCTGAAAAAAACAGGCTTGAACTCATTGCAGGCATACCTGGAGTTATCCTGGGCTTTTTTCATTATTTAACCACCCCAGTAGATGACAGGTTATGTGGTAGTTGAGTGGGGGACAACCTATCGCTCTGAGACTGACCCAGTTTTATGGGCAAACCTTTTCATGGAGACCACAGGGATGTTGTTGCTTCTCCATCAGCATTCCCTTTTCAAGTTTCCTTGTCAAATTTTCACTCGTGGCTCCAGATTCAAGGGGTCAGGATCCTTATGCAAGAGATTGTTCTATCCTCTTATTAGGATTGCTGCGTGTGAGCCAGGTGCCTTCTGCAGGCGGAGGCTCCAGCAGTGCAAATGCATTCCCAGCACATAGGTGGGGGAGATGAGAGATGCTGTCCACTTGGGTCAGGTGTGCTCTGCAAGCCTGGCAGCTCCCTGGGGTGGTGGCTGATCTTCCACTGCATGCCTCTCCTTGGGTCTGTCTCTCAGTGCTGCTGTGCCCAATGCTGAGGGACTCACTGGTTTGCCTCTGTGTCTTCTTCCCCTCTCTCCCCAGAAGCAGGAATCACAGAATGGTAGGAGTGGGAAGGGACACTTGGAGATCATCTAGTTCAACCACCCTGCCAAAGCAGGTTCACCTAGAGCAGGCAGGACAGGAATGCATCCAGGCAGGTTTTGAATATCTCCAGAGAAGGAGACTCCACAACCTCTCTGGGCAGCCTGTTCCAGTGCTCTGTCACCCTCAAAGAAAAGAAGTTTTTCCTCATGTTGAGACAGAATTTCCTGTGTTCCAGTTTGTGCCTATTGCCCCTTGTCCTGTTGCTGGGCACCACCAAAAAAGGTCTGGCCACATTCTCTTGGCACCCACCCTTCAGATATTTATAAGTATTGATGAGATCCTCTCTCAGCCTTCTCTTCTCCAGGCTAAACAGACCCAGATCTTTCAGCCTTTCCTTGCAGGAGCACTTGTACTCTCTTAAGCAGGAGCGCTGAGGTGTGGGAAGCCAGACTTGTAGGTGGGGCGTGTTCCTGCTCTTCCCTCTGGTGCAGAGGGTGCCTGGCTGTCGGCAATGACCACATCTTGCTGACCACCACTGCTCACCCCCCGCAGCATGTAAAGCAGAGGGAGGTGAGGGCCTCATGCCTTGTCCCCAGCCCAGAAGGCTGTTGCAAACCACAGCCCGCGCAGCCCCATGCCAGCCCCACAGTCAGCAGCAGAGGATCTTGAGGAAGGCTTTGCGGAAGTCAGTGTTGAAGGTCGTGTAGATGATGGGGTTGAGGGCGCTGTTGACGTAGCCAAGCCAGGTGCTGGCACTGTAAAGCCTGGGGGGTACATGGCAGGATGGGCAGTGGGTGTTGAGGATGTGAATCAAGAAGAAAGGCAGCCAGCAGACTATGAATGCCCCTGGGTTTAGAGAAGGAGAAAACAATCCATGACTTTAGAGAAGCAACTACTTGGAAAGGGGCCTGCTCCTGTGCTCTCTCCTCCAGCACGTCCCTAGTTCCATGCACGTGTCTGCATTTGGTAAACGCTGAAGGTGATGTTTATTCCTGTTTCAGAAGGACTTGGCAAGAGCTCAGGCTGCTTGGGACCAGTATTTATGTGAATGAGTGACTGGGGCTTCAGAAGTAGCCTGCTGACAGACAAAAGCAAGTGGCCACAACTTAGAGGGAAAGATGGCTGCCTTAGCAGCTTTAATCAGGTACAACAAGGGCTGCATTATTTCCCTGCTACTAATGAGGGGAAGCAGTGCGTTTGGTGACCGTGGCAGGTGACTGGGGCATCAGTCTCCTGGCTTCTCTATCCAGCTCTATGAGCCGATTCCTCTGCTGCTCCTTGCCTCAGTTTCCCCTTCTGTAATTTGGCCTAAGACCTGCTGCCTGTATGGAAACTTAGGATTGTTCAAGCTTTATAATAATAATAATAATAATAATAATAACAATAATAATAATAAAGTACAGGAAAAGAGAAAGCAAATATGTGGCTGTTGCTCCCTCTAGCAAGGCTTGTTGGCCACTGATTTAAAACAAAAGGGTAACAAAACATAGCAAATAAAACACTAACATCCTTGGCTCTCAACATTTGAGAGCATTATCCTAGATTAGCATCCCTAAATGTCCCACCATTGTATCTCCTGAGTTTGTGGAGCAGTAACAGCTGAAGTCTGGGCCTGGCTAGCATTTTTTTAATCTCAATACTGTATTAGGAGATTCTTGCTCTTGCAAGTCCCAAACCATTACCCCTTGCACCCCACTAGACAGAGTGGCTCTTACTCACCCAGGACAATAGCCAGCATCTGTGTAGCCTTCCTCTCCTGAAGCTGGATCAGCCGGGGCTGCTGGTGCGCTAGCTTCAAAGAGCTGATGGTTTTGCCATCACTGAGCCTCCGTACCTCCAGTCCTGCCTTCGTACTCTTTCTCCTCTCTTCTAGCCTGCTGTGTTGTGTAGTCCCTGGTGTCTTGGTGAGGGATGCCTCATGGCAGAAGCTGCGGTACCGCTGCAGGCTGAAGACAGTCAGCAACTTCCTTTTGGTAGACATCTCCTGGCCTGAGCATTTGAGTGGGAGACAGGGGGAAAACGTTCCTTGGCATCTGTTTGGCAAAGATCTGTTTCTCTCCACGTGTTCCTGCAAAAGAGGATGTCACAGAGGAACTGGGGACCATCCAAACCATTTGCTGGGTCAAAGGATATTGAGGAAAGTTGTAGGAGTCAGCCTTCTTAGGCTTTGCTTCTTAGGTTAGCACCATATCCTCTGAACCAGCTTTAGCTTATCAGAGGGGTGAACCAGCACTGGACAACTCTGTGCCTCCAGTCCACCAAGGAGAAGCATGAGAACAAGAAGAACTGAAACACCTCCTCTGCTAACCTTTCACTTGCATTTTTGTGTTGGCCCTGCTCCCCTCAACATCCCCACCCTTTTTAAATGTACCTTCACTGTGAGAAAATGAGTAAAACAAGCAGATATGCATGATCAGGCGATCCCTTTCAAACCATTGTGCTTGTTCCCATGGTTGCAGATATTTCATCTAGAAAGGTCAGTGGAACAAATGCTCTGTGCCCCATGAGCATTATGACCTCTTAAGTCTGTCAGATGAAGAGGTGTTTGCTTTTTTTTTTTAAATAATCTGGGTCTGTGGAGCCCTGAGAATGAAGCCTCATAGAGGAAAAATCAATAAATGAAGACATTAAAATCAATAAATGAAGAAATTAGCCAGACTTCCACATGGCTGAGAAAGCCCTGCTCTAAAGAAATATTGAAGTAGGCTGTGCTCTTTTCCAGTTGCCTGGCTCTAGAGGGCAGAGATACACAAGGGGTATCCTCTTTCTAGAGGGCTGAAAAGGGTTTAACTGAAGCTTCTGCATCTCAAATATAATGGTGTATGAGTGAGGGATGGGATGAAAACATGCTATGTCCCTTCTTTATGCTTTTTGTTCTATGCTTTGACTCCTCGAGGAGGTGATGCATGCCCTGTGCTTTCTGACAGCTCCTACTGTGTGCATGTGGATCTTACTTTGTGTGTATAACACGGTTTGGTGCTGGTGCTGTGGCTGCCCTGCCGGGTGAGGGTTCGCTTCTTTTGTCTTTGTCTTAGCACGAGGTAAATCCGGACATAGAGCAGCAGGGTCACCATGAAGGGGAGGTAGAAGGACACCAAAGAGGAGTAGATGATGAAACTAGGGTTGGATATGGAACAGACACTGGGATCCCCTGGGGAGGAGAAGAGAGAGAGAGAGAGGAAAGGCTGAACTGCTTCCGATTAGTACAAGGAGGCTGTGGTGCATTGGCAAAGCAAGTCAAGGTGGCCAGGGGACAAAGGCAGTCTGAAGAGTGCAAGCTCCTACCTCTGTTGTTGCAAATTATACTGTTGCTTACCCTCTCACCTAACATGCTTAAAATGGACTCTACTGAGGGCCATTTAGCACGACCCAACATGCATCTTCCTGCTTTTCTGGCCAACAGCTCTTCCCTCTTCTCTCATGTCTATGCTCATCCTTTCTCAGAGGCTCCTTTCTCCTTTCATCCTTTCTCCTATTCCTCTAACAGCCTCTGAGCTGTCTAGATGCAGAGGTGTGCCCTCACCTCCACCTGTCTGGACCAGGCAGTGGGGGACAACAGCACCTTCCCAAACCCTGTCCCCTTCTTGCCTCGAGCACTGCACAGAGGATGGATGGGGAGCAGAGTACTTCTGCCTGTGGCTCAGGGTGAAGGAAGTGCCCCCTGCCCCTCTGCCTCCAGGGAGAATGGGCTGCCCTAGGTGAGGGGAAGGAGAAAGACCAACCTGCTTCCAAGGAGGAGACTAAATTGTTTGCTCTCCTCAAAGGATTAGGTGAGGAAGCAGACAGCCAGTTGGAAAGGAAGGATGTTTCTCACAAGCAGTGCCAATATGCAATCCTTGCTGTTTAGAAATGTGTCCTGATTCAGATTTAAAACTGTGTGTCTGGACGGCAAGATGCAGTAAATCTGGTGTGTGTGTGTTGGATGTGCTGCATGTCTGGAGATTTGCTCTGTGTGCACAAGAGTGATTTTTTGGGGGCATCTGTAGACCTGGACACTTTGATGGGCATTGATTTGGCAGTAAAGCAGGCAGGTCTGTCCTCAGAGCAACAGTCAGTGTCTGCCTGAGCAAATGGCAAGTTTATAGACAAGAGCACATCTGCTCTCCAGCACTGGAGATTTTTCTCACCCTTCACAGTGTGCTTTCCAGTTCCCTAAGATTTCCTGTAACTTGGAAAGCCTGCAGGACCAATGCTAAGTGACCTAGCCATACACAGAGCAGCTCCATTTCCAACCCCTCCCAGCATGCTATTGTTCGGGATGTCACATACCTGTAGTATTGAAGCCGAAGAGGAGAGGGCATGACACTGCGAACGCCAGCATCCAGACTATCACGATCATGAGAGAGACCCTCCTGCAGGAGCTCTGCCCAGTGCTGTACTGGTACTGAACTGGTTTCACCACTGCGGTGTATCTGAGGACCAAACCAGCTCAAGAAAGAGGAGAGGTAAGAATGGAGGGAGGAAAAGGACCAGGTTTTAAAAGGAGAAATGAAAGCCACATAGGGAAGATGATGGTGAACATGGTGAAGAAATGGAAGAGGAAAGGAGAGAAGATCAGATGATGGCATCAGCAATTTGTAGAAATGGTAAGTGGGGCGTTAGGGGGAGGAACAGAGGAAATCAGAGTTAGTTGGCAGCACTGCAGAGAAATGCCCTGCAGAACTGCCAGCATTGTGAAGCTACAAGGTTTGGGATACCAGATAGACCTAGAAACCTCAGGGAACCCACATCCCTCAAGCCCCTAGGGTTATATGTGGACTGCTGGGAAAGAGCAGTCTTTGGAGCAACCACAGCCTGCTATGCTCTGTGCCTCAGCTGCCGCTCTGGTGTCAGTCTTCTGGCAGACAGAGGATTGTCTACAGGTGGATGTCCAGGGGCTTCATCTGCTGGGGTGCCCCAGAGGATGCAGCTCAGCAAGGCTCAGATTTGGAAGGCACAGGAGTCTCATCTTTAGGCTAGCCCAGGGGCTGCTCCTTGCAGACAGGGACAAAGTGAAACAGGGATAAAGATTCCCATGGAAGAACAGTGGACCAACCCAGCATTGAGAGCTGCTTCGTCGAATTACCCTTGAACCATGTATTACAAAGGTACCATGCAGTGTTTTTTCCTTGCCATGTGGGCCAAGGTCTTGGCACCCAGCCCTCAGCGTTGCTTAAAATAGGCTCAGTTTTAAGATGCAGAAAAACAGGGCAATGCTGAAGGTTACACAGCAATAATCTTCACTCCTTCCTATGTATATGGCAGGATTTTGTTTATTAAAACTTCATGAGTGAGGTCTCCAGAAGGAGAAACCCTCTTGGAGACTCAATGGGAATTAGATGCCCAATTCTGGTTCCTGCCTTCAAAAAGCATGATGATGTGGTTGACTGCCACACATTGACACGTGGTGATGTCTTATTGCTTGTGCCTCTCTGCCCCTAAGGGCAGACATCTAGCACATGGTGGGCAGAGCCATATTAATAGCAGTAGTGGCAGCGGTAGCCTTGCAGGGAGGTTTGTGTTCCTGCAGACACTGTTTGCATCAGTGCAAACCCCACTTCCTTGTCCCTGCCACTCTGGGATCTGGCATCCACCCCATCTCCAGACTATCCCACCGGATGCTGTTTGCTCTCACCTGTCAATGCTGATAGCACAGAGGTTTAAAATGCTGGCTGTGCACATCATTACATCCATGGTGACGAAGATATCACAACAGATGCGGCTTAAAGTCCAGACTCCTCCAGTCACCTGCACCAGCAACCACAAAACTGTCAGCCTTGTTCTGTGCCAAGTCCTGGTAAGTTACATTTAAGGAGGTGCTCTCCTCCAAGTATCTCAACACCTAGATGTGTTCACCCCCACTGTGACGTGCAGATGGAAACTGAGGTACCTGTGTTGCATGCAGGATAACACAGTGGTAGGTCATGGAGAATGAGCCACACCTTGATTTCAACCCTTTAATTACTCTTACAGACAGCGTAAGGAACAGATAGCAGCTACCCCTTCCCTTAAGGCCTAGCATGATACATTGATTTAAATTTGATATCACTCTGTATATCCTTTGATTAAGGATTATTTGAGAATATCTAAGTGTTTCTCAGCTTAGCTGCTGGAGTTCTCTTGCAGGCAGTGAGCTGGAAAAGTGCTGTAAATTTTATGCATTTATGCATAAAAAAGAGACCTTGAGACATGAGGGTTCTCTAAAACCTTATCTGGATTCTTATCTCAGTTACAGATTTTGATTATTAGATCTGAGTGAGAAATCACAAGCTATTCAGATAAAGGGTTTTGGTTTGCTACCATGTTGAGCTTTTGTTCTGGTTGTTTTGAATTTTTAATCTGAAGTGTGTAATCGTGAAAGCTTAGCTGTGGGCGATCATTGTGATAGAGAAATGTGTTTTTTTGGCCCAGCCATCAAGTTCTCGACAATGAACTTTTCAGTTGACAACAATATGCTCCAAGCACCATGTGACACTGCCCTCGTCGGGGCTGGGATGACAGCCTGACTCTCAGCGAGGTGGTCTGCCTCAGCACCCAGGGAGGGGGTAGGAGAGAAAGAGGGAGGAAAGCCCTTGCTTGGAGAGAGCCTGCATATTAGCCTTCGGCCCCGTAGATCCTGCTGGTTCAGCTGGATCCTGGGAAGCTACCAGGAACTGGCACCAGTTCCTGGTCTCTCTGCTTACATTTAGACTGTATCTGCACCTGGGTTTTGGGCCCCAGTACAGGAAAAACATTGATAAACAGGAGCAAGTCCAGCAGAGGACCACCAAGACAGTTCCTGGGGGCCGGAGCACTTGTCCTGTGAGGAGCAGCTAAGGGAACAGGGCTTCTTCAGCCTGGAGAAGAGGTGGCTTTCGGTGAGTGGAGGGGCTAACAGCAATCCCCTAGTGCCTAGTGGAAGGTTATTAAGAAAGTTGGAGCCAGGTTACTGAGAAGACAGAGCCAGGTTTTTCATAGCAGTGCGTGGTGGGAAGACTAGAAGCAACAAGCATAAGTTGAAAGAAGAAAGGTACAAAATGTTTATGGACAGAAACTCTCTGACCGTGAGGGCAGTGAGGCAGTGGAGCCAGTTGCTGGGTGAGTATGTGCAGGCTCCACCCTTGGAGGTTTTCAAGACCCACTCAAAAATGCTAATCCCAGCTCAGGCTGGAGAGGGTGCCACAAGTAAGCTTGGATTCTAAGGCAGTGGGTCAAACCTGCAGCAAGTGTCGATGCCTAGGAAGGACACAGCTCCCTGCAGTGAGAAGCACATGTATTAGTACAGAATCCATTCCGTGTGAGTTGTTTTCAGAGCTGTGTAAGAAATAATCCTGAGAAATTGAAATGTTTTTTTAATTGTGCCAGCATTCCCGCACATGGGCACAGAAACTCGCTGAGGTGAGCAATGTCTTTAGGGTGTTCTCTGCTGGACCCAGCTGCTACGTGTCAGAAGCCAGGTGCTGAACGAGGCAGTCTTCCATTAGACCCCCTGAATGCAGAGGAGAAATGGGAACTGGCTTGCAAAATGCAGTAGGGAACTGTGCTTTCATCCTCAGTTCTCTGACACTTGCGAGGCTCCTTTGTTTTCTTTTAAAAATAGCAAGCAAAGGAAAAAAAAAACCAAACCAAACTCTTAGAGCTTTTCTGCACAATTAGGTGGGCTAAAAGACATGCAAACTGAAGGCTGTCCCTCTGAAATTAGAGACCTTAATAGGTAAGTTCAGTTTTCAAAGAAACCCCACATCTTTTTTACTTTAGTTGCAGATTTTGAGATCTGCTTGACCATCTCAAAATATATTAAAAAAATATATAAATGCTGGAAGCTTTTGCAGTGGGATCCAGTAGGGGTTGTTTCTGTAGTCTGAGGCAAAATCCAATGCAGCGTCTGTGTGATCTGTGGAGTCTGAAGACTTTTTCACCAGGAGCTAGTGCCAGGTGTTCACATGAAAGCCAGCTGCCACTAGCCCAGCAGATGTGCAAGCACTTAGCTGAGGGAGTTTCCAAGGCCCTGAGCACATTCAAACGCTAAGCCCAAGAATACGAACCATTAAAACTGAGGAAGGTGGTGGTGGGAATGGCTCTGAAGTGAACCATCTCAGGATGATGCATTCAGATCACACCACCTGCATTATACACTGTAGCTTGTATTAAGAGGATGCTTGACAGATCAAAACGTATGGGCTTAAAACCCACCCTCACTTCCCCAGCCACAACTTCTAAAATGGGGAGTGACTGAAGCCAGTGAAGTAGTTAATATTTACCTGTGGGGTATGTGAACCCAGAATTTATTCCAGAATCTAACAATGAAGAAGGACCTTTTTACTATAGGCCTCGTCCATAATTTTCAAAATTCTATTTCTGCTCTTCCTTTTATTGCTCTGTTCCGCTCATCTTTGCTACAGCAGCTAGAACTTGCCAGTGTGCATTTCTGGTTTTCATGTGCTGGCAGGATACCTGTTCTTTATCCCTCTGGTGCCTTTTGTCTGGGAATCTCAAAGCACATCACAGGTATTAATTGGACGAATCCTCACAACTGCCTGGGTGAGGTGGATGGTCAAATATTATTCTTTTACAGCTGATGAGAGTGAACCACAGAGAGATGAGCTGATACAATCTCTCATTACCACTCAGTGCGTGCGTGGCAGAAGTGGGAATAGAGTCCAGGATGAAATCCTGGCTCTGTCAAAGACAATGCTAAAGCTCCCTATAAACTATTCAGGTCAGGTTCTCACCTCATCTTTCTTGATGACCAGTCTGCTTTATCCAAAAAATTGAGGTATTATTATTTTTCATTTTCCAACCCTATAGGAAGTCTTCCAGTTTAAAAAAAAAAAAAAAAAAAAAATCACTGTGCATTCATAAACTTATGCAAATCCATCACTCTCCTGATCCTTAAACATACACAAAAAAATCTCAGTAGTTCAGATATGTATGATGATGCTGTATTGAGGAGTATGTGGATGGGAAAGTACGAATGTGAAGTTGGATCAGGTGATGACAGGCATATAAGTGGCAGTGCATCTAAGCATGCTCGCTTAAGCCTTTTGTGTTTAAGAGAATGTTCTTGGTGGTGCTGTTAGCTCCCTGCGGCTGTGAAATGGCTGCTTATGTTTTTGCACGGCGGGAGTAACTACAAGCACGCATGCAGTCAGTCCTGCTGACAAGTGGTAAACTGCTGAGCTGCAGTAACTCAGTTTTCTGTCCTCTCTTTGACGGTGATCTGGTGAGTAGATGTAGATCTCGCTCCTCCAATGTGAGAGCCACAGAAGAGGAGACAGCGTTACTCTCACACGGTCTGAACGGAGCTGCAGACTGGACCTCAGTGACAATCTTCTTCTGAAGCTTTTTTTCCTTTGGAGGTAGAACTGGATGTTGTGAGAAGACTGAGAAGGAAGGTCCAGGACACGTTGCTACGTGTCATCCTCCATTTATACAATCACTATAAGGCATGATGGTATTTAATGCCATCAAACTCCAGTGGGTATGGACAGGATACCCTCATGCCACTGGCTTCAGTAGTTGTGCCAACCACAGCATCAGAGGCCAGTAAAGAACTGGGGTAGCAGTATTCATATATTAGACCTACCCATTGGCCCCAGACGATTGCTGACACAGTGCTGAATAGCATTTTTGGGCAAGAAACGTCATTAAGTGGAGATGAGGATTTTGAGATTATAAAATCTTCCTATTATTGCTCTGTCACAGCCTTCCCAAAAGACCTCTCAGAAAGAGACAGTTCTGGTCTGCATGATTGATGAAACAATAAATTTCATGGAGAAGGTTCAGGCCACAGATGGCTCTAAAAATTGAGTGTAAAGCGCCAAGTTCACAAGTGATACTTAAACCTGAGGTATTCATCCACCTTTAGCTTCTCTGTAAATAATGGCCAGGTCTCAGATGTCTGCTTTGGCAAATGTTCAGTAGATTAATAGGTATTGTACATGGTTTTGGGGACTGAATGATTTCTTGGCAATTTCCAGGCCCATTGTGTACTGAAGCATGATGCCATTTGTGCTTCATTGGTAGCATCGTTGATCCATAAACAGCAGCAAATATCTAAACAGCTTTGGAGCTTTTTTGGACCATTTTAAAAATCTTAATCTTGCTGGAGTCCTATAGTCTAGTTCTCTAGGAGATACTGTGCAACGTTGGGAGTCGTAGGTTGGGTTTGGGATGCGCGTGTGTTCTTGTCCCTGTTGTTTGGGTGACTCTTGGCTCAGCTACTTTGATTCTCCAAGCTCCAGAGATGGAAATCAATCTTGAATTGGTCTACAAACACAGCTAAGGAATGGATCTACTGTGGTCCTCACAAATTGTGACCACAGTACTGCATGGGGGCAGCGACTGCTTCACAGATGTCCCTCAGTTCCATCATCTCCACAGTGATAGCAAGTGGTAAGTCTTTTCTAATGCAAAGTGTATTGTGATTTCATTGAAGACTGGGATGTGCTTGAGGTGATGGAATATTCCTGTATAAGCAGTCTGAAACAAGATTTTACTTTCAATAATATTTTTTTAGTTGCAATCAAATTGCAGAGTCTAATTCTATCTTGCCAGGATGGTTCCCCCTCCCCCTGCCCCTTATTCTTTGCTTTTAAACCATTCAGTGTAACACAACTGAGCTGTAGACATCCTGCAGGCCAGCTCCAGGACCGCTCCACGCAGATTAGTCTAAATGTTGCTACTGACTTCATTAAGAACATGATCACACATGCAGTATCATGGTGCTCTCTTTGTTCTTCCCCTCCACAGCGGTGCTATACATAAATAATTAACCAGTAATGCCCTTTTTAATAATGCTTATATACAGAGCAAACCCTTAATTTCTCATAATTGTAGCCTTGCTGAGACTGCAGTGGGCACAGTTTGGGAGAATGGCGTGGATTAACACAAGGGAAATGCCTAGGCTGGGTGCCAAAGCTGAGAGCCGTGTTGCTTATTGAACATACCCTGGTGGCAGAGGAGGGCTGTAGGCCACTGCCAGTCCCCTGCTACCTGACCAAATCTCCTTCTACCTGCATAGCAGGTCTGGCATTTGCTGGTGGTGTCCTGTCTTGTCCTACTTTTCTGTTCACGGGCTGCGTGGTCCATATGCGCAAGTCAAAATCCCTATCTGCTTCTGCTTTGTTTTGCGGGAAAGAGGTCAGCCAAAGGTGGGCAGCTGCCAACAGAATATTTACCCTCCCCTTCAGCCTGATCCCAGCTTGCCCCTTACAGAAAGAGCATGAGGCTCCAGTGAGATCGTGGCTCAGAGGCTTATTCTGTCTCTGTTAGCATGAGAACAGGGTACTAGGGCTCAGCTGAAAGCTTACGGCTGATAGATGTTCACTCTAATTTTTCTAGACCTACCAATTTTTGTGAATTAGTGTAAAAATGTTGAAGAGAACAGATAAAAATTTCAGCTGTAGCATACCTTCATGTATTTAGTTTAGTAAAAATCTTTCCCCCAGGAGTGGCTTCAGTGATTCAGGATTTTGCCACAGTGTGGGGGAATTTGGTTTCCATCTTTGCTGCCCTGTATCAGATGGTGTTGTCCATACTGTGCATGGTTATGCCAGTACATTTTTACACTGGCCAGTGTGCAAAGATCAGGGAAATGGAGAATCAGACCCCAAGGACTTGATGAGTGCTTTGAAGTTATTGTGAAAAGGCTCACATGACTTAAAGAGATTTTGGAGCATGTTCTTCAGCTTCATCTCTTTGTCAGCCTTCTTGGGAAATGCTGCTTGGAGCCGACCTAACATCATGGAGATTAAGGCTCTTAAACTCTGCAGGAGACGAGGATTTGACTGTCCTCGCTTGTTTTCTGGCTAGCAGGAATAGGGATTGATCTGGACTCTAAGATGAGTTCCTATAAGGTATATCCACCCTATTGCCTCCCCCGCCATTCCTGAATCATCACGGTGCTCACTGGCAACCTTTCTGGTAGTTGGAGTCAGCTTCAAGGATTCTCAGATGAAAGCGGTGTTAGAAGATCAGAACCCACAATCTACATTACGGGCTGTAGCCCAGCTGCCATTCAAGTTCAAAGAGGCTGTGTTGTGCCAGGAAGAGCAAGGCTCAGGATATCTGCTGACAAGTGGGACTGTGGTGAATTTGTGCAGCATATGTCCAGCATATGAGGACCACCTGTGTGACACTGTGGGCTGCCACCCATCCCACAAGTGCCCCAGAGCTAGACGGGCGGTTAAAATGTGAATGGACTTTATCTGTACCTGGCCTATCCTGAGAGCGTGCACTAATGCTGGCAAACTCATACTGTGGTTAAGTTCTGCTAATCTTTCCTAAGACATACTCACCTCCAGGTACACCACCCATGGCATCACCAAAGTAGCCAACAGCAAGTCCGCCACCGCCAGGCTTACCACAAGGTAGTTTGTTGTGGTTTGCAAGGTGCGTTCCCTCAGCACTGCTAAGCAGACCAGCACGTTCCCAAAGATGATGGCCAAAATCAAGATGCAGTAGCAGAGGGCATAGTAGGCATGTGAGTGTGGCAGATCCAGCTCTGTAGTGTTGTTCGCCCCACAGGGAATGGGGTCGGTGGTGTTAGGATGGCTGCTGGTTCTTGTGAAGAGCGCCATGGGCACACCACTGCAAAGACAAAGAGATGACTCAAAATCAGGGCTATACAATAATTCTGAAGAATGGTACATTTTGTTGATGACATATGACTTTCATACTTCCAAGCCAGTTATAGAGGTCCTTTTTCCGCTCATGTTTAGGCAGAGCTTTGCTTAAAGTCTTGCTTGTTTTTTCATTGAATCTAAGCCAAGAGAAGAACGCAAGATTCAAAGATTTCACCTCCTGTGTGCATCTGAAAGGTGCATCTTACCAACCAGTGCAGCTCTATGGAAAGAGCCAATGGCTTTAAGATGCACCAAAGTCACACCACGGTACAAGTCAGCCAGGCAAGAGCACAATCTGAAAGACAACAATTTGTAGCACTGAGCACCCAATGCAGTTACCCAAACTAGGGCTTGGCCAGAAGCTTAGAAAAGAATCATAGAGTCATTTAGATTGGAAAAGAGCTTTAAGGTTACCTAGCTTGGACCTAGTACCTTTTCTTCCGGGATTTACCCTCCCTTTCCCCTCATCAAAAAATGTCTTCAATAACTTCACGCAGTCAAGTGCTCGGCAGCCTGGCAGAGCACCTGCAATGCTCAAGGAGCCTCTTGAACCCTGGCTGCCTGGCAGTAAGCACCACCTACTGAACTACTCTTTTCCTGCAACGTGTTTCTGTCCCAGGCCTTTTGTTCAAATAATGCTCTGCTTCAGCCCTGCCTGCCTTGCCAAAGCTTGACTGTCAGTGCTGCCCCCATTTCATCCATTATTGTGCTCTGTGTTTTCCATGCCTGGCCAGAAGATCCGCTTCCTGTGCTGAAGAGCAAATCACCTTGTCATTTGGGATGAAATAATGGAAGGATGCTTGCAGCGTACTTTGCATTTCTTTTTCTTACAATGGATTTGTGATTGTGCTCAGGAACCAACCCTTTCTTGATTTAGGAGGACAATTTTTTCCAGGTATATGAAGACTGCTGTCCCGGGGTTGTTCTGTGACATTTAATAGCTTGTATCTCGTTTTTTTTCTTTCTTTGCTAGTGCTCCCATCGCTGAACTTATCATCAGTGTGACAGGTACGAAAGGCAAGGACAAAACATTGCAATGCCAATGGTATAGGTATTACTCTTTGTTCCACCTCACCCCTTGAACAGCAGCATCTGCCATGCATACACTCCTGGAAGAGCAGCTGCGCAATAGGTATAAATTTCTCCAGCCCTCTGGCATATATTCATCGTTAGAACTGGTGTCACTTCCTCCTGCTGGTTTGTAGTTGGGAGAGGACAAGGGCTGAATGAGACAGAAACTGAGCTCCCCCCTGTCCGGTGAACACAAATCCCCCAGGACAGAGGCGAAACAATCTCTTATGGCATGTGTTTTGTTTGAAAGTGCCTGTGCTTGTCTCCCCTTCTCTGTCTTTCTTCTACTTGCCCCTGACAAAGAAGTTAAGTCTTCCACTGGATCTGAAGGATTTCCCATAGCGTGAGCGCTGCTGCCGAGTCTGGGACTGTTTGTTCATAAAACAGTTCCGCTGCAGCCATCCAAAGACAGGACTCGTTTTGCAGTGTCCCTTGCACCGACACAGCTCCCACTCTGGGAAACCTGTATTGTCTGGGGCCAAAAAAGCCTAGTTCTGTAGTGCTGGAAAAAAACTACATTAAGCAGCTGCCTCGCTGATAAGCAAAGCCATGACAGGGAATGAAAAAAACAGCATGCACAATATAACCAAAAGGCTTAAGGCACCGCATTACACTGTTTGCCTGTGGGTTTCCTGCCCTGTCTCCTGCCACTTACATCCTAAAGCACTATTTTCGACTCTCAGCTGGAGACCAGTCTTCCCTCCCATGATCCCTCCAAGCTCCCCATCCCCAGCTCTGCCAGCCCCCCGAGCCCTGGACTGCCCCACACACCCCCTGGCCCTGCTTGCTCTGCCCGTAGCCAGGGTACTGCCAAACCAGGCAAGTAGCAGGTTATCAGGATACCGATGTGCCAGGGTACCGGGATGGGGACGTGCCAGGGGTAATGGGATACCCGCATACAGGGGTGGCGGGACACAGGGCTACAGGCACACGGGGGCACCAGGGTACCGGGATAGCCACCACCCGGGACAGCCGTGCAGCGAGCTGCGGCAGGGACAAGGGTCACCGCCGTTGGGGACGGGCAGACGGAAAGGAAAGGGATGCTCCTCCCGTAGGTCCCAGCCTCGGAGGGGTCCGGGTGCAGGTCCCGGTCCGGATGACGGGGTCCGGGCGCGGGTTCAGCCGTGGGGTGCAGGGTGGAGAGGAGGGGTCCGGGGTCGGAGCGCAGGGTCCAGCCGCGGCCGCGGCTTTGGGTGCGTCTCCGGCTGCGGGTGCTGCTCCGCGCCCGCCGCTCCCGCACCCGAGGGGCAGCGGCAGCTCCGCAGCTCCCGCCGTACCCCCAGCCCGGGGCTGCCGTCTGCCCCGGCGATGCCGCGGGGGGCGAGGGAGGCTGGGGAAACCCGGGGAGGGGGGGCGAGGAAGGGGGTGGCCGCGAGGAAGGGGACCGCGGCCACCGGGCGGGAGGGGAGTTGGGGGGCATCAATCGGGACTTACCCCCGGCCCGCCGGGCCGTGGCACCGTCGACGCGCAAGGCTCGGTCCCGGTCCCGGTCCTGGCGCCCACCGGCCCGACCCACTCCCTTCTGCCGCCCTCCCGGCGCGGAGCCGCGGGGCGGAGCCGGGCGGGCCACCTCCTCCCCGCCCGCCCCCCACCCCTGCCCCGCCGGCGCCGGCGGGTCGGCACCCCGCCGTGCCCGGGGAGGGGGCAGCCGGGCCGGGGGCTGCTCTTCCCCTCCCGTCCTCAAGCACCCGAGAGGTTGCCCCGCTCCCAAAGGGACCTGGCGGAGCGGGTCTTGGCTAATTTTGGAGCCAGGGGATGCAGCCAGGCGGGGAGTGCTTTGCTGACGGACTGACCTGCTTCTGCCTGGGAGGCGAATTAGAGAGATGGGAACCCAAAATCCGGGCCCTGCGCTTGGCTCCCGAAGCGCCCGTGTTGTGGTGGAGCCGGGGGGTAGATGCCTTGGACGGAGCAAACCCCTTCGGGAGATGCTGGGAGCGTGCGGCTTGGGAGAGAAAGTTTGCTCTTAAAAAACTGTTAGTCTAAAAATAACGATCCAATTAGAGATTATTTTTAAAAGGGAGAGAATTTTAAAAATCTTTAAATAAACTACCTTCAACCTGAGATGAAAGAGTGCTGGGTAACCGGGGAGGAAGCCGGGAAGGAGAGTGATGTTGGGGAAGCGTCCTGCTGGGACCGCTGCCTGCAGGCGCAGCACACCACATCTACGGTGGCCAGAGCATGACTACAACCGCTGCCTCTGAGACGTGGCTTCCCTTAAGGTCTGCGATCACGTCTCTGAGGCCCATTCTCCTTGGACTGTGATCCCTGGGAGGTCTCCGTGGGGTAAGAATGATCCCGGTGGGCCTTCTCTCTCTGGGATTTGGGCTGTGCCCACCATCCGCTCTGGCACAGCAAGTGGGGCTCGCTGTGGGTTGTCAGGAGGGTGCAGGAAGCTCAGCTGCAGGGCTGAAGTTTCCTTTCCCAGGTGTGCAAGAGTTGCAGAAGCAGCACTGTGGCCCCAGCAGGGAGGAAGGAAAGTGTTTTTTCTCCTTTATGCACCTGCTGGGCAGGATGGGCAGGGGCTAACTTGTAGGTGGGCAAGAAGAGAGGAGATACTAAGGAGAGCAGAGTTTATTTATTTGTTTTTAAGAAATTAGTTACTTTAACAAGCGTGCCTCAGGACTCTGGCTGCCTGGATCATCTCTCCTGTTTGCAGCTGCCCAAGCTGATCTGTTTGTGAGTAAGGGTAGTAGGGAGGAGAAGTGCTGTAGAGAGCGCTCATACGTGTGAGGGGTGTGAGAGTACCAGCTTTAGCCTGGCTGGGGATGGTGGAAACGCCCATACAGGATTTCATGGAGACTGATCAGCACCAATGCTTTTAACCAAGGCCATGACTATCCCAAGGCAGGTCAGTGGATGATACCGGATGAGCGTGATGAGTCACTGCATAGTCGCTACAGGTGACACATTTGCAGGTGTCCTTGGTGGAGGATATAGCTGCCAGGCTATAGACCAAATGACCCAAGACGGGCTTTACAGCCCCCTTGTTCCCTTGGGAGCTCCAAAATGGCATGACACAGATTACATTTATCGTGCTTTATTATATGTGTATAGTTGAACTTCTGCTATTGTCTGTCCTATAGTGCTCACCTTCGGGGAAATGCATTTGCTAACTGCGTCTGGATCAGCCAAGACAGGGGGGAAGCCCTCCCACCCATCCCCAGCAGAGGCTTTTTAGCTGTGAGCTTGGAAGGAGTCCAGCACACCCACACTCCTGTGATTAAAACGGGAGGGAAAAGCACACACCGTCATGCTTGTTCTGTCCTGCAAGGGCTGTGGGAGTCGGGGACTGGGCGTGAATGGCCAGTGAGCACGGCTCCTCGCAGTGGGGCTAGAGGGCTGCAAAGAGCCGGAGACATTTTAGCTTCATTTTAACATTTGTGTTTTTTTTTTAAATGCAGGTTGTTTGTAGGCGATTCCCGGAGGATTGTGGCCAGCAAGGTGTTTGTATCCGCTCTAGGATGCTGGGACCACAAGGCGCTACTGCAATACACTTTACGTATGTCATCCGTTCAATGTAATGGCTAGCCAGGGATCGGTAAAGAGACATTATCTTGCACCTGCCCCCAGCCTCTGAGCTAGGGGGATTCAGCAGGGAGAATCCAGTGCTTTTCCCAAAAAAAGCACTGTTGTTCTGATTCACATCTTCATCTTCCAGTATTAAAACCTTCCCTATTGCTTTGCCTTCTGTATCGGTGGAGCCCCTGGTGCTGCCATTCCCAGGAGCCTC
This sequence comes from Numenius arquata, assembly GCF_964106895.1. Lineage (NCBI taxonomy): Eukaryota > Metazoa > Chordata > Aves > Charadriiformes > Scolopacidae > Numenius > Numenius arquata. The sequence continues at coordinate 15,803,061 of NC_133576.1, read as the reverse complement.
CTCGCCCCTTAATCCACATTACCCCCCAGCCCAGAGGCACCTGTTGCAAATGCCCCAGCCCTTTACCCTGCTCTGGTCCTGAGAGGTCTGTGGCAACCTGCCCTCATCAACCTGCTCAGATTAATGAGACAGATGGGCAGTAGAAGCTTGTGAAATTGTTTCTACATTTAATTATTTTTATCTCTTTTCTTAATATTACTCTGACTTGAGAAAAGAAAAAATCTAGTTGTGACCGTTGCTGCACTATTTAACTCATGTTCACTGGTGCTCCCTCCCAACCTCCTTCCCAGGGCAGGTACCTTCACGCCCCCTTGTCTGGGTTTCCTGAGACTGGAAGCTCTGTGGGGTAGGGACTTAATGACTTCCTTGTATTTGCTCTGCAGCAGAGGTCTTATGGAGCAAGATAATAATCCTTGTGATCATTTAATTTAGATTAGATTGTACCACATGCAGAAGCAGGGCTGAATTAAAATTGCATAGGCAATCTCAATTGTAATATTTGAAGTGATTTTTTTTTTTTATCATTACAACTTCTTTAATATAGTGCTTAGGCAATGCCTCTCTCGTAAACTCTTCTCCTTCTTCCTACCCCAAAATCAAGTATGTGGCGTATATTGGCCCCAGTTAAACACAGGACAAGTTGCAGCCCTTGGCTGTGACAAGGTGGTGTCACTGGAGCATGGCAGAGAAACAGGTCAGTAATGAGTTGTGGGAACCTCCAAATGAGAGGAAGTGCCAGCAGGTTTCCCAGGTGTATGCTAACAGCAAAGGACTGCTCAGACTCCTGGATCTCTGGCTTCATTACAGGCTTTCTTCCCCCATGTACAGAAAGTTGGGAGAGATCATCGTTCCCAAACCTTGTCCATACCCTCTGGATCCCCCTACCTCCAACACCATCTCTCCCAATCCTTCTTTTCAGTTCTATGGGTCTCCAAAGCTCTTTGATGAAGATTTCAAATAACTGGGATGTCTCAGTGTTCTCCCTTAATTTTCCCCCATCTCCTTGCACATCAGTCCCAATGTTCCTCTGTGCTAAGTTTGCTCAGTGAGTGTTTGTGCACTCCTGTTTCCTCGTGTCTCTTTCTCCAGCCTGTGCTCATGTTTCTTCCTTCGGTTTCTAGCCACAGTCTCAGCATCCTATCCAGCTCCCAAACCTCCAGCAGCTTCACCCAGCCTATTTGTCCTTCCCTGCTGCTTCTCCTTCCCAAGCTCCTCACTCTCCACCTTGCCATCTCTGGCTGGGTTGCTAGTCCCCTGCAGCTTAAAGGATTTTTTGCAAATCACAGAACCACAGAATCTTCATGGTTGGAAGGGACCTTTGAGATCATCGATTCCAACCACAAAAAAACCCCAACCAACCAAAAAAAAACCCAACAAACCCCACAAAATGTTTGCTGTGCTTTCACACTACAGTCGCTGTCACTACAGCCTGTGTTTGAGGTGTGGTGTTTAATATGTGCCACTCAGGTAGAATAAACCTTCCATCACTCATCCTGAAAACCAGGATGCCCCCCTGACAATAAGTATTTTTAAAATACTCTACATCCACGGTGATTTTCAAGACCTGACTGGGTAAAGCCCTAATCTGACCTCATGGATGACCCTGTTTGGAGCAGGATGCGAGGCTAGACACCTCCAGGGGCCCCTTCCCAACCTGAATTATCCTATGCTGCCATGAAAATAATGTTGCTCTCTGGATGGAAAGTAAACAAAGCTTTCCTGGTTGGCACATCTTGCAAACTTCTGATGAGAGTTAAGTACATACCTGTAACATCTAAGCAGGATATGCCTATTCAGCCTTGGTTGCTTTAAATTTCTTACAAAACTTACTAGTTTTTGCAGTGGTGACCAAAAGGGAACTCATGCAGCTTCAGGATAATGTATGCACAGCAGCTTGCAAACCAGTACAGACTCCTTGGAGAAATGGGAGGAAGCTACCACAGCTCACATCAAATAAGATTCAGATCCTGCAGATATTGATTCCCTTCTGCTCAGCCTTTACCTTCCCTGTTCCCTCTTCCAGCAGTCTGGAAAGCAGTGGCGCATCCCCAACCCGCACAGCAGACAGCGATGTGAGCTAAGCCTGCAGGGAATGTTTGTCATGTAAATCGCATCTGAAGCAGATTTTAAACAGCAAAATAATATTACTACAAGGGTAGGTGGTAGCATAACAACTTTCTCATCCGGTGGTTAGGTATTAGGCTGGGACTTTCAGGTCCAAGTCCTCCTTTTGCGTCACCTAAGGTATAATCTGAGGTAGAGGAGGTCTCTCTGTTAGGCAGAACTGGGGCTTCAGGCTCTGCACCCCATAAAGCAGGCTGATCAGATAAAGCCAGCATCCTGCCAAACCCCTCTCTAAAAGTACTGTTTTGATCCTATTTTCCTTTCGTAAAATGCTGGTTATCATGGAATCACGGAATTGTCAGAGTTGGAAGGGACCTCTAGAGATCATCTAGTCCAACTCCCCTGCTGAAACAGGATTTCCTATCGCACATTACTCAGGACTGCATCCAGGCGGGTCTTGAAAGTCTCCAGAGAAGGGGACTCCACGACCTCCCTGGGCAGCCTGTTCCAGTGCTCTGTCACTCTCACCATAAAGAAGTTTTTCCTCATATTTAAATGGAACTTCCTATGTTCCAGCTTGTGCCCGTTGCCCCTTGTCCTCGTTATGTTAGAACACGTGTTTTGCAGCGTGTCTACCAAAGGATGGATCCTGCTGCAGTTAGTTTTCTTCTTCATCCAGTCTTGGGCAATCCTTGGTGCTGCTCATGAGGAGAGAAGATGGTGCTTTTAAAAATGAGGAGGGTGACTTCTGCAGGGACACCTGACCGAGGAAGGGCTGTGGAGGGGGCCAGGGGACCACACTACTGTACTTCACCTTGAGGTGCCTCCCCATGGGCTGCACGCTGCACCCAGCAGGCTCATATGGGAGGAGACAGAGAAGGAAAAATGCTGGAGGCCCAATGCATATGCGAGGAAAAGGGCATCAGTGTTCAAAAGTACAGTTCTGCTCTTCAGGGAAACTCGTTCACATTTTCATGCAAAGAAGCCATGGAGCTGCAGGGCTGTTTTTACCTCTGTCCCTCCTTCCTGCCTTGGAAAATGAATCTGCCTGCTCCATGATGGACTGTGCTGCTGGGGCTCTCACCATGCCCTCTCGTGAGGCACAGTCTTTCAGTAGCTGAGGCTGTCAAGTCATTTATCGAAGCAGCCTTAAATCTCAGAAAGGCTGGTTATTGCTAAGTGCCTGTCACAGCCGTGTCTGGGAGCAGGCAAGGGTGTGCGGCTTTTTCTTGGGTAGCATGGCTGCCCCTTCTGCACAGGATGGCTCTCCATCACTGCAAGGGAGCAAAGACCTGCTGGAGGCAGGACTGCTTATGGGGACAGTTGCTCAGTGTGAACTGGAGGAGGAGTCCTATGAGCCAAACCCATATGCCAAAGCTACATCTATGCCTCAAATCAGCATCCTTCCCTTCTTCCCTATTCCTCCCCTCTGCCTCAGCCTGAGGATCTTCAGCAAACGGGCTCCCTCCGCAGCAAAAGGCTGCTGCAGCATCAACTCTCTCTGTGGTGCCTGTGCCCCTCTTCTTCCCTCACACCTCCTCCGTCCTAAAGGGCTTTTGGGGTCTTGGAGCAGCAGTACTGGTGCTTTCTGTACTACACCTGGGATTCCTGCTCAAGCCCGTCTGTCTGGCGCCCGTGGCTCTGGGGTGTTTGTGCTGGTTTTCTGACCTCTTGGTTTCACTCACCGCTGGTCACAGCAATACACTCACCTGACAGCTAGAAGGAATTTTTAATCCTCTTTTACTGTTTGAGATCAGAGGCTGTGGGCACACACATGTGCATGCAGGCAAGTTGAAACGGGTGTTTGTGGCTCTCTCCTGTTGCTGATGGGTCTCTGCCATGGCCCCAGTGTCCACCTAGAGTTACCTGCTGCCATCCCACAGGGTGTTTTCACTGGGAAGCAGCTCTGGCCATGTCTCCTTTCCAGACTGCAGTGTGGCTGACTGGCAGACATCCATGTTGCTGGGGGAGGATGCAGGGGGATACCATGCCACCTACATGGACTTGGAATGTCCAAATCAACACCAGCCAAGATGCATGAGTGTCCCACAACACCCGCCAAATGCTCGTGCCTCCTTCAAGAAGTGTTGCCTCTGCCAAATTTTAATTTTCTAGCCCTGAGCCGGAGTGACCCATGAGCAGAGCAAGAACACTCCAGGAGATCTAGTTTTTATTTTAAGACAGACAACAGAAGATCCCATTGCCACTGATCCAGGAGCAGCGGGATGAGTAGCATCTGCCCTCCTGTGGGTTTGAGACCTCTGTCTTCCTCCCACCACCCTAACCCCAGCTGCTCCTCTTACTGCCTGGCTGAGAGGGGGAGTTGTCCCAAGCAAGCACAGCAGCACATCAGGAAGAGCAGGCAGCAGCAGAGCAGCCTGGTCTGCTGCCTTTCTCCTCCCCGTGCTGCTAGTTTATGCGGGGCTTGGAGTCATGTCACCCTCTTTAGGTTTGCTGCTACTCCCTCTTGTCAGGCTTGGGTCACTGGGCTTAAAATATTTGCTCAGGGCCAGAGAAACGGTATGATTGCACGAGCTGTATTTCCTTTAAAGATCAATGAAGGTAAAAACATCCGAACCATTTTTACTTAAAAGCACCGAGGACACTAAGCCGAGGCAAGACCGACAAAATTATAGCCCGAACAGTGAGACAAGAAATTAGACTGTGTCCTGGTACTCTTCATTACAGCTTTCAGAGGTACTTCAGCTGCTATATACAGACACACCATGAAATGATCTCAAGTGAAAATTGCTGGGATGGATGTAGCATTTACGCATTTCCCTGGCTGTGAACTGAAATCTCTCTCTGATACCCATCTGCCTCAAAGTCAAGCCTCCTTGCAGACCTCCCCTTTATCTCTTGCACTCCCTCAGATATCTTGCCCTGAGTCCTGCTCACGTGCCTGCCTCAGTGAACCATACTTTACCTTTGGTTTCCTGTGAACTTTTCTATGTAAATCTCTAGTCTGGGCTGTCTGCTGGGACAGAAAATGGTGAGATCTGCTGCTTGCTGCCCCTTAGGTTTTCTGCTCTGTATCCCTGAAGTGCACTAGAAGACAAGGAGTAGTTTAAGGTGTCATTCCAAACTGCATCTTCCTATCTCACTGCCATTTGCATGCTACTCAGGTTTTATAACTTTGCACTAAGTGCTTTTTCCTGAAGGAGCAAATAGCAGCTTCATCAGAGTCATCTGCAGGGCACTTGCATTCGCACAAGCATTATAGAGCTAGGGGCTAATTTATTTATTTCTATTAAACCAGGCCTTTGAGACCCAGAAATCAGGAGCTTCAGCGTGTACTTGTGTTCAGCTTCAGGGATGTTTTCTCCTGGGACTCGGTTGTGGAGTGACTGCCACGGGCCCGGGGCTGAGCGTGGTAGGATCAGGGTCACCACAGCTCCATGAAGCCACGGGGCAGATGTGCTCAAAATCATTGTGACTGGTAGCTGGTGACAAGAACCAGAGTGGTTTTTGGGGGGAACATCTCATTATGGAAAGTCCTCGCTTCCATGAACTTTCTATGCACTGAAGGATAGAGCAGGAGCTCTGGGGACCTAATGCCATGGGAGCTGGAAGCAGTAGGTTGATTCCATAGCCCCTTTTGTCTTCAACTTTAGCTCTCCTGACCCTGGCTCAAGGACTGTTGTGTGTTTTGCACAGACACTGGTCTGCTGGGATGGAGAGGTCCCACATCACTCAGCTGAGTGGTGTAAATGCATTACTTCAGTGATGCACACCACAGAAAGGGAGGAACACATACCCTGTCTTCTTGAGCAACCTCTCTTCTTGAAAGGACTCTGTCCTGAATGTAGGACAGGGCAGTTACATTCAAGGGAGGCTCACTGGGGGGCGGGATGGCAGGCAGTGGGTTAGTGGCTGATTTGTTACAGATGGGTGAGAGGCCTGTGGAAGTCACTGTGCATCTTCTGAGGACCTGGCTCTGCGATTAAAGACCTGTGCAGCTCCGTGTTTGATCCACTGGGGTCCCCTGCAGCCAGGAGAGTAGCATTTGGCTTGCTAGATATCACAAACAGCAGATACTCTGTTTAACGTCTGAAAGCCTTTCAAAAAAGTTGCACTTTCATTAAACTCCTGCAGCAATGCTCACTGATCACTTGCCCAATGCTACCTGCTATATGGCCTTCTTCACTTCTTTTGACTATGCTAGACATGAACATCTTTCCATGCCAGTGGCCTGATTCATGCTGAATATTCTCAAAAGTGCTAAGCCAGAACCAGAACACGGGGGGGGGGGGGGGGGGAAACCAGCTGATTTGTTTCTGCTGAACCCCTACCTCTTAAAATCCTGTGGTTTAGAGCTCAGACTCAAAAGTTGACAGGGAATTGCTGCAGGGCTATGGAGGGGCCCTCTCCTGCTCATGTAGGGGTCTTTCTGATGTGCCCTGACACAGAGCTGAGGTTGCACATACAGGTGACATCTCATGAACAGGTTTGGGGGCTGAGTGCTCTGACCAGTGTATCTGCTCTGAGGGCATGTGGGCTCTGCTGAGCTCGGGTGCAGCAGCAGGACTGATTACTTTAATTATTGCTACCACATGTGGGAGGCTCCAGTCGAGATAAAGACCATCCTGAGCTGGGGGCTGGGCACACCTGCAGTAAGACAAAGTGTTTCCTTGTGCACAGGCAAGACCTACAGCACGGGATGGCTGCAACTGGAGCTGCTGAGGTTGAGTCCAGCTGGTGGAAGGGCTGGGAAGGAGGTAGGGGTCCAGGAGGGAGAGGTGGGAGGTGCACGTGGCTGTCATAGGGCATATGGGGTGACAACTGGGATGTGCCTAGGAGCAGTGCTGGCAGCCCACGGGCCTGTCTCTGTAACACGAGGGGACAAAGAAGAAGAGATGCACATTCTGAAAACGTATTTAAAAAGCGAGTTTCCATATAGTAAGTGCTCTGTGGTGTTTGATACCTCTCCTTGTCGCTATCCCCCCTGCTAGTGACGAGGCTGGACTTGTCCCACAGCAGCTCGTGGGACTGGAGCAAGGTGTCCCCCCCCACCCCCGCTTGTCTCCGCCTCCTGGAGCGGCACCTTTGCCGGGTCCCGCTGGGACACCCGGTGGCGGTGAGGAAAACTACAGCACCTGGCGGTAAGCGGGGACCCCGCGGGGGATCGAGCACCCCCGGCCCCAGCGAGGGCAGCTCCAGCCTCCCCAGGGCCGGGGGCTGTGCTCCCGGGAACAGCCTCTGCTGAAGGCAACAAAGCATCTTGGCAGCAGCTGTTAGCCAAAAAACCCAGCCCTTTGGGTGGGAACGTGGCAAGCACCCTGCACAGGGTCACTCCAGTGGCTCAGCTAATGGGGGACAAACACGAAGCCCCATGTCTGTGGAAGCCATCACCCTGCCAAAGCTGAACACCAAGGTGCACAAGGGGACCTGCAGCCAATGGTGGTCGTGTCACAGCATAATGGTGCTCTGAGATTTCATGCATTGGTTTCCCTGTCTAACACAGCTGCATGCAGTTTCCTAAGTCATATAAACACCACGTTGCTTTTTAAAAAAAAATAAATCTATCTGACCTCCTGGTAGCAATGATACGGTGTGGCAGTGAGTCACACAGGATAATTACAGTGTTTAAAAAACAATCTCTGTTGATGCTGAGTGTTTTCTCTTTTAATTTCACTGACTATCTTCTTATGAGGGAAGATTAATGAGAACTATTGTCCTTGGATAGAGGCTTTCTCAGGAATGGGCTCTGTATGCACATCTCTTAAGATATCATCATTGGATTGCAGAATGAGGGGTCTTTCTTCACTGCCCTAATGCATATTCCTGCATTGGTTTGGCTACTTACAAACTTTCACTGTGTGTAGGCCCTACTATATGTTACTTTACCTTTTTTGGTGCCAGCAGAACCAGGCTACTCTGTACCATGAGGTGCATGAAAAGTACCTTGTGTGCAGATCATCTCTCAGGCTTGTCCTTCCCGCCTTCCCCAGTAGTCTGCAGATGAGCCAGCCCTCCCTGACCATGAGCTTTTTGAAGGGAAGCGCCAAGCTGTCTTTCAGCTTTTAGCCTAGCTCAGGCAGTTCACCTGAATCCTGCACTTTGCATTGGAGGGAGACTGTCCCCTCAGTCCCACATCCCATGTGAGAAGGTGGCCTCTGCTACCCCATCCGCAGAGCCATTGGGGCACTTTTTGGTCCATGTGGCAGGGAGCACGGGACTTGTCCTTGTGCCAGTGTCTTCCCTGAGGGGCTTCCAGGGAGCTCACAGCTGAGGGAAGGTGTTCTGCCCTCTTGGAGTAGCTCCAGAGACAGTCCCAACTCCAGTTTCAACTCCTCCTCTGGAGCTGGGTGATTACGATCTCACTCCAAAAGGCAGAAGTAAGGAAATAAAATGCTTGTTCAGTGTGTTTTCACCTGCAACACAGGAGAAACACAAAATGCTATTATGTCAAATGCTGTTTGTTACACTGATTAGTAAAAAGCCAGTCGTTGTCTCGTAGCTCTGACCAGCATAAGAGAGCAGCACTGAAATTATTCACACTTTTATCACCGACCTGGCTCTGTTCTTGGCCCTGATTATTCTGTTATTGGAACGTAAGATGGCACTGCTCAAAGCAAAGACCTGCTGTTGTGAGGCCCATTTCCCATCTGTGTCCAGAAAGTTTCAAACAAGAACACTCAAGGGAGATTGCTGATCTCTCTTAGATCCTAGAAAGGGGTGTACAAATGAACTGCTTTTTGCTAGCTGTTATGAAGACCATAGTTACTATTTCACTTTAAACTACTGAAATTTTAGCCTTGGGTTCCCTCCATGAAAGCTTTTGGTTGTACAGAGATGCCCAGGAGAACAGGCAAGGCCTCCACACTAGAGCTCTGGGCAATCTCCAGTCTGGACCCAGACTCCTCCAGGGTTGGCCCCCCAGAGCCACAGCGCACTCTCCCAGCTCGTCAGCTCTCTGTAATGCAACGTGGGCTGCCACCTTGCAGGCAGCACAGTCCCAGGAGATTCTCTTTCTCCAGAGGCTACCTCTGATCAGCTGAGCCAGCCAACGCAAAAAGTGGGTTTTTTGCTTTGGAAAGCTAATTTTCACGTTAATTGCAATTGGCCTGTAACCACAGAAAAATTTGAGAACCCATTATTTCTCCTGTTTAATAGCTGGATGCAACAGTGCTGATACCAAGAGGCAGAAAACAATCATGTTGCTGCTATTAACGTTTCTGAGGCAAACTCTGGGCCATCAGCAACTCAGTTCACCAGATTCCTCCTGCTGCTCCTGTGGGATCAGTGCCTGCCCCCTTGCCTAGTGCATGTTACTGTTCCAAGTAAGATGCAGACTAGCTATAGGATATTTGCATTGAGCAGCTTCACGTTTACAGGATGACCGTGTTAGTCAAAGAAGGGAAACATTCAAGTAAGCAGGAATAAGCTTTAGCGCTGATCAATTATAAATATCTCCAAAAAAGCAAGACAAGACACCAAATGCAGCGAGAGAAGAGAACTAGTTGTTATTTCTAACCTCTTCTCTTTCCATGCAGAACAGTAATATTCTCACTCACTCATTAGAGGTGTCTGTGTGTGAGTTTGTTCCAACATACCTTCTGGGAAGGGGGTCAGAGCCACTTCACGGTGAGTCGGGCGAGTCGTGCGTGCTGTCACGCACTGGTGACACAGCTTTTACACCAGTGCTCTGCCGCTGTCCTATCGAGGCAGGAGACCTGGGGTGCAGCTGGACTGAGAGGCCAGCCTGCAGCCCGGGCTGGGGTTGGCTCACCGGAGATAAAGCAAGGGTCCCTACACTGTGCCAGAGGAAAAGGTTGGCTGGATTTCTTGGTGATTTGTTTCCTGGGCAGGGTATTTTTCTTTTTTTTTTTTTTTCTACAATAGAAACTGCACATGAGCTGTTCCTTCAGTTCCAAAACAAAAAGCTATGACACTTATAAGTGCCCAGAGTTTATTGCAGCACTACGCAAGACTTACCCTCATTCTGGGAGGGACTGGAGAGAACTAAACTGCTGTTAATCACCTTGTTTGACGGCTGCTGCTGCCTCAGTGGGTCAGCACTTGTCAGTGTGGGCCAACCATAGTACAATATTTGGGGAATTAATTCTTTGCCTCAACCTTCCTTGGGGTACTAAATATTTCTATAAAAGTTCTTGCTGTCTGCTTTCTTCCCTTTGAATTCTGAAAGTTTCAACATATTAGGGGGAAAGCTAAATTATTTCAAGCGCTTGCAACAATAAGGACATTTGCAATTAAGGAAATACATGCTTTGGCACATAGGATGGAAGGATGATCTCAAGTCACTTACTGACATAGATTTGTAATCGCAAGAAAGGGGAGACATTGCTTTGGAGGTTTCACCATGAACTTCTAGAAACTGCAGGAGCTGTTTTTGATAATCAAAATGATGATATTATATCATTATATATAATGATGATATCAAATATAAGAATGGTACGTACTATCCTATTCTTATCCATTGATAAGAAGGCAGGTACTAATGCATTTTAATTATTTTCTTCTCTTTTTAAAAATCAGTACCAAGTAAGGTGCGCTAGCAGTTTGTTCTTTCTAGTTAAGGCTTGTGGATTTGTATTTTCTTTTCAATTATGAGCTTCAAAACTGTGACATATTTGAGTAGTTCGTAGAAAGAGCATTTTAATCTCTCCCAACATTACACAAACTACCAGTACTAAATTAAGGAATATAAATGACAAAAAAACTCCTTTCATTTGAGTCTTTAAGTAGAAACTTTTCTATGCCTGTGGATATTTGATTAGTTTAAACAGTATATTTCCTATCTGTAGGATTTTACTTGTAGCAAACAAGCAAATATTAATGAACTTTTGAGTTTTAGGGGCTTAGTAACAAATTCAAAGGATAATAAGAATGTAGGAAAAAATATAACAAAATTCAGTGGGGATCTTATGGAAAGGGAAAATTATTTTTAAACCAAATCTTTAGCAGGCTGATGTTACACACTCATATACTAACAAGCACCAAGATGTATGGGTTCAGGTGATCTGGCCAGGATCACTTGTATGTTACACGGAGAAGAAGGGGCAGTGGCTACCAGGACAGTGGCTAGCAAGTCCTCACCATGCCTCTTGGGTTTCTCTTGACTGTCAATAACAAAATAAATTTTGGATGGATGCGGAGGGAGGGCTCCCTTAGCAGCCAGTAGCTGCTAGGGGCTGGTCCTGCATCTGAGGATCTGGCTGGCTGCAGCTTCCCCAGCCCATGGGCTGGGCTGCTGCCCGATGTCTGATCTTCCTTGTTTGGACCATGTATTTGCATTATAAGACCAGACTCTTTTTCTGTCAGGCCAACAGGAAAAGGAACAATATATGTGATACAGTGCAGCCTTGTTGCCATCATGCTGGTGTTTGGATGCTGGGTCTTCTGCTGATAAGTTGTCTGTGCTGCAGTTGTAGTGGCTTTTTGGCCATGATGTGACCAACGCACTCCTCAGTGTGAGCATGGAGAACAATCTCTTTCATTACTACACCCTCCTCCAGTGCTTACAGACATTTTTATTCATGCTGCGCTTGTACCAAATTTCTATTACAGTGCTGACTCTCCTGTTGTTACGTAGAAGGCAAGACAGAAAAGGTTCATCTGGAGTCCTTCCCCAGGCTTCGATGGTGTCACCAGATGAGGGGACGTTACCTCATGCCGGCTGCCTTTTCTTGCCAAGATTTCCATCTCCCTGTGAACAGTGAGGTTGGGGTGATGCTGGTTTCAGTCCCAAGCTATTAATGCATTTGAGCAAAAATTTAAAAGTGCCAGAGTCTCCTTTGGGATCACTCAAGTACTCAAAGTCAAATGGGTGCAGGGGTGTTTTTCTGGAGTAGGACCCTGCTTACTTGCTCCTTCAGCCTGAGTGGCCATGGGCTTTGGCCATGATCTGCTGAGGCCCATGTGGATCTTCCCACTTGCACAAACATGTCTGGGATTTTGAAATCCCCTCACTGTTGTACTCCTTTTCTGAAATGAAGGGAGGGTGAAGGGCCAGGGAATGATGGGGGCCGGGGGAGGGCATGGAGGAGGGGAGAGCGGAGAGGAAAGCTAAATGAAAAAATGTGGTTTGGATGGTGGGGAAAGAGGAGAACGTGAAGAAGGATGTAGGTTGTGAGCTTGCCCCTTTAAAGGCATCAGTCAAACATGATGTGGAAAAGGAGCAAACAGGCAGGTAGATGAAGCTGTCAGGGGAGACGCATTCTGAGTTGCTTGTGGTGGTGCTCCTCAGAGTGACCCAGAGGGGTATAGCAAGGGCTGAGGGGACATGGCCAGAAGAGGGAGCTGGGGAGGTCTATGAGGATACAGGGGACCTCCAGCAGGGAAGACACAAATGCATGGGCGTAGTAAGGACTTGAGTGTTGAAAGGAGGGAGAATTTGGGGAAAAAAAGACAGGAGGTGGCACAAGAGGCAAGTAGGGAAGGGAAGGGGCTGTGGATATGTTCATCTGAACTGTTGATCAAATTGCTTATTCAAAGGTAGGTCATACCTACTTTTGCTGGAAGTGCTTGCGAGGACACCTGATGCACCTGGTATGGCAAAACACAGTCACTGAACCTCCTCCTGAACACCACCAGGCTAGCTGGACTGTGTCAGGGTCTGGCTGCCAGGAGGGAGAGGGGGACATCTGTATGCTCGGTTCAGGAGAGGCTCCTCCAAAGGGGGAAGATGGGATTAATTTGCCATGTAGCAGCTGCTGAGCTGTTCCTGCTGCAGTCAGGAAGATGTGCTGGCACTTTGATCCTGTCTGGGATGGATTGGTATATGGGGTTGGGCTTTGCCACACTAGTTGACTCAAAGTGGAGGTTGGAGCCCATGGTGCTTTGCTGCTGCCCTCTTGGTTTTTTGCTGGAAGACAAAGCTGCTGGCTCTCACCAGACCTCCTGTCAGCACATACATCATGTGGGCAACTGGGGAATTAAAGCTCTGGGTTCAATGTGCACATCAAACGTAAATCACTGCTAAAGTTTGGACATATAGATCTATAACTGTTTTGGCTAGAGGACACTTGAAATGTAGACTCAAAAGAAGAGGTGTTCCCTGGTGGCCTTTCCCAAAAAGTGCACTCAAGAGCATGTTCAGATAGTCATATGTTTTTGACAAATCAGGCCCTAGTGGGTCCATGGCTTATCAACCACATGTATAGGGGACATATGTATGCTTGCCAGCCTCAGGTCCCTGCAGACATCTTAACTGCTGGATACTGAGGGAGAGAAGGTGCAGAGGGCACCGAGGAGCACAGCTGCTCTGCAGTACCAGCATTGCTGCGGGAACTTAGAAAGATGCCAGCACCTAAATTTCTTTGGCATTTTTTCAAACGTCACCCGAGGCCGGTGCAGGATGGTCTGGTAATAGTTTTATGGCTCACATATAATTGCAGGCTAGAGGCCTTGTTAAAATACTTGGGTTTATGATCTGTTTTTCTCCTAAGCAGCTGTTTATACACTTTATTAATGGTGACTAATTAAGTCCCTTGGATAAAGTCCTTTGGAGGCGGTCCAAAGACATAAACCCAAATAAGCCTGGGCATTGCAATGAAACACAGTCACTAAAATATCTTCCCCAAAACCATGTAAGCAGATTGGAAATGGACCAAAGAAGGGCCTGATGAAAAGAGGTGGGTGGGACAATATATAGATTCAGGTAGGCGTCATCTGAAAACTAGGGGGAGAGAGGGAAGGAAACAGGATTAAATTGCCTTGAAGTTCCTTTTGCGCTTGAGAACTTAAACTCAGCAGCTTGTATTTATGGTCAGCTCAGGTCGCTAATGCAGTTCTGAGGCAAGGGGCAGTTAGGAGACCTGCAGCCCCGAGACGTCACACCACCCTGCTTGCGAAGGCCACAAAGCATCCCAAAAGCCACGAGCAGCTGCGAAGTCAAGCTATTGACCTCATTGTGCTGGATGGTAAATCCCCTTGGAAGCAGCCTGCTTGGCCTTAAAAGGCAGCAAGAGAAAAAAATTAAGAGCAGGTGAAGTTTCGGCATGCTCTTAAGCTGGAGGAAGGAGGCAGTGAGTGGTGTGAGTGTCACAGGCTGCCTGTGGTGGCAGGGTTAAATGACAGCCTCCCATCATGGCTGTGCCTGGGTGCCCCACACCAACCCCTGCTTTGCCCTGCCTGTCCTACAGCTTGTAGGGCAGGATTGGGGGGTGAATGCATCAGAGGAGACATAGGTTAAGAGGTGGAGTAAGGAAGACATATAATTTGACCGGTGTTGGAGAGCTGGCAGCTGACAAACCCTTCCTCCAAGGCAGCGGTCGCTTTCTGAAAGTTTGGACAAAGCTGCCTTTCTTTGAGCAGCAGTAAGTGCCGGCTGAGCAAGCCTCTCCAGACAGGACTCAAAAGGCAGCTATTTGGCATGTGCTGCCAGTTTTCAGGGGTCAGCTGTACGACTGAATTAGCAGAGGCATGGCGAGAGCTTTTTCTTCTGGGAGGCTTCGAGGGAGTCTCAAAGACCCAAGAAAGCACAAGTTGTGCCAGCTTGCTCTGTATCTTAAGGCTGGGACTTAGGTAAAGGCAAAGCAACCGCTGCCCAAATCCCTGGGGCAGGCTTGGCTCCCATAGGCACCCGTGAGCTGGTGGAACAGCCAGGCTGGGGTGGGCGCAGAGGTGTGACACCGCAAAGCCCAGCGCTTCGTGGCACGGGGTGTGCAGGTCCTATATTTTGGAGAATGAGGACATATTGGGCTGAGGAACTTTCCTTCTCCTCCCATCACTAAAGACATGAGCTTGCAGATGCTTCTCCCTCCCTCCCCCCGAAACAGTGGAGTGGTCTCCTTGGGGCTTATTTCCACGGCGGGGGATGCAGGAGGAGGTGTCTCCTACCCTGCAACATTTATGCTGGGAACTACAAATGAATTTGCAGATACATGCAGCTGACTGCAGTTCAGTGGCAGGCACGTTTATGCTTCTTTCCGAGGACAGGCAAAATGGCTGCTGCTTCCAACTAGCTCTTAAAATAAACTCTTCAATTCTGTCCATAAAGGCAATGCCTGCTGGAGCGGGAATTGCGGGAGCTATCGCTTGTTAGCTTTCATGGCTTGGTGGCAGCATGGCCTGGCTGCTTCTGCCAGGGGGGCTGTGTGTTTGGCATCCTCATGCTCTCTGCCAGGTATGGTCCCAGGAAGCTGCTGGGTTATGATTGCTTTCCTGGGGTTCAGGCAGGGAATGAGAAATCTGGGGGTTTGTCTGAAATGCTGTCATCCATCTGCAGTGGGGGCAAGTTGCTTTTTCACTCAGTGCTTCCCTCAGGGCTGCAGGCCTCCAAAATCATGCAAGAAAAAAAAAGAGGAAGGTTGTGCTGTTTTCTGGGGAAGTTGGACTCCTGTTGCTTGCTTGTTTGTTTGTTTTCTTTCTTTCCTTTGATTGCTTTGTTTTTAGTCTCTTCCAGACAGCTGGCTCTGTCTCATTCATCAGGCTAATTGATGATGGGCAGTGTGGCTATATGGAAAATAAAACTTGTCTGAATAGCTGGATTCTTCTTCGCTTGCTTATTTTAATGAGACAAGATGAGATAGATGGGATTGCGGTCAGTAACACTGCCAGTGCCGTTATCATGCACTTCTTCTCGCTTGGGCAGAAAAGCCTGGGATGAAATCCCCGTGGCACACAGCCTGTAAATTTAACACTGTGTAAAGGCTCAGCGGTGGTATTGGTGTGAGGTTCACCAGCGCTGTCCTACCAGGACAGTCCCTGGGCGAAAGAAGTGCTAAATCATTGTCGCCTACAATTTGCTGGTGGCACAAGGGCTACCACTGAGGGGGATATGGGAGCTGAATACTTTTCTCCACTGAGATTTGAGTTTGAAACCCATCAGTGGGACTAACGTGGGCGAGGAGACCATTGTCTGCTGGTTCATAGGAGGTTTGTCGGCACAGCTGAGTTCCCACAGATACTTTTAATTCCTTGGATTAATGATATTTATGCCTTCCCTTCCTCCTAATATAACGACTTGGTCTGCAAGATGAATTGCACAGCACCTGTATGAGTGTCACAGAGATGTCATTGATGATGATGACGATGGTTACTAAAGGAAGCACCTATGCCAAGGCTTTGAAGCTCGATTGGCCCCCTTTCACCAGGGCTGTGGAGACTATCTCTGATGATACTCAAAAAGACGTGCAACGGGGGGGCAATGATGGCAGTATTCATCTGGTCTATCTCCATACAGTTGTGTAAGGGCATCCTCCTGTGTCTCCTGAAGGAAATCACATTTTTTGTTCCTTACGTGGAATGATATTTCAGTCTTCTATTGTGCTTCAGACTTGGGTTTTGGTGTACAGACCCACAGGTGAATGGGTCAGCCAAGGAAAATCACAGGAAAGTAGGCTCTTGACAAGCCAGGCAAAGTTTCAAAAGCAGCAACATCCTGCTTTCAAAAGGGGCTGGGGCTCAGCTCTGAGGAGCTTTCCCTCCTCTGAAACAGAGCTATGTTAGAGACACAGAATTGTCCCCATGGACCTGGCCTTAAAGTGTTTAATAAATTTGTCTGGGCCTCCAAAATCACAGAGCTAATGTTCACAACTGTTCTGCATCCCATGGGTATCCGCTGGGAACATTAGGACTGCAACCTTTCTGAAAAAAACCCAAGGTATTTTAATGAAATTTGACTATAACTTTTTATCAGCACTTACCAAAAGTCACAGTTTTGATAAAAATTACTTGAACTTTGCACATTTTCATTGGAAATGAGGACTATTCATCTCGATTTTGGCACAAGGAAGCATTTGTAGTTCTATGAGAAAGTGGCCTGAAAAAAACTTCGAGGTTCCTGGGTTTTTTTCAAAAATTATGTTCCATTTTCCATGCTCTAAAATGTGCAAATGTGAAGCTTTAAATATACATTTCTGAAAATACTGATTTGGGAGTTGTGCTGTAACCCGAGCATTGGGCCACAAATCTCCAGATATTGGATCTTGCATTTCTTTGTTAATGTTGTAAACAATTGTGCATTAATAGTATTTTTTTTTGTGTGTGGGGAGCAATTTAGTTATTGACCCTTGCAGTAAAGGGTCTTTAGGAGAAAAAAAAAAAAAAGCAAACACCAAAACACCAAAAAATTTAAGGCTGATCTTTGACAGAGCTGCATCTGCATCTGCCAGCCAGCAACGAAGCTTCACCTGCCTGCTGGTGGGCTAGGAAAGGCTGATGGCTGTTGGTGGTGACTCTGGAGGGGACTGCTTGCTGCTGTGGCCCCCGCCTTATCATATGTTTTGATGTGCGCCCTTTGCACGATCAATAAGCTCAGGCGTGTACCTGTTTTGTTGTGTGTCTGTGCAGACAGGCCTGGATGGAGAGGCCTGCAGGCGGTTTGTGCAGTCAAGCGGTGTCTGGCCCCTGGCAGAGGAGGGGACGGAGGGGTTCAGGGTGGAGGCTACCAGGTGGCTGAGCTGGTGATGGGCTGCAAACAATATCCACTGCCCAGAGCCATGGCTGAAAGGAGCCTGAGGGCTGAGGGAAAGGCCTGCAAGGAGCACTCTTGGACCGTGTTTATCTCAGGAACCCAATGCTGCATTTTCTTTGCCAGTCTTGCAGTCTGGAGAGGGGGTACTTGCTCTGCCGGGAGATTGAGGCTGCCATTCATCCCAGCAGGTAAGGGAGGGCCCTGGCCATGGCCCAGCCCATCTATGGTTATTGTCAGCATGAACTAACTCAATAAGTCAGGGGTCGTCAATATTTGTCACCTCTCTCCCTTCACTCACTCCCGCCCTTCAGCAAAACATTGCTTCCAAACGCAGAGCAGCAGGGCTGGAAATCAAAAGACAAGAAAGGCCATCAGTGCAGGGAAGCCTTAATTTTCTGTATCGTGACGCACACCTATATATAACTTCAAATATATGTATAATATACATATGAATGCTTTGATTTTTGCAATAAATGCATTAATATTCAGCAATGGAACTGACCCCTTTTCTTTCCCTTGGGGCTTATTGTGGAGGAACCCAACCTAAAACCCAGTCAGATTAAATGCCTGATTGGAACATAAGGCGTTGCCTCTGGATGGGGAAGCAGAAGCAAGCGGCTTGTGGCTTTTTGGTGTTTTCCAGAAAACTATGAGGCTGCTTCTGCCAGCTTTTGAGCCAAGGACCTTTTGGTTTTTTTGCGTGTGAGGCTAATGTGTGAGTAAGCGTGCAAACCCCTTGCAGGCAGCAGGGCAGCTGCACGGAGCTTCAGGTGATGCTCCACAAGCTGAAGAGCAACAGGCAGAGAAAATGGGCTAAAACCAAGGTGGATTTGGGGACTGATTTGGGGGGAGCAACATAGGTGCATTTCCCAGGGGGGGTCTCAGGTGCTTGGGAGCACCCACTGATGGAAATGGGGTTCATCCTATTGGAGGTATGGTGCAAGAGCTGTACACTCACTCAGTTTCTGTAGTGTAGTGGTTATCACGTTCGCCTCACACGCGAAAGGTCCCTGGTTCGAAACCAGGCAGAAACATCATTTTAATGTTTTTTTCCCTCCCTATCTTGCCGATTTTAAAGGAGTTGGGTCATTCTGTGTGGGGATGGTGACACCAGAGTGTCATTTACCTCTAGTTTGGCCAACTGGAGGAGGGGACCTTGACCATGCCCCTTGCAAAGCGATGGCTTGAGACTCCTACTCCTTTTTGGGGTATCTCTGGGGAAGGCATCTTCATGCTGCATTTCCTCCCTTAAAAACCAGTTATAATTGGGAATTCCCCCTGGGTCTCAAAAGTAGCATGTTTTGGGTTTCCTTTGGTTGTGTCCATTGCTTTGAGCACCCTCAAGAGATTGTGAAGAAAGGTGGCCTGGATGGGTGATGGTGAAGAGGGAGGGATATGTTGTCATGATTGGTGCTTTTGAAAGATGAGGGGGGAAAAAAGAAGCAGAGGACGGGAAAAAAAAAAGCGGGGGCGGGGCAAATGGATATAGGGAGTGTCACTTAGAACAGGAAACATCCAGTGAAACAGCCTTTTTTCTGAATTTGCACAAATGTGACCTCTATGGACCGAACTTTTAGGTTTCTGTAGTGTAGTGGTTATCACATTCGCCTAACACGCGAAAGGTCCCTGGTTCGAAACCAGGCAGAAACACACCTTTTATTCCCGCCCTCCCCGCCCCCCCCCCCCCCCTTCCTCGACCCTTTTCCGCTCTCTGCAATGTGCTTAGACAGGACATCCATGTGCTCTTTGAGATGTAATTTAGCAGCTGGTTTTGGCTCTTACCATAGTGGGCAGGCAACTGATGTGCAACCAAGGAACCAGCTCAGACCCTGTCTGAAAACGTCTGAGTCCTGTCTGCTTTCCCTGGGGTGGCACCTCACCAGCCCAGCTCGTGGCAGAGAGCTGGAGGATCTCCCTCTCCAGCAAAGTTTCTTGAGCATTTCAAACCAAAACAAATTCCTGGCCAAAAGTTTCTTAGGAAATCTGAAGGAGGGTCTTGAACTCACCCTAATTCTGTGCTTTTGAGTTCAACTGCATCCTCTGATCCTCTTCAGGGCCTGAGGTCCAAATCTGCAAGAGGGCTGAGCTCTGTGATGGTAGGAATGAATGTCTGCATGTGTGTGCCCGTGTATGTGTGAGATGTCCTCATGTCCTTGTAAGTGCTTACCAAGGACATTCCGTGGCTCCTCAGAAGCCTATTTCTAGGCAATTTCCCAGTTTTCCCAGCTACTACAGGTGCAATTCTGAGTCAGGAGAGGCTCATGTCAGGATACTCATTTTAGGCATAGCTTGTGTCTAAGTGTGCCAGCATTTCTTACAGCTGTGCCCCTGCCCCATAGAGAAGCCATGGGGGACCCTCCTCCCCCTCACAGACCAAAGGCAAGGGCACAGCTCGGGAGGCTTTATTTCTTCCTAGGCTGGGGACAGGTTTCCTGTAGGACCTTCTCCTTCATTGACTGAGTATGTGACACCTCTAGGGAGCGCTCCAGGCTACAGGATTTGTATAGAGACCCAAATCATGTCTATTTCCTGTATCTTCCTTAGTCCTCCACTGAGCTCCCACCAAAAAAATCTCCTCATGAGACAGTATGACCCTTGGTTGGGTCAGACCAACACATTGCCCAGACTCACTGAAACTCTGGTACCAGTCCCGCCTGCAGCCTGGGGAAACTTGGTGGTTTCAGTGGTCCGGTGTGTGTATGTGCGTGTATCTTCTCCAGTGTGGAGCAATTTGGTTTGAGAAGGAATCTAACTTGGTTTGCCTCATAGAAAAAAATAACAGTGAACCACATGCTGCCATACATACCACAGAGGGTGCTTCTGAGGAACTCCAGAGGAAGGGGCAGTGTCAGCCCAAGGCACCAAAGCGCAGAAGGGGGCTGATAATGAACCCGAACATTTAATGTCTTGCACTACAAAAGCCTTGTCGGTAGCGTGAGCATTGCAATAAAAATGGGCTGATTTGGTGAAGAGGAAGGAGGGTGAGGCTAAGAGGGGAGAGTACATGGACCCGAGATCAACCCTGTTATTCCTGGCATCAGTTCTATGTAGGGCTTCCTGGCTCCTCCCAGGTCTGTAAAAGCAGGTCCAGAGATTGGGAGAGGGTTATGGTAGATGCAGGAAAAGGAGCTGTTTGGTGGAAATGAGTGAGACTATTGTGGGACTGCCTGAAAGGTAAACTTGCGGAGGCCCCCACTGAAGAGTTAGCTGCTCCTTGCAGGGAGGGTGAGAAGGCAAGTGGCCACCATGCATCATGAATGATGGTGGCAGCAAGGATTTTCAGCTAAGAGGTTAGGTAGGACCAAGCCTGGGTTCTTTTTGTCTCAGCCCACCTCAGGGTGACCACTACCAGGGACACACAGGGGGACATGCCTGGGAAGGTTGTGGCTTGGGCCACCCATGGCCCAGCAAACCTCAGTGTCCAGAGCTGATCTCTGCATATTTGTCCTCCTGTCTCAGAGGGAGGTGTGACATGTTACACGTGAGATAGCTTGGCATTTTTGCTGATTGGTGGTGAGAAACAGCATTTTAGTTCCATGCTAAAACACCCCTTGGAGCTGTTCTGGGAGAGTGTCATCTAACATGGTTTGTCCCAAGTGGGAGGATCCCTTCCTTTCTACCACCCGTAGGTCAGAGGACTGTGGGGACAGTTGTCCTTCATGCCATTATGGAAAAAATGAATAATGTAATTGTTTTGCACCCAGCAAAAACCAGAAGGACAAAATGGGCCTTATTTTCACAAGGAGAAAGTCAAGATAGGGTACCTCGGTATCACCTTGGGTCTCCCAGTCTGCTCCAAGCAGAAAGCTAGCTATCCAAACATAAACCTAGCTGTTTGTAATATGTGAGCGTGAAACAAAATTTTCTAGATCCAATATGGTTTTGGTTAAGTGGGAGCAGTGTTTGGGCAGTGAGCAGGAGCTCAGTGTAGGTCTGCACATCCAATTCTGGTTTGTACAGTAACTCTTAGCAGCCCGAGCCTGGCAATGGCTGTGCCCCGGTTTTCACATCATTTCTGCTGTAACTTGCCGTAACCTTTTCTATATTTTTATGGTACTGGCTCAAGCATGACTTGGGAGTGAGTTTGGTAGGGCTTGACTACTCGATGTTTTTAATGAACGGTGTCAAACTTTGGACATTGCAACTCAGCGCTGAATTGGTACTGGAGGGAAAAGCATAGTGAAGGTACGGAGATTTAAGAATGACTTCCTCTATGAAAGTGGCAGGGCTGAAAGGACAAAGCTGAAGGCTAGAACTGCTTACATCTTCACTAATTTTTAAAAATATACAGCCCAAAATTTATTAACAAAATTTGCTTTTAAAAGTTGTTTAAGTAAGTGTAGCACTTGTGCCTATTTCATTCAGTAACGTCTCTGTTGCACCCAGCGCCTGGGGAACTTCGACCATTTCAACTTTGGATCTGCAGGAAAAATTGTCAGTGAACCGCATGACCCATCAGCTGGTGTTCTTTGCCGCCGTTAACACAGTAATGAGTATCTTTCAGGGCTGTCTTTTAAATGTGCTTGTTGTAATGATCGAGGAAAAAAAAAAATAATTACTGAAACTAGAGGACTGAGGACTAGTCCCTGTCAAGAAAGGGAAATCCAGGGGAAATGAGACCCTTCAGAGTGAGTGCAGATCCCACCACTCCCAAGAAGCACCGCACTCCTTCAGACACAGAGTCTGAACTGACAGGCAGAATACATTTTGGAAATTTGGTGGGGGTGAGAAGGGCTGAGCAAGTGAAATGTCTTGCTTTCAGAGACTTAGTGCTGAGTCGCTTAAAATCATAAAAATGGGAAGTCATTCATTTTTCTCTCCGGGCGGTATCTCAGACACCAGTACCCCAGACTTCCAGGCCCCAGCATCAAACACTGTTGATGTTCAGACCTGACAATGATTCCAACACGATAAAGTTTTCAGCTGATATCGCAGACAGCTGCCAGCAGGACTCGTGCCGCACTGAATCAGAGCTAAGATAGGTCCGCAAAACACTCGCCATCTGCCTTCCCTGTCCTCCAGAGAAAAAGAAATGCACAAAGACACCTGCCATGTTCTTTTGTCTTTTTTTTTTTTTTTTTTAATTATTCCTTCATATTCAAACTTCACAAACAGTGTGAACTTGTACAATACCTCAGAAAGTGAAACTTACAAAAAAAGTGCTGGTAACATTAAAAAAAAAAACAAAAAACAAACATCATTCTTAGCAACATCAATTACTCTTCCACACAAAACAGAAACCTTGTAAAATTTATTTCCGTATTTTTTTAAGGCGTAATACTTCCGTATAAAGTATATGCAAGAGATAAAACTTCACAGTATTCCAAAATGTCACAATAATAATAATAATAATATAGTATAATGAAGCGCTACAGTTAATTTTCTTTTTTTATTTTTTTTCCTGTTTTAAATAACAAATACAAGTCACAGGTAAATATACGTGAGAAAAATACGAGGCTAATATTAAATGGCAGGTAAGGATACTCTCACTGTAAGAAAAAACTGGCAGGATGTGTGTATTTATTCTATATTTTAAAGCACTTGATAGAAAAGGCGTATGCAAGGTATTTTTTTTTTTAAAACAATTTTCTATTTGCTTGTTTTTGATAACTGACATACCATTTACAGAGTATAATGAGAGAAAAAAAAGGAACTTAACCCCTCAAAACTTTTGACCTGCTCTTCACATCGTCACAAACCATGTTTCTCAAGAGATGCCTGTACAGCGGTGGGTGGGTGTGTGTATGTGTGTGTGTGTCTGTGAGTGCAGGCGGTAGCACATGTGTGGGTATGCAAATGGGTATAGGACCATGGCAACATGCATCGACACTGGCAGAGACCCATCTGCTGTGGAGGATCTCCACCACTCTGGGGCCAAACCTGAAGTCTCTGTGCCGGCAAGACGGCCGCCGAGGTCAGTGTCGGCAGTTGCCTGCATAAAGACCCCGGGATTTATGCCTGGGTGAAGTTTCCCATTCACTCAGCATCGAATGACTGCTGGGAATTTCTTTGTCCCCAAGAAGAAAACGTCCCATTGCATTTTTGTACACCCGCGCACATGAGCGTGCACTCTCCTCTCCACCTTTTAGCTCGACTTCTTTCCGACCCCTTCTCCCCCTCCATGTACAAGAGCAAAGACTGCCCAAGAAATTTCCGCCCGGATTCAAGCCGGTGCTGCCGGGAATGGGGAGGTGGATGGAGCTGCGCGCTCAGGTGTGCGTGTGTAGCGTTTTGCAGAAAGGCCATGGCACCCTGGGCATGCGGGGCCAGCGCAGCGGCACCTGCCCCCGGCCCTACCCTCGCCCCCCGCGCCCCCGCCTGTACCTGCCAACAGCCAGCCGCTCAGCCCACGGGTAACAAAAAGACAGCAGATAGCATTAACACATCAGTAAGGTGCTCAAAGAAAAAAAGGCGGCTCCCACTCCTGGAATGGGAAACCACGTAAGGTGCTTCAAAAAGGTTTCTATTTTTTCTTTTTTTTTTTTTTTTCCTTTTTTTTTTTTTTTTTTTCAGTTTCAGACATTTTAAAAAAAGGACTGATTGAGCATGTGGTACGTGAGAGCAAGGCCGAGAGTTTTGAGACTTCTGACATCCTCCATAAACAAGAGCTTCCTCAGGGCAGGATGCATTTCTGTTTGTTTGCTTCTTTTTTTTTTTTTATTTGTTGTGGTGGATCAGTTTAGATGCAATTTTTTTTTTCATATAAAACAAAAAAAAAAAGTAACAAACCAACCCAATGTGAGAATTAGTGTAAAAGTCAAACTGCGTTATTGGGCTGAGTTTTTATTTTCATCTTTTTTCTTTTTTTTTTTTGCCCGTTCATTCAGTTAGCACCGTTCCTTTTTATTCTGGTTACAACCCAATTCCTTCTGTAATTATTGAACATACAGAAAGGACCAAATAGTTATTTTTATTTTTTTGTGATCTGTTTCAAGAGCCCAACCGCAATTCCTCTGCTGCTGCTGTGTTTGTGTAGCATCTGGTTTCATGAGCTTAAGGAGAAAGGTTAGTCTGCTGATATTTAAGGTTGACGTGTGTGTTTGTATGCATACACATTGTTCTATACATACACACTGCATGGAGTACATTTTAACTGGAGATAAAGTGAACTGGGTTCAAACACTTATGCACTATCTTCCCCTATGTATTTGAAACAGTCTGGAGCTTTGATTTGATTTTTTTTTTTTTTAAAGTGCATTTAAAGCAAAATAACTGGCATTCACATACCCCATGGAAAACACGGTAGCAGTGGAAAGCTTGGCTATGCTAAACTCCTCAGACTTGACAACGCCAAAAGCAAACGGGGCAGTGACAGGCCTCAGTGTAGGCAGCTATTCTTGGGCAGCACCATTGGCAAGGAGGGAAGGCAGGAGGTGGTGGAAGGGAAATTGCTTTAAAGGTTGAATATTTGAACTGTTTTCAATTCTGACATACCTCTGTCGTTCCCAATACGGCTTCCTTTATGATGATTAATGACCTCTGTTACAGACGTATACGTCTGACTCTCCCTAGTTCTGTCTTTTCATCGATACTTTGTGTGTGTGTCCCAAGTGCCAGCATCTATTAGGAATAAGGCACTGTTGAAATTACAATTTTATAAAAGATGCAAAATAATCCAACCCTAACAATCCCGGCCACCCGCACTGTTCTCCTCCGCCTCCATCCCTTTGTGGGGGAAATATTGCATGTGAGAGAGTTTATTCTAACGTTCTCTAAGTGTGTCAAAACTAGGCCTTGGACACATGTCTGAAGTCCATCAGCACCAAAGGTGGGTAGGAATACACCCTTTCTCTGTATACACACGCACACATGCAGGCTGCTAAACGGGGAGGGGGAATAAATACACTGTTCCTCTGCTGCTCCTCCCTGGCTCTAGAGCCCAGCCTAAAGAATAAATTTCCAGTCCCCCATCCACAACATTGTCATTTGCCGGATCATTTACAGAAGCCATCAAGGAATTTTTCATCCCCATCACCCAGGTTTTACAGGTGGATTTCTGAAAGGGTAAACTCCTGGAAAGCCTGTGTGGAGCTCCCTGCTGTGCAGAGGAACAGCACAGGTGGGTGCCCGGCCTCGCCCATCAGATGGGCATTACCGGGGGGGGTGCTTTGTACTGATTCATAAAATCAGGAAAGCTTCTACAGCGCAGCTGCTTCCTCTGTGGAGTCAGGGATGCTGACTGTGCAGTGGGCAAGTCCATAGGGAAGCCAGGCGGCAGTTGGGTCCCTGTCTTTTTAACTGGACCTCCTTTGCCCACAAGCAGCTGTGGACTGCAAGCGGCTTTTCCATTATGCCAACATGCTGTTTTCTCTCCATGATTTTGACCAGGGACTAAGCCATATCTCAGTAACTGGGTGGGGTTTTGGCCCTAAAAATGCCGCACTCAGCCCATCGTAATATGCATTTGCTGTGGCAGCAGCAAATCCTTCTCCTGCTAAAATGCTGAAAATGATCCATCAACTACCTTCCCTGAGCCAGGATCCCACTGGCTCCTCTCACCTCTCACCAAAGGCGGGGGCTGCCTCGTAAAGCAGAGAATACAGTAGAAAGTAAGAAAAGCAAGCAGACAGTAGGGGTTATAGCAAAGAAAGCATGAGAGTAGACAGTCTAGCATTTAAGCTATAGGCTGGTCAGTTTAGCCACCAGTGTTAAAATGGACTGAGATTAAAGCAGTCTAAGCTGCTACGGACTGGGTTTTTAGAAGTGACACAAACCTTGGGCGGAATTGAATTGCCTTTTTTTCTTTTAGTGGTTTAAAAGTCATCTTGATAAGGCCACAAACTGCATTTGTCTTGTCAATGTAACTGCTTGCACACGGCATGAACTGAAATTGAGTGAGTGCTTTACGCAGCCAGGACTGGAATGGGAGAGAAGAGCCACCCCTATGACTGCTCTGTAGGAGAGAGGAGCATCTGAGGAGGTGGTGGTAGAGGGTGTCTCCTTGGAAAGACCTGCTACGTGTGGAAAGGGAAAGGAGCTAATAGCAGCTCTCCACTCCCTTTCCCCTCACCACCACCCTACTGTTTTGCTGGACACCTATAGACAAGTAGCACTTCTGAAGAGCCTCCTCCTGTGTCTCTCACACGTTTAAGTTGGGGATGGGGAGGAGGTTGGTATAATTACAAAAGGGGAAAAAGAAGGCACATGATTTTACTCAGTCCTGACTGAACCCACATTTTGAAAGCAAGGGCAGTTTAGGTGGAGGGCAAAAAAGTGCTCAGCGGAGCGGGTGCTCACTGAGAAGAAATCTCAGGGCAAAGGAAGAGGGAGAATAAAAAGGAAAGGCAGGAGAAATGAAGGCCACATTCAGCTTTCTGTCTGCTTGACAGTCTCAAGATTTGGCTGCATTATTGTCCAGGAAGGAAAAGAGTCTGGTTGGTCTCAAATGTAGCCCAGTTACATATCTCCAGTTTTTGTTATGGCTGTTGGTGTCTTCCTCCTTCCCTTTTCTCTGGTCCCATGAGTGCCTGGAGCACCGCTTCAGTCTTTTTAAGCCTGTTCTTCAAAAATCGAGAACATGGCACACCTCTTTGGTTGCCCTCAGCCTCTACTTCTCCTCAAATCCAGAACCAGTGATCAAACTGAGCAGTGCTCCCCTCTGGTCACTCCCACTGTTGGGGTGCTAAAAAGGCTTGATTAGTGACTGAAAACGCAAAGCAACCTCACGGTTTCAGTTTGGTTGGTGGGTTGGTCACAAAAGCCACTGGCTGGATGACGGGCAGACAAGGGGAGCTGTTGATTGAGAAACTGGGATGTCATTTACAGAGTTCATTATGAGCATCGCGGCTCTCAGTCACTTAACCCCTCGTGCATTGCCACGTACCATGTGTGTTTTTTCTCTGCCAGTGACTTAGCCTTTCTCATTCCTGTGGTAGATGGGAGAAGAAGTAGAGCTGATGGCCCAGCTTTGGGATTCCGAAACACTGTTTTGCATTTCCCCCTGATGAGTCTCTGCTTCAAAAATGCATTTAGTTTCTCTCTCCCCTTCCTACCATTCCACCCCACCCCACCCACATTTGCTCAGGAATTCATAAGGCAGAGTAATGAGAAGTAGGATCACCAACAGCTCTATGAAGACACAGGGTGGTAAAATGCTTCCACACAAACTCACAGTCCAGTGTTTGTGACATTTCATAAATAACTTTTTTTTTTTTAAAAAAAAGAATAACACAAGAACAATCCCTTTACTTACTCATCTGAAACAAAATAAACAGCAGTGGCTACAAACTTCTTCTTGTAACAATTACAAAAAAACTCCCAACAATACAATCCCCCAACTTTTAACACGCGCCTTGAATGTTTTTTTTTTTTTTTTTTATTTTAAACCTCAAAACTGCAGCATATCCTTAAGGGCAAACTTTTCAATTAGTTTTTTCTTTCTTTTCTTTTTTTTTTTTTTAAATAATGTGTTCACCAAAAAGAAAAAAAATTCCACAAAACAGTCTTGTACCAAGAAAATGCATTCAAAAATAGAAAATACTACACAACAAAAATATGTACCCTTCCTTTCCAAAAGAGTCTTCACAAAAATGTAGAAAAATGCCAACCATTTTTTTCCTTTCCTGAACACTTAACTTTCAACCTAGGGCACAATTATTTATTGACTTATAATGTCTGTTTTTGCATAAAATATGGAAGATACAAACCAACTATCAGGACTGTGAAGTTACAAACAACACCTCATTATTCTTCCCACCCCACATTCCCTCCTTAGAAAACAAAACAGAGAAAGCCAATGTTTCAACAATTGATTGAAAGCCGTGTTAGGCTAGAAAAAAACCATCAGCTGATACGGGGATTCAAAGATGCTGGCATAACAGGAAAATCATCTGCCTTTTAAAATGCATGCTCTTTGCATTTATCTCAACACAAGTCTCTGTCCCACTGTACTCAAATGACCAGGCACTATGGAGACAGGACATTGATGGGCACAAAAAGATTCGGGAAGAATCTGGGCAACAAGCCCAGGGACTGCACATGGGTATGCCTGGGCGTGCACATGTGCACATCCATGGTATTTTATTTGCTAAAGAACTGTTGCCATTTTGAAAGACAGAGAGGATGCTTCCATATGCCTTAAAAGTGCAAGGGCCATTTCTGGATCATAGTAGTTAAATACGCAGAAGTTTTACTACGCTTAATAGTCAAGTCCATTTTTTCTGGCAAAGGCAGGCTGTTCAACCAGAGTTAGATCATATCAGTTCACGGCTGGGAGTGGGTAACAGCTGAAAGCTGGTAGGCAAAAAGTGTCACACCAAGGTGCATCCAGAACTGATTTATTCAGTGGGAAAGTGTTTTGCCTACCTTGAACAATGTTCAAGGGGTATTACGTGATTAACACAGCCAAAAGACCAACTGTTTCAACAGCAATAAAATCTAACGGTGGGGACTAAGGTACTACGTGGAAGGCAGCTGTATCTTGCACGCATGTGGCTAAATCCATCCTTTGTGTACCTCCTTTGACTTCACTGCAAGTAAATCTGCTTGCACCAGGGATGAATTTGCCCCATGTGGTTCTGGATTTTATGACTGTCAGCCATTTAGGAGCCCGACCCTGCAAAATACTGTGCTAAAATACTCCAGATTGCAGAGCTAGGATCAAAGAGGCTTCTCTCTTCTTTTTTTTTGAGATTGTTTGGTTTTTTTCTAGTATATTTGTTAGAGGATGCTTCCATAATAAGGAAGAAGAGGGGATCTTTTTCTTAGCCTTTTCCGCTGTGTGGCTGTGTGTTTTCCTTTTTTTCAAATGGCAAAATGTGTTTGTGTTTACTTCCAGTGCATTTTTTTTCTCAAAAATTCAAAACAAAAAGGAAACATTATTTTTCCCATCCTTCAAAAGGAAAACAAAACCAAAACAGACTGGTAAAGTACAATATAATAAAAATCAGGCATTATAAAAGACAACGTGATGTGCAACAGCAATACCAAAGAAACAAAAATAAAATATATATTAGGATACAAGTACGAATGAGCCAAGAAAGCTATCTAACCCCACTACCGGATGATTGGTAAGCATTGGTTAAGAAATAGGTAAGGCTATTCTGAGATTTCTAACTTAACACAGTTAACCACTGCCTCTCTCACACCTTTGCTTCCTAAATTTTTCACCTTTCACTCACTGGTCTTTTATGTCTTGAAACTGATTTTCTTTCCTTTTCGTATTTTTTGGTCTACAGTAGAATTGCATGTTAATAACAACAGCAAAACAACACTCAAGCTTGTTGTGAGAGTAAGTTGGTGCCACATCCGTGATGCAGAAGAGAGAAGACAGACAACAGAACAACCGCATTCAGTTTTTCACACACAAAGCATATTTAAGGGCAACAGCATAGTTGATCAAAACAAGTTTGGAGGGGCAAGCAGCAGAAGCTGTAGGTTTATTGAAACTACACCAGCAACCAGAGCATGGCCTCTTGCCTTCACCATTGTCCTTGAGGACAATGGTAGCTCAGTTGCCATGTGGCTTTGCCATTCTTGTCATCTGGAGCAACAGCTGACCCACCATCTACTCACCACTAATTGCACTCCTGGTTCGATGGAAAACCCAAAGGTAAAAGGCTCCTAGCTGGGGCCAAGGCTCTCTCTTGGTCACCTTGGCTGATGGGACAAACCACCAGCCAGTGTGATACTAGGATCAATGAGGGAGGGCACCTGGCTGGCAGGCCATTTGGGAGCAGTCTTGAAGCAAATTCAGACGGTCAGGTGATGTGACAGATTGTTTAGTTGCCTCCATTAGGGAAAAAGTGATGAACACTGACAGGCTACTCTGGGATCATTCCATTAGCATAAATTCTCTTAGTTCAGCAGAGATGAGAAAGCATACGCGCTCTATTGCTTTCGAATTGCCTTTGTAAATGTCAGCATCACCAGCCACCAGAACTGCGTTTCTTACAAACTTGGCTATGGCACTGTGACTGAAGCTCCATCGTGATTCCTGGCATTTTCTTTTTTTCTGTGGAACTTCTGAAACATAACATTTTCCTCAAGGGTAAGCTCTAAAATTACCATAAGGTTGAAAATATCACTAGCATCTTATTGAACCATAATTATGCCACATAGGCCTTAGCATCAAGCTGATCCTCAGTAGTGCTTATCAAAGTTGAGGAAAGGAACGTACAGAAACAAGATGATCAAAAAGTACAGGGAAGTTCTGTTTTGGATCTAGCCTATAGGCCAAAGTGATTTTCATTCAAGAGAAGAGGTGCAACAATGAAGCAGGATGCCAAATGGAGGAGAATTATAGAAGTTAGTGTTTCTCCATCTGGAGAAAAAAACCAGGGCATTAAGTTATGCGGCATCTCTAGTCAGCAACATATGTTTTGGCTTCTTAAAATAAACCTCAAGTTATCCTTGGTTTCTCAGTCAAGCACTGTCCACATGGGGCTTTAGTACCACGCTGCAAAAAATTGAGTTTGTGCTATCTTTAAATGCAGTTCCAGTTAAAACAGTTTCAAATTGGCCATGTAAAAAGGAACAACGTATTTAAAAGCCATTAAAACTATACAATCACACTTACGCCCAGGAAATGACCTGGTTGAGCACTGTAACTAACTGGGAACATACACTGGAATATGGCTTCTAAAAATGGTTTGGTTCCTGTTTACATGGACTAGACTGGTTTTGTTGAAACTGAGTCAGCAGGAATCAGGTTTAAACGGGTTGAATTCAAACCCGGGTTTGGAGCATGGCTCAAAGCCCACTTCTTCAGGTTGCAGTACTTCTTAAAAACTAGTGCAAATGGCATCTTATCACAGCATTGCAAGCATGCAGTGTTCCTCTCCCTGTCCAAATATGGTTGCCATCGGGTCACAGCACAAGGGAGGAATATGCAGCAATCAGTCAGCCAGAACAGCTCAAACTACCAAAGTTCTTTATTTTACCACAGCAGAAAAGGCACTCTGGACACAGCAGGCTCAGTAAACCCTCAGCTTCTCTTTTTTTTCTGGAGCAGTCCACTACTCCTCTTTGACAATGCAAATCCACTCTGACAGTAGCAGTATATGCAGCTGCCTTAAACAAGAAAACAAAACAAAACCTCACCTAACAAAAAAAAACGGGAGTATTGGCTCATAACCTGAATTAACTTCAGTAGACAGACTTCATTTCCTCCCATATCATGACTCTGTAGCTGTTACTACTCTTACAGAAGCAAATGCCACTTTACAAATTAAAGGTGCTCTCCTGCCACTGTATTATGTTGGCTCTCAAATGAACTGTGCTTTTGTTGAGCATCTATTGCCTTATTACTGGAAGATGACCTTCCAGTGGTTTTCATCTTACAGGATTCCTGTAGATGGCTCAGAAAGAGACTGCATGTTCTACAGTGCTGCTTTCAAGGGAAGAGTCATTCAGTAGTTCATCTAACACAACATCAGGGGATATCTCCAGTTCTTCTCTTACAGTCCTTTCAAGCCAGGATGGATAAAATCTAAGAGTGGGAACCTCAAAGCCTGCCAGAAAAACACATCCTTAACCCCAAAGTCTCTCCTGGTTCCAGACAGACCTGCTCCTTCCCTTCAGGACCTGCCTCTGGTTTATTATTCCTCTTTTAGTTCTTGATACTTTTCTCAAATGAGGCAGCCCAACAGACTGACCAGCAGCAATCCACTTTGCATTCTGCAGCTCTGTGTAAGGTCTGTACTACCCATTCCTCGGTCCTAATGAAGCCAAAATATCTTAGCTTCAGTTCTAAGGAGAAATTCAGGGCACGAATAGCTTTCTGGCCATCCAATTACTCTAGAATTTCCTTACCAATTGGATGCCTACCTCCCCCTTTTTGTCCATTAAACCTCTGTGTACATTAGACAGGTGGTCCCCACACTGCAGGACCAAAGCAGATGCACTCATGTTTTACATTCTTCTCCCAGTTACTATACAGAGCATTTTTCATGATCCTGTTGTATCTTCTGGCTGAAATTGCAATTATAGTCTTACCAAAGAGATTCAACACAAACTTTTGAGAGTTTATAGACCACAAAGAGCTATAGCAGACATGGATCTTGCTGCACATTACTATTGTTTTCTTTTTTCTTATATTATGCTTGTTACAAAGTTAGTGACCAAGGCATAGGCTCACATGCATCTTGACTGTAAGAATAGTTTCTAACAGGATTCCATTTGCTTCCAGCCAAAAGCTTTCATAATGCTTGACTATGTGTTTGAGGAGAGAAATCAGACTGATGATCTTAAGATGCTAGACAGCATCATTTCCTAAGCAGGAATATTCCTTATTGTACTGAATTCCTGTCACCCTTTCCTGTTCACATGTCCCTCCTGCTCCCTCTGCCCCAAAGGCTTGACTGGAAGGAACACTTTGAATCGAGTGTTCAGGCTGACTGTTTATTGCACTGTTCCCATAACAGCCTCGGAAAGAAGTGCTTTTTTTCAGTAACCTTCCCCTTTGGTAAGCCTGCTTCGTGGCTTCACTTCTTGAGCTGAGAGATCATGCTTATGCTGAAGGGATGCTAATCATAGTTGAACCTCTCTGAAGAGATCCTATCTGACAATGCAAGTTTTGACATCTGAACTGGGAATTAGTATCTTTATGTTGAAGCCTTACATTGGTTTTCATGCTGATTAGTTCTCTTAACTCTCTCACAGCCCCAAAGAACGCTCTCTAGGAAAAGGAGGAAAAAGATCTGTAGCACCCTGAAACCTGTGATGTCTCTTCAGTTTCTATCAGAGTGCTTTTTGTTACTTTTTTTTTTTTTTTTTTTTTTTTTAACAAGCTATTCAATACAGCTATCTCAGTGTCTGACTAGTTGCTTAAAGTAAAGTTCAGCCTGGTCAGGTTTATGGTACATCCTCTTTTCTTTGCCTGTCCCTTTCTCTTTTCCCTTCCTGCTTAGTTGGCCCCTTCCAATCCCACCACATGTAAATACATTTCAGTAGTGCAATGCAGTGCAGTGCAGTCATACTTAGTGCAAAAATAAAAAGCCTTATCCAGACCAAAAAAGCACAAACTCCCTCCCCACCCCACCCAGTCCCCAAGAAATCAGCTTTCAGTAAAAGGATACGAATGCCCCCAAAACAAAGGGGAATTTGCAGTCTCCCAATCGCACTTTCACATGCTTCATTTTCTCTCCTCCTACTCAATGTAGCGATCTCATTAGCAGATACGACATTTATCAAAAACCTAAGTCAAATGACAGAAATTGGAAAGGAGACAAGCCATTGTTTGGGAGCTGCAGAAAGAATAGAGAACTAAATGGATACAGCAAAAAGGTCAGTAGTGGTTTTACACAAAGTTGTCAGATGCAAACTTTGCAAGGGCACACCTTGCAAAGGGCACGTGTAAGTGTGGGTAAAAAACCTAAAAAGCTTCCCTGTTCCCAATATACAGTCCTTATTTAACAGTGCCTAAGCTAAGGTTCTGTAGTGCAATCAGCTCTTCGAAGTGGCAGCTCTCTGTGGCCACCCTAAAACAAATGGACAGATCAACACTAACTTTAGTCTTCTCCCTCTCACGCAGACATGCACGTGCATGGACAAATCCCTCCCCCATCCTGCAAATACACAAGTATATATATAAAGGATTTGTTTTCACAGCCTTTCTAGGGCTATGGTGGGAAAGCAGTAACTTTAATGACAGGCCTAGAAGCTCTTAAGTACCTCAAAATGAAAACACATAAGAAAAACAAAATAAAGCTCACTAACAACAAAGGCAAGCAGGTTACTGAATCCCAATCAGCCCATACCTCCCCTAGCCTATCTATCTCTTTTAACAAAATAAAACATCTGTCAGGGCTTCCCACTCATTAAGATATCACTTGGGAAAACACACCGAAGACTTTGGGGTACTCACTGGTTTGGAGATTAATTTCAATTTGGATAGCCACAAGAGCCTCCACCTACCCCTTGTAACTACTAGAAAGGAATGCGGGGAACCACTTAAACAGTGTGAGAGGCCGCAATGGGGAAGGAGGAGCAAGAAAGGGAAATGTATGGAAAAAGGAACACATTAGGGCAACGCTGCTGTTATACTAATCTCACTGTAATTTCTCAGTACATAGAGGAATATTGCATGATGGTTCAGGCACAGGCTCAGGCACATGCTTCCTCAGGTCTTCTGCCTCTTCTCCCACTCCCAGTCCCTTGTTGACGATAGCAGCCCACCCCAGAATGTAAACAAAAGCAAATACCAACACATAAATGATAACTGAGAACCAGGTTCCTCCTTTTTCTTTCTCTTGCAAAGATAGAAGAACTGTGCCCTCGCCTCCAGGCACACAGACTCTGATTCATCCTAGTGCAGAAAAGATTAATAGCGTTTCACATGCACAGAAATAAGGAAAGAACCTGAAAGAAAGAATCTAAATAAGAGGGCAGGGATCCTGAATATCCACCTCCAAAACAGAAAAATGTGCCAGGCCATAAGGACTTTTGCTGTTTACCTTTATCAGTGAGCCTATCATGAAAAATAGAGAGCACAATGTAATCACTAGCCATGGCAAGGGGCCAGAACCTAAACCCAGTCCCTCTGGGTGGAGAGCTACAGTGGTGTGTCCCATGCCATGACATACATGAGACACAAAACAGATAATGCTTGCTAGCTCTTCTGTGAAGTCTATAAACACCAATTTAGCCAGCATAATCAGCAGCAATGAATTTTCATGCTTCATCTGTGTGTACTTTGAGGGTGTCCTACCTATTTGCTGAAACCCTTAGTTCACATTAGACTATGTGGGTTCCCATCCATTCTCCTGCATATCCATCACAGTAGCACTTTTTTTTTTTTTTTCAGAAAGTCCACAGTAAAGCTGATGTATAGTCTCAATTTGGGGTTATATACCCAGATATTACAAAGAAATACATTATTTCACCCACGTGACTATATGATCAACATTACAGAAAAGGTATGGCCAGAGCACTTCTGGGTAAAGCAGTCAGAAACCTAGAGTCAAGTAACTCCAAATATCCAAATACCCAAATCTTTTTACATTGTTCTAGCAATAGGAAAGTGACACAGCAAGGGTGTGAATTAGAGAAAAGCAATTGCTGTGTGTCATATATCTACGCTAGCTGTTGTGGCTCACTACTTAATTATTTAAGATAAACACACCATCACCAATCAAATCCAAAAAGGCTACATACTTGTGGAATGAAAGACTCAAGACTATTTATGACTCTGGACAAAAAAAGTCCCACGCCTTGTTCAAAGGGAAGCAGCTGTCCCGCCTTGTATAGTTCTTTTCTATAGTTCTTTCTATAGTTCTAAGGCTCCCAGCAAGAAGGAGAGACTATTTAATCACAGAACGCTTAACACAGGCAAAATTGGCCTGGTGGAGTGAAATCAAACCTTGAGTCAGTTTTATGAAGACTAGAAATTTTGGGGAGAAACATGCAAAATTATGGGGACAGTCCTGTGACATTTTAAAGGGTGCATATGAAACTAGTTTTTAGGACTACAGCTTTCTGTAGGACTACATATGCTTTCCCTGTCAGAGAAAATGCACTGAAGTCAACAAGAGAGCAGGTGGGTCCCGCCTGCAGAATTTGGCCCACAGAGTATTGGTCCAATCAATTTTCAGGATTAACTATAGACCTCACTGATGCTGACAAGAAAGGTCATGCAATATATCCTGCCTGAACTGAGCAGCCTATTTATCTTATGTTTGACAACAAAAGCTCATTATGGGTGTTTATGGGAAACCACCGGTTTTCTGCTTCATTTCATTGTAAGAATTTCTTTGAATCTGAACTTTGGAGCAAAGATCTAGGGGACTGAATGCTCAGCACATATGAAACTGGGAACAAATTCCAGATTTACAGGATCCCTATGAGTTTCGCAGCAGTTCAAGCTACATCCTAGCATTAGGACAAAGGGAACAGGGCAACCCAAAAGACAATGAAACTTGTTGGAAGATACTGTGTACAAGTAGCTCTGACTCCAATAAATGAAAGAGTGACACCTCTTTCACCAATAAATAGGAACTATAAATTTTTTTAAAGATATTCATACATTGAAAAAAGAGCAGCAGCAGATTATGGAGATTCAATCTTTTCCTCTAAGTGGCATGGGTGAAGAGCAAGTCCCTTGTATGGAGTTCAAGCATTCCTCTCTCCTGGGAGGCCCCCCAGACTTTGGTGCAAGCACCCCCAAGGCGGGGGACTCTCCTCTTATTCAACCTTGCAGCGAAGAACTTTAAAATCCCTTTCTGTCCCTGCACAGTAGCATAGAGCAACATTCTCTTAGTACAAGGTTCTCCCTCTCGTGGTGACAGTGTTACCTACTTCAACTGTTGTGTTCCTCAAAAGCTGTATAACACCGAAAAGAAGTGCAAAAAGGAGCTGAATATAAATGCTTTTGACCACAGCAACATGAGACCATGGCTTGCATTAGCCCTAGAGGTCTACTTGGTCAATGAGGAGAAGGAAAACGAAACTAGTAACGAAAAACGTATACTAGAATAAAGCTAATAGTTGGACAGAGTCTTCCCTTGATGTTTATATCATTCAAGGAAAGTCTCCAATGCAAGAATCTAGAAAACTGTAAAGCCAGTGTCACCTTCTGTTTTCTCTCTCTTTAAAAAAGCAGAAAATATGCACATATGAAATGAGTTTCTTAGAACATCACAATTCTCAAGATTAGCATTTCTTCAGAGAATGAAAAAGAAAGGATACATGTTCAAAAAAAGGAAGATTTCTGGATTCACAAATGACTGACTGTCTTTTATGAAAAAGATATGTTAAAATAGTGTTCACCAGCTGATTATTTTGTTAGTTTCACTTTCCCTTAGGCAATTGTATCTGTACACACTGCATTCTAAAAGTACAATCTCTAGTGTGGATAATCTACCTGTTTGGTACCATCCTGTTTGTAAAACCACTTCTTAGCCTAAAAATATATACTGTAAACTGTATAAGATGCAAAATGAACTGAGGTGTTTAAAAAAGCATTAGGAAAAATAAAAGGCAACAAAGAAGTTAAATCAAGAAACGCGTTAAACTAGTAATTATCCTAAATGAATTACTGAACCTTACAAAGGATTAGCAGGGGAAGCGTGGAATGGGTATGCAGCCATTTAAATAATCAGGCGTTCTCAGTGAAGTGAGAAGACTCTCTACGAAAATATGATTTAGCATTCAGTCAAAGGCAAAGACCATGGTCAGAAAACATGGACCACTGAATCAGCACTCTGTTGCAGCAGCTAACTGGAATTAATTTTGGAAATGGCACCTGTTTGGCTTAATGGGACAAAGCCCGTCTTTTATGTAATAGGGTAATCTACTTTTGTTACCTGCATAATTAATATTGAGAGGATAGTCTCTTCCTTCCCTTACAAATGGGTATACACAGAATAAACAAAAGCCAGACTTAGAAATCACTGTTGGAAGACCATAACTTTTAAACTGCAAATAGAAAGAAAAAGGATGTGGTGGTGGCCTCCACATAAGTGCCAATGGCAGATGACAGGAGTCTGTAAGGAATGCCAGCACTTGATGATTCCCACGCTTGAAGTTTTATTATCCCAAGATGTGGCATAGGTAACTCCTTCCCTCTCTTCCCACTCCAAAATAACTTTTAAGTTTATTGATTAGCAGTGACACAGATTTCCTCATTCTCAGTGAAAACAGAGTTTGTAATTGATGTGACCATCTCTCATTTCTTCCAATCTTCACAATTGGGAGAAATGAGATATAATAAATACTTCCTCCACAACCCCCATCCACTTGATTGTGCACATTTTCATTTAGGAGTGATATGTTATCGACCAAAGGAATGAAGGTCAGCTGAGATGTGTCTGAATTAGAAAAGCAAACATAAATTCCTGTGCTCTTGTAAGTTTGCACTCTTATGAATGAAATTTGGATCTAGGCCTGCTGCCTGGGCCATCTGTTGCAAGATGAGAATACAGAAAGGGCACCCCAAGCCATAAGGCTTGGGTGTCGATCAGCTTCCTTGGGCTATTTGGATCTAGATGTTGACATATCCCTAGAGACAATTTTTCAGCAGTTCTGTGGTGACAAAATTTAGTGGGACTGACCCAAAATTCAGAACCAACAGCAGTGTGGTGTCAAGACGATAAAGGCAACACTCGCCATGGAAAACTTTTGAACTGAAACTCAAACTTGCAGAAGATGTTTTAATTTGAAAAAGGGGGGATCAAGTGGATGAGTTAGGATGCAATTGGAATATATTAATAGTGGTGGATGGAAGTATTTTTAATCCAATTCCTGGCAAAATCCACTGGCCACATTTAGCATAACTGTACAGAGAATATTTCTTCTACCCTACATTAGTGCGGAGCATAATTTTAGGAAATCTTAAAACTTAAAAGAAACAGAACTAGGAAAGAGTGAAAGACCACTTGTGGCATCTTTCTCCAAGGCTAGGAATGGAAAAGGAAAGTCTGACATACACTTTTACAAATGAAATAACAGGACATCTTAGAAGAGAACTAATAGATAACCTTAATTGTCTTGATTAATTGTTCTTCTGATATGAAAGTGTAGCAGGGCACAATCTCTAACTTTTTGTAGAGCCTAATACTGTTTTACCTTTTCTTAAAAAAAAATTACTTTCCTACATCTTGCTACATAGAGATTTTAAAAAGCCTGAAAAAAATACTTGTAAAGACAATAAAGAAGCCAATAATATGAAAAAGCACACTAGAACTGTAATAATGATTGTTAAATGCTTCAAACAGCTGCAGCAGTTGATTGGGTTGTGAATGATACATGTGAAAAATAATTTTTCTATGATCATAGGCAGATGCAAAAGTTAAATGATTATACTATGTATATATATTGATATAGAATTGCTATATATATTGTGTACTGTATGTTCTAGTTTTCAGAAATACTGTATTGTAGTGTACTGTACTTAACTAAGCGGATCTAAATAGCAACTTGTCATTTTCCACAAAGTCACTAGTACTGTTAACAAAACCCAAAAAGCCTATTTTCTCCAGTAAAAGAAATACATACCATTACAGTCACAGACATTTTGACTATAGAGAGACAATGTACATTTAACCAAAGAAAAACCCCAAACCAAAATAAAAACCTCACCCCAAAATCAATCAGCCAAAATTGTTGCATTTATCATCTTATTCACAAGGAGAAGGGAAATGCCACCAATCTAAGATGAGGAATAACATTTACTCAACTTTGTATGAGTAAAAATGAAAGAAAAAAAATTCCCCCCAAATCTCCAATTGCCCTTTCTGGGACAAGGAGAATCCCCCAATCGAGCAAGAGAGTTAAAAGAATAAAATGCTACTTTTAGGGCCCACATGATACCAAAATAGGCAGCTCTAGCTAAATGTACTTACTCATCCCACTAACTAAATGGGCGCAAAATGAGTTCTAGAAATCCTGCAGTTTTCATGGATTACATACTGAATACTCCCACTGACCAATTTCTTCTCCTGAAAATCTATTGGTTTTCTAGACAAACTAACCATGTTCCTGAAAATATTTTGGCAAAGACCAAGGGAAAGAAAGTTAATTGTTAATTGTTAGTGACTGCACATTTGGAATGGATTACTCAGATTACTTGTAAAGATTTAATAATCAACACGTTGCAGAGTATGTGAGGTGGGGAAAGAGCTGTTTGATATGGCGCTTTGGATACTAGAGACTTCAGACCTGGAGTATTTTAGAGCCAATCAATACACTGCATTGCTAACTGTTTAAAGACTTGATAATTTTTTACTGTTCTTTTTAAGGGGAGCAAACAGGCAAGTTATATTATTTTGCTTAGATTTTATTCCTTTGTCAGGTGAACATGTTGAAATTCAATGGAAATGAGTGACTCAACTCAACAGTATCATTCCAGAGCTGTCACCCCCCATAGATGCCCATCTCTGCTAGTGAAGCCCACTGAGCTGGACTGTTTTATTTATTTTGTGGCTGAAAGACCACACAAGGCTCTGAGAGGCACACTTCAGCCTTCCCTTCACAATCGGCACTCACAAAAATACACTGGACCAAATCTTTTTGTCACGTTTTGAATGAGAGCAAACATCTTATTTGGGCAAACATTCAGTTAAGAGCATTTGGCTGACAATGAATGTGTTTTATGAATGTATGTGTGCATACATACCGTATAAGCAGTGTACTTATTTTTCATCAGATTTATATAGATTTATGCCAATGCTCCACAGTTTATGTTGTAACTTCTGTTTCATCTAAACCCTTTCCTGAACCAAGCATGTCCGTACACTCAATTAACAACCTGCCTGTAAAGCCAGAAAGAGATAGCTAGCTATCTACCTACACATGCACACATACACATGCATACTCACACATGCATTTGCATACACACACACAGAGGCCATATAATTTGGTTTTTATTCAAAGATTCCATAGGTAACAACAGACTATGTGACAAATGAAAATAAAGGACTTAATGGGAAAAGTAGGAGGAAGGAAGTCGCGATGTATTTCAGGGCAGTTCGGTGAATGTAATCCCGCTTCCTGAATGTGATGGTCCTCTCTAGTCAAACAGTATATATTCAACATGGGGCGTTAAACTTTTAGGGGACTTTATAAGGTTCAACAAAGAACATGGCAATATCCAGGTGGCAAAAAGGAGCAAAGTGAAATAGAAAAAGTGCCTAATTAAATATATAGATCTCAGAAAGATACCTGTCTGTTTTGTAGGAACAGGACACTGCAGAATTGGACAGTTGAGCACAACAATAAGTAACTAACCAAGCTCTGCACTTTCCTCAAGTGTCACAGGTCTGTGAACTTGGCAAAACAATCACCAACAAGTCAACCATATGAAGTGTGCACACTATAGAAGTCTGCAGTTCTGCCTGGAAAATACCTAAAGCAAGAAATGCTTTGCTATACCTGTTCCAGATTTTCCAGCATGGTAAGTCCCAGTGGGAAACCTTATGAAAGCACATGGGCTACTGCAATTCCTAAGCCAAACCTGACATAGAATTGTCTAGGTTGGAAGGGACCTTTAAGATCATCAAGTCCAACCATCAACCTAACACTGCCAAAACCACCACTAAACATGGAGCACTTACAAGGGATGCTTGGGGTGTGGCTGCATGACTGTACATGAAATCTCGCAGCACAAAGAGGGCTCAAATGCTAATAAAGTTTGTATAAGGAGCGGAAACAGGGATGTCCCCTATGGGCTGAATTAGATAGATGTTCTCACACATGATGGGATATCGGCGGTTCGTTTGTTTGTATAATGATATTGCTGCAGCAAAAGGATATGTTAGAATGTGTTTTCTTAAAAGAAATACAGCTAAACCATTCAAATGGCCTACATTTATCTCCAGTGACATGCATGCAATCCCAAAAGTGCCAATACTGGTTGCACTGACAGAAATTAAGAACAGAATTAGTCACTGGGAAGTAGCATTTCACTGTTTTTCTCTCTCATGAATTCCAATGGGATGGTGAGACTGGAGTCAGTAGTCAAATCACACAGCCTTACTCCTATGTTATTCATTTGGTTTAGGAAGAGAATTTACCCTCCAGTGTTTTGCAGGGAGCTGATGCCAACCAACCCAATTAGAAGGAGAAGATCACTCTGGAAGAGGACCAAACCTGGAGCTGTAACTGAAACAGCTGAGAAGCACCATCCAATATGAAGAGACCACTATGTCTCACTAATATTTCCTTATCTCTTTCCTACCCTGTCAAATACAATATAACAATTTTTGTATGAAGGGAATGTTTTAAGTGAAACTTTGCTATAGATACAAAACATAAGTACACTCCAATACTGCTCAGACACATTTCTGGTTTAAGGCAGCTATTTTATATGAGGCTGTAGTGTATTCAAGGCTGTAGTGTATTTGCTTCCCAAAGAAGTATCTTACTGCTCTTTGCTTTTTGAAAAACAGTTGAGGACAAATGTGTAAATTGGAGGGTTAAAATACAGTTAACAGGGTGTTTGGAAGACCTTCTTGGTCTGCTTACCTCAATGTTACACTCATTTTCCTAGGGGAAACTTTAAGAGTTTTCCTTGGCCATACGTGGTTGTGCACAAAAATCTCAGTTCACTAGCTGCGGGGAAAAGAAGTCAGTTAGTGAAGTAGACTTAGTTCTGGTGGTGGAAACTCTGATCATGTATAACATGAAGAATCATGTTATAGTAGCAGAGTTCTGCATATCTTGAGTTGGTCTCCTATTACTTTAAACGCTTTTAACGAACAATTCTTGGGGAAATTGCCATTTAAAAACCATGACTAATTTTTCTCCTGATGTGACTTTGCTAGAATTGTGTTTAGTATACATTTGACTCTTTGTATTTTAAAATAAACCCAGAAACTCTTTAGTTGAGTTCCCAATTGCAATGTGAATAGTGATTTAAAGCACATTATGGGTCCAAATTAATTTTTTACTTTATTCACAGTAGATGAGTCAGCTCTGCTTCTCCTACACTTGGACTCTCTCATAATGCCTGGGGATCAAGCACTACTGCAGAGGCTAAAGTGCAAAAAGAAGCCAGCACCATTGCTAAATATATCATGAAAAAGTATCTATTACTACATAACTTTGTATTTTTTTCTCTAAAAGCATGAGTTCTAAACCAAAATTATCTAACAGCATCCTAGCAATTACAAACACTAATTCAGAGCGGATATTTGTCCAGATACTGGCGGACATACACAGGGAAACAATTACTTGGTTCACCAAAATTTTGCATTTGTATAACTCTACTGTTTTTATCTTAGTTACTCCTGATTTATAGTGAAGGGAGATCAGAAATAGAAACATTGAGTGTGTAACATTTTCTCTGTTCCTAGAGGCACTAATCTAGTTGATTAGTTATCAGCACTGGGAATAATTAGA
This sequence comes from Numenius arquata, assembly GCF_964106895.1. Classification (NCBI taxonomy): domain Eukaryota; kingdom Metazoa; phylum Chordata; class Aves; order Charadriiformes; family Scolopacidae; genus Numenius; species Numenius arquata. The sequence goes on along the minus strand of NC_133576.1, from coordinate 15,759,842 downwards.
TGGATATACACTATTACCTAACACATCTTGTTTCTCATTTACATATTTTCTTAGAAAAATGAAACAAAGATTCCCCCTTCTGCTTCACAACAATAGGTCTAAGAGAGTAAAGCATTCTTATTTTTCAGACAGGTTGTCTCTCTGTCAGTGTCTCCCTTGTGGACCAAATCTCTCTGTTCTATGCTAAAGAAAACATAACGCATCTTTTTGTTTTGTCTGAGTTAGTTTGAAGAATATGCACATACCTAAAATTCTCTCCACATTTCCCAGCTTGGTCATCTGTCAAAATCTAGGAGCTCCTTTGCTTCTGCTGAAATGAACTGGATCACTGAGAAGCTTTAGCTGAGACCTTATTAATTCTAGCAGGACAAATAAAAAGGTTAACAGCAGCAAGAACACTGACTTGGCATGGCCAGAACAACCCCTTGATGAACATGAATCTAGCATTAGGCCACCTTCATACACTTGGATGTCTTACTGGACATGCTGCAGAAACTTGGTACTTCCAGTATCTGCCCCTCTGGGGCCTTCTCACATGATTTTGGTTTCTGTCAGTGGGACACTCAAGTGCTGGGAAAGGTTTTCATTGCATTTACAAACTCAAGACTCCAGATTTAATGTATTATCTGTAGTTTCTCTCATAAGCCTTTCTTCAGCAGCGTTGTGATCACTTAGGGGCCAGATCCTACTGAGTGACAAGTCTTCTGGGAGCAGAGGAGACTCAGAACCACTCAGGGCTCCGTTCTCATCACATTACACCTCCTTCATGAATTCTCACAGCCAGTGTAAAAACAAATCACGGAATGTGAAAAGCAGCTATTTTGCTTTAGGCTGATCAGATGCTGCTTCAGTTAGGCTACCTGCTGATTCATTTCTATCAGGTTTATTTCAAAAGCTCAGAGGAGCTGGATTCTTGTTATGTTTGAAATGGTTTGGGTGCTTCTGATTTTGGATTGGACTCAACACTCCTGCAAATAGTATGTTTTGTACCTTCTCCCTATGGGATATGTTTTCGTTACTGAGAGAGGCAGGACATGCTAGCATAATACCTGCAAAAGGCCAGAGATTTGTTCCTCCACCATGTGAATGATCCAGTGTTAATTGAATAGCATAAGGTTGACTGAAATCAGTTTGGTGTTGGTAAGAAGCGAGGGGGCTGATGGTATGTTGGTTATTACTCAACTCTACTTTCGATGAAAAAGAAGTCAAAAGAAGAAAAATGGGCACCACTTAGCCTCTTTGATCTTAGAACAAAGGGAAATCTCATTGTCAGAGAAAGTCAATTAAATGCCACTCTTTCCTGTTAGCTTACTGTGAATTTGAGCTGGTTTTGAAAGTAACTAACAGCATGGTCCAGAAGTGGGCCTAGTGGAAGCACGACAGTTACTGAGAAAGTGTCCTCAGAGCAGCTCCTGCAAAATATCTATACCTATTTCCCTTATGAGAGACTATTAATAGGGGTTTTGTGAGAGGAGGGACCAGATTGAAACATCATATTACAATTTCTAGCCTGGTGTACTCTACTGGTATGTTCCCATTATTTACAAGTTGTGCTTCCTAGTTCACTGCAAGAGATCACTGTAAGAGAACCTGGTTAATGCACACACCTCAGACATGCACACGCACACACTCAGTAGCTGTTCTCTCCTTACTGACCAGCAGACACTGATGTTTTGGTCCTGCATTCCTTGTGGATTCAGATTTCCCAGAGAGAGGCAGACTTCAGAGAAATGGGCAAGAGAAGTTAAATTTTGGTTTTCTGATTTATGATTTCATATAATACAAGAACAAGGCTGTTTCAATGAACAGCAACAAAATTAACCTGAAAAGGAATCATTTCAATAAGATGGTAATTAACCTGAGGAACTCATTTCCACAGGATAGCACTGGGGCCACCTAGCAATTAATAAGCTACATCTTTAAAGGATAATGAGAATTATCTGCCACAATATATAATTTTTATATAGGATAAAAAGTTAAGGCCATAAATTATTATGTCTTTAGGTTATAAGCAGATACATAGCTAATTAGGATTATAATAAATCTTCTCTCTTAGGCTTATTACTTTGTAATTATCCAATGTGGGTCTTTCATCTTCATCCAAATCATCTGTACCTGGCCATGTGTCAGAGACAGAATACTGGGTGAGGTGGATCACAGGGCAGATCTGCTCTGGCCAATCCTACATTTTCAATTGACTTCATCAGCCTCAGCAGCAGTAAGAGAAGGCACTTACCTCTCATTTACTCTAAGGCTTCCTTTATTGCACTTCTGCCTTGCAGAGAGGCCTTGATTTGTATGCTTAAATTTATGTCCTATTCAATGCCCTTTTCCATTGCCAAAGCAATATAAAGAGAGCTTTAGGGAAAGGGAGAATCAGGCTCAAGGAATGCAGGATATTGCATGCTCCATCAGAGGGATGTGTGCTACAATCTCCTCTTTCTCCTCTATATCATTTTATCAGGAATTTTGAAAGAAGCCTTCTAAGCATTCTGAGATGGATGTGCTCAACCACTGTCAACAGCGGTTTGTCGATCATTGCAACTGCTAGTGTACCACAGGTATTCTTTCTGCTAAGGAATGCTGTAGCAATACATGAAACCTGAAGATACCTGTAACATTCAGACATTGTAGTTGTTTCCAAGTTGTAAATAAATATTTCAACAGATGAGAGGAAGCATAATTAAAAATAATTTAACACTTTAAAAGATAAAGGGGTCTATGTTTGAGCTTCTAAGTTCATAAAAGGGCACTTAAATAAGTGACCTGATGAGCACTTTCAGCTACATTTGCAGTCATGTTGCAAGTTGCTCCATGTTTTACAAAATCAAGACACTAATTTTTGAGCCTGGAAGTTCAACAAAATCAGTTTATATTTCATGCAGCCATTTATGAAGACCTTGGCCTAAACTCTTTGACAAGTGAATTCAATCTAGTATGTCTTAGCTTTACTTTGTTTGTTTATTTTTTTAATTGTCACCCTTCGTTCATTCACAACAGATCTTTAATTCACTTCAAATTTATAAGGCCCATAATAAATTTGCATTCCAAAGATGATGCTTCTTTGATTTAGGGAAGATTGAAAACTGAAGAATTGAAATTTAGATAGGATTTTTCTCTCTAAACACCATAGTACTTGGATTTTGGTGGATGTAAACCCTGATTCTTATTTCCTGTGTACTGGCATATCTCTTCTGGTATCCGAACCATATTCCAGAATACACTACATCTTAACTATAGTTCACCAGATTTAACAATGGCAAATTAAACAGCTTTCCCCAGACCTCAGATGACAAATGAGCAGCTACAGATTTTTAAGCTGGGTAAAATTCTTCATTAATTCCCATACAGGAGAACATCAAACTCTTTGATGCTAAAGATCTCAGAAAAAACTCCTTTCCTTAGAGAAAGACCTTCAATCCTTTTGTATAGGTTCATCTTCCCCATTTTCTTCCACACCCTTGCCTCTAGAATCTTTATTTTCTGTACAGACTTAGCATGTCTTTACAGGGCAAATATTGGTTCTCCCTCTCTGTGTCTTAGGCTTTGTATTTCACTTCTCTGTTTCTATCCCAGCATTGCTTTTACCAGTGTGGTTGACAACGATATTTGTTAACTAACTTGTGCTCCTTCTCTAGCCTCCTTGAACTACTCAAACAAATTGGTAACAAAACCAGACATTACCATATGAGAGACTCATTTGCTCTGGCATTCACCTCTAAGTCTCTATTTGCTGCCTATTGCAGCTGAGAATCAGGGCTTCAGTGTTTAGGATCTGCTAAACCATACCTTGCAGGGTACAGAAAGATTCTGAGACCAAACAACCTGTCAGGTTTTTTTCCACAAAATAAATCAGTAATGGAACTGGTGTAGAACACAGCAATGAGGTTACCTGTGCTGAATCACAGACATCTGATACAAAAGCCGCAGGTGTAAAGAACACACAAAATTGCATGTGGAGATCTATCAAGTCAATAGTTAGAAAGTTGTCCAGCATAAAAGTGTCTCATGTGAAATGTTCAGTGTTCACAAGCAAAGTTTTGTAAACTTAAGAAAGCTTAATTTAAATATAGACACAAGTAAAAGCTAAACTAGCAATTTTTCTTTTTTTTTCTTTTTGCATATTTTTGTTAGGTGCTTCTTCTCTGCCTAAATATAAAGTCCAGAGTGCAGCTGGTGCAAATCCTAGCCATGGATTTCAAGCAAGACAAAGATAGTGTCAGACACTGATCCAACTGAACTAAGGACCCATGTACTTTGGGAGTTGGCTTTGGGGGAAAAATTCTCACACAGATACACAGAAGACAACTAGGAAGAACACCAGCCCAAACACAATAAAACAAAATACAAAACACCAACATATATATGCAGATCAGGAATCAATCTTTCACACTGATCCTACATTCCTTGCATAGCTTTGCATATGCAGAGAATGCGGGATGTGGCCCTTCAGTTAGACGTTTTTGCAAATGAAGAAGGGAAGATTATTTTCAATGGTAACATTTTAAGTTATTTTGGCATCAGCACAAATTACCAGGGGCAGGATCAGATTCCCACACAAATATGGAAGCTCTCTAGCGAGCAAGACAGGGATGAGAGAACAATACAGCAGATTAGTTCTTGTCCAGTGACCAAAAAGAAGGGAAATCCTAGTTATTAAACACTTCCAAAACTTTAATTACTTTTTCGAATAAGAAGAAAGACTACAGATTCTATCATCCCCCAAACCAAGGGAACACTGCTAGAAAAATCTCTTTCTCAAAAGGAACCGCCCTTCAGCAGATATAAATTCTGAGATGGAACCAAAAAAGGAAACAACAGAACCTTGGTAAGAGCCAAAAAGAGAACCACGTAATTCAAAAACAAAGTAGCAGTTCAAACGATACTGCAGGATGCACAAACTCTAGTAGATAATCTCACAGACGACTTCACAGAGCCCCTCATCGACCCAGGTAATTCTTGATTCCATTAGAAAAGAGAGAGAGAGAGAATAATACTAGAAAAGAAAATTAAGAAACATCCTTCCTCTTTTTAAAAATAAAAATCAAGATCATCTCCCCTCCCCCCCTCTATCTGGAAGCAGGTTAGCTAACCTTAACAGTCTCAATTTAAAATAAAATATATATTTATATATATATTCATATATATAATAAAAGAGAAGATATTAGTGGCAGTGTACGCAAAACGAAAAAGAAAACAAAGAAAAATTACTTTTAACAATCTCACTTTTTTTGTTTTTTTACACAAATACTGTTGTAAATATATTAAAAAAATCAGCATTCTATCTGGTAAACGTCACTTTTGCCCCTCTATAAAATTTTGAATTAAAAAAGTCCCAAGAACTCTTTTTTTTTTAATTATTATTCCCCTCCCCACCCACCCTCTATTCCTCTTTCTTCCACAAGAATAAATCCTGATGCAACTTTTTTTTTTTTTTGCAAAGATTGTGGGAACTAACCCTTCTCTTGTACCTAGATCCATAGGTTGCAACCTCTGATATCTTTGATTTTCCTCTGTGTTCTCTTTGCCTTCTGTGAAAGTCCCTCTTGATTGTGCTGAGGCCCTGGGCTCAGCGAAGACACTGAATAAATTACAAAAAAGCCACCGTTGCTCGTTGTCTGAATCTTCTTGGTTTCTGCTGTAAGGTGGTGGTGGTGGTATGGGAAAAGCAGCGGGGAGGGTGCGCCAGAGAGCATGGGATGGAGCAGAATCCAGGTGAGGAACCTCTGATTCTTTTTCCTCACCCTGCAGGGACTCCACACTATCCAAGCCACACTGCCTCGCACTTCCCTCAGCCCTTTCGTGTGTTTGTGGATGTGTGTGTGTGAGAAAGCAGACACGTGGTGGAAACCAGCAGGGCCTTGTTTCCTCTGGTTGCTGCTCAACCAGAAGCAAAATATTCCACAGTTCTAACTGGATACTGTGAAGTCCAAAAGCGGTCAGCATTGTGAATTATGTCCATTGAAACACTGCGAGCGGTGTACTTACAACGACAGTAGGCCTTGTAGATTTGTAATATATTTTGTTTTGTTTCTTTTTTTGTAGTGCTCTTCACAAGTGAGAAAAAAGAAATTGTTTTTTGTTGTTTTTTATCTTTTCTGTCTGTTTTTTGATTTTTTTTGTGGTTTTTTGTTGTTTGTTTTTTGTAGTAAAGAAGGGTTGTATTTAGAGGCCAGTAGCTAGAGATCCAACCAGTGGAGCTCATGAAGCACTACCTGGCCTTAAGGCCACCATCCAAGGGAGGTTGGGAAAATTATTATTCACCCAGCCTCCGGAAATGTAATGTACCAGCAGGCAAAAAACAGTTCTTCATGTAGTACAAAAACAACAAAATGAAACGAACCCAAAAAAAGGAGGAAAATAAAGGTAAAAATGAAACAAAAATCATTTCTTAAATTCTAGTGCCATAGCTTTTTTTGTCGTTTCTATTTTTTTGTTCATAACAAAGAGAGAGAGAGAGATTCTACTTATCCGTCTGACACATGCATCCTCATGTGGTCGTTGAAATGCTCGATTTGGTCAAACTTAGCTGGACAGACAGAGCAGACGTACGTGGTCCCCTCTGTGCAGGCCACCACCCCGGCAGGGACGGCCCTCGCGCCAGTGCCGGTGGCTCCAGGCGTGCCGTTGGTGGCGCTGTGCAGAGCCACATGCCTCTCCAGCAGGGTCTTGTGGGAGAACTTCTTCTTGCAGATGTAGCACTCGTAGGACTTCTCCCCGCGGTGGAGGCGCATGTGAACATTAAGGGAGCTCTTCTGGGTGAAGCGTTTGTTGCAGATACTGCACTGGTATGCCCTCACGCCAGTGTGCGTCACCATGTGTTTGATTAGGTAATCCTTTAAAGAGAAGGAGCGCCAACAGATGCTGCATTGGTGGGGTTTCTCACCTGTCCATTACCAATGAGAGAGAGAGAGAAAGAAAAAAAAAAACAGACAAAAAACAAAACAAAACAAAAAAAAAATTAAACCAGCTCGGTACAACTCTTTGCAATAAACTAGTGGTAAGTCTCACGGGTGTCTTTGGAGAGGTGCTCTGGTTAAGAAAGTGTAATTCTGCTAATAAGCGTGTTTTGATACACAACATTTTTGCAACCAGAGGTTTCAAAATGCTTTACAAAGGGGACTGTAGGTATTCCAAATCCACATACAGTAAAAAGGAGCTCAGGTGATCTCTTCAAGATCACATAGTAGGCACTGACCAAGACAGGACTGGAGTTAAAAGGCCCTGGCACCCACCCCCAGCTTCAATGGCACAGCCTCTCCTGCCTTGCTCCTCACGCTCATTTCTAGACAGGTCTTAGTTTAGTTACTTTACCTTTCAGTGCCCCCATCTCCCTACCTGTATGCAGTAAAAGCACGGACAAAGCTGGTGATTACTAGATAGCTCCAAATTGCTTTAAATTTCTCATTAGAGAAATGCTAGAGATTGCCAAAGGAATACAACACTTTACAAGAGGTTTATATTCGCTGCTCCTTTTTCTGGTCAAATCTCATGGCTGAAACATGGATAAAAGTAACTGAAAAGGGAACGTCAGTACATTGAACTGCCTAGGCCAGCCAGTACCATGCAAAGGGCAACATAATAGATAAACCTCTCATGTAACAGACATGAAATTTAACTGATTTGACTGCCAATTAGATAAAAGAACTTATCAAGTAAACCAGAGATACAAAATACGTATGTCATCTACCACACTGCCTTGTGCGCCCAGGCCTGTTGTAAAACTGATTCTACCAACTTGTATAAGTGAACTCTGATCATATCCAGACAAACCAGTGACTACAAGGATGAACTGGAAAAAATATTTAGCTGAGCACATACGATTGGTTTGTCCAGACTACTCTTAATTCTTCCTCATCCTCAGAGTTCTTCTGGGAGACAATGCCATGGCCTCATGTTTCATGGTATCATGATATGTTGCTGTATTGATAGTGTAGACAATACCCAACACCCTGAATGCCCCATCAAAAACTGCTTTTAAATTTGTTTTCTGAATAACCTGTGATATATTTCAGGTGTAGAAATTCACCATCCCCAAAGCTGTCAGGGAGAGAGATTGTACCGTAGCTCTGTAACAATCAAAATGATCCTCTGTTTCACTCACTGAAAAATTATTTTCCTTTGGTCATTCCATAATTTCCCCTCTAGCAGTGATTCTTTTTTTTTTTTTTTTTTCCCCACAGACATCCTGCTTCCTCCTTTTTACAATCTGTCTGGCACTGTTTTAAATCTTGAAGAATCAATCTTCAGGGATCATCACACATCTGCGGTAATATACCATTTACTCTTTGTATAGTGAGATTACAATATACTACTTATATTCAATTTTAAGAGGAGATAATTAATATGGATTGGATGGGAAGGACCTACTTTTTTATCTCCCCTGAGTCTCTGTTTCTTTTTATTTTACAGTTTGCACATACGACGGTGACATCTGTGAATGAAATCCACATAGAATCATAGAATGGTTTGAGCTGGATCCACATGCTTCTCTTCCTTGCACCGATGATGAGTTTTTTCCTACTTGGTGAAAAACACTTGGTCAAAACACACTAAGTCTTTACTTTCCTGCTGGCTTTGCCGAACATAGCAGTGTGTTGAGTGTAGACAGGCCAGTGTGGTATGCTTGACACGTGTTATGTGGAAAATGATAGTTGTCAGTTATAATAATGTCTGATTAACTTATAAGAGACTGATTATATTTACAATACTCATTTTTGCCTTAGGCAATATATGTCCCTGAGTTTGTATTAAATCGGTCTCCTCTGCTCTAGACCCTGTTAAAACTATGCTATAAAAACACCCTGATTTTTGTCTGCACATGTTTCTAAGATACACCGGGTTCTGGCTTTCTAATCTTAGCTTCAAAACCTTCCTGGGATTTCATCTCTCCTAAGAATCTCAAAACTTTTTAGGTTTTCTTTTCTGTATGCAAATTTATGTCCTTCCTAAGCGAGCACTGTAGATTCTTTATTCCCATGATTCTTCATCTTGAAGTCGGAGAAAACTTTGCTCAGTGAATTAAATGTACATATTCCTCCTTTTGGTTCTTTATTTCATATTTGGCTGGTTTTAGACAGCAATGTGGGACAGTTATCAAATATTAATCACAGCGTGATATGTAGGAGAATGCAATGGTGGCTTATAAGGTGCACAGACACTGCATGTATTCTAGCATGTATTTCTACAACATTGCATGTCTTGGAGAACAACATTGTGGGATATATTAAAGCCAGTCTGCAGGGAACATGGAAAAATATCCATCTCTAGCATGTAGGTGTCCATGTAAAAGAAGAAAGGGAAGTAGGTTTCCATTGCATGGAAGGCTACATCAGAGTGTATTTTTTGGAAGCATAAAAACATCGAGATTGGGAGGCCTTTAAGTTGTTGTATTCCGATTTATGATTAGACTCCTCCATGGCTTCTCTTGTGAGCCCTCCAAACAGCAAGACTAATTCAAACATTTGCATATCCAAAATCTTTCCCTTTTTCCATGGATCTTTTCCAGAGCCACTTTGCCTGGCTTCTTTTAACAGGGCTGAGGAAAGTCATCCTGACAGTGGGAACAGCTGTCTCTTCTCAGTTTTCATAATGATCCTGTCCAGCACTAGACAAGGTAGCAGACATGCTTTCTCTGAGGCTGTACATATAAAGTTTATTTTCAGAAGGGTTTTCTGAAGCCCTGCCCTCTGTTGGTTAAGGTGCAATTATTCTGCCAGACACTCCAGGAGCCACTTTGCTCCTAAATGAACTTTGAAATCATTTACCTACCGAAATATTTCCTTTCCACCATAATTCATTATTTTGGGCATTCTCAGACCCGCACAAATAGAATATTAATTAATGATTGGAGATGCCTATCAATTTCCTTCATTGACTTTATGTGCAGTAGCTAGGAATATTTTAGATCAAGTCTTCCAATATTATTCTTTATCTGACTCCAAATACCAAATGCAGTGCACAGTTAGGGGTAGGGGAAATAAAGCATCTAATCTCAGTACTCAGTTATGTGTGAAAAAGCCTTTCTAGGTTTTAAAACAAGGATGCAGGTAGATATATTTGACAGTGTTCTGAAGGGGATATTTTTCTGATTTAAGACAACAGTATCTACATAGTATTTTAACTACTCATTCATAACAGAAAGATGGAGAACATAAACAGACACAAACAGGAATCTTGGGATTTAGGATTCTTGATCCTCACAATCATACATTTTTTACCAGTCCTGAGAAGTTGAATTTTTTGTATATGTACATTTACATGTCTGTCTCAGATGTCCAGAGGAATTTTTCATTTAAGTGATACTTGTAGATAAACAGAAGTTAAAAGTTCACGTACACACATGAAAATGAAATCTATTGGATATTACTAGGGAGGCATGACTTACATTCCTCCCATACTTTGGGCAATTTCTCCAGTTTCTACTCCATCTATCACAAACCCAGCATTTATTTTAAGATCTGACGTTAACAAAACCACTGCTTGGCGAGAGAAATACTTACTCTTTCTCTAAAGTAGAATTTCTCTCCAACATGAGAATGAGCTGAGGGCTAAAGCAAGCAAAATTTAGCAAGCAAAATGTCCTGAACCCAGGACAGCTTCTCCATGTAAGATACAGCATTTCCTTGCTTTGAAGTCTCATCACTTGAGAAAGCTAGAAAAGGCAGTTTTGGCTCAGGAGTAAATAAGGTTACCTATGTCATCTCAAAAGACCACGTACTAAAGCAGTTGCACTTTTAAACAAAAAGGGTGCTGATGTTGTGTTCTACGTATATTTTTTTTAAATTTTTCTCATTGAGCCCTATGTTTCTGTACTCACAGCTAGTGAAACATCTGACTTGGCAAGAGACAGAGTACTACAGCAATCGGCTTCAGTGAAGTACAAAAAAATTTCCTGGAAGAACTTCAAATTTACTTTCTTATAGGAACATGTAAGATTTAGAAAATACATGGCAGTGTGTGTAACACCCAGGCCTGGAGCTACTGCTGCAACTCCACCAGGAATGCACTTTCCCTAAACTCCTGCCAATCATCATCACTTGAGCTTAAACCCCTGCACCTGCAAAACTTACAAGGCAATGTCCTTTCTTAGGAGATAGAGTTTTCCTTTAACAACTTATTACAGTTTCCTCATGCCACTTCTACTTAATGTTGCCTGGTCAGCTTGCAGGGGACAACAAATGCTTACCATTTCCTTGGATGGGTGCAGGACCTATTTTACTCTGAGTAAAATGAGCTTGTTTCTGCACCATGCACAGTCAGGTCCCTATAAGAGACCTATAAGTTTCTGCAGGGGGTCAACTTCAATGCAGTAAGCTCAGAAGGTATTCAGTGATACCAGCTCCCTGGATAACCTCCCCCTCCTGTTTGTGCTGGGGGTTGGCAGGTTGGGAAACAGAACCTAAGTCCATGTTTGTCAGACTTTCTCTGGCTTTGTGTATAAACCACAGGGACACATTCTTACCTGTGTGTACAAACATGTGCTTGACGTAGTTCTGTTTGGCGGTGAAAGTCTTGTTACAGAGAGTGCACTCGTAAGGCTTTTTTTCACCTTGCCCACCTGCTGTGCTGTGGCCCGCAGATGGGGCCAAGGGCTGTGGGGCTGGCAGCTGGGCAGTAAAGGTTGACAGGCCAGGCTGGGACACTGTCACAAACTGTGTCTGTTGGCCAGCTAAAGGCTGGGGCAGGCTGAAGAGAAAAGGCTTAGGGCCACTGCCAGCAGACTGTGTGGTGAAAAGGGCAGGCAGGTAGGTGTTGCCAGCTGTGCCAATGACCTGAGTGTTGCTGGTCAGAGTCAGTGGCATCCTCAGATTGCTGGTGAGGGTTTCTGTCTGGCGTAAGTAGATCTGTGTGGTTGGCAATGGTTGGGCAACAGTTGTGTTGACAGAAGGCTGCAAAGCCCCCTTTTCGGTGCTGTTATTGACTGTGAGCACTTTGCTGTCCATTTCAACGTCATTGCTTCTCTCTGGCGAGGAAGAGTTGGCATCTACATGCTGCTGCTGCTGCTGCGGCTGAGCGCCATCAGCAGGGACATCATTTTGATCTGCTTGAGAAGGTTCTTGCTGCCCATCCCGGCCCAAACCAGCCATAAACTGCTGCTCCATGGAATCAGGCTCAGTTCCAATGGAGGAACTGACTCCCGAGTCAAAACTCTCCCCTTTGGGCTCACTCTCAGTGCCTTCTGCTTGGTCAGTGTCCTCGGTGCATTCCTCAGACTCATTGCGCTCAAGGATCTGCACCCTCTGTTGGCCATAGTAGTCATAGTCATCCTCCATCTCCTGCTTAATATGGATGTTGCCCATCAGGGTTTGAATTCGGACAGGGCGTGGTTGCTTGCGGCAGTGTGTGGTCTCTGGAGTGGTGGAGAGGTACCGCTCCATCTGTTGCGACCGTTCGTGGATCCGGGTAATCCAGCTGGGGTCTTCCATGTGATGGTCCCTGGGGAGCCCCAGGGCTGTTTCATGGTGGCTGACCACAGCTCCACTGTAAAAGGAGCGCTCCCCACTGCCATTTTGCATGGAACAGGCATAGAGGGCCGAATAGATCCTGTCCACACTGTGCTGTGAATGGCTCTGCATATATCCAGACTCTGTGTCGGTGCTCTGCCCCGAGGTGCCTGATTCGGGGGTTCCCCTGGGTGTCTCCTGGCCAGAATCCTGAATCACCGGGTAGACCTCTCCCACATTTTGCGAGACAATCCTTGTGCACTCATCAATCACAGTCTTGATCTGCAGGATGCTGGCAGCTGTGAGGATTTGGAGGGCCTCCGACTGTGAGACCCGCAGCACCCCGCTGTACATGAAGTCAATGAGCTTTTGCACAGACTGGACTGACACCACTGAGGGGATCTCGATGTCACTGTAGCCCAGCAGCAGCTTGTCCTGGAAGAAGGGGCTGCCAGCCGCCAGCACACAACGGTGGGCGCGTAGCATGCTCCCGTGGATGCGGACCGTCACGTCACAGAAGTGGCCACGGTTGCGCTGCTCGTTGAGGGTCTCGAGCACAGAATTGCTGAAGTTGTGAAGGTTGATGCTATGAATGCGCTCTGTCATCCCCTTGCAACTGATGTTACCTGTAGCAAAGCAGGTGACAAAAAAAAAAAACACCAATGGATTGAGTCCAGTCCTCTGCAGACCCACAGTCAGGGCACTGGCGAAGGTGACTGCCCATTGGGTAAACAAAACAGATTACACTGTAGAAATTACATACAAAGGCATGGATAAGAAGACAGCATCTCTGTAAGACTAGAAGTAAACTTGCTACTCATTTGCAGAAGCTGAAGTTCTAATTTTTTGGACAAACCAGACAAAGACAGGTGTAGCTGGGCCTAAATTCCAACCACGTTCCTGGGCCTTGGACTTCCTATCAGTTTATCTGACTTTAAAAAGCCGAGAGCCAGCCAATTGTAAACACTGAGCACGTGGATTAAAGCTGGATTTTAGGCTGTTTGGATGTGGACCCATGCCAGGAAAGATCATATTCTTACTTTAATGACCCTTTACACCAAGTTGTTAATGCAAAGACTCTATATGAAAATGTGATATTGGTATTTTAAGGAATTTGGATCTTGCGTTTTACAGTACAGTTACTTGCATCAAAAAAAACCTGGCAGTCACTTTGTAAAATCAAAATCTGGTTCAAGATTTAGGCTGTAAATGTTCCTAAAATCCCACGCATAGTTTTGTCTGGGGTTGTGGTTTAGAACATTTGCTACCCAATAGTGACAAACAGTCCTCTGTAAAGAACCCAAAGCACAAAGTTAACATGAGCTGTCCCCTTCATTTTTAGCATATCCCAAGTTCTGACTGGCACCAGAATGCCATCATATAAAAACAAATGTTCTCTTGCTGTTATTTACTTGACAGAAACTGGAAAATTACAGACATTTATTCTAAGAAAGACTTTGTCTTAGTTTGGCTGAATAATCAAAATAGAGAACAGTTTAGAAAAGCACCTAACCAATTTGGGTACAGAGACAGCATATCCTTTAAAATTAACTTCTGCAAGAGACTAAAAGTAACTTCTTTATCTCTTGATCCACTTTTCCTTATCTCCATCTTGCTTGCTTGGTTTTAATGCTTTTTTGTTTCCTTTTTGTTTCCTTTCCTGGTCTTTACTCATTTTGCGACTATTTAGATTTTGATGGGCAGAAACTATGGTTTCACCTTTCAACAATAAAGAACCAACTGCCCCTTGAGTGGTAAACAAATAAAATATTATTAATACATTTTTTTCTTATAGTGTTTGTAGTACCCGCATCACCTTGGTTTCCAGAAAAGTATGCAGAGAAAAGTAATGCATAATCACCAGTAGTGTTAGAGGCACTTTGTCTTGAATATTCCTACCAAAGCTACAGCCCCTCTTGCCCCAATTACTTGTTAATGTGTGAGAATCTAAAAGTAGAAATTTGGTAGAGAAGCATGGGTAAATTAAACTAGCTTATTGTCACTGTCTGTTCTAACAGAAATATACAGAGCAAATAAATGGCATTGAAAGTGGCTTCATATACATGCCTTTTAGCCCAACTATGTCCCTCTGGTCCAGCCTAAAGGGTGGTTTACATCTCATACACAGGTAGTGGAACACTACTCACTGCAATTTGCAGGGAAATGTGGTGTCCTCCCTGCTCTGCCTTTTCCTTCTCATTTATCCACTCCTGACATCTCAAGCACCCTCTATTCTGGTGGTTCAAAGAGAAACCACCTTGGACAAAGATGGTTATTTTAATTCTCTGAAGTAGCTGAATGATAAAAGGCAAGCACAAAGGTCAGGAACTGGAAATCCTGACAGGGCCAAGCTGTCTGAAGAAGTCTGATGTCAATAGATGTAAACCAGCAAGTATCAGAAGGGTACTGATTTCCATGTGAGATTACAACACTGGAGTGATGCTCCCATAGCAGAAACAAGGAGGAAACCATTAACAGTATCATGGAGGTTGTGAATTTCATCTTTCTTGTTCATAAACTCTGCTGGAAAACCTGAGTTTCATCCTCTGATGAGACTGATCATAGGACTGGAAAACATCTTAGAAACTGGGAGAATTTCCTTCAAGGACATTGCAACTATTATTACACAAAATAATGTACAGAAAAGATGCATTCCCTCCTTCTTCCAGACAGTAATTCTCCAGGGTCCTCCTGGGCAGTTCCAGATGCTTCCCTTCCCAACATGTCAAATCACACAAGGATTCAAAATGTATTTACATAAAAAGTCAGAATCCTTGATCTGAAAGGAAGAGAACTTGGTAAAAGCCTTGTACTGGTGAGGAAAGGGTGGAAAATTAATGATATATAGATGACACCTCTTTTCAAGACCTACTGTAGGCCATGGCAAGTGATTGCATAGCTACCCATTTATCTGCATCTGCCTTTGACTGGTTGCCTATTAGTATGCCAGAAATCTTTCCATCAGTAAGTATCAATCACTACTTGGTTTGACCTTAGGACTTCCGTTTCATGCAAACCTGTCTTTAAGATGTGCTTCTGGAAAAGGGAATGACCTCTGGTTTATGTTCTGCTTTGTCAAATGAGGTATTTGGTAAGAAGAAGAAATATGCAGCAGTCTAACTCAATAAAACAAAAATCCTGCCTTGCACATGCACAAGGTGGAATATTCCACAAATACCAGAGATGCCATGGACACATCTCTTGACTTGAGCAGATGCAAAAAAATTTCACTGAATTTCACTGAATTTTTTTAGAGTTGGAAGGGACCATATAGATCATCTAGTCCAACTCCCCTGCTGAAGCAGGATTGCTTAGAGAATGCTACTCAGGACTGCATCCAGGCGGGCCTTGAAAATCTCCAAAGAAGGGGACTCCACAACCTCCCTGGGCAGCCTGTTCCAGGGCTCTGTCACCCTCACCGTGAAGAAATTCTTTCTCATATTCGAGTGGAACCTCCTATGTTCCAACTTGTGCCCGTTGCCCCTCGTCCTGTCACTGGGAACCACTGAAAAGAGTCTGGCTCCCTCCTCCTTCAACCCACCCTTGAGATACTTATAGGCATTAATAAGGTCTCCCCTCAGCCTTCTCTTCTCCAGACTAAAGAGTCCCAGCTCTCTTAGCCTTTCTTCATAAGGGAGATGCTCCAATCCCTTAATCATCTTTGTTGCCCTTCGCTGGACTCTTTCCAGTAGTTCCCTATCCCTCTTGAATTGGGGAGCTCAGAACTGGATGCAATACTCCAGTTGTGGCCTCACCAGTGCAGAGTAGAGGGGGAGAATGACTTCCCTGGACCTACTAGCCACACTCTTCCCTATGCAGCCCAGGATTCCGTTGGCCTTCCTGGCCACAAGAGCACATTGCTTGCTCATTGTCATTTTGCTGTCTACCAGGACTCCCAGATCTTTCTCTTCGGAGCTTGTCTCCAGCAGGTCCACGCCTAACCTGTATTGGTGCTTAACATTCTTATTCCCCAGGTGTAGCACCTTACACTTTTCCCTGTTGAACCTCATGAGGTTCTTCCTTGCCCAGCTCTCCAGCCTGTCCAGGTCTCTCTGGATGGCAGCACGGCCCTCTGGGGTGTCAGCCACCCCACCCAACTTGGTATCATCAGCAAACTTGCTGAGGATACACTCTGTCCCCTCGTCCAGGTCACTGATGAATATGTTGAACAGGACTGGACCAAGTATTGACCCCTGGGGGACACCGCTGGTTACAGGCCTCCAGCTTGAACCTGTTCCATTAACCATTACCCTTTGGGTCCTGTCACACAGCCAGTTCTCAATCCACCTCACTGTCCCCTCATCCAGCCCACACTTCCTTAGTTTCCCAATGAGGATGTTATGGGAGACTGTGTCAAAAGCCTTGCTGAAGTCAAGGTAGATGACATCTGCTGCCCTCCCCTCATCCAGCCAACCAATTATGGCATCATAGAAAGCTATCAGATTGGTCAAGCATGATTTACCCTTGGTAAACCCATGTTGCCCACTTCCAATAACCCCCTGCTCTTCAACTTGTTTGGAGATGACATCTAGAATGAGTCTCTCCATTACCTTCCCAGGGACGGAGGTGAGACTAACTGGTCTGTAGTTCCCAGGGTCCTCCTTCTTGCCCTTTTTGAAGACTGGTGTGATGTTGGCCTTCCTCCAGTCTTCTGGCACGTCTCCTGTTCTCCATGACTTTTCAAATATGATAGAGAGTGACCCAGCGATAACTTCTGCTAGCTCTCTCAGCACTCGCGGGTGTATCCCATCTGGGCCCATGGACTTATGAATGTCCAGTTTGGCCAAGTGGTCCAGAACCTGGTCCTCTTCTACTGAAGAAAAAACTTCCTGTCTCCATACCCTCCCCCTGGCCTCCAAGGCCAGAGGTTCATGAGGGGCAGCCTTAGCAGTGAAGACTGAAGAAAAGGCGGCATTCAGCAACTCTGCCTTCTCCATGTCTTCCACCACTAGGGTGCCCATCTCATTCCTCAGTGGGCCCACATTATCCCTAATCTTCCTTTTTCTGTTTACATACTGGAAAAAACCCTTTTTGTTGTTCTTAACTGTAGTGGCCAAGATGAGTTCAGCTTGAGCCTTGGCTCTTCTAATTTTCCCCCTGCATATCTTCACTGCTTCCTGGTATTTCTCCTTGCCTACCAGGCCGTTTTTCCAAAGATCATGAACCTTCTTTTTGTTCCTGAGCTCCAGCCAAAGCTCTCTATTTAGCCAGGCTGGTCTTCTTCCCTTCCTGCTTGATTTTTGGGACTTGGGTATGGCTCTTTCCTGCACTTTTAAGAGTGCCTCCTTGAAGTGTGACCAGCCTTCCTGGGCACCTTTGCCCTTCAGGATTGTCTCCCAAGGGACGCTTTCAACCATGCTCCTGAAGAGGCCAAAGTCTGCCCTTCGGAAGTCCAACGTGGCAGTTTTGCTGGCCCCTCGCCTTGCTTCAGCAAGCAAATCTACTTTGCTCCTGTGCACCTTGGCAGATAAAATGAATTTTGTGAGTGGAACTCTGAAAAATCCATCCTTGGGACAAATCCTTTCCAGAAAGGTGTGATGTGTACCATGAGAATGGATGACTTCTTGGCAAAATGAATTCTGCCACTTATCCACAAATCATGTACAGAAAGGAGGAAGTGCAAGGTTCATCTGGAAGTTTCAGCAGCCTTTCTCAGGTCCTAGCTGTGGGAAGCAAGAGTTGTGTAGCCACAATGCATTTGGTCATTAGCTAACTTGACCAAAACAGCCAGCTGGGGTTAATCAAGGCTAAAGAAAAGAGATCTGTATGCATTTATGAGAGTGATGTGAATATTTCTTTTATAGGAACTGATCTAGGATGCATCTTGAGGGTAGGAACCGGTCTGAAAGTCAATTGAGTCACTTCATAAAAGGCATGGAGTACATTTTGGTTGCTATTGGTATAATAGTTTTCCCTTAAAAAAAGAATCCTATGCTCATTTCTTTGCTTCTTCAAATGACATTGGAACATCTACCACTTGTTCAACTGAGAAACAATTGAAATCCACTCTTTAAGGATAAACCAAGAGGGCTGTGTGGAAGAGACATGTAACAGATGGTAAAAAAAGCTAATATAGATTTTGAGGATGTTTCTTCTAGGCCACCTTCCTTGACGTTCAACACTGAAAACTACACCTATACAGGTATCCAAAGTACAGGCAATCAAAATATTTGCAATAGTGTCAGAGATACTACTATGCAAACCACAGCAGTATAAAAGAGCAGCTTTAACAAATTCCAGAGATTGGTCTGTAGAAAATACTGCTGTCCCATGCAGCTCCTCTCCCTCTCTGCAGGAAACTACCCAGATCTAAGTTTCGTGGTTGTCCCTTACTGTATGCTGTTCTAAGCTGAAAGTCCAAAGGTGATGTTCCCCATAAAAGGTGGACTTGACAAAGCAGGTTAGATTCTAAAGTAAATGCCACATTCTGACAAAGACTACTAGAGCCTCGGACAAGCCAGAAAGTGTGTCAGCTCTTCACAAGACCCAGCTACACACGCGCACACTCACCTACTTGTCACTGCACAGAATGCCTGGCTCAGGAAAAAGACTGCTGTCTCAGGCTCTTCTCAGGCCTGCCACTCTTTTAAACTCGAGACAGTGGGAACCTTTCTGTGAAATTCAAGTGGTCTTTGTTAAGCACCCCCCCCTCCTTTTTTTTTTTGTCCAGTAAACATGATGTAGAGATCCCAATGGACTTATTCTGAGAAACTCCTGTAAAATGGTTTTGTCCCCTTTCTGTGAAGCAAGTTCTGATTGGAGGGGTATTCACAAACCATATAGGAAAGAATGGGTGTGAAAATGCAAAGGCCATTCTTACCCAGATGGGCAATGAATAGGCGTTTGCTAGTTCAAAAAAATAAAAAAAAAAAAAAAAGAAGAAAAAAGCAGGAAAAAAAAAGAAAAGAAAAAAGCCCAGACAACTACACAGATTATGCACATTTGCAATCCTCCTGGGATGCAATTTGAAGCTGGCATGGCATAAAGGTGAAACATAGTACTGTGCAACTTTGAAAAAAGCTCCGTTTGCCCATATGCAAATGTACCGATTAAACTGTCAGGCTATTCACAGAAACATGCATGGAATTCATCCTCAACTAGTAAGAAGGAGCACAACTTGGATGGGAAAGGAAAAAACTTTTGTTGTGTAATACATGACTGAGTGCTTAGATTAGTGTTTCCTTGAATCTCATCCACCCCTCCCGCTGACTTTTATGCTATGGGCATTCAAAAGAAAGTAGATTTTACCATGACAATAACAATGACAACCTCTCCAAGTACAGTACCAAAGGGGAAGGCAATGGCAGAAGGAAACAGCAGGCAGTGCATTCCTGGAAGATGCTACAGAAAACGTGGAAGTGCAGCAGTGAGGTACATCAAGCATGGCTTGAAGGCATTTTTCTATTTGCCAAAGCTACCATACATACACCCACATAAAGCTAGAAAGGTATGACTTGCAAAGGGAATTTTTTTGTTTGCCAAAAACATAAAAAATGATCCCAGCAAACACATGATGTAGTAGAGCTACAAAGACGTATGGAATACTGAAAACCATAAGTCGCACACAAATGGCCACATTGTACGTTTTAAAGTGTATTTAGTGAGGGTTTTTTTTCTACAGCCGCTAGATGTCCCTTTCTGCAAAGTCAATGCTTACAGCTTTAATGCTCATAACTGAAAGATGTCACAGAATTTGATTTTCTCTAGTGTCCTTTAAAAGCACAGTATCTCAAAGCTCATTGCACAGTAATGACTACCATTTCTAGAAACATGGTGATGATGAAACCACCACAGCTACTGCAACTAAGCAGTAGCTCAGTGCATACCCTTCACCTGAAGCAAAACTGCCTAGGACACCCAAATCCAAGCTCTTTTTGGAAACTTACTGTGTGGTCTTTCCCAGGAATAACTAGCAGAGTGAACCCCAAAGGCTCTGTCTTGCTTTTATACTTATGGGGCAAAGAGAATAATCATCTTATAGCCTTGAGTATTAGTAGGCTTGCTGAGACAGATATAGGTTGTTTTTTGCCTCAATTTTCTGCAGTAGCATTTAGAAAATTGTTTGGCAACCCATCTCACTGATACTTAGACAAGATTAACTAGAACTAGCCTGATATTGTTGCCTAGTTTGTCTTCCTGACAAGCTTCTCAGGCCTTGCGTTGAGAAGAATACACACTTTGAGAGACAGTAGAAAAGTTGGAGGTGTTATATCTCATATAGAATATTACATCTTTATATTCTTATCATCAAAATGACAAGTGCCTCCCTATACGGAAGAACACCCTGAGCTCAGTCAAAGATGTGGAAGGTAGAATTGGTAGGCTTTCCTCCTGCTTCTGGAGCTGTTTCTCTGTGCATCTGTAATCCAGCCAGTAGTTCCTGGGAGCATCGCAAACCTAAGTAACCTGCTGCTGGAGACAAGCATTATCATCTACTCCTTATTCTCTTCCTCTACCATGCGTAGTTTTGGAAATATCCAGTCCTTGGTCTCCACATCAAGTGTTGGATGACCACTGCCTGCTGGCTGTATCAAAAGGATGCATTAGGTTCTTCAGACAGTCACCTAGTCTATTCCTTTTCCTCATGTTGGGAACAATTTACCTACACTATCTCTTCAGATATTTGTCTAACGTTTGAAAAAAACAACGTGGGCATGTTCACTCCCTCCCCAGACAGACTGTCTACTATCTTTATAGCAAGAAAATTTTCCTAGTATTTAACTTTGAAATCAATAACTCATCCTTTCCTCCAGCAGACACAGAGAACTATTGACCACTTTCCTCTTTATAGCACTCTCTCATATATTAGAAGGTGCCCCACTTTACTTCTTTAGACCTATCTTTTCTAGAAAATACAAACTCAGGTCTCCCAGTCACTGTCACTGGTTATATGTACTCTCCTCATTCTTATCTTCTTCTGTCTTCTGTCCAGTTTGTCCTTCTTACACTTAAAATGCAGTGCCCTAAAGTGAAAAAAAAACTTCAGCTGAGTGAGATGAATGAAACAGTTGCCTGAGACACTTCATATATGAAACACTTTAAAGAACTTACAGAATAAATAAAACCAAGCAAATGAAGCACTGTTACCAAAACAAAACTCTACAGATTTTCCTTAAGAAAGGCATCTCTCAGGAAAGAATCCTTAATTTGGAATTAAAATCTCAACTCTTACATAAACATGGCAGTTCAGTTGAAATATAGCATTTCCATCATAACGTGTGAAAACCACTATAGCCCCACAATTTCCATACAGAGTTTTCTCATTTCCATACATTAGTGTCCCCCATTCCAAACTTAGCACCATAACCATGGGTGCTTTCTTCAGCTCCAATGCCCTGATTTATCCCTAGTGATGAAGTTTTATTTTCTGTTGTTCTCAAGTTAGTTGCTCTAAAATAAACCTGGATTAACAGAGCAAAAATTCATACCTAGTGTTTCCATACACAAAATTAGTCCTGCATCAGGTTCCAACTCTCTGGGACCAAATTTAGTGCAGCATCATTTTTTCCACTCAAGAAGTGACTTGAATTCAAACCCTGAAAACCTGATATCGGTTGACTTCTCAGTATATGTCAATGATGCTTAGAGAGGCCGATTTAGCCAATCCTGCTCAGACTGATTCTCCTGAATATTTGGCCTCATTCTGAGCAGGGGCCTGCAAGAGGAAAAGCTTGTATGAAGTTTCAGGAACACAGAAGAACATTTGTATCCTCAGCAGGAGATCTGACCAGGAGCAGCCCTTGCTTTCTGTTGCTTTAAAGGTTTGCTGGATTTTTCACCCAATCATCTGCTTGAACATCTTGAAAATCAGTATCTCCTTCTATAATATCTATCCAAAACAAACACCAGATGACACTACACGAATTGCCCTAACCCCACCAGATTGTTGTTAGAATCAAAATATGTAGCAGTCTACATTTAACAGGAAGTACTGTATTTTTACCAGCACAACATCTATTAATGTGTCAGTAATACACTCTATGGAAGAAAGAATCACTGCATTCTGAAAGCTGTCAAACTTCTCTAAATTTCATAGTCTAATAACTACGTTTATTTGAAAGACAGAAATGCATGCACACACAAACACAACCTTATTCTCTAAGGAGCAAACATATCGAGTAGATGGCTAATAAGAAAGAGTTTGCTTAAACTTTGTTCAGGAGACAGGTTTTTTCTGCAGACTACAGAATGTTCAGCAAATTTCCTATGGACAATTTATTGAGTTAATTGCCCTGTCCTGTTCAGCATGTACCTAATGACGAATATCCATTTTACATAAAACTGTACACTAAACCATAGGTGTTCTGTACATAAAGATTATTTCTATATCCTGTGGCCATAACTTCCTAATGTCAAGCATAGAAGCTTCTATTTCAGCCTACATGCTTGGGGAGCAGGCAGTCAATCATCTTCCTTTGCTTCACCTGAAAGTCTGAGGGAGGAGTCTGTCAGCACTAATCCTGTTTTCTCTACAATCTGCAGGCAGCAATGTTTGTGCCTCAGTTTGTTTCATGTGTAGAACAAGGACAGCATCACGCACCCAGTTCCACAGGACTGCCCACCTTAATTAATCTTACATTGTTTTGTATTCCTTGGATAAAGAACATTACAAAAAGATCAAGAATTAACTCCATAAGTGTCTTCAAATTTTGTTGTCCAGGCTTACAAAAATGAAGCTTCCTCTCACACTACTGTAGTGCCTTGATTCCTTATACCTCCTTATGGTAAGCATCCTTCTTAAAACTATAAAACAGCAGGTAAAAGCTAGCTGCAATTCATAGCAATCTGGTGACCAAGGACTTCAAAGTGTTACAGCACATTCACCTATTTTTAGGTTAAAGAAATACTCCATTTTTTCGCCAGAGCATTTACTTTTCCCACTTTCACTCCAGCTCATATTCTTGCTATTTTAGGAACTCCAAAGATACTTTAGAGTAAAGAGGGTATACTCAAAAGCCATTCTCATTCCCATGCACATATTTGGAGACCGGTCCAATATACCTCCACTATAAACACTGGCAAATGTACACACACTCTGTTTCTCTCAGTTCCTTGCTCAGCCCTTGTCTGCAGACCTTCTGCTGCTACAGCCATGCCCCCATATCCCTAGCATAGACACAGACTACATTGATGGGGGATGCTTCTCCAACACCTCCAAGCAACATATACTACATTAACAGAAGAACCACTGGAGCTGTTGTCACAGCTGCATTAATGGGGGTTTCAATCAGGCTGGCCATACCATTACAAGGTTGTTAATTCCTGTGCCACGGCCAGCTAAAGATCACCAAATAGCATTTTAATGCTCTTTTTTAAAACCTAAAGGGAGAAAACTGTTTGTACAACTGCCTGCTTGTAACTGGAAACAGAGAAAACACGTGGCCACACGATGGCACTATTTCCTAGGAAGAGAAAGGAGGCTGTGCTCATCCCTCCTTTAGTAGGGAACATTTTCATGTTCTACATGAAAACTGTTTCAACCGCGCTCGCTTGCTCCCAGAGAGCTCACGCACAATCCTGCCAAGCCCCAGCATGGCCCAACTGTTTTAATTGGCTATAAGTTTACGGCAGTTTGGCTCTTTGAAAATAGAGGTGCATCTATTGCTAGTTTTTCTTCACAGTGCCAGGTGCCGTTGCTCAAAAGGGGCATGCCGCACTAGTAGGCTTACACCAAGAGAGCCACTGAACAGGGAAGAGATTAGATGGGTCAGAAATGCCAGTGAAGTTACGGTGTGAACGCTCCCCACTCAAACAAAGAACAGGGGGACACTTCTTGGAAACAGAAAGACTAAACTTTCAGAAAAATATCGGCAAACAAGGTGATTTATTTTGCTATTCTGTGGTCCTGATTGAAAGCTTACTGTAGTCATCAAGAATGTCTTCACCTGGGTATTCTTAAGGTATATCTTTTAGGGATCTTGTTTAAATCCCAATAGCGTATTTCAGACTGAATACTCATCAGGTAAGTGAACAGGGATTGCTTTTGGTCATCCCGCTGTGGTGGGCTGTATAAACTCACTATATCCTCTCTCAGAAACATTGTTTAGGGAGGAGAAGGGACTGGAGTTGGAGATGGGAGCTGAGTCTGGAGGAGGAATGAATTAAAAGGATAACAGGTGCAAATATATTAAAACATGTCTCCAAAAGAGACAATTGCTATTCCATGAACTCTTTCACGTTTGCCCTGCATTGTTAGGTTTTTCCCCGAGGCAGAAAGACAAGACGGAAAAGCTTATCAGTTTGAGTGTGGTTAAATACAGTAAGCCTGAAAGCCTGTGGGCTTTGTTTAAAAGGAAAATATAGATTAAAACCTCTTAAGATAATTACCTGTTTAGAAGGTTTCTATTCAAGCTAGAATCCTCTACAGGGAGTGTTTGTAGCAGTCTGTTAGGAAAAGGGTGCAGTCAGAAATGGTTGACTTTTGTGGGAGAGCTGCTGCCTGTGGAAGAGCACTGCTTATACCCTTCATGTTTCCAGAGAAAGGCCTTTCAATGTAGAATATTCTGTTCTGGTCACAGAACTACTGGTTGATGGGAGAAACAAGGAATGTATGAAAAACTGTAAATGCCAGTCCTCAAGGCTGGGAAAAGGATGCTTTTATCTATTCCAGTGTCTGTGTCTCAGCCCTGAGTACAGGAAAGTGATCACATGGAAATGCTAGATTTTATTTGGTTATTTTTTCCATTTATCTTTTTTATCTATTGGTGAAAGGGTAATTGTTAACTAGTACAACTGGGTGCTTTGGTGAATATTTCAACTTAGAAACACTGTGAGACAGATATTCATACTGTTTTGGACTGTGGCTTCTTTATTTTGAGTTTATAGGATGAGTGTTCAGGCCTGCTTATAATTCAGAATTAAGTATCAGTGGGAAACAGCACATGCTCATGTCAACGATGCTGAAGGCCATAGGGAAAATTTCTGTCCTCAGTGAGACCTCTGCAATTCCTGGAAGCAGATTTATTTCCAAAGTCACCTACTTAGTTTCTATAAGAAGAAAAATGTATGGCAGAATGCTTTAAACTAATAAATGAAGGAAATAAACAAGAACACAGCATTCATGGGTGGCTTGGTATCATCAGATGGATCTGTAGCATTAAATGGACATTGTCAGTTCTAATGCTTTTTTGTTTTTCGCCACACAGGGAAAAGGCCCTGGAATTACATGTGTACACAAGCATAGAGTCACCAACAGGTGATACTAATACAATGTATGAGAGTTATTTCTCAGGTCTGCCTTCAGGCACATTCTACCCTCTATTCAGCCAAAAACATTAGAGACAGCATCTGTGAGTTTCACTTTTGAATACAGGGAACATGTCCTGGTTTGAAATGCTGCATAGGATCAAAGCACAAGATACTTTTGTTAAAGTGACATGGTTGCACACACAGGCATGAAGCTGTGGGGAGAAGTCCCTTGCTCTGTTTTTATTTCCTCTATCATACCCCTTTTCACACAAAAATTGCTACTTTGTGGTTTTTTCTCTATCTGTGTAACATCAATAAATTACACGTTATCACTCCTATCATCTAGTTATAAAGAGCCTTTCAAGATTTTTAATAGATGCACAATATTGCTACAGTTACATTTTCACTGGTTAAGAACTCAAAAATAGCTGTTGTGAGATTACTCTTAATTTATACTACTTCTCTCTTGTGGGCTTTCAAGAAGAAGCATTTCACCACATGTCACAGATTGATACAGAGTATATATTGCGCATCCCAGCTGGGCAGAGATCCTTTCACTGCTTAACACAACAAAGCTGGGATGAGTAGGGGTTCTAGGATTTTTTTTATCATTTTTCATAGGTGCAGTTAATTCCTCAAGGAGCTATTTGTGCTGACAGATTAACTAAAGATCTTGAATTCTCTTTATATTCCAGTTCCTGAGCGGTAGATATGTAAGACTAGATCTCATGTTATTTTAGCCCCGTAAATGACTCCATGGACAATGAGAAGAGTCACAGAAACATAAATGAAAAGATGGTGCAATGGCGTTCCTTCTAGAAACAATAATAATTGGCATCCTCGGGAACCCAAAGGTACAGTGCCAGCCAGAACACATTGCTGTGGTCTGCGTGCAGCAGGCTGTGAGGCAAATACCCTGATGCAAATGAAGGAGTTCAGTGGCACTCCAATGGCTTACAGCTGACTTCCACCTATGGAGTGGATGAAAGACCACATTTCCTGTGGAAATACAATGATTTTCTCCCACAGCATCCCCTAGCACACTTCATAAACATTAGTAGGCGGTATTAAACAGTACCTTGGTTTTATGTTTCAGGTTCTCTGCCGCTACCACGTTAAGGCTTCACTTCAAAAATGCTTTTAATGAAAGAGCTCTCTTTGTTCATCTGAGAACAATACAAGAATTGTTTTGGTTTTCTCTCATTCGAATGCTGCTCTGGCCCTACCTTGTTCTAAAGTTGAGTGGGATCGCAGCACAAAGATTACATGGCTATTCTACTATAGGTAAACAAGAGAAAAGAGGAGAAAGTGACCATGGAAGCTTAGATGAAAAGAGCAAAAAGCTCCAACGCTAGACAGTTCACAGCAATGAAAAGTAACAGAAGGTGACAGAGTCTATTTTTACACCTGTAACTTTGGAGTTGTGTAGTTGCAACAAACCAGGCAACTAATGCACCAGTCAATGTTTCTCAAAGCATGGAAGGTGCCTCTCTATAGCATGCAAAGGACAAACCAATAGAGATGTAAGCATTGAGTTATGCGGGTTTTTAACAACACACAGCAGGAAAAAAAGGAGATGTAGATGTAGCTGCTTTAGTTCCCTTCAAGTAAGAGTCACCTGTCAAACACTGGAAAATCTTTTATGTTTGACTCTGCTACATGAAGTGACCCTCTCCAGACCATGTGAGGGAAACAGTACATTTGGTTTAGTCTTCTCACCCAATTAGGACAGAGGAGATGACAGCAGTTGCATGCATGGTTAAGACATGAAACAACAATGATTGGCATAATTATGTTTGACGTCCTTCAAGCAGATCATATAAAGTGGCAATTTTGGTATGTGAAACTTCAGGAGGAACAACTATTAAAAGGAAAAAAAGAAGAGGAAGATAGTCAAAAAGCATCTGAAAGGAAAAGATACGGAATTAAAATCCGTAAGATCAGCAGGGAGATGGCATTAATAATACTTTATTAGAGTCCATATGCATAACCAAGGACAAAAGCAAAAATATAAGGAAGTAGAAAATGCTACAAGGTTAAATAACAAGGTATAAGAGTTCATTAAAGCTGAAAATGTATCCTTCCAAACATGGAAATCAACCCCAAGTGACACTAATAGAACTGTGCATAAACTGTAGCAGGCTAAATGTAAAACAAAGATTAGGTAGGGTGAAGAGGAAATCTAAAGAAAAAATGACAAAAGGTAGAAAGACAAATACTGTAATTATTTGTCTTTAACACAAACACATCAGACAGAGAAAGTTTACATGGCAATGACCGGTACCTAAGAAGTGCTGTAGGTTACGTGCATTGACAGATTAAGTAGGCAAGGAGCAGACTCAGTGGGTTAGCTAGACTACTGATCTACGAAAGCAGTAAAGGTAATCAAAGAGGTTACAGAAATTCTGCAGTGGAATTGACATTATTGCTTTAGTTTTCAGAATGGAGGATGATGGAAAAAGGTAAGCGAGCTCAATGGGGAGAAGAGGAAAGCACTTGTTCTGGAGACTGTTACTAAAAAAACATCCAAAGCCACATATGAAAACAAACAAACAAACAAATCCCAAATAACAAGAGTACTAGAACTTCTGAATACGTTGAACAGTGACAGATAGCTGTATAGCATTCACTGGTCACTCACTTAATGAGTGAAGGAGTTGAAACGCTCATGCAATATAGAAGGGAAGGATTTACTGGAGGACTCACAACCTAAAGAATAGTAATAAAAATCTATGGGGGGCAGACTGAAGACAGGAACAGGTAAACTCAGAAACAGACTGCAGATACCTTACTGGACAATTACAGTGTGTCTCAGTGGCTGCAGCATGACTTAAAAACAGAAATATCACAGTATTATCAACTCAGTCACCTCAAAATCTTAAGAATGGAAGCTATGGGACTGTAAAGAGCAGTAAGAATTTTTATCCTTTTCTCTGGTACTTAAAAAGAATAGATACACAGGGGACATATCTTCAAGTTCTCCCCTGAAATCATGAAAGCTAGAAACTTGCACAGCTGTTTTAAACCAAAGCTGAAATTATGCATGTTATCACTGAGAGTTCTCAAAATGGGGAACAGTAAGAAAGGCACTGAATACCACAATTGACAACCTAGCATCAAGCCAGTATTACAGGGTCATCAAATAAGAGAATCAACATTTAGCATAATTAGACAAATTTTCAAAAGCATCTATGTGTTATAAATGTGATTTATGCATCAGTGAAACTTAGGCTCCAAAGTCACACAGTTTCTTCTGAAAACATACTCACTGACTTCATAACTGAAGTACCATATGCTATTAGTCATTTCTCATGAGAAGAAAAGCCCGAGAGACCAACCTGACAAAACTCACTTAGTGTACTGATTAGGAATATAGAGACCAGCTCCTATCAGTAGTACAACATTTTACACCACCAATTCTTCAGTGTATCGTGATGGCTTTTTCAACAAAGGCAGGGTGAGCGCAGCTTATAGTTTTACATACCTGTGCTTGTACTTAATTCTGTCTCTACACAATTCCAGCAACATATATCTCCTTCCACGAAAACATGAGTCATTTCTGGCTGATATTTCTTTGATAATCTTACAAACAGAAATATAAACCTACAGGACATAGAAACCACTTATGGCTGTTAAAAAAAGAAGCATTTACTAAACAAAACTTCAAATGTTCTGCAAGACAAAAGTATAATTAAGTGTTGTGACATCAGTACTTGAGAACTATGGATATCCTTCCTTTCAGTTTAGCTTGCTACAGAAAAGGTCTGTATCATTATTACTGTATCATCTAAAATAGATATCTAAACATACGTAATTTCTTAGGTCACTAAAAACAAGCTAAAAATACTCAGTATTAGCTAACACATACCACATGTAGATTAGCAAAAATACAGACGAAATTACTATAGACATACTGCCTGCCTCTGAAAACAAGGAAGCTGATAAGAGGAGCCCCCCTCCTCCCCTCTGATCTTAGATATCATTTGAAAGCTCCAGAGCAGTTCATAAGGAATTACAGTCACAAATTTCCAGAGGGAAGACCATAAGGGCTTGTAACCATTCTCTTCCTGCCACAGAACCTCAAAGAGAAACACTGGAAACCTAAATCAGAAAGATGAGGCCCAACCACCTTCAGTTCCACCTAGCCTCTGTATTGGCCCCAGGCAAACTAAACTTGTTGACTCATGGGAAGGGAATGATGGGTTCCCCTAGCTGCTCACGAACATGAAAACCCAGTTTCCACATCCACTACCAATGCTCTGTGGAGTTCAGGAACCTTGTGAGGTTCCCTCTCTGCCTTTCCCCATTATGCTGGAAGGCTATCAAGCTACAAAGATCAGAACTTAGAAGGAGAAAAAGAAAACAGACTGCCTCAAAGTTCCCATCCTGTGAAAGCTAAAAAATGCTGGAACTGGACCAAGTCACCCACATCACTTGTATGGGCAAAGGGTTCAGATGTGGTCCATGACCAACAGTTTTTATAAAATGCATTCTATTTAATGCATAAAAACTCCTCAGTCCCTTGCTAAAACATATGTTTATGACGTCCTTCCCCATCTCAATGCCTTGCCAATAATTGTTTCATGGATTTTTCAAAAATTACCTATGCCTCACTTTCCTCCTCAAGTTTCCTTCCCTACCAGAATCTCAGGTCTCTGCAAGAATTTTGTGTTCTCTAAAATCAGAAAAATTGCTTCAGCAGTTTTTCCAATGATTGTCCAACCTGCCTCTCAGTCCCATGCAAACTCCTTGCAAAGATGTTGCTTTTCCCTTGTCTGGAACAAACTCCTTCACAGATGGACCATCCAATGTCTAAGAATAACTCTTATAACTATCAATAGAGACAAAGAGATTCAGTTGCACTGTTCCCATGGGATTCCTTTGAGTTTGGACACATCTGTTAAGATGCATACATCAGAGCTTGAATGAAGTTTTTGTCTGATTGTATCTCTGAGAACTCGTGAAAGTTTCTGCCAAAATGATCTTATCTCTTGGCACTTGCAAAACATACATAGTTATAGATGCTTTCTGAAGGGCTCCTGAAGTAAGTGGCCTATACAGACCAAATCAGTTTAAATACAGCCAAGTCCTGATGACTTCCTTCCCTCTCAGCAAAATCTTTAGAAGCTTTATCTGAGGCAGTTCAGCCTTCAAACTAGGACCCTACCAACTTTGTCCATTCTCTATCTATAAGAAAGAAAGTATGAGGAAAACTGCAAATAGCACCAAATCTCATATGCTTTCCTTTACTTCCTTGTAACCTTTCCATGTTTCCATGCTTGTCCCTGTAGCTTTTTGCACAAACACCTTTTGTCTGGGTAAGCAGCTACATCTGTTTGTGACAGCTGAGTAGCTAGAGGTACAACTCATTTGGAGCTCTATCAGCTCACTCTATGACTTAATTCTGAATTAATTCGAAGTGGTACTTTTTATCTGCCAAGCCCTAGATGAAAACAGCTACCTCAGGAAGCACCTCTTCCTCTAACTTGTTTCTCCAATGGCATTGCGTGAGTTAGCATTTCCCAAGACTGAAAGAGATGGGAACTGGACACAGTGCCTCCTAGGTTCTGGATTTTGCTTCAAAAGTTCATCTGTGCTGGAAATACATCATAATATTCAAATGCAGAAATCTAGGACCCAATCCTACAAGGGTCAGAAGTAATGCAATTTCATTGGGAATAAGCAGCATCAGAAACAGCATGTAGAATGTACTACACAATAGAATTAAGCCCTAAATGAAGTTGTGCATCACATATGACTTTACTCAGATTTTTCTGCTAAGTACTCAATTCAGTAAGACTGGCATTCAAACTACTGCTTAGGCTTTCTTCACCTCTGCCTTTTACAGTTGAGGAGCAGATGGCTATCACAGAGTTTTTATTTCCTATGCTTGGAAAAACTATTTTGATCTGAATCATTCCAAAAGCACCCTGATTTTTTAGAGTAGATTGGCTTCTGAATATTTCTCATAATAAATATGTGGTGTTGTTTTCTGCCAAGCACTAGTGACTGTGCATGCAAAATGGTCAGTGAAGATTTCAAACTGATTTGAATAGGTGGCCCATAAAATCCAAGTCTTTTTTCCAGATTCATGAATGAAGGCTTATGGAACCATCTGTACATCAGTGAATTTTTCCAAGAATTGATATACCCTACCATGCTGACTCTTTCTGGGTGTCTCTGATATTTTCAACAAAAATTCTTCTCAAATTTCCTGTCTAATCCTAGTTTTTAAGTATTTTTAAATTATTTACCATCCGCTAGAAAACTTCCCACCAGAATGAAGAATGTTCTTTGAAAATAAAATATAACCTGCCCATTTGTGGCAGCAGAGGCAGTATGGTGGTCTGGGCAAGGGAGAAGAAGCAATGTTGTAATGTCTAGAAGGTAGAGAGAAGGACAGGAAGTGCTGCTGGCCCAAAGAAGTAAAGCATCACCACAGGTCCAAAAGTTGAGAGGCAAAAAGACGTGGCAATGTAGCTCTGAGAGGAGGGGAAGAGAAGGACAAAGGGAGGGATTCTAGGGTGAGGGGAAAGTATCGGTCTAAAAGGTAGGGGAGGCAAGAGGTAAGAAAGGGTTTGTAATGATAGGAAAGCCCTTTTTTAAATGTTGGGAGTCACAAATATTAAGCTCTTGGGTTAATTAGTGTATTGCAGCAAGAAGGATTGAGGCAATATTAAAAAGAATACCACATAACACAGGAGATAGCTATAGTAAATATGCAGTAATTATTCATCATGCCTTGTTTTTAGTTCATGTGAGAAACTGGCATTGCTATTTTGTAAGGGTGTGCCAAACGCTAATTATATGCATACTGCCCCGAACAAATACAGCCTGATAAAGGTTATAATCCATCGTAAACAATGGAAGTTTTTCCATTAGTTTCAAAGCACATGGAATCAACTAGCAGAAATCAACACTACAAGACGTCTTAGCATTTCTTTAATTTCTGCAGGACTCTAACTGTATTTTGGGAACTAAATTTCAACAATTCCTGAGATAGGACAAAATTAATGCTGAAATTATTATTAAACTTCTTTTCTGAAAAGAACGTCAGTGTGAAAAGAGCATCTAACCTTGGTTTGCAGCTTATTCATAGCGGTATTGTGAATTTAGTAGGAATGGAAGGTGATTTGGGGACATTAAAAACTTTGGGGTCTAAAAGACTCTGTTTGTCCACAGAACAGGTGGAGCATGAAGAGCAGCAGGCTCCACCTCCCCTTACTGCCCTCTGCCAATATTCCTCACCCCTGAACTTGGCCACCTCAGAAATCAAAAGCAGGAGTTCATTCTCCAAGTTCCCTACAACCCCTGCTGGCCTCTGTCCTAAGGTTGCTTTCATGGGTCTCCATTCGTACTGTCAAAAAACATCAGTGTGAGGTTTCAAATCCCATTTACTAATGAACTCCTTCATCTTTGTGAATGGGATAAAGGGATTCTTTGTTTGAAAATAAGGATTATTTTTTCCTGTTGTTCTGCTCATTTTTTTGCATCTTTTCACAAGCTTTTTGTTTTCAGAAAACATTACAAGACAAAACTGTACCCCAGTTTTGACAAAGACCCTGACATCTCCAATTTGAAGAGAATTCTTTTATATACTAAATTGCATGCTGCCTGCTGCTCAATTGTTTCACATCTCTTTCTTCTCCCCAAATCACCAGGTGAGATTTGGGAAAGTCTCCCCAATGTTTACCAGCTCTATTAAAATCAAGATCTCTAGAAGAAGCTCATAATGAATAAAGTCAGAAGGCAACAGGAATGAATTGCAGCTAAAGTGATTTTGATAGAGATGATCCATATAACCCGTCTGCTTCCAAGCTTGGCCCTGAGGCAGGATTTTTAAATTAAAAAAGAAAAGGATATACATACTTTTTAATCTGATTTTTTACTGTCATGCCCTGATTTTTTTATAGTCCTTTGCAAAACCTGGTTGGCTTCTGAGCTCTTGAAACCTGGTGTCATCATCGTTCTTTCTCCTTTTTTCCCCCTTGTAAATTTTACAACATCCTAAAACCACCACAGAAAAGGTAAACTATATATTCTAAAACTAGTGGATGGTGAGGTTCACATCACCCTGCAAATTCTTGCCCAAGAGCCTTCCAGCCTGTGAAACGACGGTTTTGAAGAGCTGACAGGGTAAGTTCTGACTTTCTAAAATCCAGTTT
Organism: Numenius arquata; assembly: GCF_964106895.1. Lineage (NCBI taxonomy): Eukaryota > Metazoa > Chordata > Aves > Charadriiformes > Scolopacidae > Numenius > Numenius arquata. The sequence goes on along the minus strand of NC_133576.1, from coordinate 15,726,043 downwards.
TAATCATTCTCTCCTTTATTTTTTGTATTTTTTGGCAAAATGGAAAAGAACATTTTTAAAAGGCCAATTAGCCCATGCTGAGTAATCTGAAAGTGAATGCACTCAAAACAAGGGCCTGAATCTGGTACCACATGTCTACCAAGATTTTCCAGACTCTCACAGACTGATCCTCTCCACAAAACAATCTCCTCTTTCTTCGTGGGAATCCTTTACAATCCTGGGTGTCAGAGCCAGACACTTGTTTTCTCCCACTGCAATACAGCATAGGCTGAAAATCCCCAGTCAGTAGATACGCTTGGGTAATGAGAAGCATGTGACTACCTGGAGAGGAGTAACTACAGCTCCAGTTGGAAAGAGACATGCTTGAGGGCTCTTCCATTTTTAATTCATAAGAAGCAGCAGCCTGGCCCAACAACATGCTCTCAGCTTCCTCTGGCTGATTGCATTACCATGACCTTAACGCAAAATGCTCTGTTTCAGTGGCAATTTGCAAAGAAGGGAAAACGTAAGTCCCACTTGTGCCATTATGGAAAGAGCATCCATCTGGAAAACCTGGTCCGCAGTAAGGAGTGTGTTTTCAAGAACCCCAGCGCAACCCAGCAGCATGTTGGTGTACTCACAATCAGATGACCCTGTGTGTGTGTGCAGGTTTGTTGGTGAATGTGGTGAGTGGATGAGGGCCGGGCTCAGAGATGGAACAGCTTCAAAGTTCAGGCAGGGAAGGCCCGGCTTGGCGCTGCATGCACCCGTCTGAGTAATCTCATTCTCCTCAGACGCCTTCTGGTTTTCAGCTGTCTTGGGTTTCTTCCTGAAAATAAACAAAGAGACCTTTGAAGGGACTGACTGCATATTTGAGAAAAGGCATTTTTAGAATCTGTTAAAGATAACTTTCTTTCCCTCCACAACCCCCCTCTCTCCTCTCTTTTCCCTTACAGGGAAGGAGGCAGAGAAGACTTTCCTCCATGCTTCTTGTTTGGAAACAAGCTGCTCCTTGTTTTGACTCTGATGCAATGGCCCTGAGACTGTTAGAGCAAATAGGCCAAGCACGAATCTCCTCATTCTGCCCCTACTGATGACATATAAAATGAAACTTGTCCCAGTGGTTTAGACAGTCGGAGCTCCATTTGACAAATATTAACCAAGGCTGTAGCATTCTGAATAGAGAGAGCTATACAGAAATGTAATAGAATTGTCTGAAAAGCAAACAAATATGCAAGTTTTCAGTTCAAAACAAATCAGTGCAGAGACTCGTTTTGTAGGGAAAAGCACTGAAGCAATTTTGAGATGCAGAGGTCATCTAAGTAAAGCATGAGGATCTGGAGCCTGAAACAACAGGCTATGAGCACAGTGCATGCAAGCTCTCAACACTTCCCTCCATCCAGGACCTCCAAGAATTTTGTAAACATGAAGAATTATGCCTCAGAGGAACACTAAGCAGGTAGTTAATGACCACCTTTGTTTTACAGACAGAGAAACTGAGGCACAAAGAGAAGTGGTGGCTTCAAATCACGCAGCGAGCATGCTACACAGGGAGGCAAGTGCCCACATCTCGCTATTCCCTCTCCGTTTTACAGCTGAAGGCTCTCCCTCCTCTGCTCCCGGAGGCAGGTAAGCCACCCAGCCAGCTCGGGCTGCAGCTTCCAGCTGGGAACACGCTACCCTCACTCAGCACATGGCCATGGGGCCTCAGGAAACATCCAGCAGCTCCTGCGGGGTGGCAGAGAGGGCCACAGCCATGCTTGTGAGAGAGCAGCAGGAGCTGGGGAGGCCGAAGCCCTCCAAATAAAACACTGTTATCTCATGCCCAAGGCACAAGCAGTGGCGGGTTGCCCTGGGAGCAGGCCCTTCTCAAGGCAGCACCTCGTGGCGCCAAGCGACCATGGAGCGAAGGTCATCTCAGAGCATGGAGGTTCTGCTGGAGCCAAGGCCTTGCCTCCTCCAGCGTCCTGGCTCCCTGTCTGCTGGCAAAGCCCCCCTCCACAGAGATGGACTCTCCTCCTAAAAGGTGGCAGTGGGAGCCCTTTCTCCACAGAGGCATCTTCTCTCCCACATCCCGCTCAGGATGGCACGTGGCTGACACACCAAAACATGGTTTCTGAGGACTGAACGGACCTCTCGATTTTTAAACAACAACAAAAAACCCCATTCCCGCCGGGGTGTGTGTGGGGGGGTGCGTGTGTGTTAGGGGGGGGACACAAGGAGGAGCAGACCGGGCCGGCTACCTGGAAGGGGAGAACCGAGGCCCAGGCCCCGGCCGGTTACATAAAAGCATTACATAAGGGGGGCACGCCCGGCCGGGGGCAGGGCCGGCACCCGTCGCCATTTCCCGGAGGCCGCCGTCGGGGGGCAGCAGCCGCCCGGGACCGACCCGGCTCGGCCCGACACGACCCGACCCGGCCCGGCCCGGCGAGGTGCCCCCTCGGTTGGAACGTGAAAGCTCCGGGAGAAGAGGGAAGAAAAATTTTAATTATAACGAAAAAGGAAAAACAAAAGTTAAACTGCCCCAAAAAAGGAGTAAAACAAGCCCTCCCCCAGGAGGTACTGGGCCCGAGCGGCCGCTGGCACCTGCCTGGTGCTGAAGGGATGCCCTGGGCTGGCTAAAACGCAGAAAAAAGGGTGCTCGGTCGCAGGCAGAAGGGGGGTTTGGGGTGCTGCGGGGGAGCTGAGCTCTGCTGGTGAACCCCCGCCGATGGAGGGTCACACCGATTGCCTGGCAGCTCTGACGTGTTTTGGATTACCAGGGCTCAAAATCCTCACGCCATGGGATGGGCAGATGGTACTGCTGCTGTATCCTCCACATATATAATCAATATGCTCAAAATATACCGGGCTAAAGTCTAATCTGATCTAAATCAATAGAAGATGCCTAAATGGACCTTACTTAAAGTTGCAGAGGTATAGCAAAGGGCTGAGCTGATTTGCTCCATTTTAAATGGGAGGAAAATCAAACCATTTAAAAGCATGTTTTTTTTCCTGAGGAGTAAACAGAGCATCTCGTCACTCCAAGCTCGGGCATCCTTCCTTCTGTTCCCCGTTCTGTCACTGGGATCCATCTCCTGCTACGTGGATGAGGATGCCTAAGATGCAGAGATTGTATGTGGGTACATATATTTTATGTTATGTTTCTAACAGTCTGCATTGATCCTTGGCATACGAACTCTGGCCCACCTTCATGCACCTCATTTCCAGATCCCATGACTTTCCCATGTGCAGCCAGCATGCACTGGGGGCTGCCAGGAATCTGCTTTTTTACAGCATTGCTACCCAATAATCCTTCAGATAGCATGGCTTTTTGTCCAGGCAGCAAAGGATGTATGTAGGGTTAGACTCTGGATGTACGGAGTAATGAAGTCCCTAGCGTCTTGAAGCTGAACTGCCATATTTAAGGTCTGTTTTCAGCTCAGAGTTAACCTAAGTTATATGCTCGGAATACAGCTTCTGACTCCAGCTGTATCCACACACACAAAGCTGTCTCCCCTGGGAAGGACGCTGTTGTTATTTGCAGGGTAGGGGCTCAGTCTGAGTAAACATGACTTACTGGCTGCTAGTACAGCCACAGTTGTGTTAGACCAAGCATTGACTGATGCTTCATTGCGTGGCTGATCCCACCTGTGCGTCCCAGGCCTTCAAAATTCATTAGAGGGACAGGTTAAAAAAATACACCAGCAAGGCTGTGCACAGCTCCCCCTGCTTCTTCCTTTTATTTTCTACTTCGGTCTTGAAGCTGACACTACATTATCAAGATGCTCATGTCATCGCTTTTCCACATTAGAGTCCTGCAGCTTGGTGACTTGTGTTCACTAGGATGGGAAGAGAAGCAATAGTGCTGACTGGCACTAGAGGCAACACCTCTCCACAGCAGTTTGTTTCTCTCATACTGTTTAGATATGCCCTGCATCTCAGTACCACCTGAAAGGAATGCAGGCTGAGGAAGGGAGACAGCCAAGTCAGTTAAGGATTTAAAGAAAAGTTTTCAGGAAAGAAAAATCTGGGGACACTGTGATCAAAACTACCTATGAAGAAACCCAAACAAGGTTCTTCTCCAGTCTGCAATGTCTGACTGCTGTTGCCAGCAAAGGACAATGGACAAAGCCAGAGAAATCCTGCTACTGCTCTAAGTATATTGCTATCCTTTTGCCCTACCTTATCACCCATATAGACAGCTCCTATTGCTATGATCTTCACCCATATTCTAATTAAATATTCTAACATTCACTTACATAGTCTACTTCTATTGCTATGTTATTGCTATAGTCTTCACAGGGAGAGTTGTTCCGTGCTGGATCAGGTTGTGGCATCTCTATCCTTGGAGATTTTCAAAACTTAATTGAACAAGGCCCTGAGTAACCTAATCCAGCTTGGAAGTCAGCCCTGCTCTGAGCAGGGAATTGGGCTAGAGTCCTCCAGAGGACCCTTCCAACCTAATTTTTTTTCTGATTGCACACTTCTATGAACACTTCCATCAGCAAGCTCTCTAATATATCTCCATGTTCCAGAAGGTAAAATGGCACGCTATGGAAGAGTATGACTTGTCATAGCTATGTCAAAAACTCTAAAAGCACAGGTGTACAAGAGAGAATTAAACAAGTAATAAATATTGTTTGTGTAACCTTCCCAAATTATACCTATCTATATACCATCCCTGGACTTCATTGATTGGCAGTCCTATGTGATTATTTCAGTAGTAAGGGTCAGTCTACCTTGCTACTTTAGTTCATATGATTATGTTCTTTTGTACTGACTAATCCTGGAAACAAGTTTGCTATTTACTTGTCAGTAAAGGCAATAAAAGTTGCAACTTATTTGCAAAAGACTTGGGGAGGTGCCCTTGGAGCAAGGGACTCCAGCCTGATCTCCAGTTATCTCTGAGCTCCTTCTCTATACACACCTGTGGTGCATTATAAGTCCTTCTAAATATTGCACTAATTCTTAAAATTATCAGAGGGCCATCATCACGTTTGCTTCTTGTGAAGGACAGCAGAAAGCCAATATGGCAAAGAGATGGCACTTCTGTACATGGACCTGATGCACAGATCCCCGGAAGTTGGGGACAGAAAAGGTACTGACCTGTCTAAGCTAATCTCAGGCTTGAGAGTCACTGCAGAATTCATATTTGCTACTGATTTATGAAAGATTTATTCTGTCCATTTCTAAACATCCTGCCTTCTCCACCTCTTTAAATTTACTATCCTACGTCCAGGTACTTTTCTTTTGTTGGTATTCGCTTTCAGCATTCCCTTACATTTTTTGTGTTGTTTTTCATTAAGTTCATTTACACCACTTAAAATATATTCTCTTCTTTCTTGATTGTATGCTCTCCAGTACCTAATATCAGGCTAACTGCATCCACTGTCAGTGCCGAACTGAACTGTGCATATCAGCGCTTTCCAGCTCATGCATAAAGCAAGATGTACAATTACTGCCATCTTTTTATTGCTGTTCTCTGTCAGTATCTTCATTGCAGTGAGGCATTCCCTCCTTTCCATGTACCTTAACGCTATAGTATCATACAACAAGGTCTCAAATGATGGACAACTCACAATGCTGCAGTGACTGCAATGACCTGGGCGCTGGCTGCAGTGACTGCAATGATCCGGGCACTGGCGGCAAAACAGAACCGGCTCCTTTCTGTTTAATTTGAAGGCAGAACAGACATTATTTTGGATGTCCTAACCTCAAAGCTATCTAGAAACTAATTACTACCTCTGAGCTTTGGAATGCCTTTAAAAACCCTGCTACACTCCCCCCTTCTTGCTACCACTCTCGCATACAGCTGAATTAAGAAATAGGGCTGAGTGTGGCTTGAAGGTTTGCTTGACGTAACTAAGCCACTCTTAGCATAAGCATGAGTTAGCAAATACTGTGAGTGTTTTGGTTTTTAGGCATGTATGCATGTAGCCATTGTATAGGTCAGCACGAATGTAACTTTGTAAGAGGAAATTATCCATGAGAACAGGATGCTATAGGACAGTGTAACCTTGTAGAAAGAACTTATCTCTGAGAACAGCAGGCTCCAAGACCAATGAGACATATAGAACCAGTCATGATAACAATTAATTCTTGGAAATATAATGAATATGTTAATTAGTTCTTGGAAATCGCATAAACATGTATATATAGCGTGTATATATATTGTGAAACTAACTCTGCCTGGCACGCACATTTGGAGGAGCAATCCCCTGTGCGTCCAGCGTTGCAATAAAGAATACCTGCTTAATAGTCATTCTGACTATTGAGTCCTGATTTTGGGCTTTCACGGCATCACAGCCTTCTCTCCCCCAACCCTCCACTTGGTCTCCACACGATTTTTTTCCACGTGCCTCCCTTGCAACCAGTACTTGAGTTTGGAATGAATTTCCCCTCAATGAGTTAACATGTTCTCACAGCGGAGCCACCAAACCAGGTCTCTGTCAAAAATAGGCAATGTATGTTGTTGTACTTCTCCCACAGCAGCTATAACTAATGCTTGAACCTTCCCTTACACAGGGAACAGCTCTCTGTCCTGTGGAGACACCAGGTTAGCAACGAACAAATTAGCTCAGGTATAGGAACCAGTGTAGCCGTGCAGAACCCACAGTAGCATCCTGGCTCTCAGGGGAAGCTATGATAATGTGACTGCATGAGAATAATACTACATAATGAACAATAATGAGGCAGTTTTCAGCCTCTGAATACAGGGAGGGCTGGGTCACCAACCAGACCTTTGTTCATCGCATACTAAACAGCACGGAGGGAACATGCCACAGGGTTGCTGATGTTGTTACAAGTGCTACTGCTGGCTGAGCCTGCCCACCCATGTTCCAGGCATTATTTCTCCTCCTCACAGGCACAGCATCACCTTCTAGTAAGTGCCCTCAGGTCAGAGATGCCTGTAGTGCCCGAGGACTGCATTTATGGTCTGTGTTGGTGGACAGTTCGTCTGTAACCTTAGTAATTCACAGAGACTGTATATAATTAAAAAAAACCCCAAACAAACCACAACTGGCTTTTCATATCCTAAAAATATGAGTGTGAAAATAGTTCACGTTTGATTTTAAGCGATATTTTTCCTGAGTGTTCTGCTACACATTCTTCCTCTGCCTGTGTGCGACTAACACAGCTCCTGATATCAGTGCTTATCACTGCCAGTGTTGTGTCTCTTCCAGACATGACATTGACAATACATATTTAGAAACTGACAAAGTGAAAGAGAGAGAGATGAGTACAATCATTGAATATAAAAAAACAAAAGCCCAAATGAACAGCAAAAAAGGCACTGAAATCTGCCCAGAGACCTCACCTCAAAATTCAGGGCACACTGAATGCCAGGGCTGAGGGCAAAGCTTCCCGAGACAGGCTTGCTTTAAACCACCTGAGCCATCCCAGTTTTCCTGCCAGAAGTGTTGCTTCAGTAGTTAAAAGTCCTGCACAGGCTGACTGCCTGAATATTCACACAGCTTCTCTGATGATTTTGCAGCCACATTGATCTTCATGCTGTTACAGCTACATGACTGGCAGTTTGTTTAAAATCTCTGATTGCAAGTTTGTGTCATACAATGGAAAACACAAACTCCTAAAAACATCACCATAAAATGTAATACGAAAGAGAAATCCCAGCAGAACACTGCAGAGCAAGAATGGGAGGCACAGAGAACTGACAAGAGAGGCCCAATGTTGTAGTGCAATAAAAGCCTGGAAAATTTAATCAAGGCAGAAAAGTAAAATAAACTCCAAAATCCCTTACAGGAGACTGATTAACATAATTAAGTTGAACTCGGAGATTAAGTTAAACTAAGACTGAAATTTGCTGGGTCTGTTTCAGACCTGAAGTGGGGCTTATGTGCCCTCAAATTTCTCCATTTTTTCCATCTAAACCACAAGTCTCATGAAAGTTAGGCCCTGCCTGCAAAACTTATCTGACTTACACCCTCAGAGCATCTCAGCTACAGCAACACTGTGGCAATACTGGGAAGCACTAAAAATTGATCACAACTTATCAAAACTATGAGCTCTACAGGGGAAAAAAAGTGCAAATAACATACAGTTGATAATTCCAGAGCATAATAAAACCACAACACAAAGTCAATTTCTCTCAGGCAACTTCACCTGTAATAGCCTTAAGAAATACCAGCCCTAATCACAAATTACTCAAGGCCTGGAAAGAACAGCTTAAATCTTTAAGCAATTGCAGTAAATTCAATATGCATTGCATGGAACACCAATGAGAGGAAAGGTGTCTCATTAAAAAGCAATAGGAATAAAAAATTAGATAAACATTCCAAAGACAAACGTGGATGAACCACCTAGAACAGCACGAACTTGAGCAGTAAGCAGGGAGAACCTGCCAAACTAAAAGATACAAGTAGATCAAACCAGCCATTGCTGAACTATGCTGTGAGGCTACAACTCAAATATTTAAGTTTTTTATTGACATATTTTTTGCCCACATAGTTCCTTGCAAATTTCAAAAGCAAAACTTAGCTTACCCTGATCAGTAATGCTCACAGGTGCTGCAGTTTGTTTTTGTTTTTTAAAGATGTCTTTTTTTTTTTTCTGAAACAAGAAGTCTTTTATAAGAGATAAAATATACTTACAGTGGCTTCCAAATGGTATCACTCTTCAGGTAAATTACTCCAAGCCTTGGACCTAGTGCAGACGTTCATTGGGGCAGGGAACAGAGAGAGGCTGTGTCTGTACCAGAAAGAACCAAAAGGAAAGGTCAGGGGAAAATAATAATTATTTACTGAGAGCAAGAAAACTCGCTGCAACACTAACTGGCATTCTCTGCTGTCAGTACAGCTGGCTGCAGCCTGGTAGGGCCAAATTATTCCCGCTTCAATCCCTCCAGCCCTGGCTGCAAATGACAACAGAGTCAGTCCCCGGTTGCCCCAGTCTGACCATGCAACCTATTCTGGTGAAGTGAGGAGGAGAGGGAGGATTAGCCAGCAAAGCGCTATCAGTAGGATTCATTCTGAGAAGTTGCTCACTCTAATGGCATGAGCACGGAGCAGTGATGGAGAGCTAGCACAAACTTGGCACTCCAGTGCATCTCATCTGAACAACAAGGCCAGTCCTGTTCAGAGCAGCAACAAACACTTCCTCAGGACTGAAAGGCAGGAAAAGGAAGGAAAAATCCCCCTTCGCTTCTTTTGCTGTCTTTACATCACATAAATGATGGTTCATATTGAAGCAGAAACCCCACTTATCTCCCATCAGCCACCAGGTCTACTGCGGTGAGACCAGTGAAGTAACTTATTGTCAGCCTTTCAGGAGAGATTCAGCTTGGCAGCAGTTTTATGTCTGACATCCTGAGCTAAAGAGGGAGTTGGACTCAGTGGACTAATACAGAAAGGGATCCAAAGAACAACCTCAGCTCCAATATTTATTAGAGGGTGATTTCACCACCCAGACCTAAGTTTTTGGGAGTATTTACATTTTTGGGGCACTTGAATCTCTCTCTAGACTAACAGAACTCCTCCTATGCTAGCTTCTTATGATCTTTGGGTGGCTCATTGTGGATGTTGGAAGTATGTCTGAAGTTAACATCCAGGGACAGAATTGAATCCTGCTCACTTCACTTATGCAAAGAACTCCTGGGACATCAGCATATTCAGTCCTACCCACAGTGAAGCCAATGGTGCTATTTCCATGAATAAATGATTTTGCCTACTCTGATCAGACAAGAAAAGCAAATATTTGCTTTATCAAAGAAATCAAGAAGGTGAAGAAAAAATGATAAGAGATGTAATTGTTATTTCACAGGTAGTTAATGTCACTGTGCAAGTTGGAATTTATGTCTGTAAATGCAACACAATAAAAAAACCCCACTGTTCGTGCAGCAGGAACACTGGAATGAGCACCAGCAGACACAATGAAGGATTTTAGATGACACTGTAATAATGTACTTCACAAAATATACATTCAGTTTTGTGTTCAATTTATACATTTTGTAATGATGACGTTTATTGGTGACTGGGATATATGCTACATACTGATTTCAACAAGCTACATGAAATCTGGCAGCTACACTTCACAGGGGCTCAAGTAAACATTTTCTTTGATTCCAGTTTTTGTAGGTTCTCCCCTCTTGGAAGACTGCTTTGAATTGCAAATTGAGTAAATTTAAACACACACACAAAAAATCCTCAACTTAGCCTGATCCTGAGTTTCACCAGGGCTTGGGAGAGGAACCTTATGCCAGCATCAGGTTAGCTCAAAAGAATTACATAAAACAGTGACACCTTTGACCAGTACCAAGGATTGAATTTCAAAGGTGCAGTAACGCCCAAGGATTCTGTAGATTTAAGTCCTTTCTAACACTCAGCATGGCTTACTTTCATGCTCTCCTCCTCACTTCAATATATGCCCCACCTGTTCTGTTAACGCTGACCTTGCTTCTTATATCCACTTTGCACACATCAGTGTGTCTTTTATCTGGCTGTTGCTCACCTTTTTAAGGCATAAATCCTGCATGCCTTAAAGAATGCCTAGTACTTCAGTTAACATGCATTTTTAACTTGTACTAGAAGCAGAAAAATCACAGGATGGGGTCTTTTGTCTTTACTTCGGCAGAACTCCTGCTCACTTCACTCCTAATTTCACAGAAGAGAAGCCTAAGAACTGCATGTACTAATCCTGCATATTTTGTCACCTCTCTTTTTGTGTCATTATTGCTCTTCCAATCTCTGGGATCCCAATCCAAGTGGCTCTCTAATGTAGCACTGCCTAGCACTCAATCTGGCTCCACATCAAGGGTCAGGCAGACAAGTTGTTAGAGATCGGCTGTTCAAAGTCTTCTACAAAATCTGGGCACTAAAATCTCTGTGAAAGGCAACACTTAAAATATCTTCATCTTTCTCCGTCATTTTTGCTATGGCCTGGGAGAATACATCTCTTTTCCTCCAGTGTGATAAGTGTAAAGCACTGAGATCATCAGCACTTGATAAGCACATTTTAAGTACATAAAATCAACAAAGCTGATAGTGTTTCAGAACACATGGGGAGTGAAACAGAGAAGGAAACACCCCTAGATTTTTCTAAAAGTCTTAATCTAGTTTGGGAAAAATTAGAGGAAAGGGATTTTTGACCATGAGAAGATTGGGCAAAAAGAGAGACAAGAAGGACAACAGGGGAATGGGATGTGTGACATCGGGTTAAGTCACTTCTCCCCTCTCTACCTTGGGCTCCTCTTTCCAGAAAAGGAAAGTGTTAACATTTCTGCTCCATGAGGTACTGTGTGCTTAATTAAGATTTTGGAGGATAAGTTTTCTGCATGAATGCATTACAGAAATGCAGACTCTTATTACTTAAATATTTCCACTAATGATAGTAACTTGGGCATTTTATATATACTCACTTTTATTTCACCTTGTTCTTCCCAAGCTTTATCTGGTAATTTAGAGGGTGTAAGAAACATTAATCGTATTACTGTTTTTATTAAGGAAGGTTCGTTTTGTGATAGCAGTGATGTACTACAGATTGTGATTTAAGATGTACACTTTAGGTCAATTCTATACTGGCTTCAGTAGAGTTGCAGTGGGCATAAAGTCAGGAGAAAATGTGGTACTTTACATAATAATGCTGATGATTAATGGGCTCCTGGACCATAACTCCATATTCTGAGGCACTGATCCTCCTTCTCCTTCCTCCTGAAATTTGTGTCTTGACCCTTTCATCTCTCGTTAGCTAC